>NC_143068.1:14982666-15605500 GCF_052426305.1 Pelodiscus sinensis | reverse complement strand
GGCTGAGCAGGGCCCGCATCGTGGTGGAGGGGGCCTTCGGGCGACTGAAAGCCCGCTTTCGATGCCTCCTCACCCGTCTGGACCTGGCCGAGCACAACATCCCTCCCGTGGTGGCGGCATGTTGTGTGCTCCACAATTTGTGTGAGCGGAAGGGGGAGGCTTTCTTGCCAGCCTGGATGGCTGAGGCTGACCGCATGGCTGGACACTACGGTCAGCCCCGCACCGCCGCCGTCCGGGAAGCCCAGCGGGGGGCCATCCGGATCCGGGAAGCCCTGCGGGAGAGCTTCCAGGTGGAGGAGGAGGAGGACTGACCTCTCCCTGCATGCCCCACCGGGGCCTTCTTCCACCCTACCCCCCCCTTCCCCTTTCCCCTCCCTACCTACTGTCAAATAAAGACACCTGTTTTTCCAACAAAAACGTCTGTTTATTTCACAGAACTGGGGTGGGGGAGGGAGGAATGAAGGTGGGAGAAGGGAGGGGGAAACCTGGGACGAGGGAGCTGGAAGGGGAGGGGAGGGAAGGGAGGAAGGGAAAGGAAAGCTCAGGGGTGGGAGTCTGGGTGCCTCTCCCGTCTCGCCACACTGCGGGTCCGGGGGCGTCGGTGGGGAATGGTTGTGGAGGGGGGGGCAGAGAGGACAGGGGGTGTGGAGGAAGCAGGAGCGGAAGCAGGAGGAGCAGGAGGAGCAGGGGGAGCAAGAGGGGGAGCAAGAGGGGGAGCAAGAGGGGGAGCAAGAGGGGGAGCAGGGGGAGCAGGGGGAGCAAGAGGGGGAGCAAGAGGGGGAGCAAGAGGGGGAGCAGGGGGAGGAGGAAATGGGAAGCGGTCTAGCAGGCTCTGGAGGTGGCCTCGCAGGGCACGGCCCTGCTCCTCCAGGGCCTCCAGACTCCTCTGGCGCAGCCTGAGGTCCTCCTGGACCCAGTGGTCCTGGAGACGGAGCTGTCGGTCCAGGAACCGGAGATGCCGCCTCTGGTAGTCCTCCTGGTTCCTGGCTGTCCTGCTTGCCCGGGCGCGGGCGGCTGCTGCAGGCGGGGTGGTGCGCCCTGCAGTCCCCGGTGCTGCAGCTGTGGTGCAAGAAGACCAGCGGTCAATTACCCCAGGGGCCCAGGTGTGTGAAACCCAGCTCCCCTCTGCAAGGCCAGGGCCCCTGCAGGATCCCCAGCTGCTGCTCCGTAGTGGGCAAGGCCCAGGCGCACGGTCCCGGGGCTCCCTCTCGCCCCAGCCCCCCGTACACATAAGGGGAACACGAGGGTACTCACAGGTGGACGCCTCCCCGGCCTCTGATGATGCAGGCGAGCGGCTCTGTGGGGTGCCTCGGGGGTCCCGGGTCCTGGGAAGGCTGGCGGCAGGCTCCTGGCTCTCAGAGCCCTCTTCCTCCTCCTCGGTGTCCAGGAGCGGTCCCTCTGCCCCGGGGTCAATCACGTCCCGGGGGGCAGGGACGGCATGAGGCCCCAGGATGCGGTCCAGGGCATGGAAGTGGGGGCAGGCCTCCGGGTCAGCCCCTGGCAGGCAGGCCCGGGAGTAGGACTGCCGCAAGTCTTTAATCTTGCAGCGCACCTGCTCCCGGCTGCGCTGGTGGCCCCTGGCGGCCAGGCTGGCAGCCATGCGTCCATAGACGGCCGCGTTCCGGTGGCTAGTGCGGAGATCGTGGACATTTGAGGCTTCCCCCCAAACCTCGATGAGGTCCACGATCTCCGCACTTGACCAGGCGGGCGCCCGCCTTTTGCGCCCCCGGGCAGGCTCCCGGGAGCCGCCAGGCTGGTCGTGGGGAGCAGTGGAGGGCTGGGAGCCCTCGGATGGCTGGCTCATAGTGTGGCAGGTGCAGGCTGTGCAGGCACGGGTGCTTGCAGCCTTGCAACTGGCACAAAGTGAGTAGCCAGCCCGTGGCCCTTTAAGGGCTCCGGGGCCGGGAGGGGGGCAATAGAGTTTCCCTGGTGTTGGCCAGAGTGGCCACCAGGGAAACCTGGGAAGCCTTAGCCTCCCACTAGTTCGAACTAAAGGGCTACACAGCCCTTAGTTCGAACTAGCTAGTTCGAACTAGGCGTTAGTCCTCGTGAAATGAGGTTTACCTAGTTCGAACTAAGCGCTCCGTTAGTTCGAATTAAGTTCGAACTAACGGAGCGCTAGTGTAGCGCATAGGAAAGTTAGTTCGAACTAACGTCCGTTAGTTCGAACTAACTTTCTAGTGTAGACATACCCCTATACAGTTTGTTCCCTATTCGCTATATTCCTATAGGGTGCAGATGAATCATGTTTTGCTGATAGTTTTGAACTTAGTTTCTCAGGGTACGTCTACACTTGCACCCCACTTCGAACTAGGGATGCAAATGTAGGTGACCGAAATTGCTAATGAAGCAGGGATTTACATATCCTGCGCTTCATTAGCATAATCTCGCCCGCATGTTACTCTGCTCAATAGCTGTTCTGAAAGTGAAAATGCATGCTGGGACGTGTTAGTTCTAACCAAATCCCTAACTAACTAACGTGTCCCGGCGCAACCAGGATTCTAATTGATGTGCAGTTTTGCGCCTTCTCTGCATTTTTTATTTTACTTTACTTTGGCTTTCTTTGCTTTGCAACCAAGTGAAGCCACTTTCTCTCTTTCCTTAAGTAAGGAAGCACTTAATTAGGGAACTTGTTTCTAAGAATATTGGGAGGGAGGTTGGTTGTTTGCTTGTTTGTTTGGTAGTCAAGAGCGCTCACAATGGCAGGAAATGTGCGATAGTTTCACTCCTTGCTTATCTTTCCCAGTGTTCATTAGCAAATATACACAGAGAGACTCTGAATATTATGTATCCTGTTCTCTTTGTTGGGGACCTTTAAGGATACCAAAAATGTAAAAACATATCCATTGAAAGGGACTTACAATAGACTGTAAAATGTACTCAAACACAAACCTAATTAAAGATACCAAAAATTAAGCCAATCAACCCCTTTGGAAATTATCATCTCTGTGTTTTAATAAAAACCCAAAACATCCAATTCAGTTATGATATTTGGGAGCCTGTAACTTAACGATTTCATCAGAAGTTTGTCTGAGATCTAAAATACTTCATTTTACCCAAGTTAATTCAAATAATTTTGAAAAGCAACTAAAAAACACCACATTTTGATAGTCTTTATCTGAAACAAGTGCTTTCAGATGTGATTAGAAATACTTACTATGCCTCCATGAACTGCAAGTATATCTGTCATTCCTGTTTGATTTTCAGATCTACAAATCTTGCCAATGACATGCTTAAAAATTCATATAAACAAAAAAAATGACAGAGCCTTCCTTATAGTGGCAAAGCTCCCAAGCTCTATAATTTAGTAAGCATGAAGCTTGTGATGTATATCCTAGAGGTCATTAATGCACACTTAAAACAACCTCAGATGACAGCAGAAAATTATTGTACTCTTTGCTCTTTAAAAATGCATAAGAATATTTTATATTTGAGTATCTAGAACAAATTTCTTTAAATATTTAAATACATGTCAAAATATTACATTTACAAGTTCAACTCATAAAAAATTTACCACAGGCTTAAAAAATTTAGTGGTAGGATTATACAAGTTATCTTTACATTTGAGTGGGATTCTGACCCCATGTTAGTATTAAATAAAATGTATTCTATTTACACTGACATTCATATTTGGACAATTTCATGTCAGCCACCTTTGGGCATGTACTTACACTTTTTTCACCTATTTCATTCTTATATCCAAGCGTTAACAGCAATTTACTTTTAGCATTCTCAACAGCAAAGAACAGCCATTTCTCTTGAAAATATCTGCCTCTGTAAATTCAATGATTTAGATGCAAGTAATCTTTTTCTCTTGCTCTAACCATGAAAGTCACAGTAATTTATTAAAAAAAGATCTACATAAAATAAAGTACACAGACAAAATCATAGAATGCAATGGAGCAAAATGCATTTTGAATCTACTCACCGCCAACAAAGACCCTTTGCTAGCAGTGAACCATGACAGCGAAGGAAGCAAAATAAAGCCTTTTCCTCTTCCACCATTACACCTGCAACAATCAGTTAGCAGGGAGCAATAAATTCCTCAATGGGCATGCCTACATTGCAGCGTTGTTTTGAAATCACTAACTTAATTTCGAAATAACAGGGTAGCATCTACACAGCAAGCCCGTTATTTCAAAATAATTTTGAAATAATGGGCTTCTTATTCCGAAATCTGTAACCCTCATTTCACGATGAATAATGCCTATTTCCAAATAGTTATTTCGAAATAGGGTGTGTGTAGATAGCGCAGCAGTGGTTATTTCAAAATAAGTGGCCTCCAAGGCTTCTCACAGCTGCCCTGGTGGCCACTCTGTACACACTCTATAGTTTCCCTTCCCCTGTTGCCCTTAAAGGTGCAGACATAGGGTAAACAGTTTGTGGCATGACACGAGCCCTGCTAGCACCCTGTCACCATCTGAGTCCCCCATGGCTGCCAGCACAGCATAGGTGCAACCAGCTCCCAAAATCCTGCCCAGGAGCAAAAGAGGAGGGCACCATCCTGGCCTGGTGCAGAGATCCTGGATCTCATTGAGGACTGGGGAGAGGAGGCAAACCTCCAGGATCTCTGCACCAGGTGCAGGAATGCTGACATCTACTGCTGGATGGCCAGCAGTCTGGGCCAGAAGTGACACGTGCACCCAAGAGCAGGTGTGCATGAAAGTCAAGGAGCTGAAGCAGGCATACACCAAGGCCAGGGAGTACAGCTCGCGCTCAGGGAGGGCACCCCGCTCCTGCCACTATTTTGACAAGCTCCACCGCATCCTGGGAGGGGAGCTCAGTCCCGTTCCCCCATCTTGCTGTGGACTCTGGACTGGAGACACCTGTCATCAGCTTCCCAGATGGTGTGGCTGTGGACAAAGAGGCAAACGAGGAGGAGGAAGACAAGGAGACCAGCCTGGACATGATGCCCACCAGCCAGAAGCTCATCCTGGCCCTAGAGCCGGTATCCTCCTCCCAGGATGTCACCCAGGATATCACCCACGGATTGGATGAAGCCGGGAAAGGCCCATCAGGTGAGCTCCATTACTTTCCCTAGACACACACAGGGGAGGCAGTGGGCGGCAAGGGGTTGCCTGCTCTTTGCTCGGCCTTGGCATCGCACCGCAGCCTGTGCATTTGGGTGCATATGGAGCACCAGTCCGGAGCACAAATCTGCAGTGAGGCTGCCACACAGGAACCTTGCGCTCCTGCTCACAGGGTTCCTGCACAGGCCTGCCTTACTCTGACCCCATGGTGGGACACCTTCCCATCACAAACCACCACTATGGAGGCTGGGGTCAAGGACACACACACAGCAGTGCCACCCACAGCACAGGCTCATGCCCACACTCTTGGGGCAGCAGCTGCTCCTGGGCAAGCATGGTGAGGTGGAGGACACCAAGCCCCTGCTAGGGGAGTCTTCTGGGAAGCGAGGATGTGGCAGGGACCCCAGTAGCACCCTCCCAAGCAAGCGGCTCTGCTGCTCAAATATACCTCCCCCAACACCCTCCGCCCTTCTCCTCCAGCAGACGGAGATGGACGTCTTCTCCTTGTTGGATGCCATCAGTGCCAGGCCTGTCACCCCCTTCCACCCACAGGCTCCTGGCCTGGCCAGCACCTTCCCATGCCTTCTTCCCTACCTAGGGTAATGAGGTTTCGTCTGACCTGAAACCTTTTGGTGTCAGCTCAGAGATGAGGGCTAGACTTCAGCCACCGTGTCTCCTGGGATGACTGACCTTCTCTTTGTTCTTCACAGCTGGACCAGCTGTGAGTGGGCTGCAAGCCACATCTCCCCTGCCAGCCTCCTCACCCTGCGAGTCCCACAGGTACCTCGGACCCCACAAGGACCTTGAGTGGGAACACAGAGTCTGCCTCTGTTCCCTACAGTGGTCTCTGCAGCAGCAGGACCTTAGGTTGGATGTGGACCTGGAGGAGCACTTTGCTGATTGGGTGCTGTGCTGCACTACCTGTCAGGAGCTGTCCCAGGAGGCCCATAGGCAGTAGCACATGCATGGCACACCGCACTGCCATCAACCAACTGGTCGCCATGATTGAGCAGTGCAGCAGCCCCCCACACACACACCTGCTCCTTCCCACTTCTTCCCAAGTCCCCCTGCACCCACTCCTGCCGCCACCTCTCTGGCTTCTCCCCCAACCCCCTCCCCAGTGGCTGCCGAGGGCCCCGTACATAAGACAGTATGACCACCCAAGGCAGGTGCCAGTCCCAGCCTGATCCCCGAGCCTCCCCCTTCCTCCACCTCCTCTCCCCTCCCAGGGTATGTCTACATTACCCCCCTAGTTCGAACTAGGGGGGTAATGTATGCATACCGAACTTGCTAATGAAGCCCGGGATTTGAATTTCCCGGGCTTCATTAGCATAAAGCCGGCTAGTGCGAACCCCGTGCCGCGCGGCTACACGCGGCACGGGCTAGATAGTTCGGACTAGCAAGCTATTCCGAACTATCTGTATGCCTCGTGGAACGAGGCGCCGGCTTTATGCTAATGAAGCCCGGGAAATTCAAATCCCGGGCTTCATTAGCAAGTTCGGTATGCATACATTACCCCCCTAGTTCGAATTAGGGGGGTAGTGTAGACATACCCCCAGGTTCTTTCCCCAGTCCCTCCCCAGTTCTAGATTGCCCAAATAAAAACCAGACAGTTCATTCTTTTAACAGAAAAAGGTCTTGTTTATTTTGTCAGCAAGGGAGGAGGCAAGTGGGAAGGGATGAGTGGGGTAGGAAAGGCACACTGGGGCACTGCAGAGGCCCCTTGTGGGGGGAGGAGGCCCAGGGGAGAGTCTGTTTTATTGTCTCTACAGGGGAGAGGGACAAGAGGGGAAGGGAGGAGTGTGGGAGGAAAGGCAGGGAGGGACGATGCACAGGCCCCTAGTGGGAAAGCCCAAGTGAGAGTGTCAATAGTATCCTTGTGAGAAACTCTCCCTCAGAGCCTCTCGGATGCACACAGCCCTCTGATGAGCCTGCAGATGGCAGCTGTGCACAGCTACTGAAAAGCCCTTGTGAGCCCCCCCCCCCCACCCTTGCAGGAATGTCTAATAGAATCATAGAACACTAGAACTGGAAGGGACCTCGAGAGGTCATCGAGTCCAGTCCCCTGTCCTCACAGCAGGACCTTATTTTCACAAATATTGTGAAGGACACAGCAGGCCACCACCACTTGGTGGACGTTCTGCTCGCCGAGGTCCAGCCAGGTGAGGAGACAGCAGAACTTCCTTTTGAGATGGCCGAAGGCATCCTCCACAACAATGCAGGCCCTGCTGTTGAAATGTTCCTTGCTTTGGTCAAGGTGTCTAGTATAGGGCTTCATAAGGCAGGGGAACAGAGGGTAGGCTGCGTTCTCTGTGATGCACATAAGCATGTCCACGTCCACGATCCTGATGGTGCGGTCAGGAAAAAAGTGCCAGCATGCATCTTCTGCTAGAGACTGGAGTTGCGGAATATGTGGGCATCATGCACATTTCCCGACCACCTGACGTTGATGTTGGTGAACTGGCTTCAGTGGAAGAGTACTCCTGACGGTTGATATAATCCAATGCCTAGTGGTTGGGGGCCCAAAGGAGGATGCTAACATGAAGGGAAAGGAGTCCAGGAGAGCTAGCAGTATTTTAAAGAAGACTTATTAAAGGCACAGGAAGAAAACATCCTGATACACTGTAAGGAAAGCAAATATGGTAGGCGACCAGATTGGCTTACTGGGGAAATCCTTGGTGAGCTTAAACACAAAAAGGAAGCTTACAAGAAGCGGAAACTTGGACAGATGACTAGGGAGGAGTATAAATATATTGCTCAAGAATGCAGGGAAGTTATCAGGAAGGCGAAAGCGCAATTGGAGTTGCAGCTAGCAAGGGATGTGAAGGGTAACAAGAAAGGACTCTACAGGCATGTTAGCAATAAGAGGGTGATCAGAGAAGGTGCTGGGCCCTTACTGAATGAAGGAGGCAACGTAGTGACACATGATGTGGGAAAAGCTGAAGTACTTAACGCTTTCTTTGCCTCTGTCTTCACAGACAAGGTCAACTTCCAGACTACTGCACTAGGCAACGCAGTATGGGAAGGAAGCGGGCAGCCCTTGGTGGAGAAAGAACAGGTTAGGAACTATTTAGAAAAGCTAGGCATACACAAATCCATGGGTCCGGGTTTAACGCATCCAAGGATACTGAGGGAGTTGGCAAATGTCATTGCAGAGCCTTTGGCCATTATCTTTGAAAACTCGTGGAGATCGAGAGAGATCCAGGATGATTGAAAAAAGGTAAATGTAGTGCCTATCTTTAAAAAAGGGAAGAAGGACAATCCAGGGAACTACAGACCAATCAGCCTTACCTCAGTCCCCGGAAAAATCATGGAGGGGACCCTCAAGGAATCCATTTTGAAGCATCTGGAAGAGGGGAAAGTGATCAGGAATAGTCAGCATGGATTCACCAAGGGCAAATCATGCCTAACCAATCTGATTAGTTGCTATGATGAGGTAACTGGCTCTGTGGATATGGGAAAGTCAATGGATGTGATATACGTTGACTTTAGGAAAGCTTTTGATACAGTCTCCCACAATATTCTTGCCAGCAAGTTAAGAAAGTATGGATTGGGTAAACGGACTGTAAGATGGATAGAAAGCTGGCTAGACTGTCGGGCCCAATTGGTAGTGATTAATGGTTTGATGTCAGTTTATCAGTCTGCTTCTAGCGGAGTACCCCAAGGATCGATTCTAGGGCTGGTTTTGTTCAACATAGAATCATAGAATACTAGGACTGGAAGGGAATTCGAGAGGACTGGAAGGGACCTTATTAATGACCTGGATGAAGGGATGGATTGCACCCTGAGCAAGGGTTCAGAGTGACCTAGACAGATTAGAGGATTGGGCCAAATGAAATCCTATGAGGTTCAACAAGGACAAGTGTAGAGTCCTGCAATTGGGACAGAAGAATCTCAAGCATTGTTACAGGCAGGGGACTGAATGGCTAAGTAGCAGTTCTGCAGAAAAGGACGTGGGGATTACAGTGGATGAGAAGCTGGATATGAGTCAACAGTGTGCTCTTGTAGCCAAGAAAGCTAATGGCATATTAGGGTGCATTAGAAGGAGCATTGCCAGCAGTTTTAGAGAAGTGATTATTCCCCTTTATTCAGCTCTGGTGAGGCCACATCTGGAGTATTGTGTCCAGTTCTGGGGCCCCCATTATAGAAAGTATGTGGATGCACTGGAGAGGGTCCAGAGGAGGGCAACCAAAATGACTAGGGGACTGGAGCACATGATCTATGAGGAGAGTCTGAGGGATAGGGCTAGCAAGTTGCTTCTGGAAGTGGATGGCCAGTCTCATGTGGGTGTTCCATCACCGGAGGGCAGGGGTGAACCACTCACAGAGCACCAGGAAGGTGCTTGCAGCACACAGCACCAGGTGCATGCAGAAGTTCTGGAGCCACTGCTGGTCATCCCACCACTCCATGATGATGTGGTCCCACCAGTCAGAACTGGTGTCCCATGGCCAGAAGCAATAGTGCATGGAGAGGGTGGGAGGGGCTGTGCTGCTTGAGGAGCATGTGGCAAGAAAAGAGGAGGTACCAGGAGTGGCAGGTCCTTTTCCTGCAGAACCATGAGGGCAGCCTGCAGTAACTGCACAAGGAGGTGTAGCAGCAAGTCTAAGAGCTGGCAACTGCTTTCCAGCAGGTCCAGCTCCATGGTTGAGAGTGCTGTGGAGTCTACAAGGGCAACCAGAGTACACAGTGAAATGAGTTGCTGTCCTTCAAGGAGGTAGGCAAAGGTGGAGAGCCTGAGACACAACTGTACAGGCGGGCCCCTTTAAGCGCAAGCCTCAGTTGGCCTCAGGCAGCAGCTTCAGGAAGTGATTGACGCCCTACCCAAAGTGCTTCGGGGGGAGAGGCCTTAAATGTGATTCATCAGTGCGGAAACTCTATTTCAAAATAACTCAGTGCTTTTTCGATGGGCATCTGAAGTGTGAGCGCGTGATTTCGAAATAGCTATTTTGGGAGTTTTAATTCCAAAATAGCTTATTTCGAAATAAGCATGTAGTGTAGCCATACACTTAGTGAGCAACTAATAATTCCAGATTGCATAATAAAACTCCAGCTTTGACTACTGTGAAGAACATTCATCCTACTTTACAGAAAAGATCAACAAGATGAACTCCTCAAGGCAACATACTCAAAACTTGACCCACTGACGTTAATCGCCCTACTGTTTTGTATTGAGTTTGTCTCTGTCCACACATGATGAAAATACAACAAGTCCTGAGAAACACTGTAACCACTACATATGGCACATCTCAGCAGGCCCTGCTGGCTGGAGAAAGCCAGCAAAGAAAACTTGCCCATTGCTAATGGAAAATTTCCTTCCAAGTGAATCTGCCAATATCCTTGGAAAGCATAATAGTCTGTCCTGTCCTCAGAAGGTCAAAATCTTGTACAGAAATCCTCTCCAACCTCCAATTTCTGGGCAAAATAATTCAGAACATTCAAAAAGTAGTGACAGCCAAGTTCCAACAATGTGTGACATCCACTGACATCTGGAAGCTTTACTGTCAGGCTTCAGGCTGGGATGCATCATGGAGACAGCCTTTGTAGCACTAATGGATGACCTCCTATGGAAATGGATAGAGGCCTCAGCTTAATGCTCATATTTTGTGAGCTATCTGAAGCTTTTAACACAGTTGTCCACAAGGTATTGCTGACCTTGATTGTATATCATAGATGAAGTAGATGACACAGCTCAACAATATTTGAAATCTTGATTGCTCTCAACTGTACAGAGAGTGTGGGTTGTGAGGAACTGCTCATCTTTCCAAAAAGCTAGTAGGTAGTTTGAAACAGAGGAGGGAATTCCCACCACACAGCCAAGGATGATATGTGGGGCTCTCCTTCTGTTTTTAGCAAAGAAGGGTAAAATTTGTCCTCTCATCCCCATGCCTTTTTATTTTAGCTCCTGCCCAAAACCCACCATAGAGTCCAAGACAGATTTAACCTCTCCCTTACTTCAAGGCAATTTTAGAGATGGTGAAACACTATGGGCTCCACAGTCAACAATGGATTCAATACATTTCTAGCATAATTAAGCCTGATTTGTTATTAGATGAAACTGTTGTTTAAATTGCTCACCAAGGGTATGTCTATCTAGACTACGTGGCCCCGTCAGCGGAGCCATGTAAACTAGTTTACCTGACATAGTCAATGAAGCGAGGATTTAAATAATCCCTGCTTCATTAAAATAAAAATGGCCACCGTGCTGTGCCGACAATCAGCTTATCCGGCAGAGCGTGGCAGTCTAGACGTGGATCAGTCAGCAAGGGAAGCCTTTGTCAACCGCTCCCTAATGCCTCATTTTTATTTTAATGAGGAGATTATTTAAATCCCCGCTTCATTGACTATGTCGGGTAAACTAGTTTACATGGCTCCATTGACGGAGCCATGTAGTCTAGACATACCGCAACAGTCTGTGGAGGCAGAGCTATGGAAGGTAAGTCCACTCCCATTATTGACCATGGGCTCTTTTTGGCTACCTTGGATTATAAGACAGTAGGCTGGAAAAGAGAAGAGACTATTAGATACTCAAAGATTTACTGAAGGGAACCCTCAGAAGTAGGCACGCTTATCCTTGTATGCTTGGCACCACAGAACCAGGCAATATAGATATGTCACTGGAAACACATATATGGGATGAAATAGAAAACATAACATGAGTTATGTAAAATAGACAGTATCAATGTGTATGTGTTACTTCCTGGGGAAATGTATTATGGGAAGACGGAAGTACAAGGCAGCCTCCAATGGACAAACTTAGATGCAATGCCAGCATGCTGTACACTAGCAACCACATTTACCACTTACCAAATGTAAAAAAGATACAGAGAACTATAGCTACCAATTTGGTTAACTTTCCTGTTTACCTGGGTTTGAACTGGCATGATTTGACTGATCGCTTACTTAAAGAAACAAAGGTGAGTCCGTTTTTACAACAGCTAAAAGAGGCTATATGGAAACGTGTCATTCAAATACTGCATGCAAATGGGGACATGTTAAGAATTGCTATCTCTGAAAAATAAATCACTGCATATCATTGGTACAATATTTTCAGTATTTGGTCCCCCACATCCAAGGGTATACTATCTATTACGTTCCACCCTTTGCTAATTGTATTGGTATTATGCTGCATTGTGGATGTGTACCATGTATTGTTGGATAAAGAAAATGTATTCCAAACTAAAACCTCAGGTTGATGTCACCTCTCAATATATTACCTTAAAGTGGTTACACACTAAAGTGATCCATTCCACTTATGGAAGTTGAAAGGTCAAAAGGGGGGCAATGTTGGGCTAAAGAATAAAATTGCCCTTTTAATGAATGATATCTACCAGTGTGATGAATTGCGGCCCAATTTTTATGAATGGGATTTTATAAATGAAACAGTGTTAACCACTTTGGATTAATTTGTTAGTAGCCTGTTAAGAATTGCCTTTGAAGAATCTGTTATTGTAACTCCTTTTTAATACACTACAATTAAAATTGCCCCTTTTTCTAACTAAAGCCCCATTTTAAACTGCTAATACAATATGGAGTCAAGACAGTTACAATGTAACTGAAACCCCATTTTAAACTTTGTACTGCCTAAACGCTGTTTAAAGTTAGGTGTGAGTGTATGTATTTTCATTTGAAAGTATGAAGGGGGGAGGAGAGGGTAAAGGGATTAGTCCCTGACACCAGCCTGTCTGGAAGCCAGCAGCACCTTGATGGCCAAAGAACAATGCAAGTGAGCCCTGCAAAAAACCCACCCAAGAAAGAGACGAAAGAAAAAGATCAAAGTCGTATCTGCTGTTAATGGATGACTCATGGTCATACAGGCTATGTCTGAGCTGCAGTGCTATTTCAGGATACTGGAGGTATCCCAAAATAGCCATTCTGCATCTTTTGAGCACGCCTGTTATTTTGAAATATAATGGGCTTGCTATTCCAATGTCTGTGTAAACCTCATTCGACGAGGTGTAAGGGACGTTTCAGAATAGCAATTTATTTTGAAATAAGTGCTGTGTAGACAGCACCAAATTTTGAAATAAGCTATTTTGAAATAAACTCAAAATAAGCTACGCAATTTTCATAGCTCAAATTGCATAGCTAATTTCGAGCTCTGGATGCAGTGCACCCCCAGTGCTCTGGAGCAATGGGACAGGCCAGGATCTATGGACTAAAACATATAAAAAGATGGGTGCAAAATTATAGGATTGGGTCTTTTGGTTCTACCTACCACCACCAATACTGTGGTGCACTCCCAAGGGCTCTGAGGACTGCCTGGGGAGGGGGAGGAGCACAACCCAGTGTGCTGCGTGAAGCGCTGAAGGCTGTCTGCCCCACCCCTTCCACTCAAAGCCCCACTCCTTCCAGGAGAGCAGGACTGCACCACCCGCTTTGTCCAGGGACCCACCAAGTCTGTCAGCACTCCTGCTAAGGGGGTATACAACAGAGGTCTATAAAATCATGAATGGAATACAGAAAGTGAACAAGGAAGTGCCATTTGCCCCTTCACATATAAAAAGTATTAGAGGTCACCTGAAGAGAATAATGATGAGACAGCAGGTTTAAAACAAACAAAAGGAAGTATTTCTTCACACAACACAGAGTCAGCCTGTGGAACTCGTTGCCATGGGAAGTGGTGAAAGACCAAATGTACGACTGCATTAAAAACAAGAATTAGGTAAGTTCACAGACCATCAATGGCTATTGGCCATGATGGTCAAGGATGCAATCCCATGCTCCAAGTGTTCCTAAATCTCTGTCTGCCAGAAATTTGGACTGGATAAAAAGTGATGGGTGACTCAGAATTGCCCTGTTCTATTCACTACCTATGAAGCATCTGCCACCTAGCCACTGTTAGAAGACAGAACATCAGTCTGGATGGACTATTGGTCTGACTGAATATGGTCATTCTTATGTTGTGAGTGGAAAGTGAGCACTGATACATCCCAGAGCTCAGGACAGGACTGGATTGTGTTTGCTCATGTGTTCCAGAGGAAATAAATTATAATGTCTTGCAACAAAAATTAGTAATGTAGAGTATTACATTTTTACCATATATTTCTAATTTAGTTGTTCAAAGTATTCCTAGTGAGATATATCTAGACAGACAGGGCTGATGATAATACTACCATGCTACAGTTGTCATTTGTATGTAGGAAAATCTGAAGTTAATAACAAACATTTCTTCACATTAGAAGACAATTAGATGCTGAAATCCATCACTGCCTATGATCATCCACAAAGGAAGCAAAACTGTGTGAGACTAACATAATAAAGATCACTTGTTTTTACACTTACAGGAGACTCAAAAAAAGTTTCACATGCATATTACTCAGAAACAACGTGCTATTTATTCTTCTTAGCAATGATATCTTACATAGCATTCTGGGATCAGGATGTAATTTCAACAATAATATATTTTCTGACATTCTCCAAGGAAAAATTACCAGTTTCTTCCCTCTAAAAGGATTTAGATGGAATAACATCTGTGTTGAGGTTATTGTGAATATGTTAAACTGACAGCAAATCTCTAAGGGGCACTGCTCATTAATGTTCTGTGCATAAAATTAAAACCTGAAATATATTTTCCAATCCATTTTGAATCATTTAAGCAATTCTCATGCAAAGAAACTATTGTGCTGCAATAATATATTTGAAGAGTGGAATATGAAAGCTATTAAAATGTCTTAGACTTCTTGACTAACACTCAAAAAAAAGTAACTCTCTTCTGATTTGAAACCTGCACTGTATGAGACACAAAATTTTACTTTGAAATAACATTAAGAGTTCGATTTCAAACCATATAATCAAAAAAATTCAAAGTTGAATCTTATCACTTCATCCTTAATTCATACTCTTATGCTTAGGTACTCTAGCACTTACAAGCAATATTCTTATAAGTGTTGCCTGTAGGCACTGAAAAAAAATCCTCTCCAAGTACAAGCTGGAAGTTGACTGCCCATGTTGTGTTTTCTTTTAAATCTCAGTAAAAGATTTTGAAACAGGATCTGGGAAATGTGTTCATGGATCAGGGTAAAGAGTCAAGGCCATGCTTTTATATACATATGCAGAATCCCCTATGCTGTTGGAAGAAATAATCTTCTTTTGGGTCAACCAGATTATAGATGTATATACCCTTCTGCAGGTAAAAAGCCAAAATCTCATATGGTTCGCTGAAGTATCCATGGAATTTGAGTTAACAAATGTACAAATTCAATTAACAATTTATTCCAGCTTCAGCAGCAGGATAGCCTGCACACGACTTTTGTGGTCATTATCATTTTATAGACAAAAAAAGAACGGTCAGTAACCGAGAAAGTGGAGACTACATTATTCAAAATAACGGAATCATTATAGTCACATTAACATGATGACAGCTCCAAATGTTACCAAAAACTTGAATGGTTCCAACAGCACCATTGGGACCATTGTTAAAATGGATAGTCCATGCTTTAATTAATGTATGTATGACATGACAGGTTTTAGCAGATTATACCGTGGTGGAGCCACTAGTCTATAATGTCAATAGGAGTTTGTCTACTTCCAAGAAATCATGGTAATCATAACGAAGAACTGTTGTACCATTTAAGCTACCTCTGTTGAAACTGTAATGTTAAAACATTAGCAACACAGGCTTAAGTTATGTGTACAGTTTCTTTTTTTAGGCTCCTACACTGTTAGCAACCCAAACGATATCACAGCCACAGGCATGGAATTGCCAATGGTAACTGGTAACTCTGAAATAGGACTGCCTACAAGTAGACACTTTAATATACAGTTAGGCACCAGAATAAGTGTTCTGTTTTCAGAACACCCAAGGCTCTCTCACACTTCAGTGGGAGCTGGAAATGCTCAAGGTCTGGAAAAGTCAAGCTGCTTTAAAGGTGCCCACATATACACTGAAGTATATAATGGAGGCCTTCACAAAATTTTAAATGTTTGACTCTTGGACTGATGATATATAGCGTCAGAGAGAGAGAGAACTATCAAACATGATTCCTATCTTTGTATGAAACTTATCTCCTATAGCATAACAGAGCTCTAGAAATACTATTGTGTGTTTCAAAAAAAAAAGTCAGTTAAAGACAAACATATAATTCAAAGCTTTTTCTTAGTGACAAATGCTTCCTACCTTGAGAAGTTCTAGGCTATAGAGATGAAAAATATTTTCAGAATTTTGTTTACAATATATTTTTGAGTTTGCACAGTAAATTATGAAGCACATACAATTTTGTCATGAAAAATGGGGATGCTGAAGAGAGGAGGATGTCCATAAGCCACCTTTATGCTGCTCCAACCCTGGATCTGCCAAGAGCTGAAACAATCCCCAGTGTAACTTATGGCCTAAGAGCTCCTCTAAATTGCATTTGGTGGGACAGTTTCATAGCAACTATTCTGCCAAAAGATCCACCAGAGAACTATGAACTCTGGTCCCATACTCATCTGCCCTCAATAGACCCCTCTCTACTCCCAACATGCCACCAACACTTGTGGAGAGAGTAAAACAGCCACGTCAATTTAAAAACACTTGAGGCTTCCCCTATGTAAAGGGATTCTTAGCTGCCCCTTTAAAGCAATTTTTGCACAGCACACAACTCTAACAGGGGCCTACCATCTAGCTTTATAATTGCTACTTCACTTTTCCCTGAATAAGTCAAAGTACCGATGGACTAAGAGCTAGCAAATATAAAGCCCCTCAAAAGTTCCTTTTTTAACAACAACTTTTCTTTTGCATTACTAACTTCTGATGAAAGTCATTCAGAGTAACATTCTTGACAAGAATAGCAAGTGTTGTAAAACCTCTTCAGTTGATGATACGGCATAATACGGGCATTGGGACCCCAATTTTAGCTATAAATAAGAAGCCCAGTATTGTAACTGAAGCTGAAAATTACAGAATAGATACTTCAGAGTCCAATAAAAGGAAGAACACTTTATGCCTATATCTGTACTACTTCAGAACAAGGCATACAATAAAATCATCTATCTCAGTTCACTTAGGGGAGTGAAAACATTCATAAAGAGTACTTATGGACTACTTATATAGAATCCATATGAGATGAACCCTAGCCATGGCATATAACTTCAGTGAACTGATTATCTTATAGAAAGCTGCTCTGTATGAGTTCAGATTCTTTTCCCCAATGAATAATAATACAAAACATCAAATGCAGTGTGTTTGCAGCAATTTAGGCATAAAAATTATGAATGTATTTCAGATCTTGAAGACAATCAGTCCCAGATTTTTAGAATTATGTTCACAAATACACATATACTTTAGCAGTAAAATGTATGTAAAGGAGAGGATTTTTTTTAAATCTGGATATTATAAAAGTTCTAAAGTTTATACTCATATTTTACTGATTTCTCATATTTGAAAAGCTTGATTCATTATTTAATGGTGGCAAAATATTGCAATAATTTAGTATTAATGTTCAAATATGAAGTTTCCTTATTAAAGCATTTCCTTTACTGTGCATTAGAATTTACGTTATGATTTTGATTGTTTTCATTAACAATTATTTTTCTTCCATACTGTGGCATAGACTACATGAAGAGGGTTCCAGGAGTTTAATGTGAATAAGCAGCAGGAGCTAATTAAATAGGACAACGAGTAACCTTTTCTGAGTGTGATTGGAGACTCAACGGATTTAATTGCTGACCTAATTGATAATTAGACAGTATAGAATCAGGCACCTTGGTGCAAGTGAGATACACTTCCGTATTTTAGTTAGTTTAATGATTTTGGAGACCCCCCCCCCCCCCCCCCCGGACAGCAATAGCAATTGCTATTTTGCATGTACAGAGTGGTACTTATTTTTCTGCTAAGCAAATAAAAGTTATTTTGTGAATCCAAAATGATAACTGGAAGTGTTCATAGTCTTTTGGTATTCAAGGCCATTAGATTTCTTGCCCCAGGGAAAAAAAACTTTGCAATTTAACAGTCAAAAATGTTGCCTGTAAACTGGGAAATTTAGTTTGAAACCTTTCCTG
Source organism: Pelodiscus sinensis (assembly GCF_052426305.1). Lineage (NCBI taxonomy): Eukaryota > Metazoa > Chordata > Testudines > Trionychidae > Pelodiscus > Pelodiscus sinensis. The sequence continues at coordinate 15,587,492 of NC_143068.1, read as the reverse complement.
TATTCATTTTACAGACTGGATAAAATCTTGCATAACATAAAAAAGCAACTTTAGGTTTTAACAATTCATTGCACAAAAGAGTTTTCAGCCAAAAAGTGGGGGAACTATTTAAGCACATAAGTGGAAAGAGCCAGTTGGCTTTATTTGTTGTTGAAATGTTTTATAAAGCAACTGCAAGAAGAAAAACTGTACTGGAATTGATAGAAGGCCAAAAATATTAATATATTGGAACATAGTGAACTTTTTTCAAGCTGTAAATATTTTCTCGAGTTCCCACATATAAGCCATAAAGTATGCTGAGTCCTTTCTTTCTCAAACCTTCCAGTAAAAATTGCCATCTATGATAAATAACATCTACAAGAAACAAAACAAATATAAAAACAACATTTTGGAAAGTCATTGTGTTTGTCAAAAGGCCTACATATTTCCATTACAGATACCAGAAGTAAGATAAATAAAAAGAATGATCTAGGTAATGGAGGATAGTGAGTTAAAAATTATAGGAAATAAGACCCAAGATCCATCATTGCAGATATTGATGACCTAGCTTTCTGGACCTTGGATATATTAGCAATTTGATTCCTACAAAGATAATAAACAGCATCTGTGACAAGTCTTTCACTTCCATTACAAACTGAATAAAAAATAAAATATTCTTGTAAAATTCTTAACTGTGATACAAAATTTGCATGTTGAGATTTTAACCAAGTCTCACAAAAAAATCATGGTGCTATTTAACTGTCTATTATTTTGTACAACAAATCATGAAGGAAGGACTGTAGTAAACTTTTTATACACGAAGGAATTTAGCTTACTAGTCTATGCCAACATTTTAAAGGTGAACTGCAAAGAAAAAAAATGCTTTTTTCTGCTTCTTCTACAGGAAGCCAAAAGGTGGTGATCATAGCCACTTAATTTTTAAAGTTTCTTTAAAATTATCATCAAATATGGTCTTCCCTGATTTTGGTGAAGGACTCATTGATGACTGAGTAATTGGTCTGAAAGTGTTTTAGTCTTTATTTCATGGACCTATGTTAATAAATCCTTTAAAAAGAAATGAGCTCTTGTCTCAGGTGTTTTCATTAAATAGTTATTACCAAAATAAGTGAAAAACAGGGGTGTAAATTGTCTGAATAAAACCTCTTTCCCTCTCATATGATTTGTTATTGTGATGTCAAAATCCTACTAATTCTCTAATCATTGTTTCAAAATCAAAAAAATTCTTACTGGACTTCTTCACACATCAGAAAGAAGCAAAAAAGTCCTATGTCCCCCCTTCATTTGCTCTCACCTTTAAGATTCTTCTTCTGCTATTTTTGCTCTGTCCCTCATTTTTGTTTTTGCCACTCTTTACAGACGAGCACATTTTAGGGCTTGGGTAGGTTGAGAAGAAAAACACCATCTGTAAAATAACAAACACTTAAAATTACAAGTCTGTCAATAAGAGTGTTAGGGAGCAGAGGGAGGGAAGAATAACAAGAAGAAAGATCATCAGAATAAATAATCAGACCATTAAATTTGGAGCAGCATCCCAGATTATACCCTGACAATGTATTGGTGCATCAAATTCCATTTATTAAATGAAAATAATTAGCAAATCTAAGAGTTGCATGCAAGATGCGCACACAACCAAAAGCTTTCTAAAAACTATCTGGATCCTGAAGGACACCTGTTTGTATTGCCACTCAGAAAGCACCACAATTAAGTAGTAATAATTCTAAAGTTCCTTAATTACACTGTTTTGCAGAGCTATATCAGAAGTCACCGTGTTTTGGGGACGTACATAGTAGTAGTATACCTGCCAGTGGAAAATTATATATACTACAGCAGCAGTGGCCAAATAGTGGCCCACAGGCCGATCCAATTTGCCAGAGTGAGCCCCTGGTGGACTGTTGCCACTATATTTACCTGTGCCTCTGAAGGTACAGGAGATTACAGCACCCCCATTCCTGCCAATGGGAGTTGCAGGAAACAATGTCCTGGTCCGCACTGCTTCTTGAGGCTCCCATTAGCCAGGAATGGCAATTCACGGCCAAAAGGAGCTGCAATTGCCCATAGCTGCAGGAGTACAGGTAAATATAGTAGTGACAGCCAGCCAGGGCGTAACCCTGGTGAACTGCTGCTGTGTTATTCCTACTCCTGTACTACCGGGACAATAGATTGCATTAGCTGGATTGTAAATTCTTTGGGACAGGGCTCACCTTTTGCTTCTGTTTGCACAGCGCCTAGCACAACCAGGATTTTGTCCATGACAGGGGTGCCTAGATCCCACTGCAATCTAAATAATAAAAATAAAAATGTGCATATATTTTTGCTCCCTTTAAAATACAGGCTAGACAATATTCTGGGGGAATTAAAAGGAAAAGCTAAAAATGATTTGTGGGGGGCTAGGGAGGTTACGTGGATCTTGAGGGGTTAGGACTAACAGTGATTAGTAGTGTGGGGGGGGTTCAAGCTTCTTTTGGGAAGGCACTGAACCCTACCAATGCTTTGGGGGCATACAAGGGGGAGTGGCTCTCGATGCTTTCTGGAATAGGAATGATGTTTTAGGATGATTTTCTGCAGGGACTGCAGGCTTTCTGGCTTTGGGGCTATGGGTTACAGTGGTATAGTGCCTTCTTGTGGCTTTTTGTGGGGCTTATAGCTCTTGGCAGCTCGTAGTCTGGGGCCAGAGGTTTTGGAAATCCCATTCTCAATCAGCAGCCTCTGGGCTTGGAGAGCAGTTGCCCGGTGGCTGGGTGCGGGACACTGTGCTGAGGAGCTATTCTGGGGGTGAGAGAGTTGGGTCATCCCAGGGAAGGGAGGATGCTGAGATGTATGGTGGATTATGGCTGTTGGGAATAGGGTGATCCAAGCAGCAGGGTGCTCATTACAAGGAAGGGCAGTGGGAGCCTGGGAGCTGGGTGCCAGGTCTTATTCACTTCTCCCTGGAGCCTGAACACACCACTGTCTCCTAGCAACGCCTGAGGTGGCAAAGGGCAGGGACAGGCTGGCTCAGTTCCAGGCATCAGGCTGTACCGGCGCCACCAGAAGGCTTAGCCCAGCAGCTGGGGGAGGGGGCTAGTGGAGGCGAGGGGGGAGAGTGCATGGGTGGCTGTGCCAAATCATGGCACAGAGAAGCACCAACCCCACCCATCAATTTAACTTTGTGGCTCAGGATCAGATCTGGTAAACCCCCCTCCCCTTCCTCTCTCTCTGACTCCCCCCCTCCCAGTCGCCATCTGAATCTCCTCCCTGCCCCCATCCCTCTCACCAGGGGCAGATGACAATTTCACGAGGCCCAGGGCAGCACAATTTCGCGGGGCCCCCTTTTGCTACGGCGCATGTGCGGGGCTTCTTGAAGCGAGGGGCACGGGGCGGCCGCCCCGCTCACCCTGCCCTATATCCGCCCCTGCCTCTCACTGTGGCTTCCCAACCTCAGTTTTCTCTCCCAACCCCTTGCTCCACCTCCTAGCCAGGGTCACCACCTGAATCTCCTCTCCCAGCCTCTTGCTCTGACTCCCCCCGCCCAGGTCTCTACCCCAATCTACTCCCTCCACTGAGGTCTCCTCCCCGTCCACTCAACTCCAAACCCTCATTCCCTAAACTTCTCCTTTCACTCTGTGGTCTCTATTCCTGCCCAAAATGCTAGACATTACCCCTTCCCAAAACTCACACATCCCTCTAACACAGGGATGGGAAACCTTTTTTGGGGTCAGGGGCTGCTGACCCACAGAAAAATCAGTCAGGGGCCGCACACAAGTGAGAAAAAAAACAAACAAACCCTCTCTGACGTGCCCCCCAACGAGGGTTGCCAGGTGTATGGTTTTGAACCAGACAGTCCAGTATTTGAGCTTTCTGTTCGGGAAACAAATTGAGAAAATATAAGTGAGACAATACAAATGTCCGGTATTTTCTAAATAAGATGTAATGTAGATTGTGATGTAATGTCAAGCATTTCGGTATTTTTGTTGAAACCATCTGGCAACCATACCCCCAACTGAGGAGAAAGACACTCCACACATTCCCCTCACACACCAGAGCCTAGTGGGGCAACGGAGGGGACTGCAGTGCCAGCGCGGGCTCCCAATGCTAGGAGAGAGCCCTGAGCCACAGGGGCCAGATGCAGGCAAGCCGGGGACCACATCCAGTCCCCGGGCCCTTGGTTCCCCACCCCGTTCTACCACATGGTTCACCCCATCCCACATGGCTCCTGACCTCAATCCTTTAGGCATAGTTCTGGTGCCCATGTCTCGCCTCAAGCACATTACACAGCCTGTCCCACTTGTGCCCATCCCCAGGACCTTATTCCAGTGACCTTTCCTAGCCCACTTCTCATTTCCTCCCATCACTGGCTCCACTGACCTCCACCCATCTCTCTGGTTTCTTGATAAATACTTCTGATGTATCTATATTATCTATTACATATAGCACTGCCTTTTGTTACTATTCCCATCCCTCTCTCCCTTTTTGCCCTCATCTCTGGATATATATGACAGATTTTGCCTGATAAGTGTTATACTGTGTAAAATTCCTGAAAATCTTTGATATCTCTATGAAATTAAATACCTATTTTAATTTTAAAAAACCCTACTAAGTATGCAGCTGATAGAAAAGCTAAGCAGATGAGACATGAATGGGAGGTGAGCTGCTTATGTGTTTTATTCATCAATACCTGCAGCATTCTGCAGTCTTTGGTATGATTTTTGCTACACTCATTTTTCTCATGTATACCTATGTTTGTGTATGATGTATATTGGTGAGAGTGGCAGGCAGTAATCATGCTTACGAAAGATAGCAAGCAAAGTCCTTTCTTATGGTCAGAAAAATAGATGAATGAACAACAAGTGTACATGTAATTATGAACAGAGTTATACAATAACTCATTCCTTTCTAATTAAGACCTTTTTGTTTCTTCAAGGTGTTTGGTCATTTTTAAAGGTCCTCAACAATCACTCAGGTTACATCTACACTGCCCTCTCCTGCACAAAAAAATATGCAAATGTAGCAAGTTTGGAATATCCCTGCACCTCATTTGCATAATTAATTAGGCTCTGTTTTTGGTCAAAAAATCTCCTCTTGTGCAAGAGCTGTTCTTCCTGAAAATAAGTGGAAGAACGGCTCTTGTGCAAAAGGGAGTTTTTGCGTAAAAAGGAGCCATGTAGATGGCTCCTTTTTGCGCAGAAGCATCTTGCGCAAAAACAGAGCCTTGTGAATTATGCAAATGAGGCACGGCCATATTCCACGCTTCTCCTCATTTGCATATTTTTTGCCCAAGAGAGGGCAGTGTAGACGTAGCCTCAGTGAATTGAATAAATGAAAAACAACAAGGAGTCTGTAGCACCTTAAGGACTAAGATTTATTTGAGCATAAGTTTTCGTGGGTAAAAACTATTTTTTCAGATGCATGGATTGGTTTTTACCCATGAAAGCTTATTCCCAAATAAATGTTAGTCTTTAAGATGCCACGGGACTCCTTAGTTGTTTTTGCAGATAAAGACTAACACGGCTACCCCATTGAGACTTGAATAAATGAACACATTTGTAAATTCTCGAATAATTCTTAATGGAAAACAGTTTTCCCACAATTTTGCTTAAACTCTAAGCAACATTCACAGTTGTTGTATGTTTATTAAACTTTTATCTGCTGTTCTCTCAGATGGGTATACTTGCTTAATTGACACATAAGAAATAGGAAATCAGATCTGTTCTCATTGACAGATTCTTTCCCTTGTTTTCTCATGGATTAACAGCCACTGCTGTAACATTAATGATCTTTTGGATAGTCTTTTCAAGTATAATTTCTGTCTGCTTCAGGAAATGTCACGTTGAATCTGAACTTGAAGCTGCAAAGAAATGGTCCATCAAATGGGGTTTTTTAACAACACCTTTTGAGGAGGTAAAACTAAATTTGATATAGCATGTGTATAAAACATACGTAAATAGTATACCTCCAGAATATTAAGTTATGAGTTTCAGCTAAGAATCATTATTATTGAAAGCCATGCAAAACATACCTCTCCAAGGAATCTTGATCTTCATTTTCATAATACATGAATGGACCAAATCAGTGTAGATAAGCACTAATAATTTGCCACTGGTCTACACTAGGAGCTATGTTCAAATTAAGCAACTTCAGCTATATTAATTACGTAGCTTAAATTGAAGTAGCTTAACTTGAATTTTGACACCATCCACACTGCAGGAAGTTGAAGGGAGCACACTCTTGTCACAGACGCAGGACTACCGCGTCGATGGGAGTGCCCTCTCAGTTCAAATTAGCATGTCTTCACTAGCCCCTCTAATTCGACCCCCAAAAGATAGACTGCAGCTGCTTCAATCTTATCTGTAGTGTAGACGTGGCCTTGGAGACATATTTGTAGGAGTACTAACAAACAGGGATCCTTTAAGATGATATTTCCATTTTTTTCAGAATAAAATACAAGTTGTACTTCATATGTTGTACATATCCTAATGTTCCTCTTAACACACATAACTCCTAGTGGTGGTGGTGACAGAAACTAGATGTAATGTCAGGAAAATATTTCCCTTTTGTTGGTCCATAAAATATTTTTAAAATTGAAGGGGGCAAGGATTTAAGTAATTTAATTTTCAGTGAGGAAATCTGCAGTGTGCTTTTATAATTTCTACTTAAATAGGGTTAATGGTGCCACTGAATTCAACAGAAAACCTCCCACTGGTTTAAATGGGAACAGGTTCATGGCCTGTATATTTAAACATTGCAGGATGCAGATTAAATTCAGTAAAATGTAAGTCACTTAATTGGTTATCTGACACAATCTTCTGTGTGGGACTAGTTTCTGCATAATATTTCCTGTACTGAATGTCCTGAAAGAATTATTAAGTGCCCTTAAAACAAATTGCAACAATACAAAGACCAGTAACAGAAAGGGGCTGCAACTTTGTATGTGTATTTATTATGGTCCAATGGCTAGAGCACAGATTGGATAGTTGGGCATGTGGGCTCCTTTCCCGGCTCTACCACTGACTTGTGTGACTTTGGACAAGACTTTTATTCTCTCTGGGCCAGATTTTCAAATAGATGTCTAAAGGGATTTTCAAAAGTGCTTAAGAAAGATAGGTGCCAAAGTCCTATTGCTCATCCACTTTTTTAGGTGTCTACGTATCTTTGAAAATCTGGTCCTCAAGGCTTCATTAACCCATCTTTAAAAACAGGGTAAATTATATTTGTCCACCTTTGTACAGCACTTGCAGAGCTACAAATGAAAATCATGATACAAGCTTTAACCAATATGTCTAATGCTATATATTACTACAGGTTGAACCTCTCTAGTCTGGTGCCCTCAGAACCTGACTGGTGTTGAATCAGAGAATTTGCCAAACCATGGACGTTAATATTTTCTAGCAGCATTACCAACACTTTCACTGCTTACTGAGCTCTCAGAAGACACTTACGGGTAAATTAGAGCTAAATAACAGCACTGAACACTGAGAGCCAGGACTGGTCACTGTAAACACTTTATAGGACCACAGGAAACTTGGCCACACTCATGGTAAGTGGACATCCAGCTAACTAAAATCATTCCAGACCACGGATGTTGCCAGACCAGAGTGCAGGATTAGAGAGGTTCAATCTGTATTTACTGTATATTACAAATGTATTTGGCACTTTTATTATGCATTTTTAGCTTGTTGCAACAAAAAAAAAACAATTTTTGAAGTCTCCTCGATTCAGTGAAGTGAGAATGGAGGGTGCTCACTGGTCAGCAAGATTCAGCCTGTCTTAAATTCAGAATAAAAGCCCTTTCTGAAACTAACAAGTGTATTAGAATAGCTTCCGAAGATATATAATAAAATAATACTGTATGGGTGCCAAGAACACAGTACACAGATGCCATAGTGAGGGGGATAATATAGATATCAGATCTTAAAATGCTATGACAACACATATCTTAGCCCCAAGTGTTATTTTTGATTAATGTTGGTATTCTATTTTTAGTTGATAAAAGATGAAAAGAAAGAACCTACTAAGATGAAGATAGAACTTCCAGAACATTTACAAATCCGACCTGTGACACCAGTGGAAAAATACATCAAGGTTAGACAATAGATTTAAAAACTGCAATATAGGTTAAATCTGTCTTAAGCAGTCACCCAAGCACTAAACTCAATCACCTAGTAGAGACAGGTCTTCAACTAAAGATCGAAGTAAATTGTATTGGAAACCTCAGAGATACTTTAAAGTGTTCACTTAAGACAGAGAATTGCTCATTGGATGTGGTTGTTAGTATAGATTTCACTGTACAACAATCAACTGTTATGATAGAGCATAACCTCCTCTTTAACCTCCTGTGTAACATAGCATCAGATCAATCATCTCAGGTGGTAAGCGGGAGGCGGTAGCACTATGGAAGCTCCTACCCCATCCTTGCCTCCCATCTCTCAATGATTTCAAGATTTATCATAACCCATTTTTAACCACCATTTTTCAACTTCAACAACTTTGTAAAAAGGAACCCTTTGTCTTTTCTGAAATAAATATATTTTCTGGATTTTATTCATTATAATCCTTCTTAGGGTATGTCTAGACTATATGCCTCTGCTAACAGAGGTATGTAAAATAGGCTACCCGACATAGTCAATGAAGTGGGGATTTAAATATCCCCGGCTTCATTAAAATAAAAATGGCCGCCACGCTGTGCCGGCTCAGCTGATTGTCTTAATCATTTGGTGGCTTAATCATTTTTCTTATTCTTCTCTGGACTTTTTCCAATGTATTCACATCTTCCTGAAGCATGGTGCCCAAAACAGGCACAATACTCTAGTTGAAGCCTAATCAGCACAGAGGAGAGCAAAAGAATTATTTCTCATGTCCTACTTAGAAGCATCCTACTAATACATCCCAGAATGATGTTTGCTTTTTTTGCAATAGTGTTACCATGCTGACTCATATTTAGCTTGTGGTCAAATATGACCCCTAGATCTCTTTTGCTGTATTCTTTCCTAAGCAGTCATTTCCCATTTTATATGCGTGAAACTGATTGTTTCTTCCTGAGTGGAAGGTTGGTTTGAAATAATTGTTACTTATCACCTTATTATCTTTTAGATGTCTGAAACAGATGTTTGAAAATAAACATTATGCTTACGTGGTTAACCTCAGCTAAGTGAAGTACCCCACATGTGGCATACTGCTCCGTGGGAGGCAGGCCCGCCATGGACAGCAGCTGCTCCAGCAGAGCTGAAGTTCTGCTGACCATCATGCACCAGGCTGGACCCACTGTGTGTGTGTGGGGAGGGGGGAGGGCGCTTAGTTTGTCCCACTGAACTGATCAGATCTGTGCTGGAATAATGGATTACATGGGCAGATTTCTTTAAATCGGGGTCTTATATAATCATTTTATTGGGTGAGCACTCCAGTTCCATAGCTATATATTCAGATAGCTATGAATACCTGTGTCTCTATCAGTATTATTACAGAATCTGCCTGTAAGTAGGAAGCAAAGTCTTCTTCCTCCTTTTGCCTAGTTTTGTAACCTTTTCCTTTTAGCAATATATTCATGAATTACTGGTGGTCTGCTAAGAGCTGAATTGTGATATGGTGTTGGTTGTTCTTGTTTCCTGCTGCTGGCTCATATTAAACACAGCCAATAATACATACAATTTCTTAATATTTCTCTTCCAATAAGCAATTACTGGAACTGCTAATTGCTGCTGAGAAGGATATATAGTCACACAAATAGGAGGTGAACTGGGGGTTATGTGATTGCCAATGAGACAGTAGATTAGTCCATGAGACAACATCTCCATTAAGATGTATACCACTTTATGGAAGAAAGTAATATTAGAAACTCCACCTTGTGGTGAAAAAAATAAGGGATTTACAAAAATAATAATAAAAAAAAGCTGTTAGAAAAATCAAAATTACTGAAAATTAGAGAAAAAGTTAATGCAAAATATTATAACTTTAAAAGTGCCACCATTTCTGGTGCTTCACGTTCTTAAATAGTGTTCAAATATTTAAGTCAGAGCCAAGCTTACTGGTATCTGCACTTTTAGGGTATGTCTGCACAGCAGCTGGAATGTGAATCCCAGCTCAGGTAGACATACTTTTATCGGCTCTGCTTCAATTAGTGCACTAAAAATAACTGTGGCTGTAGTAGCATGAATGGCAACTTGGGTGAACTGTCAGAGTCCATACCACAGTTACACCTGGGCAGGCAGACAGCCTGAGCTGCCAGCCAGGCCACTTGGACCACACTGCTTCTTTTAGCATGCCAGCACAAGCAGAGCGTGAGCATGAGCAGCTACCTGAGGCTATGTCTACACTACAGGGTTTTTCTGGGATACCTCTGGTATCCCTGAAAAACTCTGCCATGTCCAGGGAACATGCCTGCTCTTCCACTTTTTTTTTTGCTGAAGAGCAGATGCGCTCTTTTGGAAGGCCTGTCTTCCCCCTCCCATGAGAAAGAAGGGCTCTTCCGAAAGAGGAGGCTTTTCTGCAATTTGGCCCAGTGTAGACGGACCAAATTTCTGAAATACTTTTTCCAATAGATCGGAGTAGTGTAGACATAGCCTGAGCTGTGAATTACACTTCTTAGCTACAGTCTGGATCTACCCTTAATTTGTGAGTATAAGTAATTACATCTGCTCCTATCTTGGGCAGTTCGTCAAATTTGGCAGCTGATCACTCAGCTGCAAGATCTGCCTGTTTAGCAAGTGCTGTGTGCACAGAAACAGAGGCCAAGACTTAACCTTTGACATATGAATCAATCAAGGACAGCAGGAATTAGTTTTGGATCTGTGCTGCATTTGATCCTTTTACATGAAGATCAAGATCAAGATTTTCTAAACTGTGATTTGAAATTATCACATTTTCTCTCTCCTGTGGCAATGCACAGTAATACCATGTCTGTTCCTTTGGCTGAGTTAGACATATAAACCTCTTGCCCTTTTGTCCCTTTCTTCTTCCTGCAGAATAGAGGTGGAGCATAGTTTTCTGCATTATCTTGCTCAGTGGGTGGCATTTATGGCAAAACAAAATCATCTCTTCAAAGGAAGTGCTCCACCTAAATTTCAAAAAACATTTTCCAGTCTTGGCCAAGGAATAAAGCAAAACAACTCTGACAAAAGAATAAACTGAAACATTGTTCTCTCACTGTATATTTCTCTACTGAGTAAGTGCCCAGATGTTAAAGTGGTACAACAGAGAGCACTTCTAATGTGCCTTAATGGGATGATTCAGTCAAAGTAAGCAGAGCTGCCAGTGAATAGAGAACTCTGGCTTGTGTTTTCTCTCCCTCTTATTGATTAACTCGATACATAACTATCTTTTATGCTAGAAACAGACTTTAAAGAAGAAGTCATTTTTTATGCAAAAGCCTGTTTGGTATGCTTTATCCAGTTTGGTACCAAAATGTCTGATTCCCCGATTTAGAACTATCATCTACCCAGAGATTATTTTAATATTTTTTAGTTGGAAAACAATTAAAGCGTGGTATTAAATGTTGCTTCTAACAGTGAAAACCAAACAAAGCTGTAATTCATTAAACAAAGTTAATGATGAGAAGCAATAATCTAAAATCTATTAAACACTTAAGCCCTTCCTGCCAAGTTACATTAAAGCTAATTTTTTTTCATAATTTTTTTTCTTTCAATAGTAGAGAACTTTAAAAATCAGATGCATGTTGATAAAAATTGAAGACTGGCTGGTAAATGGAATGCTTTCCTTTTAACTTCTGATTACCTCTTGTTTATTACCTTTGAACTAACTTATTTTCTTCCGTCCACACTGATGTAGGCATTGCACTAATTTTAGGCCTGTTAGTCAAAAAAACAATTGCTTAACCAGAACTTCTTAATATTTTAATTGCTATTTAAAATGTTCCCACATAGTTTGCTATAGAATAATCTCCCAGCTATTCTAGATATTTTTAATGATGACTTCTGTATTGTGGTCTAGATCCAGTAAGGTGTTGGTCAACTCCTGGAGGTCTTTAGTTCCATCAATTTCCATTGATTTTAATAGAAGTTGAAAGCACCATGTAAGATGGAGCAGTATATAATTGGCACTAGTTTAAAGAGAGACTTCATTTAAACTTTGAAGTACTGTTAGTATTCATCAGTTTTCATTTAAAATACCACTTGAAAAGAAATTGTCTATTCCATCAACACTGAAATACAAAACAGTATGTTGCATGGCAATACAATAGAAATGAACAAGAAAATGCACTTAATCACTGGATTCTATTTACTTACTTCTATTTCAGGTCTACCCATCACCTCCAATCCCTAAAACAACTCAAGGATTTATAGGCTGGAGATCATCTGTGCCAGGGCTGGAACTTGAACGTTATTATCAGATCAGAAGCTGCAAAGGTGCCTTTCACAAGGATCTGAAGTGGCCCGATGAACCCTCTGATTGACATTAAGAAATAATGAATAGGCATATTGAGCCATTTTTTCTTAATCTAAGTTAATCTTCAGTAGAACAAATGTCAGATTTGCATAAATTGATATTAGAGCATAAACATTTGTGCATAATTTCAGCAATATATTAGATAAGTTGTGTATGTGAGAAATTCAGCATGTTACTTGTTAATCTGTTACTGAAGTCTACAGTATACTTACATTTTGGAATGTTTTTTCCACAAAGGCAGCTCCAATTTAAACACCTCATATTCTGCAATGAGTTTTCCTGTAAAAGAAACCTAGGAAGATAGCTAGAAGTGTGCTGCTTAAACAATCTCCATTACAATTCATCTATGACAAGCTGAATGTGCTGGTGATTCATATGTGTGACTAAGCTATACATTACTAAATACATTGTATATTGCATCGTATATGCTTTGCAGGTAGTTTATATAATGAACACATCTGTGTTATTTAGTGGATCCCAGTTGAGCTGCCTGATCAGTATAAGTCATCCATAGAAATACTATTTATTTGCATGCAAGCAGGTTATTTTAGTATCAGAACCACTTAGATGAATGATCAGAAAGTTATCGTATGTATGATGGTGAGCATTTAACCATATATAATAATACAATGAATTCTCAAGTATTTAAATTTCAGTGATTATATTACAATAATTTACATCCTCTAGAGCTGGTCAGAGATTCAGAAATAGTTTGTAGAATAAACTGACAAAAGAGACAAAATTGGCTAAATACAAATATTTGTATAACATTCAAACACCTCCAAAGCCATCCAGCAATGCGCAAAACATGTACATTTTGCATAAGCAAAGACAATGACTCATGTTTCAACCAAAACCAATCAAAAAATCCTCACACTATTTTTTTCAAAAATGTTGTGGGTTTGAAAAGAAAATCAAAGAAACCTATTAGCTTTGCCTATAGGTCACTGGACAGCCATTGGGTTACAGAGTTGCTCACTCTTTGATTGAAAATGCTTGTCATGTGACATTTAGACAGCGCGCACCCTGTGTCCCCATTTATCAAACAAGCACATTAGTCTCACAGTTGCATAGCTGAGCATAATATAACATGCATGAGTTTAAAATTAAAAGCACTTTGATACTGCACATAAATTAGGCCTGAATGCAAACTGCAGGAGGTTTCTTTGTCCCACTTGATGCCTGAGAGGGCCTGATCCACCTAAACCTTAATTCTACACTGTATCTGAGCCATGCACCAATGCAGTTCACACTTTAAACTGGTGCAGTGTAGCTCAACCTTATGATTTCCCCTGTTCAGATATAATGGTTTAGTGATCCCAGGGAAAACATGCTGTAGCAGGGTACAGCCCTCTCTTACTGGGTGAACACTTCCACACACGTCACCTAGCTGAATGTTCATTACAGGGCCATTATAAAATGAAGAATAACTGGCTAGACAGTAGGACTGCTGAAAAGGATATGGCGGTAATAGTGAGTCACAAATAAAATATAAACCAACAATGTGGTGGTGGTGTAAAAAAAAGGCTATTATAACTCTAATAACAGTGTATTAACAACAGTGTCTTAACAACAGTGTCAAATGTAAGAAACACTTGTCCTGCTCTACTCACGCTGTTGAGGCCTCAGTTGGAGTACTGTGTCCAGTTTTGTATACCACACTTTAGGAAAGATGTGGCTCAATTGGAAAGAATCCAGAGGAGGGCAAAACAAGTAATTAAAGATATAAATAACCCTGACTTATGACGAAAGGCTAAAAAGCTGGGCAAGATTAGTGCTGAAAAAAGAAAACTGATTGAGTTGATAACAGTTTTGGCAGCTGCTATAAAGAAGCTGGTGATCAATTGCTCTCCATGTCCATTGAGGGTAGGACATGATGTAAGGGACATGATCTACAGCCAGGGAGATTTAGAGTAGGTATTAGGAACAACTTTTGTAACTCTAAAAATAGTTACGTAATTGAATAAGTTTACAAAGAAGGTGTGGAATTCCCATCATTGAAGGTTTTTAAGAAAAGGTTGGACAAACAACTACCAGGAAATGTCTAGGTTTACTAAGTCCTACCTTAGTGCATGGGGGCTGGACTTGATTAATTTGTGAGGCCCTTTCCAGCCCTATATTTTCATGATTATTTTTAATTTACAGCCATTTTGAGGTATTTAAACTAGTGAAGATATTTGAAATTAAGGAAGATGTTAAAAATCCCAGAAATTAACACAGATGATGCCCCTGAACCTCCCCCCTCCCCCGCCCCAAATTCTCCATTTGTATTAATCCTATCAAAACTCCAGTACATTCTGCAGCTGTCAATATCTACTTCTTGAGTCAGCAGCAACATGCTGGCACAAATGGCAATGGGTCAGCTGCTAGGGTGGTGTTTTTCTTGTTTGCTTCCCAAGAAGTGACTCATGATGATCAACAGCCCATCTATTTTTTACTTTAACATCCCACTCCAAATGCCCACAAAAGAACATTTGACTTTTTCAATATTCTCTACAAATAACGGAGAGGTGACTCACATCCTTTGGAAAGATTTGGGAATCCTATCAGAAATCACTCTAGACAATTTGCTTTAGAACTAAAATAAGGAATAACTTAAAATCAGACTCTAGAAATTATTTTAAGTTTCAAATTTGTTACTAAATGGCATAACATTAAAAAAAAGTGTTGAGTGAAAAGATAGGGCCATACTAGAAGTCAGTGTTTTTGATCAATGTCTCCCTACTTTCCTTGTTAGAACTATGCTGTCAGGAAGTTCTGACTCATTTTGATTATATTTAATTTTCCATGAAAAGGTTCTTAGACTCATTTTAAAGGCAAATTGAGTCTAATCTTTTAATTCCAATATAGTTTCTGATAAATGCTTTGTTGCAGATGTACCTGTAATTTAATAGCTGAAAAGGCACATAAAATTCAAAGGGCACCATTTTAAATGCTAGCATAGATGGAGCCAAACAAAAGGGAGACAAGACTGTTGAGACTGTATTTTGAATTTTTCATACTGACAGACTAGAAAAGAACCAGAAATGATATACTGTATCCTATGGTGATTTGCATAAAATGAGGCTCAGCTCCAAACAATTCCTGGGTTTTTATTTTGAAAAACCAAAACAAGACAGACAACATTTTACAACCCCCAAATAAATCCCAGCTTGCCATTCTGTGACTGTAAATTGCTGGAGTTTATAACTTATAGCTACCTGAAAACTATCTCGAGACCAAGAGTAGGTATTTGTGTTCTACTTTGCTTTAGTTAAGAGCCCTTTTGATGGCAACTCAACAGTGATGTTTAAATACTCATACACAGAATCTGAATTACTTTATCTAACGTGAATTACTCATTCATTACTTGACACACAAAATCGGTGGAGATTTTTCTGTTTAATGAAACTATACAAAGAATCATTTTAATGCTCTCATTATATATAACTTCCTCTTTTCCTCAAAAGATTCCTCTTTTTCCTTTTCTGTATTTCATACAATTTCTATTGTAAAGAGAATTGTCCAGTCAACTGCTCCAACCATGAGTGCAAATGGACTATGCAAAAGTATTAAATTACCTCTTGCTATATCAAATTTGACATATAATCTATGAAAATTAACCTCTTTATTGGAATCCAACTGAGCACATAAATGTCACTGCACACTGTAAAATAGCACACCATTTCCAAGGTCAGTACACTGTTAGTAAACTCAATGTACACATTAAATTAAATATCAAAACAATGAACTCCCAGATTTTTAAATGATTAAACTCAAAAAATCAAGCAAAACCAAAGCCTGTTGTTTTTCTGTTTGTACACCTTTTATATACATGACTCTGCATGAGTCAAAGACTGAATGTACTCTAAAATCACAGTTTGCTAATTTTTTAGTCCAAAATTGCAGTTGAGTATATAAAAATCTGTTATTTTTCTATTAAAGTTTCATTTAAATTCCCCAAAGCCTTTGACAAACACAAATAGAGTTAAAATAATCACATTAGCTGGGTAATATATATTAACAGTTCCCTAGTTTCTAACGTTGTCACTGACCATTGAAGTCATTCTGTCCTTTAACCATTGCTTATAGACAAGGTACTTATGCATTAATAGCCGTAGTCTTAAGCAGGAAATAGATATATTTTTAAATGCACATGAAAAAGCCTTGTTTATGTGTACATAGGGTTGCCAGGTATCCAGTATTGAACCGGACAGTCCGGTATTTTCACCTCCTGTCCAGTAAAAAAATCAGAAAATACCGGACACCAAAAATATCCAGTATTTTCTGATTTTTTCCTGGCCAAGAGGCGAAAATCCCGGGTGCTTACCGGGTTCCACAGGGGGCTGTCCGTCCCGGCGCAGGGAGGAAAGTTGGCGGGTGGCCACCGGCAATCTGTTAGGGCCAAAAAGCCTCAAAAGCAAAGTGTTTCTTAAAGGTGCCATGTTGGTGGGTTTTGGTTTTGGTTTGCTTTTGGGGGGTTTTTTTGCTTAACAACTCTCGGGGTCCTTTTTTTTCAGTATTTTTTCAGAAATCATCTGGCAACCCTATGTTTACAATCAGCATGGAGAAGAAGTCCAAAAGACTTGAGCACCTAAAGTGTCTAAATCCAATATTTAAGTGCCACCAAGAACTTTTAAAAAAACCCACTCAGCTATAACATCATTCTGGAGGCACTGGGCATGTGCAAAGCCACCTAAGTCTAAGTCACAGCCAACCTGCTCAGTACCTTCACTCATGCCTAAGCTGCAGCAGTATTTTCAAACCAGGCATTTCTCCACTGATCTCAGAGAAAAGGACAGCCTGGAATTTTTGGGGAGGGGCTTTGTTCAATTATGCCCAATACATCAGGGCTACGTCTACACTGGCATGATTTTGCGGAAATACTTTTAACTGAAAAGTTTTTCCGTTAAAAGTATTTCCACAAAAGCGCGTCTAGATTGGCACAGATGCTTTTGCGCAAAAAGTGCTTTTGCGCAAAAGCATCCGTGGCCAGTCTAGACGCGATTTTGCGCAAGAAAGCCCCGATCACCATTTTAGCCATCGGGGCTTTTTTGCACAAAACAGTTCTTCCCTGTCTACACTGGCCCTCTTGCGCAAGTATTCTTTCACAAGAGGGCTTTTTCCCGAGTGGGAACGTGAAAGTATTTGCACAAGAAGCACTGATTTTGTACATTACAAAGTCAGTGCTCTTGCGCAAATTCAAGCGGCCAGTGTAGACATCTGGCAAGTTTTTGCGCAAAAGCAGTTGCTTTTGCGCAAAATCTTGCTAGTGTAGACGCACCCCAGCAGTTTGACCACTCACCTGGGTGAGGGAGACTTAGGTTTGTACTTGAGTGATTTAGAGCAGGAACCTGGATGTGAGTTTTCTCCATGCCAGAGAATGCAGTAACCTCTGAGCTATGGAGTTAATTTCTCTCTATGTCTCTCTTCCTGCTGCCCCCAACCTAGAAATTATTTCATACAAAGTGAAGCAGCTTCAATGGGAAATATTGAGGCTATGGCTCCATTTAGACTGGGGCGGGGGTGATTCTCAGCATGCACAGACATAGCCATGCTAGCTCTGCTTGAGCTAGCATGTAAAACTAGCACTGCTGCTTAGGCTGACTTCCATGAGTACCATTCCACCTACTCTCAGGTATGTATTCAATAGGCAGGCTCAAGCCACCATGGACACACAGCTACTTTGAGGGGCTAGCTCAGGCAGAACTAGCATGAGTATGTATGTGAAAGATAGTTACCACAATCCCCAGTTCAAACAGAGACAGATCCTGAAAGAGACTCAAGCCAGAACATCCTGATCACTAGGACACTCATCTATAATGTGGTAGATCTGGTCTGTGGTTGACAGCAGGCAGAGCAGGGATTTAAGAACAGGTCTCCCATATCTCAGTTCAGTGCCCAGACCCCTGGGTATTGGCCATAATGCGGCTGCGGGAGGAAGGTCTCTGTGTTTTCACAAGAAAGGACTGACCTGATTTAGGAACCTGACTCCAACAGAAGGTTCATAACTGGGCAGCTCAGTCAGAGAAAGGTGCCTCCCTTCAGCATAGAATTAAACACTTAACTGACTCGGAGGACTTAGCCCCCACCTCTTTCCTGAGTATTTCCTATTGGTTAGTTTAAGCAGCGCCTCCATCAGCTTGTTGGCTCTGTGAATCACATTCTTAGGCACCTGATTTCCCTCTGCAATGCACATAACTCTGAGCTGAGCACGTAACTCTCAGATTTAAATTCTACCAGCAGCAAGATACCTAAAAATACATAATATTAATACATAATAACCATAACGTGCCATTTGTGGGCCTAAGCCTATGATTACTATGCAAACTAAACAACTTTGCACCATTGCAAACCCCTATTTTCTACTCACATCGTTACTTGAATTGCATGCACAAAGTGAGTGTGTGCTTGTTGTTCACACTTATCTGTTGATCATGCAACGTTTTGTATATACGGGTCTCAGCTACAATTGGCCATGCACCGTTTTGTATTTACGGGTCTCAGCTACAATTGACCATGCAGCACTCTTTTCACACAGACTTAACTTGCCCACAAGCACCAGTTACTTTATTTATAGGCCCACAAAATTAGGTGACAAAATTAGGTGCATTTTTCATTCACACAGAGTGTTCATTTTTCTGCTATTAAAATATGCATGGAAAACCTAGAATTGACACTTGCTACATATAATTACACTAATACAAGATGATTTGTATGGGGCTTAGTTTTAGGAGATTGATATTTGTTTTGAAAGATGCATTCTTCATCAAAGAATAGAAATTTAGATTAGGCAAAGGAGAATTCTGAATAAAAAACACTGCTGGAATTCCAGTCACAGGTCAATTGCTACTGTACCGCATGAAAGGTCAGAGGACTACATAAGCAATTGCAGTATGTGTATAATGTGATGGACCTACTAGGCAAGGAGGACTCTTAATGAGAAAATAACTCTCAATAGTATTGTAAGAACTGGAATTTTTGTTTCTAGAAAACTGCCCATATGTATTATTTATTGTTTGTGTTATAATAGCGCCAAGAAGTCCTAGTCATGGACCAGAAGCCCACTGTGCTAGGTGCTGTACAAACACAGGGGGGGAAAGGACTGCCCTGTCCCAAATCACAATTTAAAAATTGGACAAGAGACAACAGGAGGCAGGGCCGGACTGAGGGGTGGGTGAGCTGGGCAGCTGCCTAGGGCACCAACTGCTGGGGGGTGCCTGATGGCAGCTGTAAAGGGCGTGCAGCGTCCCTGACAGCTGCCATCAGGCACTGTGCACCCGGCTCCTGCAGCGCTGCCCCGCCCGCATCTCCGCGGCACCGGCTAGCAGCGCCCTTTCCCCCACGGCCGCGGGGCTCTACACAGCCCAGCGCTCGACGGTCAGGCCAGACTGGGGCTCTGCACCAATGGGGCTCTGCACCGGACTGGGGCTCTGCACCCTAGGGGCGGCCCCCGGGGCTCTGCACCAATGGCCGTAGCCAGACCGCGCATGCACTGTGCACCCTGGGCACAGGCCCACGGTCCATAGGGGGGGCGGGGCCACGCATGTGCCGTGCGCCCGGGGGCAGTGCCGCATGCCCGTGTCCGGGGTGCCAGAATAGCTCGGGCCAGCCCTGACAGGAGGATACAAATAAATAGAAAAGTACAAGGAAACAAAGAGACAATTGGCCAGTATGACACATAAGGTCTCAGCACAACAGAATACTAATTGTTGTTAAATTTTTTGTAAGCATCAAGGTAAAGGAGATGTAATTACATCAATTTCAATGGCTCAAAGCATATTAACTATTCCAAGAGCCTTGCTGTATTAAATTAAACTGTGCTTTAAACTGACATTGTTGAACAATGCATGGATGTGCATTGGCCACTGTTGGAAAGCAGGCTACTGGGCTAGATGGACCGTTTGTCTCACCCAGTTGGACTGTTCTGATGTACTCAGAAACTGGTTAATTTATAAATGGTCAAAACTTCATCCCTCTAGTTTTCTTTCACTGAGGACTCCACTGTATGTGAGAATGATCAGCAGAAAACAACATGGGAAATAATTAAAACTAGAAGGCCTTAGTAAACAATAAAAAAATGGCAAGGATTTGTTTCTTAGAGTACCGAAGTAAAATACTGGATAGGGTCATTATTTTTCAGACATCTTGGAGCTAGATTTATATTAGGGCTTCAAGGCCGCTCACACAAGATTGAAGTCTCGCTCTGCCCCAGACAGGACAAAATACAGAGTATAAAGAATGATCTTTCCTATCCATGGCAGTGCAGGATTTATTTCCATAAAGATTTCCAACTGGAGATTCAGTGGTATAATTTGAACATTACTTCAGGGTATCTGTTCGTCTCAGTGCAGCAAGGTTTATAATGGTACCTCTTTGAAAGTCAGACATTCCTCACACAGAGCACTGGGTTTTGCAGGCTCCTGTTGGAAAAAGGAAACCTGCAGAAAGCAAATCCAAAGTGGTGGTGGCCCCCTGGATGCCACTTTAGTCTTGTATCACCTGACCACCCAGGCTGGAAAGAGACATAGAGCACCAGAGTTCCTAGTTAGGCATGGAAGAGTGACTTAAAAAGCCCCTGCACGTTTCATGGCATCATCCACTTAGGCTTATATCTTAAGACCCCTGCCTTAGTATATCTGAGAAGGGAGGTGTCTCAATGCATTTCCATGCAATGAGTTCACGAGATATGCTGAGAAGGATAACATGGGGTCAGACATTACAATACATGCAGCTGGTTAATTCTAATGTCTAATCATTTAAACAAAAGCAGCTATATTTACTGTATCATGCAAAGCTCCAGATAGACATGTGATTCAGCATGCCCTTCTCTGGAAAGTCTCACTTTGAGAATAATAATAGAGATGTAGCTGTGTTAGTCTGGACTAGCTGAAACAAAAGACAGGACTATGCAGCACTTCGAAGACTAACAAGATGGTTTCTTAGGTGATGAGCTTTCGTGAGCCAGACCCACTTCCTCAGATCAAATTGTGGAAGAAAATTGGCATGACCATGGTATATATCGTATATATTCCTCTTAAAATAAGTAATAAGGGATCTTTCGGAAAAGGCTTTATTTTCCGAAACATCCGCGTCTAGACTGGCGCTTTTTTCCGGCAAAGCTCCGAGCCGGAAAAAAGTGGCAGCCATGTTTATGCAAATGAAGCGGGGGGGGATTTAAATCCCCGCTTCATTTGCAATTGTGATGTGTCTAATTTGCATCCCTTTTACGGAAAAGGGATGCAGTCTAGACACAGTCTTTGAGAAGATTGTAAGCAGATAAGCAGAGAGTAGTGTGATATACTATGCCTGAAATAAAAAGAAGTGCTAACCTTATAGTGTATGTAATAATGAAGTTGATCTTTCAAAAGAAGTCTACCACAATCCTGGGTTAATTATGGCATATGGGAAGGGTTTGCCGTGTGTTTAGAAAACAGCCCAGTCTTTTGTTTTAAAGATCAGAGCATGTCAAAATAGTGCTGAAAATAGAACAAAAGTGCTTCCTCCTCTGTAACTGTTAACATATAAAGATGTTCCAGTTGCAGTCTAGTACAATATGTTAAATCATCCTTTTTAGAGAGCACCTCTAAGGATAACAAAATGTCATATCATTTAAATTAATTACCCCTGACTTGTACCAATAACAAAGAAAAGGTCAGGCTACAGCCGGAAGACTAGAGATGGTCAAAAAATGATAATTATAATTGGTAGGGGGTAGGACAAGATTTTCATTTGGTTCACACAAGTTTTCACAAACATATCCATTTTTCAAGAACAAGTGATAAAATGAAATTTTTCACTTTGAAATTGTTGGCTTTGTTTTGGCCTTTCCCCCATAATTTCAAAAGGAAAAGTCCTGAATGTTTTGTTAAGTGATGCTGAATATTTCTTTTTCTTTTCAAAATGGCAATGGCAATGAAAAGTCATGGTCATCAAGCCCCCATTATTTAACAGTATTTTTTACATGCATCTGATGAAAGCTTATGCTCCAATACATCTGTTAGTCTATAAGGTGCCACAGGACTCCTTGTCGCTTTACATACTCAGCATTCTAGAATGTGTAGTATAAAATTCACAGTCCTGTAATACTCAGAAAATATAACACATGTCCCAAAATATTCTTTAGTGTGTTTAGCCCCTTTAAACACTCTACATAGAGATGGTCTTGAATCAAGCCTAGCTCCAGCCCTAACCCCATCTCACCCCCACACCAAACTTTGGATAATGATCCAAGCTTTAAGCCTGACCCCTACTCGTTCGTGGGCTGAACCCACTCCTCTGAAATGATTTTATTCAGGCTACTGGAATTTCCACACCCTTGCAAGCAGGGCAGAACACAGCAAACTTTGAATTTAGTTTGAGTCTGAACTAGCTGAGTCAAGACTCAAGTATTGAACATTTTGCACAGCTCTGCTAGTGGAATTCAGTCAAGCTGTGATGAACTTCACAGCCTTTGTGCATGAATGGTGGCAAAGCTATCATTTTAGAAGATTTTTTTCATGCTTCTGAATGAAAAGGAGGAAGGGGATTGTCTCAACAGATCTTCATAAGGTCAGGCCAGGGACTGGGCACCAGTGTTCCCTGTAAGCTGTGCACTTAGGTGGCCACTCAGGAGAGATTCAAGTGATGCCCAGCTGATTAGCAAAGCGCCCACAGCTGTCCACAGCAGCATGTGTTTCTACTAGTGGTGCACATCTGCACATGCCTTGGTGCATATAACAAAATTAATTCCATACATGGGTGGAAAAATAAGAGGGAACATTACTGAGCACAAGAGGAAGATCTGATCTTGTGCTTACTCCTTGAAGCCAAGGAAACCAGATTTCTATTTTCAGCTCTGCCGCTGATTCCCTGTGTGATCTTGTGCAACTTGCTTTGGCCCATCTACATGACTCACTTAGTCATGTAGCAGTATAAAAATCTGGGTGAATTTCCACGGTGATGTGTCAGTCTAAGATACATTGCATTAGCATAATCTATACCTTGTGAACAGTCCACATGGGTAAATTATGTCAATTTAGACTCAACTCTGAATCTGGCTCTTTGTCTCACATATTCCCATGTACATGGTATCATGAGCTCTTGTGGACACAAGCCCACTTCTTCGGAGTCATCTGAAGAAGTGGACTGTGTCCACAAAAGCTCATGATACCATGTACATGTTTTTGTTAGTCTACAAAGTGCGAACAAACCATTTGTTGTTTTTTAAGTTTATCGTGTACAGACCAACTCAGCTACCCCCTGAAGCTTCTGAATATTCCCATGTGCACAGCATCTACCTGACAGGGGTATGCTGTGACTCATTTAATCCTGAGACCTTGTAAGGCACTATTGAACTATGTACAGTAGGAAAGCACAGTAGTAAGGAATGCAGAGAATGGGCCCAACCTTGAACCCCTTGCTCTTATGAATAGTCCCATCCAATGTCATCTTTCTTGAAGTATGACTCAGTAAGGACTGTAGGATCAGGCCTTGTTATCGTCAGAATTGGTACATGACTGAACAGAAATCTCATGGAGAAACATTTTTAAAAGCTCAAGGTGAGACAGCCACAACGTTAGTTACAGTTTAAGGACTAAAATATGGTCATTTCCTTTCCGGTCCAATTTCCTTGATACGGCCTCTTACAAAAACCAGTCTCTCTGAATCTGTTTTCCACAAAGGTCACTGTCAGAGAGAATAGCCTTGCACCACAACGAAAAGTGGCAATTACTTCCCCCTGTCTCTCGCACCCCATTTCTGGTGTCTCTCTCCTTTTCTGTGCTTTGCCTCCAGGCTGGCGACTGACATCAAACTAATCTATCCTGTTGAAAGAGCCACACAGCCCCCTGGTACAGCCTGACCTAAACCTGACAATGCCTTCGCACTTCTCCCAGGCTGAAAACACCCCCTCCTCCTTCTCTGGTGAAGTGAGAGACAGTTAATGCTCTTCACTGGGGAGTGAAATGAACTCAGCTGTGCTAGTGAATCCTATTTCCTTGCTGACATGCATCAGACACAACATTCTCATCCTTAAAAGCTGGAGCAAAACAAAACATAATGAGCTGCAAGTTCCAGTCCGGAGAAATTAAGCAGCCATTAGCCTCCTATTGCCAAGGCATAGTTATGTCCTTTGTTTCAATGTAAACTGTAGCAACTCTCTGTGCTCCCCTAGTTGCTTCCTTTTATGTTTATTTCATAAACAAAAGCAAAATATTTAATGTCTCTTTTTTAAAAAAAGACACTTTATGTAAGTGCTCTGCTCCAAATTGCCATTGCAGATGTTTTGTGCTTTCAAGAACCATATTCTTAATTGTTTGAATGAGAGCTTGCAAGCAGATGTCCTGTAACAAGCCACAGATTGAAATCTAGGAATTTCTATTACAGAAAAATAAAAATTCTGACTTCCTCTCGGATTAGGGGACAACATTTCATAATGTGGGCAAGCTACGTAGAACCAATCTTGGAAGATCGCAGGAGCCTTTCTGAACCAACTGTAAGCAAATAAGGAAAGGCTGGGATTTTACTAACATTTTTTCTGCCTGTAGTGTTAGTTTAAAGAGTATCTTATGGGTTCTTTCTCCTCTTTGTTAAATGTTGGGAGTGCTGAGTGGGTAAGAAATAAGGACGTTAAGTATCGGGTAATTCACTAATCAAATAGTCGATGCATTTTTGCATCGACTATTCGATTAGTTGATAGGGTGGCACTGCCCCTTTGAAACACTGCCACAGCATTTCAAAGCAGCAGCGCTGCACAGAGCCTAGGGTTAGCTCCAGTTGATCCCTGGCTCTGTGCAGCGGCTGCCCCTTTGAAACTCCACCGTGGCATGTGTGATAGAGGCAGCAAGGTGGGGAAACAACTAGTCAACTATCCTGTTGACTTGTCCGATAAGCATTTGCTTATCGGATAGTTGACTAGTCCTTGACATCCCTAGTAAGAAACCTACTGGGATTTTCACAAGAAAATGGATATTCATGAGTAGCTGTGACTCAAGCACACCTTAGCTCGGATATGTGCATAATAGTGAATCAAAAAGTGGCATGTGACGTCTCTGCTGAGACCAAGTAGTTCACTGCTCATCATATGCAATGTATATATAGGGATTTATATACTTATACTAAAAATTATGTTCTTAAGGTCTTAGAGTTAAGGCAAGTCACGAGGAGGTAGTGTACCTCAGACATATTTCTCTCAGACAGGAAGCAACAGACGCACATCTCCCTGTCTGATTGTTTGTATATTGTAAGCCCCACATTGTAAGCCTATTTGCATACTGAGCAACAGGCAAAATAAGAGATTGTGAAATCTACAAGAAAGGAAATCTACAAGATGGAACAGACAGTAGAGGGCAGGCATTCCTGTTTAAGACAAAAGAGAAGGGAAGGTTCTGGGATCTCGGAGTGCAAGGAAACACACGGACCCTTCTCCTAGGATGGAGGGAAGCGAACAGCGTGTCTTGGTCAGGAAAGGAGAATCACAACCAAGCTGGCTGCAAAGTGCTGCAGGATTTTGGGTGACACACTCTACCAGCCAAGTTACCCCTAAGCTGTGCAGCTGCACAGTTTCCCATTAAGCCGTGTGCAGGGTCTCAGGGCTGCAGTGGAGAGGAATCTTGCCTCAAGCACTGTAGATACCTGGGCCAGCAAAGGGGACCCCCATCCCCACTGTCTCCAGCATCTCCCAGCTAGCCTCAGCACTGAACTGTAGTGGCCAAGGGAAAGGAGATTCTCCTTGCCATTCACAGCAGGGAGCAGCCCAGGTAAGCCAAGCCCAAACCCACTGCCCCACCTTGAGCCCCCCAGCCTTGGGACCATTCCTGCACCCCAAGTCCTCAACCCAGCCCCACCCCAAAGCCCCAACCCAGAGCCTGTAAACCCCCTGCAACTTAAGCCCCAACCCAGAGCCTCTAGCCCCTCCTGTGCACCAACCTCTAGCCTGGAGTCTTTCCCAAACCTGGAGCTCCCCCCCCATGTACCCTAAATCCTTCATCCCCAGCCTTACTCCAGAGCCTGCACCTCCAACTACAGCCCTTGTACACCAACCCTCTGCCCCAGCCCTGAACCCCCTTATAACTTCTTGGCTCCACTCCCAACACATGAATTTTCTAGTGTACACCAATATGAAGGTGTGTCATACATCGCCTCCATGTTGGTGCACATAAGAAAATTCATTCCACTCAGGGACAGCAAAAATTAGAAGGACCCCTGTCTGCCAGACATAAGTGCATCTAGTTAATGCAGTCTATGTTCGACAATGTGTATTACATGGGGGGGGGGGGTTTCTATATAGCCATTCATTTTTGCTTGTCGTTATTACTTGAATCTCTGTGCTTTATTAGATTAACTTATACAGATTTAGTTATAAACCTATCTCAGTGCTGTGTGTTAAGTGGAATGGTGATCTGAGGTAGAACAAATAATGGCTTTGTATTTATCTACAGTGGGATAGTCATTGGGTGCACAAGAGAGAAAGAAAGAGAGAAAATGAGTATGTAGACCTGTGGTGAGGTGGGAGACCTTAGGTTCAATCCTCCTGCTCCAGCCACTCATTCATTATTTATCCAGAGTTCAACAGCAGAGCCGAAGGAGTCCCACCTCAGAATATGTCATAGTTTATGAGGTAAAGCACTCTCCTAAGAGGCGGGAGAGAAATTCTCTCTCACCATCTGGCAGTGAGAGGGCAATTGAACCTGGGTTTTTTCACATTGTAAGGGAGTATTCTACTGCCTGTCATAGAAGCCACAAAGTGGGCACCCCCTCCCCCCCCCACACACACAAAGCCAGTACCTAACTCATTCCCTTAAGAGACACCTTAGGTCAGTTATGGGCAACCTAGGCTTGTGAGTGGGCCACAAGAGTAGCCCTCTCATCTCAGTGGGCTGCAAGACTATTGTAACCAGCATGGTCTCCCAGAATAAAGTAGTTTTGCTAACTGTGCTTGCAGACCTAGAATTTCCAGGGGGTGCCAATTAAACCACAGAAGCACTTTGATTGGATGCAAAGGGAGCATCCACCCACCTCACTTCATGTGCCCTGGCTTTACATGTGTGTCACTTTAGTAATACCAGCAGGAAAAAAAATGACACAGAAACCAGCAGTATCTGGCAACCCTGTGTGTGGGCAATGATAAACAAAATGTCTTATGGGCCATACATAGAACCCCAGTGGGCCACATGTGGCCCTCAGACCACAGGTTGCTCACCCTTGCCTGAGGAGCTTAAATCACCTGACTCCAAGCCTATACATGCGGGCTGCTAGCAAAGCGAGGTGCCTCCCTGCAGCCCTGACTTGCGTGCCTATCTCAGAGGGAGGGGCAAGGCTTAGCACACACTTCTCTAGTCCACATCTCCCATCCACTGGTTTAGGCAGCTCTCCACCTACTGTGCTGGCTTTCATGCATCACATTCAAAAGCATCTGTCTCTCTCTATTTGTTGTATGGGAAGCCTAGAGGACTAACTCAGCTCTGTAGACCACAATGATGTTCCTCTGGTTTTCTAGGCTCTTAAAAGTTCATCTCCATGAAGCTTAGTGTTGCAACACCTAATTCCCTCTTATTGCTCACACAGTCAACATTCCCATACTTCTCTGCATAAAGAGTCAGCACTTGGGCCTGACATTTAGTTGATTATATTTTGTTAAGGTATAATCAGTGGCTAAGTGTGAGTGATTATGTCTCCCTCTACAGAATGGCCCACATGAGGCTAGGTGACTGCTACTTATAAACAGCTAATGGAGTTTTTCCTGTAGCTCAAGTGGCAGGAGCATGTGCTTTTGACTAGAGTCAGGCAGGGTTCAATCTCTGTTAAGCCAAATACCCATTGGCACATAGCAGAAAGCATATCCACTGACTGATAACTAGTTGGATTGTGAACATCCTCAAATCATGGGGCAGTTGATTCAGCTCAATGTAAAGCAAGGGGCTACTTGCAAGACACAACTCTGAATTTGGATTTTAAACAGAGCCAGAGTTTGAGGGATGCTTTGAGCTCAGATTTTGAATTGGGCTCATTTGTGTTTATCACAAATAAGCTCTTATTTTTTGGAAGAGTTGTCACTTTGAGTAGGGTCACATCCATCCAGATGTGCTGAGAGTGGATTTGTGGCCATTCTGAAACCATAATGGCCCTATAAAACTGAAAAAGCAACAAGAAGTCCTGTGGCACCTTATAGACTAACAGATTTATTGACCTAACCAGATCAGACACACCATCATGGGTTCATTCACCTGCACATCTACCAATGTAATACAGTAAAACTCCATTAGTCCGGCATCCAATGCTCCGGGACTCCTGATGGTCTGGCACCATCAGGAACCCGGAAGTGCTGGGGCAGCCGGACAGGCTTCCCCCATTCAGCTGCTGCTGAAACTGACCAGCAGCTGAATCGGGGAAGCCGGGAGCAGAGCAGCTGGGGTGCTGCCGGGTTGGTCTTGTAGCGCTGCCCCTTGGGGCTGCGGGACCAACCCGGCAGCACCCCAGCTGCTCTTGGGGATGCCTGGGGCAGAGCAGCTGGAGTGCTGCCGGGTTGGTCCCGCAGCCCTGAGGGGCAGCGCTACGGGACCAACCGGGCAGTACCCCAGCTGCTCTGTCCCAGGCGTCCCCAAGAGCAGCTGGAGTGCTGCTGGGTTGGTGCCGTAGCGCCGCCCCTCGGCACTGCGGGACCAACCCGGCAGCACCCCAGCTGCTCTATTGCAGGCATCCCCGATTCAGCTGCTGCTGAAACTGACCAGCAGAGGCTGAATCAGGGATGCCTGGGGCAGAGCCGGACTATCGTAAGGGGGGGCTATGAGGGGTCTGGGGTGGCATCCCCTCCCACCCCACTCCAGACCCCTCATAGCCTCCCCTTCTGATTGTCCGGCATATCTGATAATCCAGCACCCCCTGGGTTCTAAAGGTGCCGGATTATCGGAAGTTTACTGTATACGCTATCATGTGCCAGCAATGCCCCTCTGCTATATACATCAGCCAAACTGGACAGTCCCTACATAAAAGAATAAACGGACACAAATGAGGTATCAGGAATGGTAACATACAAAAACCTGTAGGAGAACACTTCAATCTCCCTGGACACACACTAGCAGATTTAAAGGTAGCCATCCTGCAGCAAAAAAACTTAAAGAACAGACTTCAAAGAGAAACTGCTGAGCTACAGTTCATCTGCAAATTTGACACCATCAGTTTAGGATTAAACAAAGACAGTGAATGGCTAGCCAACTACAAAAGCAGTTTCTCCTCTCTTGGTGTTCACACCTCCACTTCAGCTGCTAGAAGTGGGCCTCATCCTCCCTGACTGAATTGACCTCGTTATCTCTAGCCTTACCCTTGATTGGTACTCTTTTCTTATGGCTGTATATTTATACCTGCCTCTAGAATTTTCACTACATGCATGTAACAAAGTGGGTCTTTGTCCACAAAAGCTTATGCTCTAATAAATCTGCTAGGGTATGTCTACACTACCCCGCTAGTTCGAACTAGCGGGGTAATGTAGGCATACCGCAATTGCAAATGAAGCCCGGGATTTGAATTTCCCAGACTTCATTTGCATAAGCGGGGCGCCGCCATTTTTAAATCCCCGCTCATTCGAACCCCGTGCCGCGCGGCTACATGCGGCACAAACTAGGTAGTTCGAACTAGGCTTCCTAGTTCGAACTACCGTTACTCCTCATTCCACTAGGAAGCCTAGTTCGAACTACCTAGTTCGTGCCGCGTGTAGCCGCGCTGCACGGGGTTCAAACGAGCGGGGATTTAAAAATGGCAGCGCCCCGCTTATGCAAATGAAGCCCGGGAAATTCAAATCCCGGGCTTCATTTGCAATTGCGGTATGCCTACATTACCCCGCTAGTTCGAACTAGCGGGGTAGTGTAGACTTACTCTTAGTCTATAAGGTGCCACAGGACTCCTCGTTGCTTTTGCAGATTCAGACTAACACGGCTGCCCCTCAGATACTATAAAACTGAGGATGTCATGAAGGAGCAAAGGAGCAGTAGAAGACAAAGGATTAAAAGCAGTAAGAGGAAGGAGCAGGAGAGAAAGGGATGAAGACCAGTAAGGACATGAGAGAGCAAGGCAGAATAAAAGAGTTGGGGGAAATGTCACCAAGCAACTGTAATAAATAATATGGAGAACAAAAGGAGTCCTTTCTAATTACACTCTAGCATCGTAAAATATTAAAGGCATTACAACTGTGCATGTAAGGCTGTGATTCTACAGGCCTCACAACATTATCAAGCCAAGCAAGGTTTCCTCTCCTAGCAAATTATAGCTGTTAAATGTATAATTTGTTGCATAAAATGCCATAAACTGTTTTTTATCATTCCTGCTAACTCCACATGCATATACCTATCATTTATAAGAACACATACATTATGTCCAAAGAACTGTGCACAAAAGGACTTGTTTCCAAAACAACCACCGCCAAAACATTATACATACAACTCCGAAATTAACACACACACACACACACACACACACAGAGTCCATATTTGGAGCAGTTTACCTGTACTACCAGTTTGCTGTATGTTCAAGAGATAAGTAACACATACAAAGTCATCTAACAGAAAAATATCTTGTATAGTTTTGATATTACATGGCTCCCATTACTGTTGTATTTCAAAAAAAACCTCCACCATCTTTAACAAATCACATTGTTGTATTATGCCCATTTTACAATTGAGGCAAGAAAGACTAAGTAATATACCCAAAATCACTGAAGAGATCAGTGGTGAGGTAGAAAATTGAACTCAAACCTCCAATTCCCAGGTCAGTCAGTACCTTATCCAATGGGCAAAATTTAGACCCACTAGAAAATATTAACACAGAATACAGCCAGACAAAACCATTCTGCTCTTCTGAACAAATATCTGCTTGCCTAAAAAAGCAGATAATTTTGCTTGCATCTGTAGCCAGCCTGTATCCCGTTACCATGGAGCAGCATAACATGGATATATAGTGAGCATAGGATATATGCATACAAGTCTCTGTTCCTCAGATAATGAAGGAACTGGACAGGCCACTTTCATTGGAGGCTTTGTTTGTGTCTTGCATGGACTGTTCAATGTATTGTGTGCCAAGTACCACTCAATTCTTGTAACCATTGGGATAACATACCACACCAACATAACTGCACCAAAACACTCAACCACCATATCCTCAGCCACTCAACTAATGGCACAACTGCACTCCAGTCTACCACCAACCCCTGGCTGGTTAAAACCACAAGCGGAATGAAGGAATTTCACCCCAACAGATGGATGTTTCACAGAGTAAATACTAACAATGTTTTGCATCTAGTGGGTGATCTCCAGCCTTTGGTTGCCCTAATTGAGACAAGTCCCCAAGGTCAGCTCATGAAACACGTGCAGTGCCTGCAAGACACCTCATCCTAATTCCATGTCAGCTGTCATAGGAAAGGAAATATGATTACATGGCAAAGGCAGCAGAGTGGGAATCAAGAATTCTGGTTCATTTCCTAGCCCTGGCCCAGACTCCTTTTACCTCAGTTGCCTATTTATAAAATGGGGAGAATTAAACTTCATTCCATCCTTTATCCTATTCTCTATTTAGACTGCACACTCTGAGGCAGCATCTCTCACTATAGAAGTACAGCACCTTGCACTATATAAGATGGGACCCTGATCCTGGTCAGGCTTCTCAGCATTACTGTAATATTCATACACGAGAATTTATAATTACGTCTTAAAGATAATACAGTCAACACAACACAGAAGCAACCCAACAAATAACAAGATGTTGTGGGATGAATGTTGCTCTTTCCAGTAAATGTCTGGAGTGGTCTTACCATCATGGAGCTCTCATTGTCATCAACCTCTGGAGTCCCATCGCTCCCACAGGTATGTGTGACTGTAATGACCTTCATTGCTATTAAAACAGGGGTGGCCAATCATTTTTGACCAGGGCCACGTCAGAAATTTTTGAAGTGGCCCCATGCTGCCCCAGAAGGGGCAGGGCCTCAGGAAGAAGGGGCGGGGCCAGGACACGTCCATGCTTCCCTGCCCACAGACCCTGATTGGTTCTGAACAGCTGGCAGTTCCCTCTACATGCCCGCGCCCCTGGTGGTGGATGGAGACTAGTGCTAAGTGCTCCCTACAGTATGGGAGCAGGGCGGGTGGAGACTTTGCGCGCTCTCCCCATCCCCAAGCCCTGATTGGCCTGGGCATGGGAGAAGCACACAAAATCTCTCCCTCCTTGCCTTGGGTTCACAGTGCTTAGAGTCAACTGCCAAGCTTGACTCTAAGCGCTGCGTGCTCCCCGGTTCCTAGGCCCTGATTGGCCTGGGAGCAGGATGCATCAGGACCTCCGCAGGCCGGATCAATCAGCTCAGTGGGCTGGATCTAGCCCACAGAAGCCCTTTTGCCCACCCCTGCATTAAAACATAGGCAGCAAATCAAAAAGTCTTCTGCCCCTGCTAAGGGTCTCATTTAGTTCCTGTCTCTTCTGGTAACATCAAAATGATAAAACACGAACCAATCCACTGCTCTCCTGGCAGCTCTGAGGTTTCTATCTCTCTTCCAATTTCCCACTGCAATTGGTCCTATTGTCAGGATAACGATCCATGGGGACAGCTCCTTCAAGTTCTGCTCCTCCCTAGAGGCCCACCAGAAATGCTAATCCTGATTCCTGCAACTTATTCCTCTTTTACTCCCTATGGGCTTGTCTCCACTATGCCAGAGATCAACACTGCAGCGATCAATCCACTGGCCATCAATTTATCACAGCTGCTTAGACATGATAAAGTGATCTCCAAATGCTCTCCCATTGACATCGTACTCCATCAGGATGAGAAGACATTGTACTCTGCCAGGATGAGAAGAGTAGCTGGCATCAACAGGTGAGCAGCCCCCACCAACCTTACCTCACACAAAATGCCATGGTAAGTATGTCAATTCCAGCTACGCTATTTGCACAGCTGAAGTCACATAGATGAGATGGACGGTGGAGGTTTCTATAGACAAGAACTATGTCTGGAATCTCCTTCAGCCTCTCCAGCCAGGGGACAAGTTCCAACCAGCTGCTCTCCTTGACTTTAGATAATGTCTTCTGAGGCCTAGGTCTCCCCTCACAACTGCTCTGACTGTACAGCGACCAGTCAGCTCCTTCCTTGCTAGGTCTATCACTGAATGGCTGGACAGGTGCAAGATAGGCTAACTAGCATCTCTGGCTCCTTTTAACACTTTATGGGCTTGTATGGGGTATATACAGCCTATCACAATATCATATGAACTTGTCAAGACATGGGCTATTACCTAGGCCTAGAACTCTTGATATCCTTAGACATGTTTCATTTCAACCAATGTGCTCAGCAAAGGTTTCCAATAGCCTGTGACACTAAATAAGAGGTGTTACATCGTAATGACAAATATTAGATACCAGTCTCCTTGATTAACATAATTTGTTTCTTTGTTTCCTATTTTACTTTCTGATTAGTTGTTTTTCATCCACTTCATCTGAAAAAAAGCAATGCTTTATGACATGGAACGCTAATGTGGCCTTTGCAGAGACCTCTCATCTGCAACTTTTCATTCACACTTCCCTTTCTCTTCAGCCTATGAAATTATCTCCAGCAACAGCTACCCGTCAGGAGCTTCACACTTTGGGTATTTGCCAAAGCTTTGGGGGGTTTGGCATGAGCAAAAGGTCCTTTCCTATGACACAAACATTTAAATTTAGCACTAAACTGGGGGGGAAGGAAAATATGTAAAATGTCAGTTTCTGACAGGCAGAAAATTAGAATTCATTCCCCCTGAGAACTAAATGGACTTTTCTGCTTCCAGTCACTAGCTATGACAAGGTTAACATTTCTCAGTTTAATCACTAAGGACATTAAGAGTGCATGTGAATAAGGAATAAAATTACTAGAGGGTATTAGCTAACACTGTGACAACAGCCGAAACTGACAACAGAGAGAAAAAGTCACAACAAGTTCCAACAAGTAATGACCATTTGACTTGGAGGTTCAATGGTGAGCAAAGACACAGAGCAATAAGAGGTGGAGACAATTCTTTGTTACCCTCATTATTGGGCACAGGAGTTAGATGGACGTAAGGGACGAGAGAAAGCATGGCAGGCAATGACAGCAGGGGACTGGACTCAATGACCCCTCGACATCCCTCCCAGTTCTAGGATTCTATGATTCTATAAGTGTAGAGAGTTAAGACACCAGTACTAGGTGTGGCAGGATAAATCCTCACATAAAGTGCATTCTGTGGGACAATGTGAGCCAGATGTCTAAGGAAGTGCCAGTTGTACCAAACAACAACTTAACAGAAGGGTAAGAAAGCCCTAAGAGGCCCAGAATAGTAGCATTGCCAGGTGTATCTCAGACATCTTCTGAGTGTTCCACCAGGCTCTCACTCTTAGGGCCTGCTTCTGATTTCCAGTCAACTTGGAGTCAATGGAGTTATTCCACACTGATGCCTCTGAACATGGTCTTCAGTCTGATACAACTGATCTTCCTAATGCCATGCAATGCCCCGAGGTGCGGCTTATCCTCATGCATATTGGACACACAGACAGACAGACACACAAAATCTCTAAATATATATAACAGATGAAAAGCAATGTCTAAATTTATAAGAGGTTAAGCAAAAAATTGTAGAGGAAAAATGATATTTAGAAATATGATTTTTAGGGCTTATGGTGTACCTTTAAATAGGAGTAGTTAGGTACTATTTAATAAAATGAAGTGATGCTTTAGATGAGTCGATATATTTTAAATTCAGAAAGAAATACAAACTCCCCTTTTCTGTAATTATCTCTTGACTAGGTTTCAAAAGCTTTCTGGCTACATTTCAAGTGAGATTTAAAACTTATAGTTTGGGGGGAGGGAATTAAGAATATATAAATAAATATATATACAGAAATAAGTTTAAAAGGAAAAGCAGAGGAAATCTTGTATTTTAATAACCTTGGTAACCTATCTCCAAATGTTGAGGACACTTCTTTGACTATTGATTGTTTAAGAGGTTCCAGCTGATCAAATCATAGGCAGATATGATTAACATCATATAGCTCATTAGTTATTTAACATTGTCTTTGAAGAAGATAGTGAGTATCAATTTGGCCAATGAGTATGTCAGATTTGGGTGGAATTCTATTCTAATTGGATTGGCAGGAACCCAGTCCAAGTCCTTGGTGAATTTCTCACATGGTCAAATATGTAGCGCATAGAAGTGAAAGTTAAATGAGTCTTGGGTGGTTTTATACCTATAGAGAACACCTAATTCTGTCCTCCTTACCCACGCTGAGTGGACTTTATGCCATAGGTATGTCCTTTGAAATTAATTAGCCTGCTTCCAAAGTAAGGCACCAGTCAACAAAGGGGAATTAAAACAAAAGAGGGAGTATTAAAACAATCTGATCTATAAGCCAGTTCATGAAATAGTCATATTGAGCAGAAGGCTTTGTGGAGGAACCAACAAAATTCCTGCCATGTTGCAGTCACAGTGCTGGAAACGGTCTCTTGAAGGGAAGAGGATATCTGTTAGATCATCCCATGTAAACAAAATCTATCCCAATACCATGCTTGCCTTTCTTGCTCTGATCTGTATTCTGCATTGTTCTCACACTCTGGCTGCAGTCTCTGATTAATTTTGGTCCCTGGCTTCATTACCTCACACTTCTTTACAATGAACTGCATAAGCCACTTATCAGCCCATAATCCTAATATATCCAAGTCATTTTGAACATGTTTGTTCTGTTCCTCTGCCCCCCTCCTCTCTCAACCCCCTTTTTTGTGTCAGCATATTTAAGTCATTTTTTGAAATTACAGTCTGCTCAAGGTCACAGCATTGAATTTAAATGTTTTCTCTACAACACATCAATGTACCTGCTTTAACTCACATCAGATTTATTTATTTTATTTATTAACAGAGACCAATTCAATCAATATAGGCTGGAATTCAAACACGTGCATGCACTTGAATTATGCATACAAATGCTCATCAGGGATATGAGACAACTTCTGTATTACTCCTCTAACTTATAGCTCAGCATATAAAGCAAGAAGTTTTTACACCTTGACTTTTACTTAACTTCCATAATAGTTTGGTTACCTGGAAAAACCACAGGAGTTGAACTAGATTATAAATTCCACTGCAGAGGTTTGGAAGTGGAGTGTCTGCCTTTCTTCCTCCAGACTAGAGATTTCAGGTCTTAAAATGTACTTTCTGAACGTCACCAGTTATTTTATCAACTCCCACGTGTGTGCAAGAATCCTTCCAAAATACACAACACAACAATGTCAACATTTTGCAACATTTT
Source organism: Pelodiscus sinensis (assembly GCF_052426305.1). Taxonomy (NCBI): domain Eukaryota; kingdom Metazoa; phylum Chordata; order Testudines; family Trionychidae; genus Pelodiscus; species Pelodiscus sinensis. The sequence continues at coordinate 15,550,880 of NC_143068.1, read as the reverse complement.
CTTATTCCCTGAACTGTTTTCTTTATAACACAACAAAATCAACATTTGAGCCTTACAATGATCTAAAGTAAGGGACACAATGCAGAAAGCAAATAGAAGGATACATGGAGAACTGAAGCTCCAAAACGCTAACCTCAGTTAATCCTCCATTTGAAATCTATGGTAGGCACCAACCAATACAAAAGAGATGTTGAAAGCATATTAGCATAATTTTAGGTTCCTTCTGCAACTAGCCTTTAGCCAGTCCTGTCAAATGTTGATGGTCAACATGTTCCTCACAGCAGAACTCAGATTGCCTTTGAATGCAGTACAAAAATGAAATGTAGTCAATTTAGAAACCAAATATATGAAGGCAGAGAAATGTGCCTAAGGGTGTGTCTAGACTACATAGTTTTTTCGAAAAAAAGTGGCCTTTTTTTAAAAAAAACTTCCCTGTGTCTATACTGCTGCCACGTTCTTTCGAGAGTAAATCAAAAGAATGCAGCAGTTTTTTCGACCGCAGAAAACCTTGTTTTATGAGGAAGAACACCTTTTTTTAAAAGTGCTTTTTCGAAAAAAGGCGCTATGTAATGCAAACTGTGCTGTTTTCAATGAGAGCATCCAGACTGCTTTTTCAAAAGTACTGGTTGCAGTCTAGATGCTCTTTTTCAAAAAAGCCTCTTTTGAAAGAGGCTTGCAGTCTAGACGTAGCCTAAGAGCAACCCCAGTGGAGAAGAGGAAATGTGCAAACTGGACGGTGACTTTCAAAGGACCCAGGATATAAAAACAACACAACTAAAAGATACTGGGATATTGTGATGAGACCTAGGAAACCTTGGGGGCAAAAACCAATAATTTGCTCTATACAACTAAACATCTGTATCTGATTGGTTAGCATTAGCTTCTCCATGCATGTAGTTGAGCAGCTCTCATCACTGTTGCATCCACACTTCTCACAATCATTAGCAAATGTATCCTGCGAAGGATGGAAATGTGATCACCATTTTATAGGTGGGAAATGGCAGGGGCAGATGGGAATTTTGCAGGGCCCAGGGCGCGGGGCCTATTGAAGTGCGGGGCTTGGGGCAGCCACCCCGCTCACCCTGCCCTATATCTGCCTCTGGGAAATGGAACCACAAACAACTGGTCTACGATCATACAGAACACCTATGCTGCAGCCACGTTGAACCCACAAGTCTTGCATCACAAGTCTTAACCACAAAATCATCCTTCCCATCAAAGACATTACCCCAAATTTCAGGTGAAACCCTGACCCCACTGAAGTCACTGAGAATTTGCCATGGACCTCAGAGGGCCCAGAATCTCACCCAAGTTTAAACATTACTATTATCCTTATCAACACGATAACTCATTTAGTGAACTAAATGGTTGGTCCAAAGTGGAAACGTGGATGCAGAATATAAATATGGGCCGAATCCTGCAGTTCCTACACAGGCAAAATTCCTCTTGAAAGTCTTGGGAGCATCACCTAGGTAAAGGACTTGAACTGGTCCTCAAGTTACACATGCAAATAGAACCAAATTAGATTCTGGGCAATTAGCACTAATTGAGCTCTTAAACTAAGTAATTGATGCTCAGTCTTAGCATTCAAGTTATAGCCCCATTGACTTCAGTGGGGCCTGTATCACCACATGTGTCTCCACAGACTGAGTTAGATGCAGGTGCATGGAGTATCTTTTGCAATTCTTTTAATAATTCACCCATTTATATACATGGAATATTCAGTTTCTCCATCACTATGTTTATGCTCAGTAGCTCCCAGCTTAAATGCTGAGTCTGTTTTGCATAAAATTAACTAAATTGCAGTCGTTCAGTTTGGCTGGTGCTTTTTTGTCTGCTTCCTCCATGAACAATGTCAGGAAGATTGCAAGATAACTACAGTTCTCTTTCCAAAGGGAGAGGAAAACAATGCCTAAGAGCCCAATCATCATCACAACTTTCCTGATGCCTATTGGGAGATTTTTCTTTTATAAAACCATATTGTACTCTGGAATTTAAAATGTTTTGTTCATTTGATTGATTTTAAGGAATGAATGCAATGGAGAAATGTCACAATGGTTCTGAGCGGCCTACTGCTAAACACAGGCCATCCCATGATGGAATAGATTTAATAATGATCCTGAGTAGCTGCATCTTTTTTATTTAAAATACTTAATTGAACTAGCAAATTCTACACAGATTGAACCTCTCTAGTCTGGCACTCTCTGGTCCAGCGGCATCTGTCATCTGTCATTATATTAGTTATCTGGATGTCCACTTATCATGGGCGTGGCCAAGTTTCCTGTGGTCCCATAAAGTTTGTTTACAGCCATCAGTCCTGGCTTTCAGTGTTCTGTGCTGTTAAATGTCTTCTAAGAGTCCAGTAAGCAGTGGAAGTGTTGGTAATGCTGTTAGACGATATTGACCTCTCATGGTCTAGCAAATTCTTTGGTTTAGCATTGGTCAGGTTTTGAGGGTGCCGGAATAGAGAGATTCAACCTGTACAAGCTGACAACGTGCAAGACAAACAGTGATCAGTTATCTTGCTATTGGGTGGATTTTGTTAATAGACAAATACACAGATCTCAACAGGAAGGAAAGTGTGTCATTTTTGTAGTCCATATTTCACCTGAGTAGTGAGCTGGTCATTGAAAACCAGATCCAAAGCCTCCAGAAGTCAGTGGAAAGACTCTCTCCTATGGATTTCAGCCAACTTTGCATCAAGCCTTCACAGTCTCTTTGGGTATGTCTACACTACCCCGCTAGTTCGAACTAGCGGGGGTAATGTAGTCATCCGCAATTGCAAATGAAGCCCGGGATTTGAATTTCCCGGGCTTCATTTGCATGAAGCCGGCCGGCACCATTTTTAAATGCCGCCTAGTTCGAACCCCGTGCTGCGCGGCTACATGCGGCACGGAGTAGCTAGTTCGGATTAGGCTTCTAATCTGAACTAGCTGTACTCCTCATGGAGTCAAGTATCAGAGGGGTAGCCGTGTTAGTCTGAATCTGCAAAAGTGACGAGGAGTCCTATGGCACCTTATAGACTAACTGAAGTGTAGGAGCATAAGCTTTCGTGGGCAAACACCCACTTCGTCAGATGCATGTAGTGGAAATTTCCAGAGGCAGGAATAAATATGCAGGCCAGGATCAGGCTGGAGATGACGAGGTGGATCCAATCAAGGAGGATGAGGCCCACTTCTAGCAGCTGATCTGGAGGTGTGAATTCCAAGAGAGCAGAAGCTGCTTTTGTAGTTAGCAAGCCATTCACAGTCTTTGTTTAATCCAGAGTTGATTGTGTCAAACTTAAAGATGAACTGTAGCAAAAAATCTTCAGGACCAGACTTCAAAGAGAAACTGCTGAGCTACAGTTCATCTTTAAGTTTGACACAATCAACTCTGGATTAAACAAAGACTGTGAATGGCTTGCTAACTACAAAAGCAACTTCTGCTCTCTTGGAATTCACACCTCCAGATCAGCTGCTAGAAGTGGGCCTCATCCTCCTTGATTGGATCCACCTCGTCATCTCCAGTCTGATCCTGGCCTGCATATTTATTCCTGCCTCTGGAAATTTCCACTACATGCATCTGACGAAGTGGGTCTTTGCCCACGAAAGCTTATGCTCCTACACTTCAGTTAGTCTATAAGGTGCCACAGGACTCCTCGTCGCTTTTCCTCATGGAGTGAAATTCAAATCCCGGGCTTCATTTGCAATTGCGGATGACTACATTACCCCCGCTAGTTCGAACTAGCGGGGTAGTGTAGACATACCCTTAGAGAGATGATCCAAGGATTTGCATGGTGATTAGGGCTTCTAGGTTACATTCTCCATGATGACTCTTCTGATCCATTCACAAAACTAAGCCAGCTACCACCATGCAACTACTGGGAATCTCTCCCAAAAAGGCTGTGTTAAGACCTGATCCAAAGCTGGATAGTGTGAAAAGGAGAAGACAGGCATGTGTGGGGATGCTTAATTAACTGTTAATTATGGTTACTGAGTTATCCCTGAAAAAAGTTAGAAAACCATAGTATGATGGGGGTGTCAGCCGACGGTCAGGGCAGTGTGTGTGTGTATGCTTTCGAGAAAAGGTTTAACGTCTGTGTCTTTACTGCTAGGACCCGTCACAGAGGGTGGCCAGCAGGCCAACAGACGCCTCGTTATATAAGAAGAGCTTATTACACCTTAGATTTTAACTGCTAGAACACAAAGTTCCTTCGCAGCGGGCAGCCTGGGAAAGGCTGGAAAGGTGCCCCAACGGATCTTGTCACCTGGGAGTGACACAGATCCAAACGCCTAAGCTCTCCCTATGTCTGTCCCTTTATGACCGGCTGAAGTTCTTTTAAATTGTGCTTGGTTCTGTTACAGCAACTGGAGGAGTCAGGTTAAAGCTTAAACAGTTACAGGTTTATTAAAAGACTTATAAAAGCATATGGTTACAATGGCTATTACTCTATTTCTTAAATGCTAGCAAATATATATATATATATATATATAAATATATATATATATATATATATATATATATATATATAGGTCTTAAAAATGATCACAGGAAAAAGGTAAAGATAGAAAATAGAAATAATGGTACCAAGTGACAGCTTAATCTTTAAAGAGCTCTAAGTCTATGTATATATATACTTAAGAAAAGGACCACATCCAGGTACAATTTTTACCCCCTTCTGTGCCTCTCGACTCCAGCGTGTCAGGCCAGGGTCGGTCCCTCAATTCCTCGGAAAGACGAATACGAGGTGGGCGTCCCCTTGGAACCTCGGGAGATCAAACACCAAACCCGACCAGCAGATAGATGGTAGATTGACACTCAGAGAAAATGCGCGGCTGAACCCATCTTTATACCCCTGGGGGCCCGTATTCTCTTTCTTATCTAAGATGCCGAATTGTACTGGTCCATTTTGTGGCGCCAGTTCTTACAAGCAAGTTTCAGAGTTAATTTACACTTGCAAGAGAGATAACTAAATTGTGAGCACTAGACATTTTTTTACTGGGCGAGAGATTCCTCCCCCCGCAGATGGCTGTGTGTTCATATCAATATGGGTTTGAGTCAAGGGCACTCCTTGGCAGCCTCTTGGTCAGCAATTGGCGTATCTCTGTTTACAGCCATTCACGGTCACAGCAGCCTGGGTCTTCTGCTCTGTGTGCCCTGTATGCTCCAGGCAAGCAAAAATGGATGTTACAAGGGGGTTCCTGTCTGGCTACAGGGGGTTCTGCCCCACACTGGCTCTATAAGGGTCAAAAACAACCTGTGGAGGCTGAGTGTTAGGCAGCCACAAGTGCAGCAGTAGGTAATTAGGGCACAGCTGATTTCATAAAAGGGAAGCTGCTGCAAGGAGATTGAGTGGAAAGGCCGGCTTCCTAGAGGACTGCACAGCCAGCACTGAGAATAGCCTCACTACTCTGGCAGGCTTGAGGCCCTGGGAAGAGAGAGCATGGGGTGGGAGCCAAAGGTGCCAGGGCTGCAAGAAGTGGCCCAGTGAAGCAAGCAGTGATAGAGTTCATAGAATCCTAGGGCTGCAAGAGACCGCAGGAGGTCATCGAGTCCAGCCCCCTGCCCAAAGCAGGACCAACCCCAAAGAAATCATCCCAGCCAGGGCTTTGTCAAGCTGGGACTTGAAAACCTCTAAGGATGGAGATTCCACCACCTCCCTTGGTAACCCATTCCAGTGCTTCACCACCCTCCTAGTGAAAAATTATTTCCTACTATTCAACCTAGACCATCCCCACTGCAACTTTAGACCATTGCTCCTCATTCTGTCATCTGAGACCACTGAGAATAGCCTCCCTCCATCCCCTTCAGGCTGTTGAAGGATGCTATCAAATTCACCTCTCTCCCCTGCACTCTTCTCTTCTGTAGACTAAATAAGCCCAAATCCCTCAGCCTCTCCTCATAAGTCAAGTGTTCCAGACCCCTAATTATTTTGGCTGCCCTCTGCTGGACTTTCTCCCAAAAAGTTGGAGGAGAAACAGTGAGGCTACAGCTAACGGGCCCCTGAGTGGGGTCTAGAATAGTGGGCAGGCCTGAGCCCCTCCCCACTTTCTTCCTGTACACTTGCCAATGATGAAGGTGTCCAGACTAGACTGAAGTTTGCCTCTGGAGTGAGAGACTAGTCTGAGGACTGCAGTGGGCTGCTGCAGCAAGTGACAAGACAGCCAGCTGCTGCTCCCCCGGGACAGGGTAATAGTGCCAGGGCACAGCCAGAGGGTGAATTGGGACCAATGCAGGTCTGGACAGAGAGCAGAATAGTACAGACGGTAGCAGGGCGCCACTAGTAGGCAGCACCCTGAGGGAAGAGTCAATAGAGCTAATCCCCAGCATCACCAGCAGGAGCTCCATGGTGGTGAGTCAAATCCCATGACACATTGGCAATGAAGAAATGAAGATGGGACTCTGTGGCTGGATGTTTGGAGGACAAGACCCATGCATGCAAGTGCTATTAGGAATTAAAGATTTTGCTAATTAACGAACAAAGCTCTCCATGCAGGACATCCTCCAGAGGCTGGGAATGGGAAAAGCTTTATGAACCACTAGTCACACCGATCCTCCTGCCTTAAATGTCACTACATGATTTTTTTTTTAAATCCTCAAGTGTTTCTCTTCTCTGTTTTGGCTCAAGCTATTGACATACGAATGGAGGAAGTCGACTGATTTCTACTGTCATTTCCATTTACAGAGGCCCACATTTAAATGTGCCCCGATACATATCATGATAATTAGCCTTATGGGAGGCTGTGTTGGGTTGGCTGCGGCAGGCATTATTTCTACTGCAGCCGAAGGAAAATGAGTTAATGTGGTTAGCCTCAATTACCTTTTAATAAAGCCATTTCTGGAGCTCTGCCTCCCTCCATTCACATGAGCCTGGGATTCGGCTCTTCTCTGCTTATTATAGTTGAATAGCTCAAAAGATTTTGGTGGAGGTATTGGGAGGTGGGGTCTTACTGCTATGTGTAATTATCTCTGGGACAGCCTTTGAAATAGGGTGCCTACACATTGATATCAACCCAGTGTTTCATAGCTGGATATCAGTAAAAAAAATAATTAACAAGTGGCTAGACCTGTAACATCTAATGGAACCTTGTCCTACCTTTCCCATCCCCTGTGCTGCCCCTCTAGGGACCATAGAGTTCATTGCTGACTGGGGTATCAAGAAACAAGTATCCCGTGGAAGAGGTCACTGCAGAGAAGTGTGACTGTGATTTCAGAGGTGAGTGGGCAACACTACAGATGGGAGGGGGCAATACAAAGAGAAAGACACATGACTGTATGGAGAGGAGCTTGTTTTAGATTATATGGAATTACCCGTCATACTGACTTCATTACCTACCTTTATGGATTCACCTGATTCTTAACTGGATTTTCTCTGGTCTATCAGGCTATGACTACACTGCCAGTTTTTTGCGGAAGAGGATATGCAAATCGTGCTCTCATTTGCATATCTTCTTCCGATTCTTTTTGCAGAAGAGGTTTTGCTAATAAAAAGCCCCGTGTAGAAGGGGCCATTTGTCAGAAAACCCTTCCCCCACCCCTTCACAAGATCCTGTAAATCTCAATTTTTGAGAAATAAGGGATCTTGTGAAAAAGGGTTTGGTTTTTTCCAACAAATGGCCCTGTAGACATGGAGCTTTTTATCTGCAAAACCTCATCCACAAAAAGAATCGGAAGAAGATATACAAATGAGAGTACAATTTGTATATCCTCTTCTGCAAAAAAATGGCAGTGTAGCCATAGCCTCAAAGCTATGCAGGAGCAGAATAGGTGCCAGAATTCTGGCCATTCCCCCCAGTCATGCCTCCTTTGCTGGAGTACTTGTGTAGAAGCTTAATGCAGAGCTGCTATGCCCAATGGGATTCTTCCTATGCTGAGAATACTTTCCCATGCCCAAATACACCCGCTGTACAGCCCCTTTTATGCTACCAGAGAAGCTTAAAGGGGCCACTACAGAAAGGAGGATTTGGACTTTTGCCTCTCAACATGTCCTATATTCATGATGTAAATGTGGTGGAGTGAAGTAAATTCTGGCCCTGGCATCATCCCACCCCAGAAAGAGCAGAGGAGAAGTTTTCCAGGTAGCCTAGCAATCAGAGGAGCTGCTGGAGTGACCATTTGGGGCCAGAAAGCAGCAAAAACAGAACAATTGGTTGCTGCCTAGAGCTTGAAGAGAGAGAACCAGGTGCCTGGCTGGCTGGAGAAGCAACAGGACCATGGACAGGTCAGTGAGGGCAAATTGAGCCCAGAGCCTAGCCAGCCCAGGCCAGTATACCATAATGGGCCTTGATAGTCAGGCTGAAGATTGAGTCCAGGGAGAAAACAATATGCTGCCAGCTGAGGGCACCAAGATGGGCCCTTTTGAACCATTAAAGAAAGCAGTTTCTCCAGGAAGGAAGCTTTGATGCTATGGGCCCAAACCAGCACTGTGAACAAGAGCTAGAGTCTACATACCCTGGAAGGGGAAGGGGACGTGTGTGTTTGACTCAGCTAGATGAGCTACTGAAGACGCAAGGAAAGAACAATTGACCAGGGCAGCACTTGTGAGGGTTGGGTGCCATCCCAATGTAAGACCAAAGAAAGAAGTGGGCTCACCAGGAGGGAGGAGGGCCCTCACAGGAAGTGCTGATGCCATTTCAGTCTGTCAGAGAGAGACCTGCTTTTTTGCGGTCAAGTTACCACATTGCTTCCCTCTCCATGGTATTGTACTCATGTGACTTAGCCACCTTCCAGTTCCAAAAGTGACATCGTGTTCTTCACCTATGTTTGCCTGCGCATTTCAGTGCATTGTTATTTATTTAAGGCCTAATCCCACTTACTTTATCTTGTCGCTGTGACAAAGAACTGAGCAATTCATAAGCTAAGAGGCTTTTGTGGAGGTCAGAGAGCAACTGATATTGGCAACTGTGCCAAGACCTTGCTAACTTGCACCACCCATGTAGAAGGCACTTGGACAAGAAAAAGGAAATTTATCACACAACAAATATAAGCAAGATCAAAATGTAATTCTGGAGCAGATGGGAAGGAATGAGACCCTCTAGGGCATCCCATTTGAGGGAACTGCAAGAATATTGTGCAAAATTTCACCAACAGACAGCATTGAGGGTGACAATTAAGAGACATTGCTCAAGGTAACTTTATTCCTAAATAGCAAGGGTCAGAGGTTTCAGGATCTCTGAATCTTCACTCTATCAAACTTCTAGAGAGAACATTCAACATGATGGCCAAAAGTAGCACTGGAGAGGCCTTCTCCAGATAGGGAAATGAGCAGAGCTGGTAACAGAGAAAGTGTAATAAGTTATTGCTGTGCTTGTCATTACTACTAACTTACACTCTTATTGCCTTTGACATCCACTGGAAACCACTTGCTTCATATTTCTTAATATTGGGAAGCAGAAGCAGAAATTGCATTGTCCTAACTCTGTGTTTTAGGGCCTGGGCTTTTTTTAGTGCAGCCTCTTGTTTATAATTGTCTCTTTTTTCCCTTTCTAAACAACATTTCCTCCGAAGAAGTGGGTTTTGCCCAGGAAAGCATGATACTATATGTATATTTTTGTTAGTCTCTAAGGTGCCACAAGACTATTCATTGTTTTTTAAAAGGTTAAAACAGACTAACACGGTTACTCCTCTGAGACTTTTAAACATTTCTCCAGGGGTCTCAAAGCATTTTTCAAATTGTAGGGAAGCCTCACAAGTACCCTATGGGGTGGATCAACATTACTGTCCCTAGTTTACAGAAGAGGAAAAGAGTAACCAGATTTTCACATTGATACAATTGCTGTACTTTGCATGTGTGATTGGCCAATTAGAGATATGTCTTGCCATTGTCACGAGTAAACAATTTGTGTACACAGCTGTACCACACACATACAACGTGTTTGTATATTTTTATTCTTCATTACTGATTCTTGATGTTTTGTAAATCAGACCCAAGAACAGTCGTTTGACACCTTGTAAGAAAACTAAGAACAGCAACTAGGAATCCAGACTGCCAGCCGCTTCACTAGCCATTGGAACACACTTTCTTTCTAGTGATTTCTACCCCTTTAAGATGCTCTTTTTCACCCTATGTGTTGATAAGGATCATGTCACGGTTCCTGCCCCAGTTTTCAAACAAGCACCATGCTGAGCTAGAATTTTTGGTCTTTTGAACGGCTAAAGGAAAAACTGCAAAGGGTGCTGATAATTCTGTAAACTCAGCATCCCCCTTTAGTCTTTCCTGATAGCAGAGGTGCACACGTCTGCTATCATTCCTCAGATCGCAAACTGTTCAGGGGCAGCTCAAATCCACTGCATTTTTCTCGGATCATGGGTATAGATTAAATGACAGTCCATGCAGGTGGAAGGAAGGATAAAGGACTTCCAGAGACACCAGCTATATTTTCTCCCAGGGAATATGCAACTCCTCAGCAAAACATTAGCAGCCACATCTTTTATATCAACTCCATTGATTGTCAGTTATACAACACCGGGCCTACCGTTCCCATTCGACAGTCATTTTACAACAAGTGCTCAACCTTAAAGTATTAAGCAACAGAGTGAACAGAGAAAGGTTTCAAGAAACCCATCTCACTTCCTATTAAAATTTTGATATATATACACACACGCACTTGAGAAAAAAAAACATTTCTTTCTAAACTGTTACTTTGGAGCCCTTGCATTGTTGAAATCTATGCTCTAATTGTTAGAATTATGCTTGGTTGGTGCAAGCACTATGGAATGTTTACCAGAATCAAGGTAATTCTATGTGCAAATTATGTACCTAATATTTTTTAAAACTCTGAACCCTCATTTACTGTTTTATGAGAGCAATAGCTCAGGACACTCTGTAAACTTATCACATAACATTGTCACAGACATATGTGTCAGGTCTAAAAAGTCAATGGGAGTTGGCTGTCTCCCCCATACTCAGCATATGTTCTGCTTTATAATAGACAGGAACAATAAAGATATACAGGAATCATAAAGGAAGGAAAGAAAAAGAGCACTGGTTTCCCCCAGCATGAATGGCAAACAAGATTACACCAACATTGTGTCTGCTTCCTTAAACATCAACGTCTTCTCTGGTATTTCAAATGTAATACTAAGGCTCAATGTTCCTTCTAATCTTTTCCATCCATATGTGGATTTTTTCAATCCGTGTGCAGAATAAACTTTTTTGTAACTAGGGATTTAAAATCCCATTTAATTGGTTAACTGGTTAATGTTTAACTGGTTTACCAATTAAAGGGCAGAAGGCACTCAAGCCGAATGGAGCAGTCCTGCCATCCACCACTGGGCTGGAGGGCTCCCCTGGCAGTGGCTGCTCTGGCCAGGCTGGAGCAGCCCCCTGCGAATGTGTACCACCCACAGTAGAAACAAAAAACCTAGCTAACGGCCCTCTTCTAATCAGCTAGGTGGCATTTGACTCTCTCTTGAATGGCCACATAAGCACACGGCTCACAGGTAACACTGCTAAGGATTTTTTTGCACCCACAACACAAGCTTTGCTAATAATCCCGTTTCTAAGAATTGGTCTATTGTATCGTTATGTCTGATCCCAGAGTGCCCTCTGCTGTGAATTTCAAAAATGATTTCCTAATTCCATACCGCGCAAATTCTGTTGTAGAACTTTTACTAATAAGATTGAGGGGGGAAAACCTGGAAAGTTTTTCCTGAAAGTTTAAACATATTTTACGTTCAAAGGGCCAGGGGAATCGTTTGAGTTTATAAAGTATAATTGAGCTGATGCAGTTGCTTTCAGCTCCACTGGAAATTGGAAACACGTCTCTCATCTGTATAATAAGCTCCATTTCTCCATGCATTTGTCCACCTACAGTAAACTGGTAGTGTGGTCACCCCTGGGGTGGAATGACCGGGTGAGAGAGGAGCAAGTGGATACATGCCGGTGTGAAAGAGCAAGAGATCATATCGCCATCTTGTGTCCACAGGATAGAAATGCTGCTTTATTCTCACATGCTGCATTTTACCCACAGCTTTAAACATCCATTATTTAAGCCTCACAGGTTTTTTTGGGAAGTAGATAAGAATTAATATCCCTGTTTTTGTATCCCTTAACCTTTCTGAATATGGTACAGAAAGGTTAAGGGCCTGATGTTGAGAGGCAATGGGCACACACAACGGGAACTGGTATCAGTGAAGTGAGCAAGGTTCGGTATCTTTGAGAAATCAGACTCTAGGATAGGAGCCCACATAAGAGCTTAGGCCCCAACCTCCTAGACTTGGGCATCTATGTGAACCACAAAACTCCCACTAAACCTTGTAGGCACCTAAACATGCATGAGGTATGGTCTTGCTGGTATAAAAGACCCAGCACAGCACATAGAATCATAGAAAACTAGAACTGAAAGGGACCTCGAGAGGTCATCAAGTCCAGTCCCCTTCCCTCATGGAAGGACTAAGTACCATCTAGACCATCCCTGATAGATGTCAATCCAACCTACTCTTAAGTATCTCCAGAGATGGAGATTCTGCAACCTCTCTAGGCAATATATTCCAGTGTTTAACCACCCTGACAGTTATGAAGTTTTTCCTAATGTCCAACCTAAACCTCCCACAGCTGGCCCCGGGCTCACAGGGCTCAGGCTGTGGGGCTATAAAGTAGCAGTGTAAATGTTTGGGCTAGAGGCCCCGCAAAGGGGGGAAGAGTTTCCAAGTCTAGCCTCCAGCCCAAATGTCCACACTGGTATTTTATAGTCCCACAACCCTGCTCAGCTTAGGCTTGGTGTTGCGTGTTTTTTATCACTGTGTAGACAAACCCTCGGTGCCCTTCATTTGCAAGGTAAAACAATTTCCCAGTCACTTGCCTCTGAGCATGCCAACGGCTGCCTCACCTCATGCATCCAGATAACTCAGCCCCAGAGCGATCCCTGAATCAGGGACAGACCTTTGGTCTCCCAACTTTCGTGCAGGACTGATCCAGTAGGCTGACTCTGAGCACACCTGTGACAACAAGCCCCAAAACCCAGAGTAGGAAGTGGGGCCAACACCAGCCACCTTGAAACGGATGGCCAAAGGGTTAGGGCACTCACCTAGCCAGTGGGAGACTCAGGTCCAACTGAGCTCTTAGAAGGCTACTCTAAAAACTGAGCTCTGTGATGTTCTGAGGTGGGGCTCCCTCCATCGTTCCACTGTGGATAAATAATGACCGAAGGTATGTCTACACTTGCCCCCTAATTCGAACTAGGGAGGCAAATGAAGCATACCAAAGTTGCTAATGAAGTGCGGGATTTAAATATCCTGCGCTTGATTAGCATATTCACTGCCAGTCGCCATTTTAAAAAGCCTGTAGCCCGAATTAACTCGCCACGTGTAGACACGGTAGTCCAATCCAAAACCCTGCCCTCAAATTAACTGTTACTCCTCATTGCACAAGGTAATCCCGCGCTTCATTAGCAACTTCGGTATGCTTCATTGCCTCCCTAGTTCGAACTAGGGGGCAAGTGTAGACATACCCCGAGGGACTGGAACAGGGGCACTGATGCAGGGTAGTTCAGTATTTATCCATAGCGAACAATCATTGGGACCGGCAGGGAATGCCCCTGTAGCTTAGGGTTCCCTATTCCTGGCACAGGGCGCAGAGGCATTTAACGCAGCTTTGTGGATCAGAGTGCTATGTCTGTGATTGACCTGTGATAGAGATGTAGCCGTGTTAGTCTGGGGTAGCTGAAGCAAAATGCAGGTGGTTAAGTCGTTGAGAGAGTGTCCTTTCTGGTTAAAATGGCAAGAAACTGTTTTCTCTTTGTGATCTTGTCTGATATCTGTTTTGTGGGCATTAATCCTTTGGCGAAGTGTCTGAGATGTTTGTCCAATGTACATAGCAGACGGACACTTTCGGCACATGATAACATAGATTATATTTCTGGATGCGCAGGAATATGTGTTCTTGATCTTATAACTCACTTGGTTAGGTCCAATAATGGTATCAGTAGAATGAATATGTGGACAAAGCTGGCAATGGGGTTTGTTGCAAGGGAAGGTACCAGGGTTGGTATTAGTGTGGTATGTCCTGTGGTGGTTGGTAAGAATCATCTTGAGGTTAGGTGGTTGTCTATAGGAGACTATGGGTCTCACAAAGAGAAAACATTTTAACATTCTTGCCATTTTAACCAGAAAGGACACTCTCTCAATGACTTAGCCACCTGCATTCTGCTACAAAGACCTTTTACATCTGCACTTGAAAGGGATCCTCTGAACTGTCATTCATGTTAAAATTCGACACTTTCCAAAAAGGACTCAACAAACATTTGAACTCTCTCACCCATTACCAAGATGGTTTCCCCAATTATCACCTCTAATACCATTAACTCACAAACATCCCACTCTCCCTACCTCTAATATCATCAATTCACAGACACTTACCTTCCTTCCTCCCCCCACCCTGCATCCGCCTCCTGTTCTGCAATGTGATTTGTCCTTTTCATATTTGTTCTTTTTTTTAATTGTATCCTTTGGTATATATGGTTGTGACTACTTTCTTCCACTATTTGATCTGAGGAAGTGGGTCTGGCCCACGAAAGCTCATCATCTAATAAACCATCTTGTTAGTCTTTAAAGTGCTACATTGTCCTGCACTGTGATTGACCTGGGACCCATGATGCTTTGAGTCACAATAGCCCAGTTTCTTCATGAATTTCCCCCCAAATAACTTGGTAAGGACATGGAGTAAAATCCATAGCAGAACTGGTTACAAACTCTGAAGTCAATTCACATTCCAGTATCTCAGAGATGCTGCTGAGCCACCTATTGACATGATCCAGGACAATCCTCTGTTGTCCATCACATTTGGGCTGTGCTCATTTTACCTCTTCATAAAAACTCCTCCACCTTCTGAAGTCCACCCACGAGCTATTTCAATTGGTTGTGCTCGCGCCATCTCTTGAGCAAATTAAGATAACTTTGGGTGGACACAAGGACCAATGAATGAATTGCTTTGTTGCCATTTACAAAGGGTGCTGGGTATGCATAGAGCCCACGAAGCAAACAGGTTATGGGGCAGGTTTTCAGGAGTGCTCAGCTCAGATTGAAAACTACATCTGTTGCCTAATCATTAGCTGCTAGGTCTGGAGCCATTTAGTAAACCTGAAGGGCAGATTTCCAATAGGAGCTGCTAGGGGGTGAGGACTTTAGAAAATCTGCCCCTTGTTTAGGTACCTAAATGAGAGCAGAGCTCTTGGAAGATCTGGTGGTGGGTTCTTGAAAATGGGACTGCAAAAATTAAAGTGGGATTTTTAATGTGTCCACATTAGGTGCTCAATGCCTCTTGAAAGTCCATGGGAGCTGGGTGTGTCATTCCCTTAAGTGCTGCACCCTCCTCCAGGTCTAATTGTTTAAAAAGCTGGGGATCCAATGGCCTGTCTAATTTCCATGCACAATTATCCTTATTGCACCCGCCAGTGACTATAATTAGTCACTTGCCTGTGCACCTGATTTACACACAGTCATGGGACTAGAACCCCCACATCTGAATAAAGCAAGACTTACGTGACCTGCCAGACATTACCTAGCAAGTCAGCAAAATGGGGTTCAAAACCTAGGACTCCTAGTTCCTAGCCCTCCTGCTCTACCCACTTGACAACACTGTCACAATTTTCCAGATCCCTATAGCCAACAAATTAAGAGTATATCTGGTAGCTGTGCTGTCAAGCGTTCAGTCATCAAGGCTGCAGTATCACCAATGCAAGAGTTAATTTAGTACATGAATCAGACAGATTCCCCACCCTCTCCCCCCTACCCCAATATTTAAAGCATGGCTTTCCGGAAGAATTACTGATTCTCTCCTGAAATTGGCCAGCACTAAATTAATTAGCTCACGTGTATTTCAGCACGTGACTGAGACCTCTTTGTCCTGGAATCCAACTTCTAATGTAAGCTCTGACTTGGGGAGGGTGGCACGGTGCCCGTTGATCTCTGCTGCCACTGGAAATGGAACAGTCTGCGTTCGCTCTGCTTCTGGCCCCAGAGGCGAGCTAGGCTCATCGCTGTCTGTCCCTCGTTGTCTGGGGCAAAGGGTAGTGCCCCCCAGCTGAGGAGCAGGTCAATGCAGTCACATCGGCCCATGACGGTGGCTGCGTGAAGAGCTGTCCTTCCCAGTGGTGTTTTAGAATGCAAATTTGCCCCTGCGGAAAACAGAACGCACACTCAGAGTATGTCTCTACACACAATTTTTATTTCGGCAGAAGGATGCAAATTTGCACCATGCATTTGCATACTTCCTCCTTTTTTTCGGAAGACACTCGTCTGGTATTTACCTGCATCTACATGCAGCCAAATTTTGAAATAAACCTCTATTTTGAAAGACCCCTATAAACCTCATTGGAGGAGGAATAAGGGGTCTTTCAAAATAGGGGTTTATTTTGAAATTCAGCTGTGTGTAGATGCAGGTAAATACTGGAAGAGTGTCTTCCGGGGAAAAAAATGGAGGAAGTATGCAAATGTGCAGTGCTATTTGCAGCCTTCTCCCGAAATAAAAATTGTGTGTAGACATACTCTCAGAGTCCAATAAAAGGGGAGTGCACTTCTCCTGGCATGTTTGCGGAAGGTGAACATTTATTCAAGATCCTTTCTAAAGGAGAATTTAATCACCCTTATTTAAATTAATAAATGTCTATAAGCCAAATGCTCTCTCTGCCTTGGCTCTGGGGAGCATCACTTCTGAGAACTGTTACACCTGTTCTGTGCAGTGCACCAGGGTCTGCCCTTTGCTTATGTAGGGCACGTGAAGAATCATTCATTACCCAGATTGTTTGTCTGGCGCTTCTGGGGGCAGATCAAACCATGACGAGATGATGATCAGGAAGGGAACCATCATCTTAATCAAGTTTGGGGGTGAAAACCTTGCATTGGAAGAGCAGTGGTGGGTCTTTTTCCTCCCCCCTTAGCAACTCCACAGTAAGACGTGCCTGTGATGATAAAGAAATGTCCTTCCATTTAGGGGATTCGGGTGACATGAGTATACCACTCACGCTTTGCTCATGTGCTGTATGGGATCACTAGAACCTTTTGATGGAATTCCAGCCTGAATAGGTGCAGCTGAACCCATGTTATAAATATATCAGGGGATGCTCTTCAGTGCCATGTGTTAATACTCAAGATTAAACTGTATTAATGTCTCTTTAACATCAAGAATCCCATTTCCCCAACAGAACCAGTGTGTCATTGGTAAGATTCAGGCCAGTCAAAGATACAGTATAAGGAAAATGTTTAATGGTAGGCACAAAACCCTGCACTCTATAGGACACGTAGTTCCCAGCTTGATATCAGTGGTGGGGTCGAGTATTGAGGTTGAAAGCAACTGACTTCAGGATCTGAGCGCAGTGGGTCATGATGGAGTTTACCTCACCAGAAGCAAAATAGTGATGGAGTGATACTCATACAGTACTGAAGGGCAAGTGTACGGGCTGGATCACAGCACACACTAGCGCTGGCATACAACTTGCTCTAAACCCCAGTGAAGTCATTAGAAAGGATCCATTTTTTCCCCAATGCCTTTTGAATCAAGCTCTTAGTATCATAGTGGAAAGATATAAAAAAAAATACAAAAACGCATTTGAGGGAGTTCTCCAGGTAAAGGAGAAGCAGATACAGGACTCTTGAGGGAAGTATGTGTTGTTATTGGGGCTTTCTAAGGGTATGTCTACACTACAGCACTACTTCGAACTATCTTAGTTCGAATTAGTTAATTCGAACTAAGCTAATTCGAACTAACGCATCTAGAACTAAAAACTAGTTCGAATTAGCGTTTTTCTAATTCGAAATAGCGGGTCCACATTAAGTGGACCCTGAACCGGGGTTAAGGATGGCCGGAAGCAGTGCTGGCAGGGCATCAGAGGAGGACTTAGAGCGTGGAGATGCTGTCTCAGGCTAGCTGAGGGCTGTGCTTAAAGGGTCCCGACACCCACCCCGGACAGACAGTTCTCAGGGGTGCCCCGCTTGCAAAGCAGTCCTGGCTTGGAGTGCCCTGAATGCCCACACTGGGCACATCACAGCACTCGGCCATCAGACCGGCTGCACTTGCCGCAGGCTGCCATCTGGCGAGAGGGGACAATTGGGGGGCTGCAGGAGAGCTTCCACCCCCAGAAGCCCACAGAGCCAGCCCAGTCCTCCCCATCGGGGGCTCATACCCCATTCCTCCCTCACCTCCTTCCACTTACCCTTCCCTAGCCCCCCTTCTTATTGATGTACAAAATAAAGATAACGTGTCTTCCAAAATGGAATCTCTCTTTATTGAACAAAACTGGGGGAGACTGGGAAAAGGAGGTGAGAGAGGGGAAGAGAGAGGCTGGGAGAGGGGAGGGCAACTAAAATGATCAGGGGTTGGGAACAGGTCCCATATGAAGAGAGGCTAAAGAAACTGGGACTTTTCAGCTTAGAAAAGAGGAGACGGAGGGGGGACAGGATAGAGGTCTCTAAAAGCATGAGTGGGGTGGAGAGGGTGCATACAGAAAAGTTCTTCATTAGTTCCCATAAAGAAGGACTAGAGGACACCAAAGGAAAGGAATGGGTAGCAGGCTTCAAACTAGTAACAGAAAGTTGTTCTTCACAAAGCAAAGAGTCAACCTGTGGAACTCCTTGCTGCAGGAGGCTGTGAAGGCTAGAACTAGAACAGAGTTTAAAGGGAAGTGAGATCAAGTCATGGAGGTTGGGTCCGTAGAGTGGTATTAGCCAGGGGATAGGAGTGGTGTCCCTGCCCAAGGATTGTGGAAGGCTGGAGAGGAATGGCACGAGACAAATGGCTTGGTCACTGTCTTCGGTCCATCCCATCCAGGGTCCCTAGGGTTGGCCGCTGTTAGCAGACAGGCTACTGGGCTAGATGGACTTTTGGTCTGACCCAGGACGGCCATTGTAAGCTCAGGGCTCAGAGTCGGGGGTCTCAGTGGACCCCCTTGATTCTCTTGCACACCTGCTCCTGGGTGGCCAGGCTGGCAGCTATCCTGCCCTAGACGGCCACTTTCCTGTGCCTAGTGCAGAGATCATGGACGAGGTCCATGATGTCTGCACTAGCCCAGGCGGGTGCCCGCCTCTTGCGGTCCCGGGCAAGCTCCCGGGAGCCGCCAGCCTGGTCCCGGGAAGAGAGGGAGGGCTGGGGGACATCGGGTGGGTGGCTCGATCCATGCCAGGTGCAGGGTCTGCTGGCTGGGTGCTGGCAGGCTTGCACCTGGCACGGGCACCGTAGCCAGCCCTTGCCCCTTTAAGGGGTGCGGGTCCGGGAGGGAGGCAGACGAGTTTCCCTGGTGTTGGCCAGAGTGGCCACCAGGGAAAGCTGGGGAGGGCTAGCCTCCCACTAGTTTGAATTAAGGGGCTACACACCCCTTAATTCGAACTAGCTAGTTCGAACTAGGCTTAATCCTCGTAAAATGAGGTTTTCCTAGTTCGAACTAAGCGCTCCACTAGTTTGAATTAAGTTCGAACTAGCGGAGCGCTAGTGTAGCGCCTATGAAAGTTAATTCAAACTAACGTCTGTTAGTTTGAATTAACTTTGTAGTGTAGACATACCCTTGGAGTGCCCTGAGTGCCCACACTGGGCACATCACAGCACTCGGCCATCAGCTCGGCTGCACTTCCCTCAGGCTGCCATCTGGGGGGGGTCAATCGGGGGGCTGCAGGAGAGCTTCCACCCCGAGGAGCCCGCAGAACCATCCCAGTCCTCCCCATCGGGGGATCATACCCCAGTGCTCCCTCACTTCCTTCCACTTACCCCTCCCTAGCCCCCCTTCCTGATGTACAAAATAAAGGACACGTGTTCAAAAATAGAAACTGTCTTTATTTAACAAAACCGGGGAGGGGGATTAGCCTCTGGGAAGACTGGGAAAAGGAGGTGGGAGAGGGGAAGAGAGAGGGTGGGAGAGGGGAGGGGGAAACCTGGGAGGAGGGAGCTGGAAGGGGGAAGCCAGGGGAAGGAGGAGGAGGGGAAGTATAAAACTATGGTAAACCCTATCTTCAGTACAGTGTACAGACGTGGTCTCCTCACCTCAAAAAAGATGTTTTGGCCTTGGAAAAGGTTCAGAAAAGGGCAACTAAAATGATGAGGGATTTGGAACAGGTCCCATATGAAGAGAGGCTAAAGAGACTGGGACTTTTCAGCTTAGAAAAGAGGAGACTGAGGGGAGATATGATAGAGGTATATAAAAGCATGAGTGGTGTGGAGAGGGTGCATAAAGAAAAGTTCTTCATTAGTTCCCATAATAGAAGGACTAGAGGACACTAAATGAAATGAATGGGTAGCAGGCTTCAAACTAATAAGCGAAAGTTCTTCTTCACAAAGCAAATGGTCAACCTGTGGAACTCCTTGCCACAGGAGGCTGTGAATGCTAGAACTATAACAGAGTTTAAAGAGAAGTTAGATCAAGTTATGGAGGTTGGGTCCATGGAGTGCTATTAGCCAGGGGGTAGGAATGGTGTCCCTGGCCTCTGTTTGTGGAAGGCTGGAGATGGATGGCACGAGACAAATGGCTTGGTCATTGTCTTCGGTCCAACCCCTCCAGGGTAGCTGGTGTTGGCCGCTGTCGGCAGACAGACTACTGGGCTAGATGGACCTTTGGTCTGACCCAGTACGGCCGTTCTTATGTTCTAAGCTCAGGGCTCAGGGTCGGGGGGGTCTCACTGGACCACCTTGATTTTCATGCAAACCTGCTTCTGGGTTCGCATGTGGCCTTTGGTGGCCAGGCTGGCAGCTATCCTGCCCTAGACGGCCACTTTCCTGTGCCTAGTGCGGAGATTGTGGATGTTGGAGGCCTCCCCTCCAAACCAGGATGAAGTCCGCGATGTCCGCACTAGACCAGGTGGGCGCCCACCTCTTGCGGACCTGGGCAGGCTCCTGGGAGCCGCCACCTGGACCCGGGAAGAGGCGGAGGGCTGGGTGGCAGCAAGTGGCTGGCTCGTGCTGTGCCAGGTGCAGGGTCTGCTGGCTGGGTGCTGGCAGGCTTGCACCTGGCACGGGCACCATAGCCAGACCGTGCCCCTTTAAGGGCTCCGGGGCTGGGAGGGGGACAGACGAGTTTCCCTGGTTGTGCCCAGAGTGGCCACCAGGGCAAGCTGGGAAGGGCTAGCCTCCCACTAGTTTGAATTAAGTGGCTACACAGCCCTTAATTCGAACTACTTAATTCGAACTAGGCATTGGTCCTCGTAGAATGAGGTTTACCTAGTTCGAACTAAGCGCTCTGCTAGTTCGAATTAAGTTCGAACTAGCGGTTTGCCTGTGTAGCGCCTATGAAAGTTAATTCGAACTAACATAGCCTGAAAGCAATTAGGGTTTCTCCACAGGCTCTGCAGTGCTGAATGCTTTGGAAGGGACCTCACAAGGAAGAAACCGGAAGGGAACACCATCTACTGGAAGGCATGGGATGCGTAGTCCTAGAGATGGGGGTTCCATGGCCACCACCCCCAAAAGAAAACGACGGGTGGTGGTGGTCAGAGACTCCCTCCTAAGAGGGTCTGAGACATCCATCTGCCGTCCGGACCTGGAATCTCGAGAGGTGTGCTGCTTACCGGGAGCTCGCATTCAGGATGTGACTGAGAGGCTTGCCAAACTGATCAAACCTTCGGATCGCTAACCCTTCCTCCTTCTCCACGTGGGAACTAATGATACGGCCAAGAATAATCTTGAGCAGGTTACTGTGGATTATGTAGCGCTGGGAAGAAGGATCCAAGAATTCGGAGCGCAAGTGGTGTTCTCGTCCATCCTCCCTGTTGAAGGGAAAGGACTAGGCAGGGATTGTCGAATTGAGGACGTAAATGTGTGGTTGCGCAGGTGGTGTCACAGAGAGGGCTTTGATTTCTTCGACCACGGGACTCTGTTCCGGGCACAAGGATTGTTAGGAAGAGATGGGATCCATCTAATGAAGAGAGGAAGGAGCATCTTCACAGGCAGGCTTGCAAACCTAGTGAGGAGGGCTTTAAACTAGGTTCGTTGGGGGACAGTGACCAAAACCCTGAGGGGAGTGGGAAAGTCGGATACCGGGAAGAAATGCAGAGAGGAACGAGCAAGAAAGGAAGCCCCTGATTCGAATGGAGAAGATAGGGCAATCAACTGGTTACCTGAGGTGTTTGTACACTAATGTGAGAAGCCTGGGCAACAAACAGGAAGAACTGGAGGCCCTGGCCCAGTCCAAGAAATATGATTTAATTGGGATAACAGAGACTTGGTGGGATGACTCGCATGACTGGAGCGCTGTCATAGAAGGGTATAGACTGTTCAGGAAGAACAGGCAGGGGAGAAAAGGAGAAGGAGTTGCACTGTATGTAAGAGAGCACTACGACTGCTCTGAACTCCAGTATAAAGAGGGAGAAAAACCTGTCTATGGGTTAAGTTTAAAGGAGCAAACAACAGCTGTGATGTTGTGGTTGGTGTCTGCTACAGGCCACCGAATCAGGTGTATGAGGTAGATGAGGCTTTCTTCGGACAACTGAGAGAAGCTTCCAGATCGCAGGCCCTGGTTCTCATCGGCAACTTTAATCACCCTGACATCTGTTGGGAAACCATTTCGGCAGTATACAGGCAATCCAGGAAGTTTTTGGAGAATGTTGGGGATAACTTCTTGACACAAGTGCTGAAGGATCAGACCAGGGGCCATGCGCAGCTTGACCATCTGCTCACAAACAGAGAGGAACTAATAGGGGAAGTAGAGGTGGGTGACAACCTGGGAAGCAGTGATCATGAGATGGTAGATTTCAGGATCCTGACCAAAGGAAGAAAAGAGAGTAGTAAAATACACACCTTGGACTTCAAAAAAGGAGATTTTGACTCCCTCAGAGACCTCATGGGCAGAATCCTCTGGGATGCTAACATGAAGGGGAAAGGAGTTCAGGACAGCTGGCAGTATTTTAAAGAAGCCTGATTGAAGGCACAGAAAGTAACCATCCCGATGTGTAGCAAGAGAGGCAAACATGGTAGGAGACCGGATTGGCTTACAGGGGAAATCCTTGGTCAACTTAAGTACAAAAAGGAAGCTTACAAAAAGTGGAAATTTGGACAAATGACCAGGGAGGGGTTATCAGGAAGGCGAAAGCGCAAATGGAATTGCGACTAGCTAAGGATGTGAAGGATAACAAGAAAGGTTTCTACAGGCATGTTAACAAGAAGAAGGTGATCAGAGAGGGTGGGCGGCCCCTATTGGATGAAGGAGGTAACCTAATGACAGATGATGTGGGGAAAGCTGAGGTACTCAATGCTTTATTTGCATCTGTATTCACGGACAAGGTGGGCTAAGTGACACAAGATGGGATAAAGATGGACAGCCCTTGGTGGGTAAAGAACAGGTTAGGAACTATTTAGAAAAGCTAAACGTACACAAATCCATGGGTCCGGACTTAATGCATCTGAGGGTACCGTGTAGGAATAAAAGATCCTCCAGAAAAGGGCTTATTTTCCGGAGAATCACGTCTAGACTGGCGCTTTTCTCCGGCTTATCCCCAAGCCGGAAAAAAGCGGCAGCCATGTTAATGCAAATACTGCGGGGGATATTTAAATCCCCCGCAGATTTTGCTATTCCAAAGTGTCTAATGTGCATCCCTTTTCCGGAAAAGGGGTGCAGTGTAGACACAGCCTAGGAGGGTAGTGAAGCACTGGAATGGGTTACCTAGGGAAGTAGTGGAGTCTCCCTCCCTAGAGGTGTTTAAGTCTCGGCTTGACAAAGCCCTGGCCCGGTTGATTTAGTTGGGATTGGTCCTGCCTAGAGCAGGGGGCTGGACTTGATGACCTTCTGTGGTCTCTTCCAGCTCTATGGTTCTATGATTCTATGACTGACCCAGCTTTTGCCCAGCGCTGAAACAACCTGAGACCAAACCTCTGGCTTTTCATGGCTTATGACAAAGTGTGTGATTTCCCACATATCGATTGCCCATGGGCAAGACAAGCTAGACAAGGGGAAAACACCAGCTAAATAGTCTTGAGAAGCCAGTCAATAGCCTCGGGGGCACTGAGGTTCACCCTACAAGAATGCCAAGGAGCCCATCACAAAAAAAGCACATGGGCAGCATCTTCTACATGCACTGCGGAGGGTTGCCCAGCTCCATCTTATTTTCATGGTCAATTTTCATAGGACCAGCAGGGCAGTTAAATTATATATAGGTTAGAGCATGGAAACAAATCATCCATTTAGTTTCTATTAGCAGATTCTCCAAAGAAAACAGGGGATGAGGAGTGGGGAGGAGATACTGGATTTAGGTTGTGCCCACGAAAGCTCATGATACCATCTACATTTTTTGTTAGTCTCTAGGGTGCTGCAGACTGAAAACTGTTAATCTGCTCAACTCATGGTTGCTCCAGGCAGAGTACAAAAGGTGACTCTAAAAGGAAGGGAGTGTCTCGAGAGAGACAGGCTGGTTGCTAGCAGAGGAAATCTCTGGGGGTTACTGTTTAGTGGTTTTCAGTTGGTTTACTTTAGTTTGTGACCAAGCAAGCCCAGAAGGTCAGGCCTTAAAAAGACAGTAACATACCATTCATAACTGGTGTTCTTTGAAACATGTTCATGCCCATTCCAATCAGGTGTGTGCATGTGCACAGTAGCTAGAAGATTGTTCCCCTAGCAGCCAGTTGTAGGGTCAGTTTGGGTGCCCCTGGAGTCGCGCCATTATGACATACAAAATAGGGCTCTGCCCACCTTCCCTCTCCTCAGTTCCTTTTTGCCGGCTACTCCAACAGAGGATGAGGGTGGGCATTGGAATGGGCATGAACAACACATCTCGAAGAACACCAGTTACAAAAAGCACATACCCATCTTTTCTTGTTTGTGAGCATTCCAATCAGGTGACTCATGGCCCAAGTCTAGGAGGTGGGACGGGAGTTCTGCACTGATTGGAGCACTGCCCACCCAAACTCTACATCATCTCTAGACTGCTGTATGATTGCACAGAGTGCAGCAAAGATATGTAATGGAAGAAGCCTGGACCCTAGTGGGGTGTGCCGTGAGTGGAGGTGGGGATATACCCACGAGGCCGTCGCATTCCTTGATACAGGACACTATCCATGTAGAGATATAATGAGACGATATTGGCTGGCCTGTCATTCTGTCCTCCGTGAGAAAGAGCTGTGGTGACTTCCTAAAGAGTTTCATTCTATCAATGTAAAAGGCCAGCACCCTACAGATGTCAGGAGTATGGAGACTCTGTTCTCTAGCACTAGAGTGTGGCGTAGGGTAAAACACCAGCAGAAAGATGTACCGCCTTTGGCAGGAAGGCCACATGTGGGCAGAGTTGAACCTGGGCCTTAAAAAGGTAGTTTACTGAGGCTCTGCCAAGAGAGCTCTCAGCTCTGAGACTATCCTTGTGGAAGTAACAGCAACCAGAAACACTACCTTATAAGAAAGGTATAGGAGGAAACAAGTGGCTAGAGGTTCAAATGGAGGCCCCATGAGTCTTGAAACAACTGGATTAAGGAACCAGGGAAAGGGAGGTTGATGGATCTGGGGGGTAGTCTTTCCAAGCACAGCTGGAATCAATTAACTAATGAGTTTGAGAATACAGATGAGCCCTGCTCCCCCAGATGGAATGCTGAAATGGCAGCCAAGTGAACCGTTGTGGAGGATTGTCTATAGATGTTGCTGTGTAAGGCTGAGAAGGTAATCCAGAATTAGAGGCATAGATACCTGCAATGAGGAGACACTATGCTGAATAGACTAGACAGAGAACCTCTTCCACTTGGTAAGGTACTTAGCCCGTGTGAATGCCTTTCTTCTACCAAGGAGGACTTGCCTGACCTGGTCTGAGCAGGACATCTCCAATGGGGTCAGCCTCGGAGTTTTCAGGCCATGAAGTGCAATATCTGCTGGTCTGGATGGAGATGCCCAGGTTCCCATGTCAGCAAATCTGGGTGGAATGGCAGGGTTATTGTATCCTGCACTGACATTTCTAGCAGAGACATGTACCAATGTTGATTCACACAGGCTGCTGCGATCAATAGGACATAAGGCTCTTCCCTCCTGATCTTGAGTAGTACTTTGTGAATGAGCCATATGGATTGGAAGGCATACAGTAGAGGGTCCAACCATAGAAGGAGAAACACATCTGCCATTGACCCTGGGCTCTGGTTCTGGAAGGAGCAGAACTGCTGGCACCTCCGGTTGGATTTCATGGTGAATGGGTCCATTTAGGGAAAACCCCAGCTTTGGTAGATTGAGATCATGACATCTGGATGCAGAGACCATTTGTCGCCCTGAAATGACCTCCTGAGGCAATCTGCCAATTCATTCTGCATCTCCAGTAGATATGAAGCTTGCAGAAGAATAAAATGTTTTAAACAGAAGTCCCAGAGAAGGAGGGCTTCTTAGCACAGGGGAGAGGAACATCACCATTGTATTGTCCATCATGACTGACACACAATGTCCTGACAAGTGAGACTGGAAGGCCTGACAAGCTAGGCAAACTGCCCCTTGCTCCCTGGCATTGATGTGTAGTCTCAAATTGTCTGGGGACCAAAGACCCTGCATCTAGAGACCCCCAGATGAGCTCCCCAACCTAAGTCTAAGGTGTCTGTAACCAGCATTATTGATGGTTGGGTGCCCAGTGCTGGGGGGTGAGGGGAAGAGAGGGCAGTGTGCTGCCCTACCTCCCTGTGATGTGGGGGGGGGAGGGGTCTAGGCTCCCATGAAGGCAGGGCCTTGCCAGAAGGGGCAGGGCTGGGGCTAAAGGCTTGCCTCCCCTAGCCCTACCTTCATTCAATCGCCCAAGCAGGTAGACGTGTTGGAGCAGCTTGAGACAGTTACTCACTGTGGTTATGGGGAACCAATGTAGAGTGAAAATGAGGTCAGATAGAAGTTCAAACCTAAACTGAGGCAGAAATGCCCTGGCTTGAGTTGATTCCAGGACTGCCTCTATAAAAACTCTATTCTCTGAACTGGTAACAGAGTAGGTCTTGCCTTGTTCAGCAGGAAATCTAGGTTGTTGAATGTAGACCTAATAAACATGAATGAAACACTAGCTGAATGATGGAGCAGGCTCTGACCAGCCAATCGTGGAGGTAAGGAAACATTTGAATGTGATGTCTATGAAGGTAAGCTGCAGACATCACCATGCACTTGGGGAAAAATGCAGGGAGCTGCCAATAGGCCAAAAGGAAGTACAGGCAGTCCCCGGGTTACGTACAAGATAGGGACTGTAGGTTTGTTCTTAAGTTGAATTTGTATGTAAGTCGGAACTGGTACATATTGTAGGGGAAACTCTAGCCAAACATTTCTCCAGAGCTCAGTTTTATTCTCCCACACCTCACTTCCCTCAGTCCTTTATTCTCAAGCTGAGGTGAATGCTGAGAAAAGCCGCTCCACGTCTCCCTGGTCTGCTGGCGGGGGGCGCTAGCTTTGCGTCTCCCTGGTCTGCTGGGGGGAAGCGGCTAGTGCGGGGTTGCCTCACCCCGTTTGTAAGTAGGGATCCGATGTAAGTCGGATCCATGTAACCCGGGGACTGCCTGTACTATGAATTAGTAGTGAATGCCATTCACCACAAACCTCAGGTAATTCCTGTACGCCTGTGTGATTGCTATCTGATAGTAAGTGCTCTTTAAGTCGAGGGTGGCATCCCAGTCTGCCAGATCCAATTACGGGATAGTGGAGGTGATCACTTCACATTGGGTCGGTGTCGCTGATCACTTCTTCTCCCAGAAAACCCAGCCCTGGCAAAACATGAGGGTCCTTTAGGGCACAGACAAGCCTGATAAGATCTTGTCAGGCAAGGAAGAGAATGATTATGGCAACAGAGGTGGCTGCTCTCTACCATCGCCCCCAGCAGGGTCTCTATGGCCTGTCGGAACCAGTAATGTATAAAGGCCCAGTGCTATTGATGGTATAGCAGATGATGCTGCTGAAGCCATCCTGGACAAAGTCTGAGTGTCCTGATGTTGAGCGCACTGTCGGTGCCGGTGTTGGTTGCAAATCCAACAGCACGATTGGTGCCAGGACTGATGTTGGTGCCAGGGTTGAAATATTCAGAGCATTCACAACCCCTGAAGTTGCAGCGATTGTGAGCTGCTCTGGTACTGGTGTGGTTTGCACCGGTGCCATGCTTGGTGCTGGAGCCACTGATTGTGAGCAGTATTCCATGGCTTGTGGAGGTCTGAAAGTCATTGATGCCACACACCAGAGCACGAACCCTGCCCTGACCTTGGTGAAAGGCTCCTTAGCTCCACAATGGCCACTGTGGAGAGTTCTGCCATTGGGAGTGGTAAGACCTCCTGTAGTGCAAAGTTGAGGCCCTGCACCACTGTACCCCGATCCATAGGAATCAGACTCCGACTCTGATATGGAGTAGGGAGACCACGTGGGAGCTGCACCTCTGGATGTCAATCTTACAGAGGTGGGAGATCTGCCACAGTCCCTTAAAGGATACGGAGAGGGAAATCTAGTTGGCATCATCATCAGTTTCCCCTTGGACTGCATTGGGGGCTGCAGTGCTGATACAGTGACCTGAGGGTGGTAAATCTGGTGCCATAAGGAGCATCAAATTCTGGGCTTCATGAAACGCCTCCAGCATGGAGGGCGTGGGTAAGCATCCTGAAGGCATTAGTGAGCTAGGCTGGCCAGGACTCGACTGCCTGGGATGGACACTATTCAACACGGTCTCAGCCAGCATCTTGGTGCTGTGGCCCAACTGTGGTGCCTGCACCAGTCAATCTGAGGGCCATAAAGTTGGAGAGTGGCCCTTGACCCTCCTTTTCTTCTGGCCTGGTGCCTGGGAGTGGTGCCAAGAGCAAGTATGATACTGAACAGTGACATGCAAGGCCAGTCTCTGCCAGAGTCCTTCCTCAGCACCATCTCTTTCAAGGTGGATGCCGTAGCATTGTAGACAGATGAAGACGAGTGAGGCGCTGGATCCACAGTGCTTGGATCTGACTGAGGTGTCAGAGCCGTTCTCATGAGCAGTCTTTTTGGTGACCCCTGCCCAGGCATTCCAGACAGGAGGAGTGAGTGTCACTTTCAGATGTGTGTTGGTGCACAACGGACAAGCCTTGAAACCTAGAGAACGAAGCATGCCCTGGGAATGACATTGACAGGATGGTGTGTGGGGGGGGGGGGGACACGCTAACAACTTGTCCTAAGAATAATGAAGCTTAACTAAACTTTTAACCTGTGAACCAACTACTAAACTATATATGAAGTCTGAGAAAATTGCTAGTCCACTTGTGAGGCAAGAGACAAGCAAGGAGAAGTCCCAGCTACTGTCACTGGCAGTAAAAAGGAACTGAGGAGGGGGTCAGCAAGGCACCAATCCATTATGGCACCAATCCACCGGCACCCAGACCAATCCTATGGCTAACTGCTAAGGGAAAAATCTTCCGGCTGCTGTGCACGTGAGCGTGCGCACCCCTGATTAGAATGCACATGAACAAGCACCCAAAGAAGAACGGATAATTCTGGGAGTTTTTTCCCCTTCCTGACTGGTGAAGCCACTCAGCAGCTCAAAGTGATGACAGCTGCAGAGGTAATGCACACGATAACTAATAATGCAATCCAGTGGCTAGAAGCTGAAGCCAGAAAAACTTCAAATTGGAAATCAGATGCCCATTTTTAACACTAAGGGTAATTAAATTCAGGAATGGCTTACAAGGGCTGAGGTGAATTCCTCGTCCCAACTGAATGCCTTTTCAAAAGTTGCCCGCTGTAGTTCAAGCACAAATCATTATGCTTGATTCAGGAATACTGAGTAAAAATTGTACCCCTGCCTTATGCAGGTAATCAGTCGAGACCGTAAACGAACCCTTAAAAATTAATAAATATTACCATTTTGCAGGAGAAATTGTATAGCATCAATATGACCTCTGTGGCTGGTAATATATAATGCCACAAATGCTCGATGCGCGATCCATTCCTTTCTCTCTGTTGGTCCCATTAACTGTGAATTTGGAGTGCTGCTCTCTGAGCCTTTTACAACTCCTAAACCTATTAGCTGGAAAAAAAAATGCAAATATCAGATACATACAGACTGATCATTCAATCAATTCGTATAGTAAGGGCACATAGGGTACGTCTACACAGCAGGGTTAAAGTCGAATTAAGCTACGCAACTTTAGCTATGTCAATTGTGTGGCTCAAATCGAAACAGCTTAATTTGGCTTTTGGTGCTGTCTACACAGCAAGAAGTCGAAGGTAGAATATTCTTCCTTCAACTTCCTTTGCTCCTCATGAAATGAGGGTTACCATGAATCGGAGTAAGAAGTCCTCCAGCTCGCCATTATTTCAAAATAAAAGCTTGTAGTGTAAACCACACAATGTTATTTTGGAATTATGTCAGTTATTCCAAAATAACGCAGCTGTGTAGACATAGTCACAGATACCTATAAAGACTCAAACTATAGGGTTTTGCATTCTAAACTTGAAGTGAGCCTTGGCAGGCAGCTGATCAGAAAAGATTTTCCCTCCCACCCACCTCCATAGAAAAATGTTGTGGTTTTGGTGAAAAATCAAAAGCCAAAAATACAGTATTTCAATTCTGAAATGCTGCCATGGTGCCTCATGGGATTTGTAGTTTTGGAGCTTAATGCTCTGTCTCCTGAATAGGCTGGGTTCTCGGGTCAGATGACATGTGCCATGACGCACCATCATCATCCATCCTGGTCAAGGGAGACTACGAATCATAGGAGTTATAGGGTAATTTTGTTGAAAACCCAATTTTTGGTCGAAAAAAGTTGTCAGAAATGTTTTGACCAGCTAAAATGATAATTCATAAAATAATACACTGTGTGTTTCATTTCAAAAGACACCATGGCATTGTGTGGCCCACCTCTATATTGCCCAGTGGGTACAGAATCAGTAGGAATTTTGAGTGCAAAAGGAACATGAATCAGGACTTTAAAGTGAAATATATTATGAACTATTTCACTTTACCTAACAGTGAAATAGACACCTTTCGGTCAAAACATAGCAGCTGTTTACAACTGCATTGCAACATTACACAACCGTGTAGGACAGTAAGTGAAGAACACCTAGTATCCATATCCAACCACTGGGGAAAGGTAGATGAGAAGAATGTAATTAGCCAAGTTGGAATGTAGCCAAGACAACCAGATTAAAGAACCCTCCTACCATGCCATGGGATGTCATGACCACAGTTAGTCAGGATCTTCAATTTGCAGCACAATCCCCTCTAATTCAGAGAGAAGAATGCCATCTTCTGAATCACTGAAGACCATGTGTTCCACAGAGGTCTCCCACCTCAGACCTGACCTAGCCAAAGCCTACTTAGCTAGTCAAAAATTACAGCTCATGATGGTATGGCTGTAGATCTCCCAGGAAGCATGGAGATGCATATTTTGTACAATAGCCCCTCCCTTCTGTTGATTTTGAAAGCTTCATGAGCTTTGAAGGCGTCCTTAGCTAACTGCCTAGAATGGATTCTATGATTCAGGAGTTAGTGGATCAAGGACCATATGAGCTGGGCTATATTCACAGCTCTACTATTGACTCACATGACTTTCGGCAACTTACATATTTTGTGTGCCCCAGCATCCCCTAGCTCTACTATTATAATAAAGGTTTACTCCCCTTTCTAAAGCTCTTGGTGATATATAGATGAAAAGTGTGATGTAAATATGAAGTATTATTATTGTTGCTACCCACAGGAAAAGCAGGGGGATAAAAAGTGTCAGAAGAGAGGAGATATTTAAAATAGTGGCAATGTGTAATGAGAAATACTCTCCCATGTGTTGGAATATTAAATAAATAGTAGTATGATTGTAGGCAGGGGAAAGAATTGGGAACTACCACTACCAAAAAAAATTAAAATAAAAAGTCAAATTGTATTGGTGACAAAAGGAAGCCCACAACAACTAAGGCCATAGCTTAACAAAAGAAGCAGGTTGGCATCAAAGATCTTCTCCCCTGAGCTTCTTCTCAAAGCTGTTCATCTTCACTGCATTCCCCAATTGTCTATACACTTTCCTCAGAAATGGATGGATGTACTGAACCTCGGAGTATTAATGTGGTCAACATTTCACTGGATTTTACCATTAGCAGGTGTTCTAGATCATCCTGTTGGCATTTGACCTAAAACCCCATTTACAGCCTCTCCACAATTTGCTGCTCTCAGAACACATTGATCTAGTACATGAATCTTTTAACAGCCTCCCCTTTTGCAATTTCTGTGCAATGCACACCCCCTCATTTACAAAAGCAATGGAAGCAACCTGGGCAAGATCTCCTTCAGCAGCTGCTGCCACAAGAAGCCCCCAGTCATCTTGTCGCCAGATGCTTATCCTAATTGTTCCGCCAGGGACAATGTCATTGTACTTAAATGTAGACTCATCTGGCAGATCTACTGGAGGAAATAAAGAAAAACACATACACATACAAGAAGTCAAGATACCATTTGCAAAGAGCTGGGCTATTGAGAGAAATGAATATGAACATCAACTGGGGACATTCCCTGGCCATGAGACGACGGATATCATTTAAAAGATCTCTCCGTTTTTCTCTGCTAAACAGGACTTTGATCTGGCATTACTGGTCACTCATTTATTATTTAATAAGTAGGTTGCAATAGCACCTAGATCAATGCCTCATTATGCTGGTGCTGTGCAAACACAAACTTCGGGCAGGGGGCTGGACTCGATGACCTCCTGAGATCTCTTCCAACCCTTGATTCTATGATTCAAACACAGGTTCCTTGCCTGGAATAGTTTATAATTTAAAACCCTGGTTCTGCAAAAGGGTCCATCTAGGTAGGCTCATTTCAACACAGAGCTCACTGAAAGATCAGAACCTAAGATGACACATAACATATGAGAGGTGGAATGGTGGGAGGAAGGTAAGAGGTGACGAGGGATACAGTCAAAATACATACAGTGTGTATGTGTCTGGTGCATGTGTGTCACACATCCTGTTTGTTTATTCTAAAAACAAAGTGCCTAGGACAGAGAGGGGAAAAGAGCTGTTTGTTTTGAAAATAGGTGTTAAGGTAGAGGTGAACTTTGAGTAGGGGACCCCAACAAACATTACTAGAGACTCTCAAAAAATATTAAGTCTGACAGCAAAAGTAACAGTTGATAGTAATCGCTGGGTTCTAAACAGCAGCAGGGAAACAGTCCAAGAATCTTGTTCATTACACTGTGCTGCAGGTTGGCCTGTCTGCAGACTGAAGAAGAGGTCTCTACTTCAGTTTGCACTCTTGTTCACACTGGAAGGGTTTCGCCACAGCCTTAAGCACAGAGGCAATTTAAAAAAAAATAGCGAAAGGTTGAATTCTGCCAAAATGGACAGCTCACCTACTTGGGAAAGCCACCAACCAGCTATGTATTATTGGGATGTCTAAATCTCACAGGGTATCCCAGAGATGGTAGAGGAATGGCTTAAGAGTTGGAGCAGATGGGTTCCAGGTATGGAAAGGGGAAAAAAGAATGAAGGTCTGGGATCTTCATCCAGGCAGTAACATCACTGGAATTGGCAGGGTGGCGCCTGATCTTAAAGTGGGGACATTGGTTGTAGGAACCCAGGCTGAAGACCCCCCAGGAAGATAGGAGTCCCAACCTTCATCCAGATACTGAAGACGCTGGAAATGCAGGGGGACACCAGTCAGCAGCTCCAGGTGGTGCTTCAGCTTCCTCACAGTCAAGCCTTGGTAGCATCCAGACAACGGGAAAGTCTCGCTAGTTTCAACCAGGTGGAGTTTGATGCTGAAGAACCGGAGGGGCAAGCTACTCAGGGCTGTGTCATGAGACTTTCCACGCTTGGGTTGAGGGCTGGACCAAAAGGCAGGGTCAGGGTTGGACTTGTTGGTGGCCATTCTCTCCGTCTGCCAATGGGCCAGTTGCTATTAAACACCCTCCAAGTGAAGTTTCCTGGGAAGCAACCACATGTCCTAGTATGTCTAGGCAGTATGAACAATGTGGCTCAGATGAACACCCTACATATGACATCATAGGGAACTAGGCAGCTTAAGTATGATGTCATGCTGCAATCACAGAGGTATGGGGTGTATTACTGTACATATGTGCTGTCTAGGCTCATGCATTGTGATTAAAGCAGGACCTATTTGCTCAGTCTCGTCCCCCCTAATTTCACTGATGATGACAAATAGCTTGGAGTTGGCTGGAGGGCAGCCAGGGAAGGAGAGAACCTGTTGGAAGCAGTAACTCAGCAAACTCTTTTCCTTCTTGCATCTGACGTCTCTGTTCTGCTTGACTGGAGCCCTTCCCTTCTCCCAGCTCAAAGGGCAAAGGCAGGAACCTTGCAGTGTAGCAGTTGCGACAGTGGATGAGGAGTTCAGGCTCCTCATCAGCAACAGCTTCGCCTCCTTCACAGAAGCCGGGGGTAGGGAGGAGAGGGGATGACACGTGGAGATTGATCATTTATGATAATGTGGAGGAATCTGAGGTGAAGGCAGGAATGGGGAACATACACAGTGGGTCCTTGAAGCTGAGCAAAGGAGCACATTGGGCGAGGAACCCAAGAGAGGACAAAGGGACTGTGGGGATAAATCCAGGGGAGAGCTGGGGAAGGAATGCAGGAGCACCTTGAGAAGAGGAGACAAGTAGAGAGGACGATGGGATCAGAAGCAGTAAGTACAGCTGGGGCGAAGTATGTCAGACCTTTGTAACTCATTTATGGAGAGAGACAGGGAACTAGGAGAGGTGGGAAAGAAATGGATGACAGATCTTAAGAGCAACATGGAGATGGGTGAAAGCTAGTAACCAGCTTCCTACCTGTGATAGGGTGTTCACCTCCGCAAGCCTAGAAGGGGGAACTCCCCCACACTGCACCTGGAAGAGGAGCCAGGAAGCAGGATGAAGCTCAGGGAGATGGGAACAACAGGGACCTGAACCAAGCCCTATAGCTGAGAGCAACTGGGAACTATTAGGAAATAGTCTGCAGTCACTCCCTGCAAAAAGGAAGGTGCGTTTGAGACTACAGAGACCAGTAGCCTACAGATTCTGCCTGGGAGGAGGGAGTTTGGGCAGGCAAACTGCGGAGGCCAGAAAGATAGGAGAGGGCTCAGGGAAAGGTAGTAAGGTCCAGGAGAGAACAGACCTTGGCTGCTGATGAAAGAGGCCTTGAGCTGGAATCCAAAGTAAAGGGCAGGCCCAGGGTCTCCTGCCAGCCATGGAAGAAGTGGCATGGAGAAATGAAGGGGAAGACTGCCTGAGACTGTTACCAAGAAAAAACTTTGATACCCTGGAAGAGGAAAACATGCAGAGTGATGAAGAGGCCAAGTCATGAAGAGGAAGTGGCAGGTCCTAGAGCAAGAGGGGCTGCAGGGTAAGAGAAGAAATTGGGTGGAGAGACCATCAGGAGGGAGCAGCACCCGGAAATAGCTAAACCTCAGATAGGCCAGGAGGAGGAAGGGCCCCTAGGGGTGAATGGACCTTAGGATACCCTCCTTTCTCCCACCCCACCTTCTCACCCAGTCCCCTCGTCTCTTAGGCTCCCAAGGGTCAGTCCTGGGACCAATCTTGTTCAACTTATTCATAAATGATCTGGAGAAAGGGGTAAGCAGTGAAGTGGTAAAGTTTGCAGACCATACTAAACTGTTTAAGATAGTCAAGACAGAAGCAGACTGCGAAGAACTTCAAAAAGATCTCACCAAACTGAGTGAATGGGAAACAAAATGGCAAATTAAATGTAATGTGGATAAATGTAAAGTAATGCACATTGGAAAAGATAACCCCAACTATACGTACAGTATGATGGGGGCTAATTTGGCTATGACAAATCAGGAAAGAGATCTTGGAGTTATCGTGGATAGTTCTCTGAAAACTTCCACACAGTGTGCAGTGGCGGTCAAAAAGGCAAATAGGATATTAGGAATTATAAAGAAAGGGATAGAAAATAAGACACAGAATATCTTACTGCCCCTGTATAAAACTATGGTACGCCCACATCTTGAATACTGTGTACAGATGTGGTCTCCTCACCTAAAAAAAAGATATTTTGGCCTTGGAAAGGGTTCAGAAAAGGGCAACTAAAATGATTGGGGGTTTGGAACGGGTCCCATATGAAGAGAGGCTAAAGTGACTGGTACTTTTCAGTTTAGAAAAGAGGAGACTGAGGGGGGGATATGATAGAGGTATATAAAATCATGAGTGGTGTGGAGAGGCTGAATAAAGAAAAGTTATTTATTAGTTCCCATAATAGAAGAACTAGAGGACACCAAATAAAATTAATGGGTAGTAGGTTTAAAACTAAAAAAAGAAAGTTCTTCACACAGCGTATAGTCAACCTATGGAATTCCTTGCCAGAGGGGGCTGTGAAGACTATAACAGAGTTTAAAGAGAAGCTAGATAATTTCATGGAAGTTAGGTCCATAAAAGGCTATTAGCCAGGGGATAGAAATGGTGTCCTTAGCCTCTGTTTGTCAGAGGCTGGAGATGGATGGCACGAGACAAATCGCTTGATCACTGTCTTTGGTCCACCCCCTCTGGGGCACCTGGCGCTGGCCACTGTCAGCAGGCAGGCTACTGGGCTAGATGGACCTTTGGTCTGACCCAGTACGGCCATTCTTATGTTCTTACCTACACTGCAGGTAGCTATTCTGCATCTTAAAAGCAAGTCCATTATATCGAAATATAACAGACTTGCTATTCCCATGTCCCTGAAAACCTCATTGCACGAGGGAAAAGAGACGTTTTGGAATAGTGCTTTATTTCAAAATTTGGCACTGGGTAGACAGCGCCAAGTTTCAAAATAAGCTATTTCGAAATAAGATAAAAATAAGTTACGCGATTTGCATAGTGCAAATTGCGTAGCTTATTTCAAGGTAAGGGTGCTGTGGACATACACCCTTATATGGAAAACTTCACATCGATGCACTATTAAAAATATCAAATATAGAAAAAAAGTGAGAAAATTGCTCCTACAACAACATTAACTCTGAAATGTTGCACAAATGCACAAGGATATTTTATATTCTTGTATTCATTCAGCTGCGTGTGGTTTATTTTTAACCATATAATTACCTCTTTATACCATCTAGTACTAAGGGGAAGAAAAGTCACATATACTATTTATGACATGAGGCAATTACCACACAGACATTTCATAAAACAGTCATAAGATTTATTGAGATAAATACAACAGAAAGTTACATAGATTCTAAATTCTGGCAAATCAGTGGCACTTCCAGAGTGTCTCCACTTATTTGGGCTCTAAACACTGTTACAGATAAAAATTGCCACTAGGGCAGTATCCTGTTAGTTGTCAAGTGTGTATAATGTATAGTGGATACAGTGAGTCTGAATTCTAAGCAACATGACGAGCATGCTTTGGATTACAAGTGCCTGAATTTTCTATAGCATCCAAGCAATATTGCACCACTAATGTTATTCTCATGTCCTTTGGCCAAGTGTGTTTTAGAGCAATATTCTTGCTGCTTTTGTGAAAGTGGACAGACTACCTCACTTGCTCCCTCTGGCTTCTAAAATACAGTTTTTGCATAATTTAAACAACCCAGAGAATTGCATATGAATACCCAGCTTTAATTTTCATTGTAACCATTTGACTAGTGTGAGTGGTAAAGTGCAGTCTCAAGTTATGCTGAAGTCATATTTCCATTATAAAATGAAAACAAAATACGCACCTTGGAAAAAGTGAGTTAGTTTAATAGAACTGCATGTTGTCTGAAGTTAAAAGGTTTATGTTGGTCTCATCTGGTGCATGCAGCTATTGAGTTTTAACACATTTTTAAAAGCTCTCCTAAAAAAAAAACCCCAAATCACATCATTTAAAATGGACATGAATTTCTGGAGTTATAAAGGTGCTAAAAAAGATTTCACACACATTTTTGGTTTGGACATTTAGTGATCTTAGTTGGTGCCTTGCAAGTGATTCTAAGAATACCATCATGAAAAACAATCTCACCTTTCCACAGACACAAAGAAATTTATGTTTTCCAGTAAGTTATTGCAAGATAAGGTCATTTTAAAGATGATTATGGAAGCAGAAAGCTGGGTTGTATTAATGTTCAAAGTAACCAGTTTATATACAGTACATGTAAAATATCTATCTACACTTTAAAAAGTTATGATCAGTGCTGAGAAATTTAGCAACCTGTTAACAATCAATAAAAATAAAACCTGGTTGGAACAATCTTAGAAAATTTGAACAGTTTAAAAAATACTAATATAATGTTAGCATTAGAAAAAGATATTAAAACTACAAAAAAAACTAACTTGCATTTTTTTGCTGAGAAATTGCAGTCATAAAAATTGGTTTGCATTGAAGAGGCATTTGTTTTAAATTATATAAAAAAATTAAGGGTGAAACTTGTGGAATTTACAGAGCTTAAACTGTTTTCTGAAATAGCAATAATAGATTTCTGCCTATAGTTTCTAAAAGTATCTTATGGTCTTGCAAGCAAACAATTTATTACAAATACTATACATTATAATGCAAAACTAGTTTGGTAAATATTTATACAAAATTAAATGCTCAAAAGCAAACAAACAAACCCCCACATAGGAATCAGGCTTGGAAAGCTACTTGCTGTGAGGCTGACAATCCAGTTTTAAAACAACTTCCAGACACTATAACTAATTCATATCATAACAATGAAATAAAGTGGATAGAACTATTCTGACACTGGTCTGTTTACACATTAGGCAAATGTTGAATGCAGTAATTTACTTGCCATTAAAATGAGATCCATTTCCCCATAATACAATAATTAAACACTTGCTTTCGGCCAAAGAATGTGTTTCTGATTCAAAGCCCACTGACTTCACTGGGTTTTGGATCAGGTCCTGTATTAGTTCTAGTCTTTGTACACAAGGGAAGGCACAGCTGAAATAAGAAGGGTCCAACAAAGAGAATCAGTTTTGTAGATTGTGACAATTTTTCCAGAGCTACCAGGTTTAGTGCAGAGGACTTCATCCTACTTTTTTTAGGATGAAAAGTTCCTGTTTAGATATGAGAAGAAACCAATATACCCTCAAATTAATGTAATCTTGGTTTTCCCCATTTCATTTTTTATTTACATCCAAAGAATGATAAAAAGAAATACCATACTACAAACAGAATTTATAGAATAAAATAAGTCAACTTTTGTACTTTGGAAATCTGCATTATATGGAAATGTACACAGACCATAAAAGAAGAACCTCTCTCTCTCTCTTATTACAGTTCAGAACGCCAGAGTCTAGGGATCTAAATGCCAAACCAGAGAGAGTGTTTTTCATACCATAGTTTGTGGAGGGGTGGGGAGGGAGGGAGGGATGTTATCTTCTTATTGGAGAGATTTCACATAATTTGTGAACT
Source organism: Pelodiscus sinensis (assembly GCF_052426305.1). NCBI lineage: Eukaryota > Metazoa > Chordata > Testudines > Trionychidae > Pelodiscus > Pelodiscus sinensis. The sequence goes on along the minus strand of NC_143068.1, from coordinate 15,511,734 downwards.
TTGAGTTCCTTTAATGAAATGTCCTTTAATTAGCTATTTCCAGTTTGCGGAGTTAACAGTCCATGTATATTACCCCTCAGTGCTAGCAGTGAAAAAAGGAGACCAAGTATTAACAGCAGGAAATGAGGGGAAAAGTTAATCATAATACAGTTTACAAAAGGCAAAGCAATAAAAAGTGACCAATATACAGAGAAAGTCAACCCTTCTGATTTTAAAAGCATCACATGTATATTAAAAGTAGAAGCAAGCCATGCTTTAGTTCCAACAAGCCACCTGTGTTATATTAAGTAAAATGGCTTCTATGATTTTCACTGATGTGGGATTATATTTTTTTAATTATTTTACTAAGTTTCAGGAGCTATTCACATATATACATTTTTCAGGTAAATAATAAAATGCAATACTATAAACAAAATTATAAAAACCATAATAAAGTGAGAGAAGCATCTATACTTATGCTTATTAACTTTAGGTTTTAAAAACTTACAAGCTTAGAGGATTTCTAGCAAACCACTTTATTACTGGAATTTTTTAAAATACAGTATTTAAAAATCTATTATTGATGCTGTTGAAATGTTGCAGGTGTGCTACTCTGTAAAAGAATGTATACAATACTGGACCTTTTGTAGAGATGAGTTACAATCCATGTTTACAAAGAAAAGAATAAAAGTATGAAGGTAGTGATCCCATCTGATGCATGGCTGTAGATATAAAAGTGGTCACTGAATGAAGATAATGGAATTTCCAACAAGCCCTTTTGTAGCAGGCCAAGGAAGCAATAAATTGCTTAGTTCTATGTTCCTCCAAGAATTTGAAGTGTATCACCATTTTGATGTTCGAGGTTTGTACTAGATGAACAGTTTAGTTTTCTTTTTCAAGGGAAGTTGTGTCCATATTGGTCAGTTTTGGTTTTACAGTGGCAAAAAAAGACACATCTTGGTCTCTGTCAGACTGTAAAGCTAGAACAGTCTCTTCCACAGCTTCTAGATGAGGGCTGCCAACACTTTTAAAATAATCTAGAAGGAGTAGAAGAAAAAACAGGTTTAATCAAAGCTGTAAAGTGCTGTATACTTCCAGCATATCACAAAATTCTTTTTGACTTTTGCTCAGAAGAGAGAGAATGAAGCTTTGTTTTTTTTCTTCTTTTAATTTAAAGTTACAGATCACACAACAACATGCATAGTGGGCTTAGTGTTAGCTTCTTTCTTCATCCACATAAGTGTGTCTAACTTGGAGGCTAGCCTCTCTAGGGAAGTTAAAGCAAGCTCAGGGAGTTGAGAAAGACGGCTGTGTTTTTCTTTCTTAATTTCTTTCACTTATGACTTGGCAAAGGGAGAGATCTGTGTTGAATACTCAATATTTCTGTAAGAATTTTTTTCTTTTGCTGGCCCCCAAGTGGAAATGTACCAGCAATAAAGAAAAATTGGCAGGCTGCCATGTTCATTTTTCTAAAGAGTACTATCAAAATACTCCCATTGTCATACATGATTCTGGTGGGGAGTGGGGAAAGGCAGATTCCTGTGCATCTCCCTTTATAAAAAATTACATCAGAGACAGCTTGGATGTTTTGAGAAACACGAATATAGGAAGATGAATATGAGTGGCCATATTTGCAAGAAAGGCTGTTATACTATTCATTCTCTAAAATTGAGAAATAATTTATGAATACACCAAACGGAATTTGTGCAGAATTTTTTAAAAAATCCAATTACAAATACTTTCATTTATTTTGAACCTTTGTATATCTCATAAGCCTCTCTTCTATGGACCTACAATTTATATGTCTCTTCTTATCCTTAAATAACATCTTATATAACATGTTATGTGACTTCCTACTATAAATAACCATACAGCTTCCCTTCACCGAACAGAATATCACATCTGTGATATTATGTATGTCAAAATCATAAAAGGGTGACAAACCACAGAAGATTCACAGTGGCCTTTTAATGTTAGCAGAAAAAAAACTTCTAAAAAGAAAAATACGTCTACATTCTTTTTGCAAACTAACTGATATCAAGTACTGCACAGATTGAATTTAAATACAGGATGTCAAAGGATTTAAACAAAGGATTCCCATCTCTGTTGTACAGTAAATCTGAACATTCTTTTTATTGGTTAAGCAAGACAATTTGTGAAAAGCAGGGATATTACAGAAATGATAGAAATAATGAGAAACTAGTTCTTACATCAAAAGAACTGGTTTAGCATACCTTTCTCCAACAGCGTTTGCCTTAGAGCCTTGGCTAACAGAACCCTTACATTTGGCACAGGATCAGAAGCCAGACTTAAAAGACTAGGAAGTAAGTGTTCAACAAAATGGTCAACAGGCATACACTCTTCTTCTACTATAGCCTGTGGCGGTGAAAGCAAAACATAAGACACACTGATTATTCACCTTGCTTTATCTTTAACAAAAACAATTATCTCCTGTTCCTTTCTAGCTTTCCTCAAGTTTAACTTGTATTTTTAAAATGTTAGTTATCTGGCTGCATATTTCAGATATATTCCTGACTACTGAATGTATATTGTTCCACACAAGCAGCCTAAATTTACATTTATAACAAAGGGGAAGTTACTTGTATATATTTTTTTCTTTTAATGGCCCGTCCTTCCCTGCAAATTTCTGGAGGGACACCACAGTCAAAGTATCCAATTGACTGAATCAAGGATAAATATCATTGGATCCTTCTGCCCTACCTATATATGAATTTAGGATGTCAAGATTCATTAGAAGTTGGCTCCATCAAGTCAGTGGACTTAATATTCATCCTGGGAATCATTAACAGCTTGATTTTACTGCTCCGCTTCCAATTGCCTTGCAGCTACTAGTGTGAATCATTTCCCTGGCTAAAAGAAAATGCATGGCCTTTTCAGGGCCTACTACTGAGCACCAAACTGAAGAGTTGGGCAGTCAGTGACCACTTCCCCATCTCCCCCTCCTCTCAGTAACAAACCAGTTTAGTCACTTTAGAGACATACCTGTTCTAAAGCTCTGTGCATCTGACAACCCCCAGAAATTTAAAGAGCACATGTGACCTATATAGTCCCTGCCACCGCAAGACAATATGCTCCTGCCAGGCTCTAGCTGGGTTATACAAAACAGAGTTCATTTTCAATCTCAACTATATTTGGTTTTCTTGCCAAGAGTGCTGATAGAGGGTGCTATTTCTGAGGTTTCCTTTTATCATTTAGACACATTAATTCATACAAACATTGAACCACTCTGAACGAATAATAACATTCAGTCATTACTGATTTGGAATAGTTTTTAAATACTCTGGAGGTGAATGGCTCTATATTCCTTTAACAATTCCAATGGCCATTTCTGGTAGCATTATGAATCCTCTCAAAATATTTGTTGATACATCCATACACGTAAAAAGAGAATCTAACCTGACAGATGAAAGCAAAAGCTTGTCTTCCAATCCACCTAGAACAATGACGGAACTTTGCTACAAGTTCATTAATGAAATTTAATCCCAACGCATTTGCATTATTTGCATAAAACTTCTGTAGTATTGCTACAACCTGTAAAAAAAAAAAAAAATAGGGGCGACTTAGACTGAATTTAAGTGGCATCATTTTAAGAATACTATTTAGGAACACCAAAATCTATGCAGAACTATTGGCATCATTGAACTATAGCAGTGTTTATTTTGACAAAAGCTTTACTTAGATAGCACAGCTCTGAAAAACAAAGTTCAAGGGGAGAGGAGACCATTTTTAAGCTGCTTTCTGACCCAACTATCTACTCTGCTATGATCTCAAACATTGGTTTTAAAAGAATTGCTACAACAGCTCTTTGGGGTGTTCGCAGTGACATTATTACTGATAAATAATAAACAAACTTTCTGTGGCAGAGCAAAGTATCCTGAGATGTCTGTGATGCCAGCATGTAGACAGGTTGTCTACTCACTAAATACTATTAAACAAAACTATATTACAGCATAAAACCAAGTTGCAGGAAAGAGCAGTGAAAAATAAAATCATTTAACTAATTTTTCATGTACTAGCCTGTTCTTTTCCACGGTAGGTATATGTATTTAACAGGAAAAAACAAACACTACAGTATCCTTAATCTCTTTTATGCATATATATTCTTATCAGTAGGTTTGAACAAAAAAGTCCATAAAAACCGGGTGCATTCATTATGATTCTCCCTTTACTTTGAAATAGAGTTCTAACATAACAGATTATGGGCAAGAATTTTTCAAATCATGTTGCTCAGAAACCTCTGATTTTGCATTTGTAAAATTCATCTGAAAAAGTTTGCACAAAATCCTGACCTCATTGAAGTCAATTGGAGGTTTGTTACTAACTTCAGATGAGGCCAGGATTTCACCTTCTATCTCTGCAAGAGTGATCATACAATTGTATTGTGCCCAGAAAAAACTAAGTTTACATGGAAGATGTTGAAACTAAAGCTGCGCAATTTTTTGGAATATTTTTAAATTAAAAAACTACATTTTTCCATAGTAAAATGTATGAACTTTAAAATATATTTCAATACAAATTTTTCAAAAACCAAATCTTTTTAATCTTTTCCACTTCTTTTTTCCTCCCTGCAGTCATTTTTTGACAACTGAAATTAAAAAAAACAAAAATCCCCTTTGGAAAACAGAAATTACTTCAAAATAGTTCATGAAAAATTGTCTTTTCATTTTTTGACCGGGACTAGTTAAAACATATTTGTGTACATAGTATCTGTTGTTACAGTATAATTTCAATAAAGCATGTTGCTATTAAAATACATTTTAATAAACCTTTTTAAAAAAAGAAAAAGTAAAGTCCTGTACCAGTTTGAAGGAGATCCACCTGACTTCCGATACTTTATCTGAGCAGAGAGTTAATGCAATGTGCCTTAAGTAGTCATATACATCATTGGGGTTGTAGAGTTCTAATATTAGAATCAGCTGTCTGAAACAGAAGGGATCATTGAGTCAAAACATTCCTTTTTCTTTATGGCCTTCCTGCTGAAGATGGAGGAAAAACACTTTGTCTTCATAAACAAAACTGTTAAAAATCTGGGAGAACAATAATTTCTTATTATGCAAAGCTTTGAGATATTGTTCTTCTGTTAAATCTCCTAGTAAGTCTAAAATTTATACACGAAGTGGACATTTCAGAAGTACTACATTTCAATAAAGTTAAATACATAAAAATGTAGTTTCAGTGATAAGGCTTCACATAAATTGCAGGTGCATAAGGAAATTATCAGAAACTGTAAAGTAAGTTATTTAGGGATTCTCAATTTCTTAATCTTTCTTTCCTTTCACTTCTTCTTCACTAATACTTTAAAATGATTTATTCTTAGATGAAAATGTTAAGGAATTTTGAAATTTTTATGCTATGATGGGAAATTTCTTCCTACTTGCAGAACATAACCACACGCACTCTTAGGAAGATGAAAAATACTTGAATTACTGCAGTGAAAATGCAAAGATCGCCTACTAAGTTACAAATAACATATCATAGCCATAAGAACATTAAGCAACTGATGATGCTTTGCCAATCAAGCAAAAAAAAAAAAAATTCTGAAGTTACAAAGTTCTCCCACTAGATGTCAGGGAACATACACAACATTCAAAGCTGGTTCCCTTATTGGGTAACATTATACCAGCAGGATGATATGGGATTAAAACCTCAACAGCCCAAAAAGAGCATATTAAATTAAGATTCCTTTGAAGGAAAATATTTGAATTATATGGATTAAAATGCTTAAGGAAAAAAGTAACTAGAAACAATCAATCAATAAATCAATCAAGGAATGTATCTATCTGTAGGCTAGCCATTTAGAACCTAAAATCATGTTGAAATAAAGCACCATTAATAGAAACTAGGGATGTAAAATCCCGTTTAATTAGTTAACCGGTTAAACTTTAGATTTAACTGGTTAACCAATTAAGTGGAATTGGAGTGGGACCTGCTCTAGCCCCAATCCGTAGGGCTGCTGCCAGCCCCCATGGCCCAGACGCTGACTCCCCCAGCCCTGGTGGCCCTATGAGGGATGGCTACTGCTACCAGCTCCATGCAGGGCTGTTGGCTCCTGCGCCTGGCTAACTGTTCACATCCCTAATAGACACATTTCCAGACCCTACTACTCCAACCTCATGTCGCTCCCTATGTAAGAAAACACCTAAATGAGTCAACTAATTGTACAATGGAAAAAACTGTGGTAGTAAATAAGCATTTACTGAAAGGTAAGTTTATAACTAACTGAATGAGCAGTAATATCTGCCAGAGTATCAGAGATTTTAAGACTACATGGGACCTTTTGACAATGTAGTCTATCCTCCTGAATACAAAAGGCCATTAAGTTTATTTAAGTCACTTCTGCATCAAGCCCATTAACCTGCATTTGACTCCACTTACTCTGTTTGTACATGTCTATTGTAAAAAGGAACCATTCTTGGCTGGCTCTCCCAAAATAAACATGATTTATATATACTGTCTTCCAGAAGTGCATCCAGCCTTGACTCAAAGCATCAAGAGAGGGAAAATCCATCTCTTGCCTTGGTAGTTTGCAATGGTTTATCACCCTCATGGATAAAAATGTATTTCTTATTTGAATTTGTTTAGCTTCACTATCCAGGCATATATATGAAGATATAGCTATCTTGGGGTATGTCTACACTACCCCGCTAGTTCGAACTAGCGGGGTAATGTATGCATACCGCACTTGCTAATGAAGCCCGGGATTTGAATTTCCCGGGCTTCATTAGCATAAGCGGGGAGCCGCCATTTTTAAATCCCCGCTGCTTCGAACCCCGTGTAGCGCGGCTACACGGGGCTCGAACTAGGTAGTTCGGACTAGGGTCCTATTCCGAACTACCGTTACTCCTCGTGAAACGAGGTGTACCGGTAGTTCGGAATAGGCACCCTAGTCCGAACTACCTAGTTCGAGCCCCGTGTAGCCGCGCTACACGGGGTTCGAAGCAGCGGGGATTTAAAAATGGCGGCTCCCCGCTTATGCTAATGAAGCCCGGGAAATTCAAATCCCGGGCTTCATTAGCAAGTGCGGTATGCATACATTACCCTCCTAGTTCGAACTAGGAGGGTAGTGTAGACATACCCTTGTAGAACTAGAAGGAACCTTGAGAGATCTTTAAGTCTAGTCCCCTACTCTTGTGACAGGACCAAGTACCATTGCTGACAGATTTGCCCCAGATCCCTAAATGGCCCCCTCAAGGATTGAACTCACAACCGTGGGTTTAGCAGGCCAATGTGCAAACCACTGAGCTATCCCTCCCCTCATTTTTGCTATGCCTTTCACCATTAGATAAAATGGTCCTTTATAACCTGGTATTTTCTCCTGGCAAAGAAACTTTCATTCTCAATCTTTTTGATAATTTAAACAGACAGACTTAGAGTTTAGTCATTGTAACATATTTCTGCCCTTGAATCACTTTTGTGGCTCTTTTGTACATTCATTCTAATTTTAGCATCCTCTTTAAAGTGTGGACTCTAGAATGTATGCAGTACTCCAAGGATGTGTCTACACAGTACTCTAAACTCAAAATAACATATGCAATTTGCACTAAGCAAATCGCGTATCTTATTTCGAATCTATTTCAAAATAGCTTATTGTGAAACTCTGTGCCTCTACACAGTGCCAAATTTTGAAATAACGTGCTATTTCAAGACAGCCTTTAACCCTCATGGAACAAGAGCTACCAGGATGTTGAAATAGCACGTCTATTATTTCAAAAAATATTTTGAAATAATGGGCAACTTGTGTAGATGTGGGATAACTATTTCGGGATACCTTCCGTATCCCGAAATAGCCATGCAGCGTACACATATCCTAAAACTAATGCTGTATACAGATGTAACATTACGTCCCTATTCATAACTATGTGGAAGTAACCCTAATATGTGTCAACAATGAGAAATGCATTCAGACCATAATTCAGTAAGATGTTGGTGGTACTGATCCTAACTCACAGAGTTGATATCTCAAAATCCACCACTGTAACTGGCACCATTGGCTGGATGCCTCAGGAGAAGCAAATGATAATGAATACTGATCTACTCTCTCACCTAACATGTTCCCTAGAGATTGGGCAATATCTTGCAACCTAAATTCTTATTTCTATACAAGATCTTCTGGCCTTAATGTAACTGAATTTTCAACCTAAAAATATTTTCCTTTATGTTCATATGCCTTTAAATGGAAAGCTACTGCCTTTTCCTCACATTTAGAGTGTGGTACAATTCTGAACACTACCACGAAAGATAACAGAACCACACTTAACAAGTTTTGCTTACTCTGCCAGCTCGTAACGAAACCTCCAATTCCTGCTGTTATCAGTCACGACAAATTCTTGAAGCTGGAAAAGGTATTCGCGCCTTTTGTCTGCATGAAGCAACTACAGGAAATGTTGTTCGACAAACAACTGATTAGTAAACACAGATTAATCCAGCAGTTCAAAATATCAGTTTGAAGACCTATAAAAACTCTTCACTACTTTCAGGGTTATTTTTCTATTCTTACATATCAGTTTATTTGCAGATTTCTGCTAGAAATAACTCTTTCAATCAGATTGCAATTCATAGGCAATATGCTTTTCCTCCAGAAAACTAAACCCCAGATTCTGATAATTATGCACACCCTAGTAGTATCACTGAATATGCAAAGGGCTATTTGGACACCTGCCCGTGCAGTTACTCACAGAATGCATGAACAAATTAGGTCTGCCTAACTGTAGCCGGACAGCCTCCCCCCCCCCAGTCTCATCCATCTTATTTGCCTCTCTGAGGTTCCCGAAGCATACAGGGCAAAGAAGGAGCAATAAAATCAGCATAGTCTATGTTGGCTCATCTGATCCTGAGAAGCTGAAAACATAGATATGAGGAGAGAGCGATTAAGGCAATAAGCTGGCCTCGAAGCTGCGAGAAGTGCCCGGCTGGCACCCATGTTGATACGAACACATAGCCATCCCTGGGAGAGGAATCCCCCACTGAGAAAAGAATCTCCAGTACTTCCAATTTAATCCTCTCAACTCTCTCTTACAAGTGTAAATTAAGTTCACAACTCCCTTGTAAGAACTGGTCTCACAAAAGGCAGACCAGCACTATTTGGCATCACAGATAAGAAAGAGAAATACGTGACCCCATGGGTATAAAGATGGGTACAGCAGCACACTCACTTTTGAGTGTCAGTCTACCCTGCTGGTCGGGTTAGGTGTTTGACCTCCCGAGGTTCAATGGGGGTATTTTCGTCTTTCCTAGGAATTGAGGGACCGACCCTGACCTGACACGCTGGAGTCGAGAGGCACAGAAGGGGGTAAAAATTGTACCTGGATGTGGTCTTCTGTCTTAAGTGTACACAGACTGAGAGCTCTTTAAAGGTTAAGCTGTTACTTGGTACTATTATTTCTGTTTTTCCTATCTTTATCTTCTTTGTAACCATTTTTAAGATTTATATTTTGCTAGCAGTTAAGAAATAGAGCAATAGCCATTGCAACCGTATGATTTATAAGCTTCCTCAATAAACCTGTAACTGTTTAATCTTTAACCTGACTCCTTCAGTTGCTGTAACAGAACCAGGCACAATTTAAAAGAACTTCAGCCGGCCTTAAGGGACAGATATAGGGAGAGCTTGGGCATTTGGATTTGTGTCACTCCCAGGTGGCAGATCCGTTGGGGCACTTCTCAGCCTCCCCCAGGCTGCCCGCTGCGAAGGAATCACAGATTCTAGCAGCTAAAATCTGAAGTGTAATAAGCTCTCCCTGCAAACTTATTGGGGCGCTCGTCAACCTCCTCCAGGTTGCCCGCTGCAAGGGACCCCAGTCTCAGCAGTTGAAGTCTCGGGTGTATAGCACACACACACACACACACACACACACACACACCACTCACTGCCCTGACCGTCGGCTGACACCTAACATTCACACAAATCATTAAATGGTTCATTTTAAGCACACTTTTTTCTCTCAGAAAAGGTCAGTAGAGCATACATTCAGGCCTGCCCTTGCTTGAGTGTACAACATTTTACTATTCCAAGGACATTGGTGGAAGGCATTTTAAACAAGACTGCGCAAAAATCTTTTAAAAAAATACCAACACGGGGGCCAATCTTGCAAAGGCCCCTGAGGATGTACTTGATGAGCTGATCCGATTTTTATTTCTCAATTAATCGTAGGCCTACTTGATAGCCATTTAGATTGTTCTGAACAGTTTACAAAAGCAAGCAAATAAAGTTAGTTTGCATTTCAGAAGGGAAAGTGAAGGATCTTTAATTTAAAAATATAACTTCTCTGCAAAAAATCCAAAACTCATACAACAACTAAATTATACATTTAAATCCAGAAAAAAGTTTTGCAGGTAATTGATGCATGAAAAATGTAGGTATTCATATGTCTAAGAAAACTAAAACAGCGATTTTAACAACTACATAATCTCTTACCTTAAGAAAGTCGTAGAGATGTTTAAGGACTCCAATGCGCACTTCATCCAGATCTTTTAAGAATCCATTGAATATTGGCACCAGATCAGCTGCTGTTAGTTGATCCCCCAGAATAACAGCCAGCTCATGTATGGAGAAAGCTAGTGTTCGACGGACCTTCCACTGTCAAGAGTTAAGAAAAAACAAACAAGCAATCTAGATTAAACACTTGAGAGACTCTTGAGTAACTCTTAAATAGAAGTTCACTTATGAAAGGTAGAGGCAGAAAAAGCAGAATTAATTTCCCAAAAGCCCGGTGCTGCTTAGTAAAGTTTTCTTTCTTAAATTAAAAAAGTGCATCTGGCACAACATTCCAGAATCATTGAAATTTTACTCTAAGTCAATTTTGGATATCATTTCTTGTAAGCTACAGCACAATTTGCCTATATTTCTAATTTGTGTAATTTACTTAAAATTCTAAACACTTAGTTGAAAATGCAGTTTTACCTGGACATCTGCTGCCAAGGTCTCATACGTATCTTTCAAACAGTGCCAGTTCTGCCTGCCCAGAGTTAAGGCCACCCCAGGGAGACTATATGCGCAGTGTTTTGCTATTTCAGTGTCAACAGTCTGAGCTCGAGCTGGGTCAGTCATTGACAAGTACTGGTCTAATAAAGGCTGAGGTATGATATCCTGCAAACAATAATAGTAAATTATTAACAGTTCTAAATGCAAAATAAGAGAGAGAGAGGGGAAGAGATCTTCAGTATGGAAAGACATCTGCTCTAGCATTCTCTCTTGCTTCCAACCAGATGGCAGGGGCACCAGTTAGGACACAAATTACTGAACACTCCACACCCTAAGTCAAGCTAGCACAACAAACTTTAGCAACAGTCACTACCTTGGGTGGACTGTTATCCAGCTTGGACAGAGCAATAAATAACCATGTTACATTCTGTATCAAAATCTGGAAGGCAGCACAATCAGGAAGACTGATTTTTATTACTGAATAACAACATTTTGGGTGCTGCATCAAGTTATTTGATGCAACTAGATCTAAGAGCGAGATTTTCCATCGCATTTCATACAAATTTCTCTGGCAATTTAAAAATGAAAACTTTGTTGCTTGTAAGCCAACCTGTACACCCAGTCAATGCACATATTAAGCTACTGCCTGTGATTAAGCTGCAGCTGGGACACCAAAGAGAGATCCCTCTATTTGCAGCATCATATTTGTACTTTGTGAGCCGAAAAGGAAAAGCCTAGATTTCCATTCACATTTTTTATGGATATCAACAGGATTCTGCTCATTAATGCCTAGAACAATTTCTGAAAATTCTGAATTGACTGGATGAAGTGTTTATAAGATATCACATTACAAAGAAATGTCATCATAGAGTCGAGGGTAAGGTCTCATAAAATGTTTTAAATCACCTGTAATTTTGATTTATCATCTTCAGAGGGTGAATTATTACGTTGTTCTTTCTTTAAAAATTCAAAGGTCCCATTGTATTGTTCCTTTAATTCCTGTAGAAGGATGTAGTACTTATGATGAAAATAGTTTTATGTTCTTTCATTACACAACTACTGTTTAGTGTAGCTCAAAGCATTGAACTGAAGAGCAACATAATTCAGATACAGAGCAAGTCTTTGAGAGCACAGTCATGCTCACTGTACTCATATAAGAAGCCAAGTCAAGATGATTACACATGTGATTAATGCAAGCAGATTTTGGCCATATGAAAATCACCCACTTTAAAACAGATTCTATGAAATGTTTTAAATCAACAAAGGGTCAGTTTTCAGCTTCACGAACAGTAGCTCAGATAAAAAAAACAATTAACAGATACTACACACCTAGTTATTCACCCACTAAAGCAACCTCCTCCCCCAAAACAAAAACAAAACAAAACACCAAAGGGCTTTCTTTCTATATTTTATTACTGTTAAAATGTCTATGGGTCACTAGCCAGCCTATGTTGATTTTGTCAATGTTGAAATAATTCCTTTATCTTCACAATCACATTGTGTGAATTTAGAACCATGTTCAAATTAGCTAACTGATGAATATTTTTAATGCTTTTAAAAAGGTATAATCAATTAACAACTTTAATTGCAATGAACCCAATGTTCTTCAGATACCGAAAAATAGTTTATCATTTATTCTCCAAAAGTACTACTTGCTTAGCAAATTTAGCAGATATAGACAAAGCAACTCAATATTTGCTTCAGAAAAAATAATACACCAATAAAAGTTTTATTCATTTTGGAGTAGGGATGGTTAAATAGTGATTAACTGAAATGTTGTGCAACCACATAAAATATTATCAGTTACACAACTATTTGATAGTCCCTGGGGGTGGGGCCAGCAGCCAGAGTACTCCCAGCCCCACTCCCAGGGATTCCCCTACCACTGTATGTTGCTGCCTCTACAGAGACAGCAGCGCAAGGTGGCACCAGCTCCAATCCTGGGCCTGCCAGAGACAGAGGCTACTCTGTAACAGCCTCCCCTGCCTCCTCCTGGCGTGGGGCGGGGGGGAAGGGGAAGAGAGATGCATGCAGTCAATAAGATTATCCGATAAGCCTAAACTCGACTATACACTGACATTCCTATTTTGGAGTACACGCATGGAAACTTCAACACTCCTGTATTTCCCTCAAGATATTGCTTTTAGTTTCTTCACTGATCTGTGGGAAAATATTCTAGCGATCTCCAATTCAAGATCAATATATCAATTTGTGAAGCATGCCCTCTGGTGATTTCTTAATGAAAAGCTGATGGTAAAATACTTCCTTCTGCATTGAAAAGGAATTCAAGGCTAACATTAAATTGTAGTTACAAAACAAATAGTAGAACTGAATGTTATTTTAGAGGACAAATGGGTATTGGCATATCACTATGATGAGCTCCATTATAAAGACAAAATTATGAGCGCGGTGAAAAAGTTTGCCTATTTAGCCTCATTGTCAGGCCTTAAAAGCTTATTTGTCTGTCCACAGAAGATGAGTGTATACTTACTGTGCTTTTCAGCATACTAGTAGTGGATGAGTTGCTCACATCATCCTGGAAGGATGAAGATGACAATGTGCTCTTTTCCACAGTGGGATGGCTGGTTTCAAAAGCAGACAACTCATTCTGAAGTTTGCCACTACTTTCTTCGGTGTGCTTGGCCTCATAATCACTTATGGACTCAAACTGAGCAGCTCGGAGCGCAGCAGACAATACTTGAACCTGGGCTATATAAAGTGAAGAGATTTGGGGTACACTTAGAGCTTGTTTACACTTGGCAAAGTGCACCAAATGGATGTGATTTGTAAAGAGCACTAAGAGGTACAGTCTGACTGCCCTGTGTAGCTCCTGAAGGTGGACTCTGAAAGGTAACTAGTTCACATGAATGTAGTTCTGGGATGACATCCACATGAACCAGGTACTTTTAGAACATACCATCAGGTTCTACACAGGGCAGGTAGAGCACAACACATTAGAGTGCTCCACAGAACACATCCCTCTAGTACACTTCAACACTACAGTGTATACAGGTTTTTAGTTTCCTTTCTGTGTTTCATTTTAAAGAGTATTAAAACTATAATTACTTATAGTAAGAGATTTTAAAACAAAATGAAATGTGTAAGAAACACGAGAGGAAATATTTACCTTTGCAAAAAAAAAGTCTAGAATTCAGCAAAACCTTTCAGATAAACTTAGAAATAGTATTCATTTAGAAATAGTATTACCATTTCCAGAACATACAAGTATCTGTTTTCATTGTCTAGACAGACCTCTGATCACCTCCAATGGCAAGGAACGCAGGATCATGTCCTATTTCATCATCCTTAAAACAATTTAACATGGAGGAGACTAGGGTGTAGGGAAGCTTGAAAATGAGACCTTCATCCAGAAACTGAGGGCCAGCATCAAGGTAGGAGGCTGCCTGTGAAACTGTAGGTCCCCCTTGTAGCCAGACGTGAACCCCCATTTTAACATCCATCTTTGTCTGCTTGAAACCATGCAGGGCACATAAGAGCAGGAGGTTTAGATATGCTGGCTCAGTGACCGTGACCAACAGTAAGCAGAGATAAGAGGGTGGTCAAACTAAGGGCACTACATCGTGCCCTTGACTTAACCCATATTGATACGAACACACAACCGTCCGCGGGGGGAGGAATCTCCCGCCCAACAAGAACATCCGGCAGTCCTAATTTAGCTATCTTCCTCTCTTACAAGTGTAAATTAACTTGAAACTTGCTTGTAAGAACTGGCGCCACAAAACGGACCAGTAAAATTTGGCCTCTTAAGATAAAGAGAATACGGGCCCCCAGGGGTATAAAGATGGGTACAGCAGCACACTTGCTTTGTGTGTCAATCTACCACCTATCTGCTGGTCGGGTTTGGTGTTTGACCTCCTGAGGTTCCAGAGGGGACGCCCACCTCGTATTCGTCTTTCCGAGGAATTGAGGGACCGACCCTGGCCTGACACGCTGGAGTCGAGAGACACAGAAGGGGGTAAAAATTGTACCTGGATGTGGTCCTTTGTTTAAGTATATATATATATATATATATATATATATATATATATACACACACACACACACATAGTGTTAGAGCTGTTTAAAGATTAAGCTGTCATTTGGTACCATTATTTCTATTTTCTATCTTTACCTTTTTCCTGTAACCACTTTTTAAGATATATATATATATATATATATATATATATATATATATATATATATATATATATATATTTGCTAGCATTAAGAAATAGAGCAATAGCCATTGTAACCATATGATTTATAAGTTCCTTTAATAAACCTGTAACTGTTTAAGCTTTGACCTGACTCCTTCAGTTGCTGTAATAGAACCAAGCACAATTTAAAAGAACTTCAGCCGGTCATAAAGGGACAGACGTAGGGAGAGCTTGGGCGTTTGGTTCTGTGTCACTCCCAGGTGACAAGATCCGTTGGGGCACCTTTCCCAGGCTGCCCGCTGCAAAGGAACTTTGTGTTCTAGCAGCTAAAATCTAAGGTGTAATAAGCTCTTCCTACACACTGGGGCATCTGTTAGCCTGTTTGGCTACCCTCTGCGACGGGACCTCGGTCCTAGCAGTAAAGTCACAGACGTTAAACTCTCGGGACTCCTTTAAGCCTTCTGGGCTGCCCGCTGCGACGAGACTTCGTGTCTTAGCAGTCAAAGACTTAGGAGACATACCCACACACACTGCCCTGACCATTGGCTGACACCCCTGCAGTTAGGGGGTATGCTGAGAAACAGTTTAAAGGCCATAGTAACTTGTAATGGAAAAGGAATTTTATCTAATATACAAAAGTGTAAATGCCAGAAGTTGCATTTTGTGTTTACTTACTGTGTACCTTGTGTACTGTTTAGTCTACATTTCCTCTTTGAATTTTTTACCCCAAGCAGATCTCTGTTGCGTAACCTGTATGTAGTGTATATGCATCAAAGTGAGCAGCTAACAGGAGGGGAGAAGGGGGGACTGGTTTCACATCTTCAGATATGATGAACCAGAGGGAAAAACTCTGAGATTCTGGTAATTAAGAAGTTGGAGAGGACGGAATAGGGGAGACTTGGGACTAGAAGGTCTATTGGTGTCATCCTAAAAAAAGAGAAACTAAGCTGCTGGAAGCCAAGGTGAGAGCTTTTGCTTACGGGCAACCTATAATGGTCAGGAATAGGACTCATAGCAGCACAACATTTAGGCATCCAAAAGTTACAGGGCAGGCCCCTACTGATTTGTGTCATCCACAGAACATCACACACACAGATTAAACCCATTTCCGATCAAGTATAAGCAAGAGGAAGTATATAGTTAGCGTGTCTCAAATGGTCTTTCGGGAATGGATTAAAAGAACAAAAATTAGTGTTTTTGCCAGGATTCCTCCAATGTAGTTTTGAACCCAGCTCCATTTCTATGGAATGCAACATTCTGTGAAAATATGAACAAAAGAAGCTCCTAGAACTCAGATTTTCTAATAGCTTCCAAAATATTTACATTGGTCCAACCCGTAGTGACTAGATTTTAACAGTGAAATACCAGAGCATATACCAGGTCCAAAAGCAACAGTTATTTAAGGGCGGATGCGAAGAGTTGAGGGTAACAGAAAAGAGAAAAGATGATCAGATCAGGCTGAGGTACATAAGAGGTATTGGAAAGTTGGTCACAAAGGAAGAGAAATGAGCACACAAACCATTCTCTTTATTTTCTATTGTATATGTATCAGCCTTGTAACTTGCCACCCTGCTGCCAATTCCCATGCTCCAGTTTCACTTTCCTTCTTGTTCTATTCCTTGTCACTAATCTTTCTCCTCTCCTATCAGTTCTTGTATTTCTTATTTTGACTCCTATGCCCACCACTCACTTTTCAATCTTTTCAATCTTTCTGGTTTTCAATCTTTCTGGACTCCGTGCATAGGCACTAACTTCCCCTGTAACAGGGGTGCTGAATCCTCACTCTGTCCTTGGCCTCCACCTACCCTAACCCCCGTTCACCCCTTGTCACAAGTCTATGTCACCAACCTGCCTCTTCCAAGCACGGCTTATCCCCACTCTTCCCCCACTCCTCCAGAGCTTCCTGAAAACTGAATCAGCTGTTTGTAGTGCTCTGGAAGTGTTGGGAGGGCAAGGAAGGAGTTGTCCATTGGTTGCCCTCCAGGCTCAGGAGGCGGGAAGGAGGTAGCTTAGCTGCCGAGGGTGCTCAGCACCCACTCATTTTTCCTCTTCAGTGCTCCAGCCTCAGCTCCATTTAAAAAATGTTTATGGCCTGTTGCTACTAAGTAATCAGACTGGGGGTAGAAACCCTGGGGTGGTTTTGGTCAGATCCTGCCCCCCCGTGATGGTTGGGCCCTACCTAGCTCTCACCCCACTCTGGTTTGCCATGCCCTGCAGACTGGATCCAGTTGGTGAGGTTCGAGTTGTGCCCTGACTCATAGGATTGCAGTGCTACTCACTCACATTTGGCCTTGGACTTCTATCATCACAATGTCTGTGCCAAATCTGAGTGGTGCAGAGATGGCAGAAGTTGCCTGAAGCAGGAAGATGAGCCCAGACAACACTTGGGGACAGAAGACACAGGAACCGCCACCACGGAACTCTTTGAAACATTCTAGTCCAGCAGAGGGCAACAAAAATGATTAGGGGTCTGGAGCACATGGCTTACGTGGAGAGGCTGAGGGATCTGGGCTTGTTTAGTTTACAGAATAGAAGGGGGGGAGGGATTTGATAGCAGCCTTTTACTACCTGAAGGGAAGTTCCAAAGAGGATGGAGAGAGGCTGTTCTCAGTAGTGACAGATGGCAGAACAAGGAGCAATAGTCTCAAGCTGCAGCGGGGAAGGTCTAAGTTGGATATTAGGAAAAACTATTTCACTAGGAGGGTGGTAAAGTACTGGAATGGGTTACCTAAGGAGGTGGTAGACTCTCCATCCTTAGAGATTTTGAAGGCAAGGTTTGACAAAGCCCTGGCTGGGATGATTTATTTAAGGTTGCTCCTGCTTTGGGCAGAGGGTTGGACTCGATCTCCAGAGGTCTCTTCCAACCCTGTGATGCTATGATTCTAGCAACCCAATTTTAAGTCCCAACCCATGGGTTGAGAAACTCTGCTCTAGGCAAGATAGGGTTGCTGCAATAAGGGGCTTTGAAGGGTGTGGGGAGTCCTCCCTACATGAGGCATCAGAAACTATACCTCCACATATCACTACTATTTTAGGCTTTTACCTTGAACGTCTGGATCATTCATGTGATCCTGCAAGCTTTCCAGCACTTTTTTAATTTCACTACTGGCAACGCAGTTACTACACAGAGCCTTCGACACAGAGCAGCCTTCTTCATGCTTCTCAGTCTTGGACTGAAGCAGTTCCAAATCCTGGCTTATATCAGGGAGTGGAGGACGCCAGTACAGGAAATTGTTAAAGACATCCTCAGCAGACTGGAACCTCGAGTTCACTTTCTGGCAATCACTCACATGGCAGTCTTTAATGCCTTCTATCACACAAGCAGTGGTATTGTCACTCTGGGACAATCTAGTCAGATCCCCTTCAGGACTAGCACAACTGTTTAAATTTTCTTTCAGTAGGTCTGTTCTTGGGATTTCAACACAAATCAAGGGGTTGGCTTCTGCTGACGTCCCTTTAGTTGATGATTCCAATTTAATTTCTATTGGTTGTTCTGAACTGAGAACAGAGACGTGTCATTAGGAGAAGAAAAGGTAAAGACCCTAGAACAGCACTTTTCAGTTACAAGACTCTAAATAAGGCAGCAACAGTAATTATAATAGATGTAGCTATTCTACTTGAGGACAAATCCTGCTTTAGAACTACTTATTTCATCTCTAGTTTCAATACATTTCCCCCTTTCTGTCTCCCCTTCCCCTCCAAGAAATTACTGATGAAACATTAAAGTAGCAGCTAGATTTAATCATGTGGCAATACATCAGACCTATGCGTAATCCACATTTTATACCATTATTGAAATTACACCTACATTATCAAAGGTCTTTTTTTAAGTCACACATATTAAACATAAGATCATATAAACTAAAATGAAAGACTTAACTGAAAGACTGTGAGGAAAAAAAACATTTTGTCAATTTACTTCCCCTTTTTGCACCTCAACCCTAGCTTTACCTGGAGGCTACAATGTTCAGACTGGCAACTGTGATGTTTGCATTGTTGCCTGCTTGGCAGGAATTGAAAATCACATCTTGTGCTGATGGTCGGATACTGAGGGTTCCATCCTCCCGTATATAAAGGCCAGCACTAGAAGGGTTTGCAAAGGTAGAAATAAAAGGGCCTAGAGACTGAAAAGCAGCTTGACGAACCTGTAAGTAGTACAAAAATAAAGATGTAACCTATTTTGTAGCCATGCTGCCTTTTGGTAAATTGTTACTAATTAAATATGGCTCAAATTTGGCTCTTACTATATTAAGAATTAATGTACAAGATTTTATTTGCTATTATCTTAGTTTTTCAGAGTATGCTAGTAAGCCAGTCCTGGCTTCATTTAATACATTCTATTACTAGAACTTCTGAGGAAAAAGCCAGGCAGCAGAGTAAGGGGATATAAAAAGTAAATATAACTCGTCTAATGTATTTAATCTTTCACTGCATGATTCAAGTCACAACATAATTATTTCCTAGATAAGGCTGAAAGCTCCATGCATCTAGTATTATGACAATGAAAATGCTTCTTAACTTTTACACTGTATTTAATGTAAATCACCAATATGACATTAAAAATAAAATAAATAAATAAATAAATAAAAGCCTCCAAGTCTGACAGGACAAAATTTAGCAGGCCCAGAATGACACCCACTTTCTAAGCATGATGTTTTACATTTCTGAAGTGAACATGAAAACCAAAAAAGAGCAGAACAACACATCACCATGATCCTAACCTACCCAGCTAAATTTTACAGGGTATGCATGTGTGGGTGAAGGAAGCATACACATATTGCATCCATGCTGCTTTAAGTATCCTCCACTTGAGCGACCACGACTGAAAGTTAACATTTATGCTCCTATACAGGAGACCTACCTTTACTATCAAGCACTGGTTAGGCCACCTAAAAGTCTTTGTAATTGAAAAGGCAGCTTGCATGCATTAATTTCTTTTAGGTCAAAGGTTGCCTACTTACCCATCTGCAGGGGTCACTGATAAGGTTGATAAAGAGAGGAGACAACTTGCTTCTGCGAACTTCTGGGGAAGTGGTGTAAGACACAGCCATAAAGCATTCAGCACAAGCTTTTCGCATTCCCCAAACACTGTCAGAGCAGAGTTCAAAAAACTTTGGAATCTGCCAAAAATAAATGGAGCTATAGATAATCAAGATAATTCAAACTGCAATATAAAATACCACTTTCTGTTGGTTTATTTACAGTACTTGGAAAAAATAGTTGGTAACCGTTTACAGTTGATGAATAATGGGTGAGAAAGGATGTGAAAATAGTGGCTGAATAGAAAAATTATTCTAGTTATATTAATTATTGAAGAATTCAAATTTCCCTCCCCCATTCATCTCAGTTCTGTTTTACTATAATTTAAATTAAGAGGAAGAAAATAGGGAAAAATTAGTTACAGGCTTTCTTTCTGCAAGTATATCTCGGGGGTAAGGAGAGATTATAAAGCATGGGAAATGAATTCTTTCTAGTCTGGGGAAGTGATCAGAAGAATCAGATCACTTTAAAATACTCTTCTGCTTTCAACTGTGCTTAAAAAAAAAAAAAAAGTATGTTGGTGATGAAGAGTAAACCTTACTATTCAGTACCAGACCAGTTCGTCAATTGGGAACACTGCCTCAGGAAAAGTCAAGTCTAGTATTGGGTTTAGCTTCAGAACACTCCTCCCACCACCTAGCAAAGGGAAAATAGCTAGCTACTTGCATAAGAAAATAATGTTCTTTAATTAGATTTTTGCAAACACCTCTCTGTTTCTGTTAAAATGCAATTTTATACATATCTTTACAGCAACCACACTCAAATCAAAACTGATTTTTCCTGGCCTTTTTCCAAAAGCAACAGATAGAATATTACTGGAACAAACTGTCAGGACTCTCACATGCAAAAAGTAGAGCTAGCTCCTGCAATGGCACCTAAAAACTACTCATTGTTAACTAAAGAGAAGTGACTACTTTAAGTTTAACTTACGTTTTGTGTGCATATTTATACCCCAGGATAAGAAAGAAAAGAAACATTTACTAGGGGGCTGCACCCTGCTCACTACTCTCACCAGCCCCCCTCTTTCTGGCCTCGAATGAAGTCATTCTGTCACCTAGCAGGAACTTTTTCATATATATATATATAAAGAGAAGAGAGAAAATTCATAATATACAGGTTGAAACTTTTTTAACCGGGATTCCCTGGACTGGCAACATCCATGCTCTGGCATGGATGTTGCAGGACCAGAGAGTTCTGGTGGAGGGACCCCCTGTGGGGCTGGCAAGACAGTGGGGCTGCCCTGCGCGTGGCAGAGGGGCTACCCAGTGCAGCTGGGAGACCCGGGGTGGGGCTGCCCAGTGGGGCTGGGAGCCCTGGCGTGCAATAAGTGGGACTGTTCACAGAGCCCCGGGGCGTCGCACACAGCAGCTCAGGAAGCCCCGGGTGCACGGGGCTGCCCAGGCAGCCTCAGCAAATGTGTCTACCTGAAGCCCCACCACACCATGCGCACAGCTGCCTGGAGACATAGCCCAGCGTTGGCAGAGATGGCTGCCCAGAGGGTTGGCAGAGTAATAGGGTCAGCAGGAGGTGGGGAGCCAGCTGGGAGGCCAATGGTTGGGCAGGGGGCAGTGGCAGGGGTCCAAAATTGACCTCCCCTGGTCCAGCAAAATCCCTCATCCAGGACCAACCAGATCCTGAGGGTGTCCGTCCAGAGAGGTCCAATATGTACTATAATGTAAAACCACAAAAACTGCCAGGTCACTCATTTACAGGTATAAAACGTGAAACGTTTAACTTGATTTTTTTTTACCATTCTGAGATTTCAAGTTGACTGTGTCCAGATAATTTAATAAATTCACTGAAAAGAACCTACTCTCACAACATACGCATAGTCTTAAAAACAATCAAAAAGTCTCTTTTAAAAAAAACAAACTTTTGCCACAGTGGAGACTAAATCAGTGGATCAGGTTTAAATTCAAGGAAGAGTTATCCAAATATTTGCACTTTTGTCTCAAAGAAAATGAAATGGCATTATCTGTAATTTCCTTGTTAAAATATTTCAGTTGTAAAATAAATAAAAGCTCAAGCAAAATACACAAAAAGATTTGTATCTCTAAGTTTTACATACCAAAAATTTCTCTGTGGCTTCTTGTCCAACTGCATTACAAATATCACCAAAGCTAGCTGCACAAACCTAAAAAAAGCCATAACAATGTTATGAATGAACTCCTGATCCCACTGAAATGAGTATGAGCTTTGCTACTGATTGGTGTCAAGAATTTTACCCCTTATTGTTCATTCATGAGCATTAAGCACTGGATTTAGCAGTTTGCTTGTCCTTTACTATACAAATCCTACTGAAAAATTTAAATCCCGTAAATACTAAGGCCTCAGTCCTGAACCAGAGATTCATTAGGGCAGACCCCTGTGGTACACAAAAAACACCATAGAAATAAATGCCACTGTACGCTGGGCCTCTACATCAGTCAGGAGTCTCACAAACTTCAATGGACTCTGAATGGACAGCAGAGATTCACCATCTGAATCTTTTAAAGATGTGAGCAGAGGCTGCCAAAAATGGAGCAGAAGAAAAATGTGTGCAAGTCAGTACTTAAGTGTATTATCAAAACTATCTTCACAATAACCCAGACTGGCTTAATTTCAAGCATGTGCTTACATGTTTTGCTGAATCATGGACTATTCTGGGGGTAAGCCAGGGTCACAGATACCTCACTTTTGTGAGCATCATATTTTAAAAACTCCACACACACACAATTAAAAACAAACAAGGAAATTCCTTTATGTTGAAAAAGGAAAATTAGAGGCGCTGCTAAAGTCTGAAATCATATCATCATCAATACTATGCTTAAAGATAATTTGATGTAAATGTTAAAATACTGTAGAATGTACTTGAAGCGTTTCAGCTTTGAAATAAGTCATGACAACCTTACGGACTTGGAACAGCTTCCCATCACCACATAGCTCACAAAAACGGGGAAGTAGCATATGTTCAACAGTAGTTTTGCTCAGCATAGAAGCCATTTTACAAATTATCTATAACACAGAAGGGGTGGGGGAGACATTCACATAACAGTCACTGAGCACGTTTAGTTCAAGTTTTTTTCTATGAAAAGAATAGTTTTGAAAGCATGAATTAAAATATATACCTTAAAATATAAATATTATATTATTTAAATGTATATCCTATTTTTAACTTTCCTCTCTGTTATTTGAATATTTTCATTAACTTGTTTAGGAAGCCCACTTGCAAGGAGTTATTAAACTGCAAAATTAATTTGACATTCTTATGTGCTTGCGACCAAGTATAACATTTCTGCATTAGAGAACTGAGATTTTATTTTGTTAATTGAACAGGATGACTTACAGAAAATCAACAATTTATACTTAGTTTGAGAACTCTTGAATTAAACCATGTCATAATGTTAATTACACTTAAATATTTGTGATAGCAATGTTGAGGGCCTGTACAAGGACTCATTTTCCATTGTGAAGGTACTGTTCAAAACCACAATACTGAAAACACTGTAGCACAAGCTCCACTTTAAGAATACAAGTAGTCTCTGTAGCTTCAATAGGCCTGCTCAAGTGTTTAAAGGTAAGCATGTACACAGCTCTTTGCAGGATCTGCACCTAAACTGAAAACAACATACCACTAAAGGTGCTAACAGATCTGTGAGTAGTGATAGAAATGTAGCCGTGTTAGTCTGGTGTAGCTGAAACAAAATACAGGACTATGTAGCACTTTAAAGACTAACAAGATGGTTTATTAGATGATGAGCTTTCGTGGGCCAGACCCACTTCCTCAGATCAAATAGTGGAAGAAAATAGTCACAACCATATATACCAAAGGATACAATTAAAAAAAAGTGAACACATATGAAAAGGACAAATCAAATTTCAGAACAGAAGGAGGATGCGGGGGGGGGGGGGGGGGGGGAGAGGTAAATGTCTGTGAGATAATGATATTAGAGGTGATAATTGGGGAGGCTATCTTTGTAATGGGTAAGATAGCCAGAGTCTTTGTTGAGCCTCTCCCCCCCCTCCCCCCCGCGTAGAGTGTCAAATTTTAGCATGAATGACAGTTCAGAGGATTCCCTTTCAAGTGCAGATTTAAAAGGCTGTGAGTGGTATCCTTCCTGTCTTAGCATCTATCTATTTACTTTGATCTACTTAGGTTTAGGTACTCATTCTCCAAATTCTTGATGATGCTCTGTCTCACACACACCCTTCCTTTTTTCTTTTTCTCCCCCCTCTCCTATTTATTTCGAGTTTTCATATCCCCTACTCATAACTGCAGTCATCTGAAGAAGTGGGCTGTGCCCCCGGAAGCTCATGATACCATCTACATGTTTGGTTAGTCTTTAAAGTGCTACCAGACTATTTGTTGTTTTTTTAAGTTTATCCTGTACAGACTAACTCGGCTACCCCCTGAAGCTTTTAAAGAATTGTCAGTGCTTCAAAAATACAAATGGTATTCAGATGTCATGTTGAAGGTCTTCCAGATCAATAACCAACTCCCAAACAAGGAAGACGAATTTAGCTGGTAAAACTATTTTACAGGTCAAATGTCAGAGGTCATTGATGAAGACAAATCTGGATTTTTTGTAAATTAATATAATCTGTTTTTTCCATCAAGACGCTTGACACCAAAGACTTTAATCATCCAAGCTCTTTATTAAAGTTAACCATAACCAGAGTAGAAATATGAACACTTTAGAAAGAAATCACTGGGGAAAATGATGACATTTGCAGTAACTTAAGGGTTACTGCCAAGTATTTTTATTTTATTGCTTTCAGTTTCTAGCATACTTTTAACACCTTGAAAATATAAACTCTGATTCCGATATTTTTCCAAATATGGAGAATATTGATTTTTCCTTTGGAACTTAATTGTAATTAACATAGCTTTTGTTGCTTATTTCCTTGTGTGTGCATCAACACTATCTGATGTCAGCATTACCCTGGGATTGTGAATTAACTGATGATGCAGTCAGAGGACACAAGTTGATACCAGGATTCTTAATACAGCATTATATACCAAGAAATTTAAATACAGAAAAAAATATCCCTTTCTTATAGAATCACTACTAGTTTCCTTAGACAGTTAAGCCAACTACATTATAACTTTTATATAAATAATTTTGAAGTTGTGCCATTTGACAGTGTTTTTTATGGTATTTTCATAAAACAGTGAGGGGAGGAAAGGTACAATTTATATTTTAGAGTGTGCCTGTCTGATTATCCATCTGCATGTCCGTTTGTTCAAGAATGCCTCCTAAATGGTAAGAGCTAGTGCCACCAAATTCAGTATATGGCTTCTTAGGGGCGTGGCTAATGGGGCACCACCAAAAATTATACAAATCTGCCATCCCTGCCGGCCCCGGGAGGAGGAGTGCGTTGGCTGCTGGTTTTTTTCTCAATCAAAAAAATTTCTGGGGCCCTGCACCTTCCTGGTGCCTCCCCCTTCCCTTACTGCCCCTGCCCCCTTTTTCCCTGATGCCCTCCCCCTCACCGCTCTCTGCTCCGTTCCCCTCCTGCTCCTCTGTGCCCTCACACATGACTTGCTCTATCCCCACCTTTCTCATGCCCACCCCTTCTTTCAAGCTTGCTCCCAGCACCTTCCCCTCCCCCCTCTAGCCTCCAATTACCTTCTCCTCTCCTCATCACCCTGTCCCCCCTCCCACTGACACCTTCCCTCCTGCCCTTTTCCTCATTGTCTGCACTTGGCCCCCTGGCATTTGTCTCTCCTCCACCCTGTCTCTTGTTGCCTTCCTGTTTCTTCCCCCCCCCCCCTGCACAAGCCCCTTCCTCTCCCACCCCTCCTCCCTCTCCCTCCGCACAAGCCCCTTCCTCTCCCAATGCCTCCCCCTAGTTTTCCCACTCCCCTACCTTCTGCCTTCCACTTTGCGGGGCCGGAGTCTGCGCTCGGGCCCCGGACTTCAAACCCAGAGCTAGGCCACGCGGCGCCATGCAGCAACGAGAAGTTTTAAAGTACCGGGTCATGACGTGACGTGACGTCACACCCGGGCATCTTCCCCGCCCACCTGCAAACACGCGCATGGCGGCAGCACACACCAACGAGGGGGAGACACACTGAGAGCTGCGCACGTCAGGGACGGTCCAGGGCTGAGGGGGACGCTCTGGGGGCGGGGTGGGAGGACGCGCTGGGGGGCTGGCAGGTGGGGGCCGGGGACCACTCCAGGCAGAGCCGGGGAAGAGACCCAGCTCCACATATTGCTGGAGCAGTGCCCCCGGCTCTGGATATTAACTCACCGCCCATGGCGCCTGGCACACTTCTGGGTTCAGGGCGCGGGGCCCCTTTAGGCGCGGGGCCCCATTCGGGGGAATCGGGTGAATCAGCCTAAGGAAGGCCCTGACCGGAAGCCCTGGGAAAAAAACTTCTTTCCATAACATGCAAAGGGAGGAGCTGCTATTCCAAGGGATGCTATGTGATATGAGAGTGGCCACTGGGGGCAGGGAGCCTGCAGGAGAGCTATCCTAGACAGTGGCCACTGAAGGCAGCGGTACCACCAAAGGAGTGGCCAGCAGGGCTGGGGTTCTGCCAGCTTGCCTGCCAGTATACAGAGTAAGTAGTCCCCCACACCAAACCCTTTCCTCCCTTTGTGTCCTTAGGCTGCAGTGTTGAAGAGGGAGGGGACTCCTGATGGGCTGGGGGGAGCCTAGAGGGAGAGAGAGAACAGGCCCCTAGCAGGCTGGGGAGGAGGGGAAGAGAACAAGACCCAGCTAGGGAGGGACCCTCTGCCCTGAGCCTCTCCTCATCTCCAGCCCTCACTCTCGCACACATACCCTCAGCCTGCAACCGTCTGCAACCGTCTGCTAGTTGCTGCATATATAGTCGAAACACAAAGTCAGCTTTAATCTAACCAGCTTAGACACCAACTGCAGTGAAGCTGCAAGAGCACAGGCTGTACAAGCCCAGACTAGACCCTGAGTACGTAGTCAGACAGTTAGCCCATGCTGACTGTGCGTCCACAGCTTTATTACTATTGGTACCTGAGCTAGCTAAATTAAAGCTAGCTCTGTTACACCTACATGTGCTGCAATAACACCTCTAACTGCAGTGTAAACACATCATTAGGCTAGAAGAAAGAGTGTAATTTCCCTGCTCACTTACATATACTTGCACTAGCTCTCATCAAGCTCTGAATATAAATAGCAGTGACACCAAAGTAGCACAAGTAATGCCTGTTGTGGCACAGCTTAGCTGTGCTGCCTATTGTACCACTGGTTTCAGGCAGATTTATATTCTGCATAGCTAAATCATACCTCTACTACTGTTACCCATGCTACCACGGCTACACCGCTATGAGCTAACATGAATATTAGTATGCAAACCAGAGGGTCACTCCCCTAGTTCATAGTGTAGATGTAGCCTGACAGGGTCTCAAGTGGAAAAGCTTGTCAAAACCTTAATGATGCCTATTCTTGAAAATGACTTAGGAAAATAAGATTTGGAAGGTCTGACTAACTGCATGACTGAAAACTATACAAGATGATGGCATTTACAAGCAGTGTTCCCACTAATCTTTTCCATCCATGTGTAGAATAATGTTATGCGCACTAAAGTATGTGTGAATGTATACCACCAGCAAAAAAAAAAAAAAATCTAGCTATGGGCATGCTGCTAATCAGCAGGTTGGCATATGACTCTTTTCTGAGTAGCCACACAAGCACACAGTTACAGGGATCACCTTGTACAAGCACATACACACACAAAGATTTTTCCAACAAGAGTTATTATAAATAACAGTCTCAAAAGCAGGGGAGTCCAAAGGATTCCTCAAACAGTTCGTTGATGCAGGATTCAGAATTTTCTTCTGTCTGACCACAAATACAGGGCTCAGAAAATTTACTAGTTGAAAATTATTTGAATTGGTTTACAAAATGCTTCTATCTTTGGCAGACTAAAAAACCTTACTGTGACATTGTTGTCATTTCCATCTTGCTTTCTTCACCACTTCAGCTTTAGATGGTAATCTCTTATGAGCTAGATGAGGTTCCTTGTAAGAGATCCAAATTAGCTTTTAAGAACCCAAACCCGCTTCGATTCAAGCTAATGCCACAACTCACATTAACGACAATGATGCAAGTTTAAAGGACCCAATTCTACAAGTTACTAATAACCCCATAAGTTCAAACCAGAATGGCTAACCACATTTGAAGCTGACATTCCCATTTTATAGAGGATTTTAACATTAGTTTCTAGCTTCTCAAAATAATGGCCAATAAAACCGAGATGCAAGATGGAAATAAGAATTTTAAGGATATTTTCCGTTATATAAGGCTTTAATTCTATCCCAGAAGGCTGACAAAAGAGGACTTTGATCTATTCATATTCCTTGATCTAAAAATGTTTTATCGGCATTGGCCAAAGCTGGAAGATAGCAAATTCCATAATTCACAATAGCATAATTCTCATTCACAAGTTTTCATATACTGAGACACTGGAAAGGGAACGGGAGATCAGCCAGTCCTTTACAGAACAATTTCTTGTAACTGGACAACTGAGAAATAGGTAACTGACACTACAGAACTAAAACAAACCTTCCTGTTAACTAGTTTACTTAATTAGCAAGTTAAAAGTTTGAATATAAAGTCCATCTCTCACAGCCTTCCACTGATCAATTTATACACCTTCTTTTTTAAAATGTCCAAAGGGGGAGGGGGAATACAATTTTAAAATAAAAATCTTCTGCTGCTACTTACATTCACTGCTTCCACTTTGTACTCATCATCACTGTCTGGAGCAGAGAGGTCCAACAGAATTGGGCACACCTTATTTTCTATATCATTTTGAGCAATGAGATCTTGTTCTATCAGTATCAGCAGTGCTTCCTGACTTGCTTTTCTAACCTAGTAATACACAAAACAAAAGAATAAAAACAATACACCATAAATGCACTATTTTATGAGAATCATAAAAGTGAAGTTAATACCTGTTCTTACTGAACAGAGTGCAAAAAGTCAAGTGAACTGTTATAAGTTAATCAGTTGTGATAAACCTAAGATATTCTTAGTTATAAACATAAAAACTAGAAAGTCTCAGAGGGGTAACCATGTTAGTTTGTAACTAAAATACTTTAAAAAGAACAATGGTCCTGTAGCACCTTAGGGTGAGTCTACACATCAGGGCTTAACTCGAAATAAGCTACGCAAATTGAGCTACGTCAAATTTGGGAGAATCTACACAGCACTTACTTCAAAATAGAGCACTCTTCCTCCAACTTCCCTTACTCCTCATACAATGACGATTACAGGAGTAAGAGGAGTAAGAAGAGTAAGAAGTCCTCCAGTTTGACAGTATTTTGACATTTCAAAATAACTACATGCGGTGTAGACACAGACTCAGTTATTTTGAAATAGCGCTAGTAATTTTGAAATAATGTTGCTGTGTAGACGTACCCTTAGAGATTAACCAAAAAATATTTAGATGGTATCATAAGCTTTCATGGGCACAATCCACTTTGTCATCTGAAGACCGAGTTTTTATAAAACAGCAATGAGGATTTTAAGCAGGCTTTCAATCCAACTTTGGTTACTAGCCTAATGGTTGGAGCCATGGACTGGGACTCAGGAGACTTGGATTCTATTCCTGACTTTGTCATTGCTGGGTGACCCTAGGAAAATCATTTCTAGTCTCTAAGCCTCTATTAGCCCACCTGTAAAATGGGAATAATGATTCAGGTGTCCTTTGTAAAGTGTTTTTTAGATCTACATTCAAAGTCTTATATAAGACCTAAGTATTGTTATTACTAACATATTAATGTATGCCTACTGTGAAAGGTCCACAATTGAATTACCTATACAACTTTTCAGTCTGAGATTTCCTACCTGGTTATTAGGGTCTGTAAGGTATCTCACTACAATGGGCATAAGGTAGTCAGAAAATGCTGTTGGGAAGTTTGGTCGACTTTCTTGAAGAAAAATGGCAATGGGAGGTATTTGTTCCATCAGTTCCGTCCGTACAGTAGGCTCTGGGCAGCATAGAGAAAGTCAAAATGGCTTCAGTAAGTTTAAAGTTAGAACCAGATGCTATTTATTGAATGTATTTCCACTTGTGAAACTATGAAAAACAAATACAAAATAATCTGTTTTTAAAAATGTCACCATGTAAAATATCTGTGTAAAGATGAGCTGAGAAATCAGACAGTCTCAATTATAACCTCCCATCAGCCCAATAGTCGTATTTTTAAACAAATGGATAGCTATCTTCCTTGACAATCTGGACCTTTTTGTGCATAATAACTAATTTCATTACAGCTTTTGTGTACTAATACTTCATTTTCTATGAGCCAAAGCATGCAGGAGTAGCTAGTAGTGAGAAAGAAAAGGGTTACATATATTTTTCACACAGTTTTCCTTTCTTTTGATAAGGTTCATTGGATTTTTTTTTTCATCTTTTGAAAAGCATCCTGTGCATCAGAGGTGGGCATAAACCAGACCATGGCCCAGATCCAGTCTGCCAGGGTTAATCCCTGGTGGCCCCCTGCTTTACTGCTCACCATTGCCGTACATTCTCAGGTATAATTTAATAATAAAAATAATGATCACTTATCATCTGCAAAGTACCATACACACATTAAAAGTCACAACACAACTGGAATGTAGAAAAGCACTTAGATGTTTTCTACATTTTATCACCAGTGTCCCAGACAGAATACATCCCAATATTTGGGAACCTGTGCTTTACTTTCTGACTATAGATATGTGAAGGGGCAACATTTTTAGTCTCCTTACAGAGAGATAGAGGAAGTAATCAATTACTAATTAATAGTTTAACTTTGCCTCCCTGTTAATCATATAGTTACCAATAAGATAACTAAAATGAAGATAATTTCTTTTAACACTTTCTAATTATTAAAAGACATACCTAAAAGAAATAAACAGAAAAATATCACAGAAACAAAACTTTAAACCATTAACTAGTACAATTGTCAACTCAGCACAGTTACAAAAAAAAAAATCACATACAAAAGTGATCATATTCCATATACATAAATTACATGCAACCAAAAAACAATCCCAAAACAAAATGGTAACAGAGTTAAAGTAGCAAATTTAAACCCTCCAAAAATGCAGATACAAAATTCTTCAGTCCATGTTAACTTGCGCACAATAATATATACAGTACAAGCAAAGTGTGGGTGGGCACCTATATTTTTACCCTAACTACTGTAATCCTGAGTGCCTACAGTTAGGCACATATATTTAGTGGCCTTGGTTTTTAGAGGTGCTAAAAACCTGCTCTTTCTGCCAAATTTTAAGTACTCATTGCTAACTTAAATGATGGAATATAGATTTATGGGCAGGATTCTCCAAGGAACCTAAGAAAGTGAAGCACCCAACTCCCACTGGGTTGTAATGGGATCTGGGTATGTAAACTCTTCTAGTACTTTAGAAAATACTACACTTGGTGACTAAGTAGGCAACAGATTGGAAATTTTTGGTGTAAAAGTGTCTAAGTTTCTACTGTTTCTAAGTCAGGAGCAGACTTTAAGACACAGCGCATAGAGCAGTATGCAAAAATACACAAAAGCTAGCATTCCAATCTCTATTGCAGTTAATCATTTCCAGAGAAGAATTGCCCAGTGGCTAAGACACTGGATTATGACTTGGGAAATCTTGGTCGAGTCCAAGCTGTGCCCAAGGCTTCCTCTGTGACCTTGGCCAAGTCATTTAGCTTCTCTAGGTATCAGTTCCCAAGTTGCAATATGGTGATAATCCACACTTCTTTACCTTATGCGATAAATACATTAAAGACTGTGAAACATTCAGGGCTCATCTAGACTACGCTAAAGGGTCGAAAGAGCAGAGCTTTCAAAAGTGAAAGTAGTCAAGATGCGTTTTTCTTCAGCAACCCCCACCCCTTTTTCCAAAAAACTGCTTTTCCTCAAGCATAGTCTAGGTGAGCCCTCTGACTGTTCGGATGTCAATAAGATACTTGCTTAATGTACCTTATGTGTGTTTTGCTCAATCTACCCTGTGCTTTAAACACATTCACATTTCTTCTTCCTCCTCTTCTTCTCAAGAATCAGACAAAGATATAGTCCAGAATAAGTATATTTCTAAACTAAAGGTACATCTACACTTGCTCCCTTGTTCGAGCTAGGGATGCAAACGTAGCCGACTGAAATTGCTAACGAAGCGGGGATTTAAATTTAAACTAACAATTCAAACCAAGGGGTTTGATTCGAACTAATGTGTCGCGGAGCACACTTCCTGGTTCAAATCAGCTGTTAAGCGGAAAAACGTGCAGGCTAGATTATGCTAATGAAGCGCAGGATATTTAAATCCCCGCTTCGTTAGCAATTTTGTTCAGCTACATTTGCATCCCTAGCTAAAACTAGGGAGCAAGTGTAGACGTACCCTAAGAGAAGATAAGAGTTCATTGATAACCCCAGCTACTGAAACATTGATACTAAAAATAACCCCCAGCTACTGAAAATAAAAGAAGGTCACAATATGTTCCAGATACATAGACCTGTCCCTCCTGCTCAATGAACACTTACATAGTATTTGTCAAGCCAACCCATGTAGTAGCAAGTAAATCAAGTACTAAATAAGGAGTTTTTTTAAAATTAAGAAACTGAGTCTCAAACCTGCATCTTCGGACAATCTGACCACTATCTCCATTACCGTCAAGAAATCTTCTTCATTATTACTGAAATCTCGAAAAACATCAAGTAGACCTCTGGCAATAATCTGTCTGTGAAGGGATAACATAATGTGCACTTTAACATCCTGCTGACATCGAGGTCAAGGGGGAGATTGGAAAAAAATTGAGAAGAATATCATAAAAATGCAAGGCAAGAAGGGATCTCAAAAGGACATTTATTCCAGCCTCCTGCATTGAGGCAGGGCCATTATTTATTTATAAATTATCACTAACAAGCCTTTATCTAGCCTGTTCTTAAACATTTCTAAGATGAAGATTCCACAATTTCCCTTGGAAGCTTATTACAGTGCTTAGCAATCCTAGAGTTAGAAAGTCTTTCCTAATATCTAACTATCTGTACTGGACAGGGAGAACAACTGGTCACTGTCCTCTTTATAACAGCCTTTAATATATTTGAAGATTTAACAGGTCCTCCCCTTAGTCATTCTTTTCTCTAAATGTTCCCAGTTTGCTTTTGCTTTGCTTCATAGGTCAGGTTTTCTAAATATTAACTCTTCTGGCCTCTCTCCAATTTGATCACATCTTTCTTCAAGTGTGGAGCCCAGAACTGGATACAATAATCAAGCTGAGGCCTCCAGTGTCAAGTACAGTAGGACAATTACCTCCTATGGTCTTACATATACTCCAGAATGGCAATAGCCTTTTTTGAAAATTCATCATATTGTTGGTTCACATTCACTTTGTGGTCCACTATAACTCCCAAATCCTTTCCAACAATGCTTCCTTCTAACCAGTTATTCCCCATTTTGTACCTTTGTCTTTGATTTTTCCTTCCTAAATGCAGCATTTTGCTTTTGTCATTACTGAATAACACATTAAAAGAACAGCTAAAATTCTTTTTAAAACTTCAGGCATACAGAACAGAATATATCACAAACCAAGTGCAGCACTGTGGCACTTGGATTAGGGATGTGAACGACTAGTCGACTATTTGATAAGCAAATGCCTGACCCTGGGCTACCGGCGGCATGTCAAAGCGGCAGTGCCGCATGGAGCCCTGGGTCAGCTGGGGAGTCCGCAGCTGACTCCAGGCTCCACACGGCGCTGCCACTTTGAAACACCGTGGGGAGTACAGGGCCAGCGGGGGACTCCCTAGGGCTGTTGCTACACTGCAAAGGCAGAGGGGCCCTATTGACTAATTGAATAGTCGATGCAAATTGCTAATTAGTTTAGTTCCGATTAATTACTCAAAATGTAACATCTCTAATTTAGGGGGCCTTTTAAGGTGACCAAAACTGAAAATCAGGCCCTTGTAGAAATAATGTACAATAAAAATCCTGTTTCTACTGCAATAAAAACTTTACTAAATGTTCATTTAAAAATGCACAAGAGGAATAACAACAAAATATTTTATTCTTAATTTAAAATCCACATTTAAGATTCAGAATAAAAAATAATAATTAAAAAACAATGGGGAATAAAATCACAATGTAGAAATTTCTAGCTTTGTCTTTAGACTATTAGTTTAATACTCATGTCCTTACCGATTAAATATATTCTCACTAAAGGCATATTTTTCCAAACGAGCAAGTGGAGTCAAGTTATCCTGTCCTGGAATATCCAAGAATGCAGTTATCCTCATGCTATCACAATCTGGTCCATAGTCTTCAAATCCAACTTTAAAAAACAAACAAAAAAACAAAAAAACAAAAAACATGTCAGCAAAAGAAAAAGATCTGAGCATTAAATACATCTCTTTGATAGCATCCCTTGTAGAACTTTCTACGTCACAGAACCACCTGTAAACACAATCCTTAGAAAGGCTCAGACAGAATTCAACTCTTCACTTACAGAGGTTAGTAGCCAGACCCCTATGTACTTCAACAACTAAGCTTTTAAGAATGAATCCAGAAGTGAAGTCAGTCTGATTGAAGTAAACGAGAATTAACAATGGCTGCAAGAGAGACATAATTTGTCCTTTATACATAATATAAGCTGAGATTTCCAAAGCTACTTTGACACATATTTCCCAGTGCAATTAATGAGAGCTGTATATCTAACTCCTGTTGATGGCTTTGAAAGTATCGGCCCTACCTGATCTTTATTTGGAAAATGTAAAACTTCTTCCTATAAGTGAAGCTCCTACTTGAGGCTTAGCCTACGCTATGAAGTTTTGCCAAAATATTTGTCAGTTAGGATTGGCGCCGGTGGGGGAGTGGGGGAGGAAATCATGCACACCCAACCAACGTAACTATGTCAGAAATCCCAGGTGTATACTCAAACAATATCACCAGAAGAGTGCTTTGGAACACAAAGTCATTCAGGAAGATAGTACAACTATACTCACAGAGCTGCATTTGCTGATATACACTGAATATCCACTAGGGGGCTTTGCTGGAGTAACTATGCCAGCAAAATGCTGTTGTGTAGACACACCCAAAAATTCAAGTTACATAATCTTTTAAAGACAGCAATTCCCCCAAAATATTACACAATTACATCCAGAATCAATTTCTATATACATTTTTATTTTTGGAAACAGGGCTGCCTTAAAGCTCTCAAAGCTCTCAATATTTGTGTGTTCTCCAGAGTACTAATAAGGTTAAATATCTTATCTAAGAGATTTGTCTTCACTGGTCACTAATAATTCCTTAGATTATTAAAAATGAAAAAAATGATATTACTTTTTCACAGTTTCTGCTGTTTGCTTACATTTTGCCCTTCAGTTTCAGGAAAGAAGACTATTCAGTTTCACTTTCAGATTCTCATGCTCAGTACTACAGAATTTATATCCCAAACCCTGTAAGTGAATGTTTAAATTCAAACAAAAATTCTTCTCATTTTTCTTTAAGCCATGAAGATATTTATATTAATACTAGGTTTTATAATGCTTTAAAAACACATTTAAGAATAAAAACTTG
Organism: Pelodiscus sinensis; assembly: GCF_052426305.1. Lineage (NCBI taxonomy): Eukaryota > Metazoa > Chordata > Testudines > Trionychidae > Pelodiscus > Pelodiscus sinensis. The sequence continues at coordinate 15,476,100 of NC_143068.1, read as the reverse complement.
ATTTTATCTTAGAAAAATAAATTGTTTAAATTTTAACCTAGTGTTGACATTTTAAGGATTCATATCAGAACCCAGCAAACTGTTCTGGTCTTCTGTGAAGAAATAATTTTATTGGGGAGTGCATATTCCACTTCTATAAAAATACTGCTGATTTGATTGTGGCACCGGAGGCAAAAATCAGCTATTGGCGGGAAGATAGGAATCTTAAAAAATTATCCTAAATCATTCAATATGTGGCATAATTCTTAAAGCTGTAGCTCTAGGAACCATGCAATTAGTTCATTACCTGATTAGTTTTTTTTTAAAAGGTCAACAGTTTTCCCCAAATATACCCTTAATGTGATCTTATGACTCTAAATGTATTTAATTTCTCTACCACATCTATATGTTTTGTTAGTCTATAAAGTGCTACTAGGCCATTTGTTGTTTTTTTAATTTATCCTGTACAGACTAACTTGGCTACCCCTTGAAGCCTCTGAAACCAATAATAGTGTTAGATTGAGAGTGCAGTGCAGGTAAATATTGGACTGACATGGGTATATTTTTGGAGTATCAATCAGCAAATATTAAAACCTTGAACGTGTGATGCCAATATCTGGTTTTAGAGTAATATGAAATTAAAAAACAAGATGTGAAGTCACTATGAAATGCCATACTTGCTTTTTACTCTTCACCCTCCCCCCATATGTATCTTAAACAAAAGGTTTCTTTCCTTCCCTCCAAACTTCAGAGAGGCGTCCATCAGTAATAACAGGGAATATTTGTGTACTACTGAAAGGGATTGATGCCCCTCTAGTATCATCATTATAAACGAGGGCTCTTGAGGCAAACTTCCTGTCAAGAGATAAAATTAAACAAACAAAAAAAAAAGGTTGGTTTCTGACACAGGATGTCCTACTGTAGGGTCAAATTCTGCCTCTAGATATGCATATAGCTAATTTACTTCAAAGGGAATGGTGCACACACACTTGATAACTGAAACTATAGTCTCTAAAAAAATAGAAAGCTATCTGGCCTCTTCAACTGCAATATTAAATGTCATAAGAAACTATTTGAACAAGAGTATATAGCATAAGAGCTGAATCATGCACACAAAGCAAAGCCGAAGAAAACTGGAATTAACGTGAAGGTCCAATTTTTCTTGTGCACATTCAACTACCACAACCACATAATTACACAAATTAGGCATGCTTATATTTTTTTTTGAGGGAGGGAGGGGGAAGAGTCATAGTGTTTTAAATAATGGTCTGAATATTTTTTCTGTTGATATTTTAGATCAAACTACTAAACTATCTTTTATAGATATGACATTTGAGGGGACAGTATGACACACAGAGATACAAAACTATACACAGGCGTCCTATAGCCTGGAAATTATAATTTACTTCCATTTAACTAGCCATTACTGCTTCTAGTAGTTAGCATTACTAAATTTTAGCAAAACCAGCCTACAGATAAGTGTACTTGAATAGGTTTATGATTTGTATCTGTATTAAATAAAACATTACTCAGATCCAAAAAGCATTGACAAATGGTGAAACTGACGGTCCAAAACCTGTGCGGCAAGTATCAGATCAGTTTAACATCAGTAGATGTGTCATTCTCAATCAGACTAGCACTCCATCACATCTGATATCCTAACTGGCAGTAGCCAAACCCTGATGCTTCAAAGGAAGCTGATGCCATCACTAAAAGCTCTGAATAAGTTAAGTGTGATGTATAAGGTTCTTGGAGTTCCTTTCTGACTCTCTGAAGCAATCAGTTTAAATACTGAAGCATGAAATTTGATTACCCTTGTATGATCTAAGTAGTACTGATAATAAAGTTTTTTTAAAAGCATCCAGACATATTAAACATGCTTCTAGAGCAGTGAATTCTTTAAACTACATATTGCGTGAAGTAATATTTATTTTAATCCATACTACATTTATAAGCCATTAATTTTATCAAGTGTTCCTTTGTTCTTGTATTAGGAAACAGCATTAAAACGAAAAGAAATGATCTGTTGCTACCATTCCCTTTACAGCACAGTAATTACTCATTTAACATGTGTCCACTTAACACGTTTTCGCAGTAGCATAATTTGTTTTTAGGGAACTTTTTCGAATAACACGACCGTCCCTGAAATAACACGAAAATAATCAAGTGGCGGACTACTTTGTACGGTGGTATAAGTTGATGAAAACAGTGGTATTACACATGAGCAGATGAACACATGTGGTCACAGCACTCCTCCACTCACTCACGTGTTTATCTTCGTGTTTTAACAAACCGCGGCGACTTGTGTTGCTAGATATCTTGTGTTGCTAGATATCTAATGTTGACGTTGACGACCAAGCATCAACAAAAAAATGACTTTGCCACCACCACCTGAAATGCAACCCTCACATTTTCCATTATTTTTAATGGGAAAATTGACCCCGCATAGAACGTTTTCGCTTAGCACGAACATTTTCAGAAACGCATCTATAGTGTTAAATGAGGAATTACTGTATTAGAGTATTGCAGGAGAATTCCCTACAATTCTGATTGCAATGCATAAACAAACCAATGATCATGGTTCTATGTTTTAAAGTAATACCAGAGTGAGGCACGATCCTGTCAACATTTATGCATATACTTCACTTTACTACCTTGAGTAGTTCCACTAATTAAGCACATTTTTAATGCTGGTAATTTGAGTAAGGTGAGTAAAGTGCTGGCAGGATCAGGGTCCCTAAAGAGCAGCTACAGAACACACCACTTTCTACACTGGTGGCTTCTTGCGCTAGACCATCTTGTGCAAGGGTTCTTGGGCAATAAGTCTTGCACAAGAAAACGTCCACACTGCCATATGCACGCTGTGCTTTTGCGCAACAGCTCCCATGGCAGTGTGGACGCTCTCTTGCGCAAGAAAACTCTGATGGCCATTTTAGCCATAGGGCTTTCTTGCGCAAGAAATCCCTGCCGAGTGTCCACACTGCCCTCTTGCGCAAGAGCTCCTGCACAAGAGGGCTTACACCTGATAAAAAAAAGAGCATAACTCTTGCGCAAGGAGCCCTCTCTTACCACGCCGTACTGTAAATTTCCTTGTGCAAGAGCGGGCGGGCAGTGTGGACGCTCTGCAGATTCTTGCGCAAGAATGGCTGTACTTGTGCAAGAAGCCGCGAGTGTAGACATAGCCTGGGTATATATTTAGTGTAAAGACTCAAAATAGTCCTGCATCTCAATTCATATAAAATAAATTCCACCCTAGCTCTATCTTCACTAAACTACTCTAGACCATTTTAATACCAACTCTCTTTCCTAAACTGAGGAAACCAAAAGTGCACATAGCACTCTAGATGTTATAAGCATATGTAAAAGAAAATACAGAAAATCATGATTATTTCTAATGCACTCAATGTGCTTTCAAAATTGCTGCCACAGAGAGTTTATACTTCCATTAAACTATCAACTGAGATGCCTAGCATATTTTCCCACTTAGCAGATCAAATGGACAAGTTCAGAATCCCTCGGTGTATAAGAAATTTAACTAGTGTAGCCAAATGTGCACTATTGAAATTGAATTTAATATATCGTATGACCCAGTCCCAAAGGTACTTAAATTTCATAGCCTGACATAGGTATTAATATTCAGACAATTTAATGACATCAGCAAATGCCACCATCTCTTTGTCCATTTCCTGCACCCAATCACTAATAAATATATTAAAACCAATACTTACCCCTGTGGGTATTAGTCTCCCAAAAGTAGGAGACTACTCAGTTTTTAAATCCACCTACTCAGTTTTTAAATCCACCATAAATAATAATTTCTTAACCATAATTTCCCATAGTCTTACAAAAGGAATTTTAAAAAAACACCCCACAGAATAAGATTTATTTACTATTTTATTAATCTTCTTAAAGAACTGTATACAGGTTTGACAGCTTTTGCAGTGGAGAATTAAAGAGTCAGATTGGTTTGACCCTCAATATTTATTCAAGTGCAATATCACATTATCCACAATTAGTTTCTCATTCAGCTCCCCTGAGTTGAGGATATATTTCCCCTTCCATAACTCCAAGGATCTCATCTAGCTCTTTTGTTTGATTATTTTAATAAAATTAATTGTATCATATTACATGAATATCTCCATTATTTAATGCTTTCTTTCCTTCAGACATCTTGGATCTAGTTTTAGTTATTTACTTCAATGAGTTGCTTAAAAATGTCCTATATCTTTTTCCTTGGTGTGTGTCCACACTGCAGCTCAGAGCATGTTTTCCAATGCAGATAAACACCCGCTAGCTCTGCTCAAGCCACTGAGCTAAAAATAGCAGTGGTCATAGGGGCAAAGGCAGTAGCTCAGGCTAGCCATACAAGTACATACCAAGAGGGTTGAGCAGGTTCATAAGCAGATGGCCAAGCCTCCACCTGTTCTACCATGCTATTTTTAGCACAGTACCTCCAGCAAAGTCCCCTCTACCTGCAGTGTAAAGAAAGCTCCCAATTGTGATGTAGGCATACGCTTTCAGGTTAATCACAGCCCTGATCTAGACTGGGACCTTTTGTAATAATAATAATAATAAAAAAAACCTGTCAAGACCATGCACACTGAGCTCTCAGATTTTCCATCGTAATTCTAGATGTTCTTTCACAGTGACTAGGAACAGTTCATATTCTATATTTTTAGTTCAAGATGTAGTACAGTAGTTCAAAACAAAACAGGTGTCATTAATGACACTTCAAGTCAGACTTTTTTCTCTCTCTGTCCATGCCACAGTAACGATAAATCAACATGCTGCATTAGATCTGTTGATATTGATACATACAAATTGATGTAAAACAGACATATACAAAGCACACTTTTTCCCATTATTAGATAACTATTCTAAATTCAAAATTGTAAAATGATAAAAAAATCCCCAGAAAAACTTGGGTTTCATCCCCTTCCTCCAAAAGCCAGAAGGCTGGCTTACAATCATAAATCTATTTTAGTCAAGTTACCAGGACAAATTACACTTTTGTTGATAGCATTGGCAAAAAAGCCAAGGACTGACTGGCCATGGAGAATATACTGCCGTCTCACCCCTACAGATGGTCCCCTCCAAGTCAGTCAAGGCACATTGGCTGGACACTGTGGGAGATTTGGACTATTGTTTGTAACATGCTTGTACTGAAAATAGAAGAGTTCAGGTGGCATCTTTCATTTTTTTCAATTGAAGGGGGGAGAAGGGAAAGAATTAGCTGGCAAGAAGCAAACTAAACTGTTTTCGTATTGGATTATAAGGGTTTACTTTTAAAAAATTTGGCAGAGAAAAGCAAAACAGAACAGATTTTCAATTCTACTAATGAGTTTATACTGCAGATCCAGCTGCTTTGGCTCCCCTTGTTATTAATGAATTTAAAGGTGGGATGTACTGAACTTTGAAGCTTCTTTCAAATCAAGTGTGGGTATACACAAGTGTATTAGCCAGTATGCTCCCTATTTAAATCCCCTGCTCAACAAAAGTACTTGGTGTTGTTTGAGGTCATGACACAGAGTTAAGCAAGCAATGTCTTTAAAACCAATATCCCAGAGATAAATGTATGAACTGAAGTAGGAAACGCAAGCATAAGCCTGAAAAACCAGACCTCCCAAATTTCAACACTTTAAAGGGTGATGCCATATAATTTTCAACTACTTTTTATTCAACTTTTATACTCCAGTTTCTGAACTACCATTTCCTTTCTTCCTCTTCCCTCAAAAAATCAGGATTGTCTAAAGCAGCAACATAGAACTGGTCCATCACAAGCAACAACTTCAAAAACATTCACAATTATTTTCAAATGATAAACACAAATTGTCATCCAAAATGCCAATTAGTACCTCACTGGGATCCCTAGAGCCAGGACTCCAGCCCAACCCAAATATTATCTACACTGCAATTTTATAACCCTGCTGCTTGAGCACCCTTTTCCCTAAATCTGAATTAGCTAACAATCCTACCACTGTGTTTTATTGCAATATAAACACATTTTAGGACTCTGTGGCCCTCAAGCCACTAAACATAAATGTCCTCAAGACATATATGTCCTCAACTTTAAGTCTGTGAGTTTTTTTATTGAGTTCAATGGAGTTTCTGATATGCACATCCCTTTGCTGGATTGGGACCTGAGACTCCAATCCTTCAACAATGCTTTTATATAGGCACAAGGATCTGGGGTGGGGAGTTGCAAACAATTTGGAGGGAGATTTTAAATGTCACATTGAAGCCTTCCATAAAAATTTGCCATTATTAGAGAAAAGGTTTTTAAAAGCAGACTCCAAATTAATCCATCTTTAAAGTTTCCATCCAAACAAATCAGTGGCAGTTCTGGAAGGTCATGCAATCATATTTTTAAAAAAAGTCACGGAGGAAGATGCTAAAGAGAGAATGTATGAGATCTTCAACATCAATTAGACAAGACAGACCTCAGTAGGACTGAGAAAATTTGTAGACAACAGGTTCAGGCAAAGAGTTTTAACAGGTTGAAGATGAATCCCCTAAAATCCTTCACAAGCCCTTGAAACTATGAGGCTAGATCACAGAAAGTGTTGTCTTATTCCATATCTCTGTAACTCCACAATGCAAAAGATACACAAAACAAATAACCACCTTTTTAAAAAAACTGTTGTGGTGTGTGTTTCAATTCATCATTTAAAAATCTCACTCATTCAGATTATCACAACAAGAAGTCCTTGTCTTAGGCCAACCACTAGAAATGTCCTTCGCAAGCAACAGAATATCAACTTTATAAACCTGACATGAAGAAAAGCTTTTCTCTCACACCAACATGGTCCAGTAAAAATATTACATTGCCCACTTTCTCAACTTTATAAACACAGACCTGAATGTAGGTTCCTCCACTGCCAATTATACCCATCAGTTTTTAAAAGTATTATTTCTGCATCATCCAACTATGTGGTGTGCTAGTCTTTTTGCTAAGCAGGAAATACCTTGTATCTTCCGTGTATGATGAATGATTGACATTTGGGATTACAATTAGAGATGCAAGAATTAATTTTAAAATGTGGAAACGTCCCTCAAAGTATCATAGCTTATGACCGTTCTGAAACAACTTGTCCCCTTTTTCCTCATTATGCAGGTCTCCATCCTGCAAATCCAATTATGACAGGCCTTCTTCCTTTAGGGTTAGTTCTCTCCCTTCTATACCCTCAGCTGTCTGCTGTATGGTTTAGGAAGATATTTAAAATAAAAACAACCTATCGTTTTATAAAGACATGTATGTGGAGCCACCAACCTCTTTCCCGTCTTACATTAAGGGTTTTACTGGGTCATTTTAAAAACAATCAAATCACAACTGTTGGGTGGGATGAGGGGGTCCCAAAAATTTAGCTTAAAGCCCCAAATTTACCCCATTAGAGTCTCCACTCTACCAGCAGCATTTTGAAAATTCAAAGCCATCATTTGGGGAAGGGGGTAACCCAAAGCCCACTCTGATCTTTCACTTAGCATAAAATGAGGCTCACAGGTCTCTTTCTTTGACCCTCATGTGGGAGAAGGTGTGGGGAGGAAGACGGGAGGGGGGGAGGGAATGCACACAGGAGCACAAGTCAAAACAAAAAAGTAAAAACAGTTACTCACAATCATCTAAGTCATCCTGCAAATCCACAAAATACAAAGGGATCCCTACAAACAAAAACAAGAGAGAGAGAGAGACACGGGGGGTTGGTTTCACACGGCTCGCTGGAGAGCGGCGAGACAGAGCACGACAGAGCCACGCACGAGCGGACAGGGCGCTTTGGCCTCGGCCCCCCGCGCACCCCAACACACACGCACACCCCCACACGGAGCAGGACGGAGAGGAGCGAGAGCCGCTTACCAGCCATCTTGGAATGGACATGGGAACCCGGGGAGGGGGGCAGAGGGCGGAGCCGTCTGCGCTGCCTGACCCCGGCTGAACCCTTACCCCCCACACTCCCAATGTAATACAAAATGCTGCCCGGGGGGGGGACAGCTGCCCCCCTAGGCGCTCAGCTGCCCTCAGGGGACCCAGAAAAATTACAGCCTTGCAAAAAGTGTGCCCCTGAAGGAAGGGGGGGTGGTCAGGTGACTCCAATGGGCTGCCCAAGATGGCGTCTGGTGTGTGGCGCCTGAGAAGAGGCGGCTACCTGTAAGCTGTGCTTGGAGGGGAGTTGGCCGGCCGTCTTTGTCTCCTCTGGAGAGCTCGCTGCCCGGGAGGCCTCCTCGGCGGGTGTGCTCAGGGTGGGGCTATGGTGGTGCTGAGCTGCGCTTCTGGTTCTCTTTAAGGCAACAGCCTCCCTGGCCATGGCTCTGAGGGAGCTGAAAGTTTGCTTGCTGGGGGTAAGTGACCTTCCTGGGTGTACCTGGGCTGAAAGGGAAGGGGTGTCTGCTGGAGAGTCCTCCCTCTCCCCGGTGGTCTTGATGAACAGGAGGCAAGGACGGGGAGGGGAGATTTCTCTGCCTGCCTGCTGGAGGGATTTGGTCGTGAGAGCCCTTACAGGCGGGGGGAGGGCTCTAAAGGTGTTCTCCCGTGGAGGGAGGTTATTTTTGATCTTTTCCAGTGTGTTGATTTCGGTAGCATCTGTCCCTGAGACGCCAGAGCAGCTAGCAAAGCCTTTCTGGCTAGGAAGAATGTTCGTTGTCCGTGTTTGAGACACGCAGAAACACAGCCCTTTTTTTTTCCAAGGCGCTTCTATTAAAAATGATCCTGTGTTGAAATTGCTCTGCTCCCATACACCTCTTACGCTGCCTAAGGCTTTGATCATGTGGGTAATATTTAGCTCTGGCACTTATGTAGCTGGATATCAGACCCGTAGTGCCATTTTTCAGGCATCAAAATCGCTCCCCAAACACTAGATAATGGATGAAGACTTAAAAACAAACGTGGGTCTGACTTTATAGCTTGTGTAGAAACCAAATCCAGCTGAAATCAATTGAAGCTTTTCCTGGATTCACTCTACTTGAACGGAATTTGACAGGTCAAACCATGTATTTCCTGGTTCTAAATAATCATGTATCTTCTCCCTGGAAAATGTGTATATAGTCTTTTTATATCTGGTATTGGGGGTCAGGGTGTAGTTTGCATTACTGCTTACTAAATAGGTTATCCTTTGTTTACATCAAACTTTACCTGTGAAATCTTTGTGGAGTGGGAGAAGCAGGAGGAAGAGACACTTCCCCTTCTAAACACCTCATCTCAGAAACTTATTTACTTGCATTCCCCCTTTCTCTTCTTTGTAACTTGTATTGTTGTCTGTTAAATACACTATTTTTGTCACATATATTTTAGTATTTTTTTAATTCCCTTCTCCTCTCCCAATCAAGAGGATCAGTACAAACTTATCTCTTTTTCTGAAGAAGTGGGTTGTACCCATGAAAGCTTATCTATATGTTTTATTAGTCTTTAAGGTGCTGCTAGACTATTTGTCGTTTTTCCAGTTACAGACTAACTCGGCTACCCTTCTGAAGCTTTACATTTTGTACTAATTAATACTGTAATCCTGACTGCAAACACTGCAAAAAATGTTTAAATGAAAGCAAGCTTGTTATAGTCAAACATTTCTCAACATTAGGTTTGGTAAACTATCTTTCTCAAAAGGTTAAATTTGGGGGTGTACATTACTTGATTCTGTAAGCTGAAGATTTTAAAGTAGTTCAGCTATGTTAACTACATTGCCATCTGAAATGTGTTTAAAAGGCATGTGAGCAATCAGACATCTTAACTTAGTGCTGCAAGAAGATGCAACTTGAAGCATGCCTTTTGTTTCTTTAAAGCTTGAGCTGTCCCAGTTATTACTCAACGCACACACAACCTGGTATTCAATTTCTGAGGGTGCTTGGAACTATTTTAAACCTTGGTTTGTCACCTTTTGAAGTAATTTTCCTCCTCCTTTGCTCCATCTGCAGCTGTGAGATAAAAAATATGTTCGTTTCAGGTATGTCACAGAAGATGTTTAAGGTCTTTCATTAAATAGGGTGAGACTCAATGACTCAGAGGCTGAAATATTTCTAATGCTTGCAATAGTGTGACACCCTTGCTCTGCCTGTATGTATTAATTACTTTATTCAGCTACACATGTACACTTTAACAGTTGAAGCAGCAGCTCTTTTTCCCCTGGACAAACATCCCTAATTCTGTTTCAAGAGACAGACATTATAACTTTTTGTTATCTTATACAAAATTATGAAAGTATCGGTTTTGGAAGACTGTATCTTTTACAGAGCTACCTCCTATTTTCAACATAATTATTTTGTGGCCCTTTATTTTTTTCAATTTTTCTGCACTGAAATATTTGTTATTATTAAGACCCTGATCCTAAAAGAAGTTCCCCTTATCTGGACCCCTGTTGACTTCAGTGATGTTCTTTAAGGGAACTTGGCTCATTCTTTCCATAAGGAACTTGTTGCAGGATTGCTGTCTATACATGCCCAAGTGTTTATTGTGGCCAAATTCTCACTGGTGTAACCGCTCCTTTCTTTTTTCTTTTTTTTTTCAGGACACTGGTGTAGGCAAATCAAGTATTGTGTGGCGATTTGTAGAAGACAGCTTTGACCCTAACATCAACCCGACCATAGGGTAAGAAGTATAAAATTTATTTGAATTATAACAAAGCTAGAGGAACAATATCCTTTAATCTCTAAGGCTATGTCTACACTCGCGGCTTCTTGGGTGAGTAATATGCAAATGAGGCTAAGCGTGGAATATTGCAGAGCCTCATTTGCATACCTAATGAGCCACCATTTTTTTCAGAAGAGGCTCTTGCTCAAGAAGGAGCATCTACACTGCCCCTTCTTGTGCAAGGAAAACCCTCTCGCGCAATGCCGTTCTTCCTGAAAAGTAATAGGTGTAACAGCATTGCGCAAGTGGGTTTTTCTTGTGCAAGAAGGGGCAGTGTAGATGCTCCTTCTTGCGCAAGAGCCTCTTCTGAAATAAAAGTGGCTCATTAGGTATGCAAATGAAGCTTGGCGATATTCCACGCTTAGCCTCATTTGCATATTACTCGCGCAAGAAGCCGCGAGTGTAAACATACTTTATACAGAGTAGGAGAAGTTGGGTAAAGTGGCTAAATCTATCCAAATTATATTTCAAAACAAGACAAAAACTTGTACTAAATGCTGAAGTGAGGGTTAGGAACTCCTGAATTAAGTCTTTGCACTGCCACTGACTTGAGGTGAAGCCTTAAGTCAATCAGTTGGGACTTGACTTTCAAAATTGCATGTAGTGTAAACTGCATGCAAATCACCAATTACATACATAACCCTCGATTTGTATACACAGATACATGATTCTGAATACTCAGTACAACTAATGCACGTGGAAATAATGTAGTTTTGAAAATCTTTCCCTTAAGTGTCTGAAAGTGTCACTGTAATGACTGATCTTTAAGGCTAAGGTTTTGTCATGGACATTTTTAGCAAAAGTGACAGGTCACAGGCAATAAAAGAAAAATTCACTGAAGACTGTGACCTCCCCCTGACTATTTTTACTAAAAAATCCATGATTATAAAATAGGAAAGGGCTGGATATCTGCAGGGTACCTGGGAGCTCTGGGACCCCCTCTGCCAGTGGGGTTTTTTCTTGCTCGCTCCTGGTTGGCAAGGGTACCTCACAGCTCTCTGCTGCTACTGTGGTAGGTGATGTGATCCTGTATCTCCCAACTGTGGGGGATGAAGTCACAGATTCTGTGGCCTCCATGACAAAATCATAGTCTTACTGATATTTCTAAATACCCTTAAAGATTGAAATATTGTGTTAATATTCTGGATTCCTGCAGTTTCAGTTTTTGTGTTGTAGAGGTTTACAATCTTGTCCTGTTTTGTATTAGTAATCTTAAAAAAAATCCTGTTAGGATTTCTGGATTATGAACAAGCAAGTACATTCTGCTGTTCGTGCACGCTTCCGTAACTGTTTCTCATGGATCAACAGAAGATCATAAATCTTGGTCCACTTTATACTGAGGCATCGTTCTTCGTTCTTCAAACTTCACAAATAACTGAGTACAGTAATAATCAGGCTGCTTGAGATTTTAAACTAATGTAAAAACAAAGATGCCTAGATTTTTCTAGAGTGGTTTAAATATTAACAATGATAAATACTTTTATCAACAGTAGCCTTTTTCTCTTTCCCAGTTCTTGTTTCATTAATTAGATTAAAATAAAATGCATATGCCCTTAACAAAATGGGTAAATACAAGAACACTTCCTCATAAAGATCAAAAGTGTTTCTTTATTTCTTTGAGAGATCTAATTTTCCTTTTTTATGTTTTAATTATGGTACAGAAATTTGGATTAAAGACATTGATACTCTTTAGAAATCCTGTTATTTTATTAAAAGCTATATGTAAGAACAGACATGTAGATCATTTGAGGTCAAAACTTAAGGGCTGAAAGTTCTTATCTGTTTGTTTAATCTGCAGCAGAGGTTCTTCACATAGTGGCTGTGAGCTTTCTGCCCTTTTTATGTTACAGGCAGTCCCCAAGTTACGCGGATCTGACTTATGTCGGATCCGCAGTTACGAACGGGGCTTTTCTCGCCCCGGAGGATGGGAGCGGCGGGACGCCCAGATGCGCCGCGGTCTGCCGCCCCCGTCCTCCGGGGCGAGAAAAGCTGCTCCCCGTCTCCCTGGTCTGCAGGGAGATGGGGAGCAAAGCCTTGGAGCACGCCAGCAGTGGGACAGCCGCGGTGCGCTTGGGCTGTCCTGCTGCGGGCGTGCTCCGCGGCTTTGCTCCCCGTCTCCCAGGTCAGCAGACCAGGGAGACGGAGCAAAGCCGTGGAGGACTTGGGCGGTCCCGCCACCCCCCGTCTCCCTGGTCTGCTGGGGGGGGGGGGGAGTGCAGCTAGTGCCCCCCCCCCCCAGCAGACCAGGCTTTTCTTGCCTACCCGTGGGGTAGAGCAGCTGGGGGCTGCCGGGTTGGTCCCGCAGCACCGCTCCGGACCAACCCGGCAGCACCCCAGCTGCTGGGTTGCTCCAGTAGGGCCGAGGAGCCGCGCTACTGGAGCAACCCAGCAGCACCCCAGCTGCTCTGCCCCAGGCATCCCCAAGTCAGCCGCTGCTGAAACTGACCAGCGGCTGACTACAGGAAGCCCCAGGCAGAGTTGCTCTGCCCCAGGCTTCCTGGAATCAGCCGCTGATCAGTTTCAGCAGCAGCTGACTTGGGGACGCCTGGGTTTCTTAAGTTGAATCTGTATGTAAGTCAGAACTGGCGTCCAGATTCAGCCGCGGTTGAAACTGATCAGTTTCAGCAGCGGCTGATGCCAGTTCCGACTTACATACAGATTCAACTTAAGAACAAACCTACAGTCCCTATCTTGTACGTAACCCGGGGACTGCCTGTACAATGGAAGCAAGGGAAGTCCTAGCTAGATATGCAGTGGGGGAAAGAGGTTAATGGGAAAGCTGTGTTGGTATGAAAAAAATCGAGAGTGATTATCTATAGCTTTATTCATTATGGGCCAGATATTTAAAGGTGTACAGATGCTTATTTGAATCTCCAGGCACCTGAAAACTTGTAAACATCTGCTCCTGCTTATTATTTGGACTGATAAGCTATACAACCATCTGATGAATTCAACGAAGATCCCGATCCTGCCACTAGATCCATGCACTGCATGCAATCACTAAGTAATCTAGTAGGATGTAATAATCTAGTAGGCTACAGCCCTACCTATCCTGTATCACATTCAGCCATGCTAGTTCCAACAAGATAATCCAATGGTTGAATAAGATCAGTTAATGGATGAAAACTAGCTGGTCAAAGAGAACCTATCTGGTTCAAGTTCATGTTGAAGATTAGAGTTTGCAGCCAAGATGCAGTCTCCTTTAGCTGAGGATACATGCTTACGGTTGTTCAATTCAGTCCATAGTTTAGGAGTGCTCAGGGTGGCCTTTCTGTCCCTAAGCGCTTACACAGCAGCATCTGCAAGAAATACTTGCTATTATCTCCATTTGGCCAGTATGCTCTCTTCCATCCTGCTATATTATAACCAAAATCAGGACATCCAGGCCTTTGCCACATCCCACCTAGACTGTAGCAATATAATATACCTTACCTAGGCATGAAATCATCAGCTCTTGGTAACTCTTAAGTAGAACAGAACACTGGAACAAATCTCCTCAGCAACATGAGCTACCGAGAGTGCACCATGTTGTTTGTTTTTGTACTGTGTCAGGTTGTTCCCACTAGAATATTGAATCATGTTCAGTACATTCAATAGATATTGTGGGTCCAGACCAATAGATTGCTTAAAGTTCCAGGATGAAGGTGGGGCTGACAATTCTGCTTCTTGGCCACATGAAATTTTCTACCATATGATAAAGCTCATCTGTGCAGGAGGCAAAGCTTTCTCATAGGTCACTTTCAAACTCTGGAATTAACTCCTAGAAGAACTTTGGACCATCACAGACCTTGCCACCTTTTCCTCCAAGGGCAAGGTTCTTTGACCTTGCTTTCTCTGCAGTGAATGCAAAGCAACACATACATCCTAAAAAAACTTACAAAACCATTAACAGTGCTACACTGTGCGTACAGTTCTCCCCCTCATGATAGGATATGAGAGACTGACTCAACATAATGGATGTTAATTACATCACTTAATGTACTACTTGAAGGTGCTCTGATACTGTGGTGATAGAGTGATTGGACCTCTCTAGTTCAGCACCCTTGGAACCTGACCAGTGTTGAAACAGAGAATTTGCTGAACCATAGGAGATGTCTAACACATTACCAATGCTTCTACTGCTTATTGGGCTCTTAGAAGACATTTAAGGATAATTAGAATTAAATATAGCCACCAGTCCTGGCTCTGTGTTCTGTGCTGTTAAACAAACTTTAGGGGACTATGGGACACTTTGCCACACCCAGGATAAGTGGACATCCAGCTAACTAAAACTATGCCAGGCTACGGATAGTGCTAGCCTAGAGAGGTTTAACCTGTACATAGAATGATTCTACATGGACAGTTTCATATAATAAGATTGAGACTAGAGTGGTTCCCAAGTGGCTTATTAGAAATCTACATGTATTACAAGGCAGTATCCTCCAAAAATTATTAAAAGATCACAAGACTTAATATCAGGTTAGCATAGATTAAGGGAAACTAGTATAGATGGACCAAAATTTGCCCAAACAACATTTTATTACAGGAAGCTCCTGCAAACAATAACCGTGTTTAAAAAAAAAAAAAAAAAAAAAAAAAAAGAGTTAATTTGATGCTGTTTTTATTTGTAGTCTATGCCTTCACTTCGTGGCTGAAGGCGTGAGATGGGACAGAATTGTGATTATCAGAAAAGATAACAGGCAGGATATCAAGCTCTGAAGTAATCAAAGAGAAGTATACTTTGCAGTACAGGCAGTCCCCGAGTTACATGGATCCGACTTATGTCGGATCCCTACATACGAACGGGGCTTTTCTCGCCACGGAGGACGTGGTCGGCGGGACCGCCCAGACGAGCCGCGGTCCCGCCGCCCACGTCCTCCGTGGCAAGAAAAGCTGCTCCGCGTCTCCCTGGTCTGCTGGGGGGGGGCGCCCCAGCAGACCAGGGAGACGCAGGTGGTGGGACCGCCGAGACGCGCCACTGTCCCGCCACCCGCGTCCTCCGCGGCTTTTCTCGCCGATGCCTGGGGTAGAGCAGCTGGGGCGCTGCTGGGTTAGTCCCGCAGCGCCGCTCCTCGGCGCTACTGGACCAACCCGGCAACACCCCAGCTGCTCTGCCCCAGGCGTCCCCAAGTCAGCTGCTGCTGAAACTGACCAGCGGCTGAATCTGGACACCAGTTCCGACTTGCATACAAATTCAACTTAAGAACAAACCTACAGTCCCTATCTTGTATGTAACCCGGGGACTGCCTGTAGTAACTAGAGCTGGTGAATATCCGTGAATATTTTGAGTTTTAAAAAATTGTTATTCCAAGTTCATGTCCCTTTTATATTATTCCTGCAAATATCTGACCAAGGTTTTTCTAGTATGAAACAAATTTCAAAGTTGCATGCACAAATAGCTAAAGAAAACAAACCAGTCCTCTGGGCTTTAGTAGCATCAGAGTGTTGAGGAAACATTCTGTTTTTCTTTATCAGCAGATCTCTTTACCTAGTTCTTTATCAGCAGATCTCTCTAGTTTGTGCACCATTTCAGCTTTTCCAGTGCCTAACTAGTATAGATTTTTGGATATGAGAGCAAGCTAGTTGAAGCTCAAACCAGCTTATCTGAATGTGATGCAAGTTGGTTGAGGCAAGAAGCTAGGAGTTATTGCCTACCCCAATATTTAGGATAGGTAAGGTAGCTCCAATTCAGAGGTGTTTTTGGAATGCTGGTTGCTGTTGGAATTCCAAATAGCATTTTGAGCCATGGAAAGCTTCCTTCTTTAACATCACTTGCCATAATGACAATCTTCATTTCTCTCAAATGCAAAGCTTGGTTGACCTCCATTTTGGACTACACAACATGCTGTATGTGAACTGTCCACAAAGACAACTCAGAATATTCAGCTGATTCAGAATGGAGCAGCACAGCTGCTGAAGAGAAGATTTCTGTAGATAGTGCCTTACATTGGTGTTCAATTGATGGTAAAGTCTTCATATATACTTTAGGATGCTGACTGATCTTTAAAGACTCATTTATTTTTGGCTCTAACTACCCAAAAGATGCTCTTTTTCTCCACATGTGTTTCATTCCAACTATAGTTGTCAGATGAGACACTCGGGCTAATAGTACCTGAAGCTCTGTGGTGGGAATGAGATGTCTTCAGTGGACCACCTGCAACTCCAGAATTCACTTTCACTTGGGCCAGGTTTTAAAATTCATGGCTTAGTACAAAACCAACTTGTTTAATGTGGTCTTGCTGAAGGACTGCTGAAGACCTATTTATACTCTGAATTTTTATACAGTGAACCTTTGGAAATTTTAGTAAACTGCTTTCAAGCAATATATGTCTGGTGGTGACATTGTTCATTTTAAAAATGCCCACATTACCAATCATAAATTTGACTCTTAACATCATCACCAATTTAACTACATATTTACAATCCAGAAGGCTTTTCTAAATCACAAAGACATTTATGTTATGTTAAATGTTGGTGCTAAACTGTTTGAGTGTGTCTGTAGAAAACTGTTGGATACACTACCTGTCCCTTCTCAAGAAATTGTATTAAAAGGCTGAGGGAGAGGGATGGGAGGATGCTGAGACTGAGCACACTAGAGATAGGTGGTGTGGGAAAAAGACCCTCTGTTGGATGAGAAACTGAGAGGAGTCATGGGAAGACTGAGGCTGGCCAGACAAGGAGGCTGAGACTAATCATCCATCATGGGAATGAAAAGGAGGCAGTACATCTGACAAAGAGCTATGATGCAGGTGGAGAATTAGGAGGGGGAGGGGTAGCATAGGGTGTGAAGCCAGTGGGATGGGGGACAGAAGGAAGAAACAGATTGGACAAGGAGCCAGAGGATGTAACTTGAACTGGCTGGGCAAGGAGATTTGGGAGAAGTTGGAATAAGAAGGCAGAACTAATAATGGCTGAGAGGAAAAGAAGAAATTAAGAGTAGTAGCGGAGGCTAGGACTCAAGACAGCAAGCTCAGGTGGAAAGATCTTCTAGATGGGCTGGACAAGGTGATTAGGATAGAGACTAGACTGGGACTGGTTGAAAAGAATGGGATGGAAGAGGTCAAGCTTGGGGAAAAACAGGGAGAAGAGAAGAAGTGTCTGTGTCTGCTACACCACACTCCCTTCTAAAGTCTGGAATAGATTCCCAAATTCCCAAGTCTCACTGTTCCTCTGCTGTCTGCAACTATTTGTGAACCCCACTTGCAAAGTGTGCCCACATACAGTATGACAACCTACTACTGCTTTCAGTTAAATGGCTAGGTTTGTCCACTAGCTCAAACAATTCTAATCTAGCCAGAGAACCCTGTGGGTGTCAGTATGATGTCACATGGTAAAATATGTGGGGTGAGGATTTTTCAGTTTCTTTTTTGCGTGTATTTTCCATGATTTAAGATCGTAAAAGCTAGGAAATAAGAATTTCAGATTAACTGTGCGATCCAATTTTGGTCACAGTGGGTGTGTCTAAACTACATGGCTCCATCGATGGAGCCATGTAGATTAGGCTGATCGGCATAGGGAAATGAAGCCGCGATTTAAATAATCGCGGCTTCATTTAAATGGCTGCCGCGCTCTGCCGACCAGCTGATGATCAGACTGCCCCGATCTGCTGACAAACAGCTGATCATCAGCTGGTCGGCAGAGCGCGGCAGCCATTTAAATGAAGCCGCGATTATTTAAATCGCGGCTTCATTTCCCTATGCCGATCAGCCTAATCTACATGGCTCCATCGATGGAGCCATGTAGTTTAGACACACCCAGTGTATAATTGACTGTTTTTCAAATCCTGGATTAAAATGTGTATCCACACACTTTAGGTATATGCTAACAATCATCAGTTAATGGATGTTATATTCATGCTCTGCATGCTTTACCTCATTTGTGTTGTGCAGCAAAGTTATAATGTAAGCACTGTTGCTTCTTAGAATGCCTATAATAGAAATTTTCTTTTGACGTGCTACTTTCCTTTATCCTTTGATAAAGTACATAATCAGTTACGTTTAAATCCACTGAAGTTTGGCTCTCTTACCATTGTGCTTTGGTATTAACTCATATTAAGATCATTGTAATCTTTTATTCAATTTGTTTAAAGGAAACTTAAAATCTTGCACTGATTGTGCTAGACTCTAGCTAAGCCATCTGAGGTGATGGGAAGCTTTAACCTCTGAGGAGCACTTTAGAGCTTTTTGCTTTTCTTACAATAATATTAACTATTGTTTGCTCCCTTACTGTTGAACTGTATTGACATACTCTATAGCTGTCATTAATATGTAACTGAAGTTAGGCAGGGCTTATAGTACTAACTTCTGTGTCCTAATAATACTCGGAGTACTCTGAAACCTGGGTCACTAAACTTTAATGTCAAATTCTGAATCTTGTGCTAAAGACTTTCATGCTTTGGCCTCATTTTTTCAGTGAGCTTTGGGCTAATTTTGGTGGGTCTCTGTGCGGGTCCTGAATCCTGTGTAGCATCTATTGCAGGATCAGGGCCTTGGTTTTCATCTCAAATTTGAAAAATTCACACCCCATCTGACACTTAGTCTTTTTTTATGTTAATAACATCACATAGGTTTTTAAGCCATAGCATACTTTTAGCAGGCAACTTCAATTAGTTGTGTGACCTATTGAAGTCCACAAGACATTT
Organism: Pelodiscus sinensis; assembly: GCF_052426305.1. Classification (NCBI taxonomy): domain Eukaryota; kingdom Metazoa; phylum Chordata; order Testudines; family Trionychidae; genus Pelodiscus; species Pelodiscus sinensis. The sequence continues at coordinate 15,456,889 of NC_143068.1, read as the reverse complement.
TTATGGGGGATCTGCAGATTTAGGGGTATGCTTATGGGGAATGGACTTGGGGACAACACTCTCCACTGCCTTATTCACCTAATTGGTGTGTGCATCCTTGTCTGGGTCTTTTGCACAGTAATTATTTTCAGACATATGCATGATGGTCTTAATCAGTTTTATGTAGAGTTAAAAAGCACTTATTTAATAAAAAAAATCAATCTTACGAAAAATTATGGTATTAGTCAATTGAAGACATTGGCTTTTTATATATAATAATTTGGAAATCTGAATTACTTACAAAGAAAAAAACTATTTCTAGTATATTTGTGTATTGATAATGTTGCACTGAATCTTTCAGAGCATCTTTTATGACAAAGACTGTGCAGTATCAAAACGAGTTGCATAAATTCCTAATCTGGGATACAGCTGGACAGGAACGAGTAAGTAGAGATATTGTTTTTCTCCTTAGTTTGTAAAGTCCTTTTGTAATAAAAATCTGTAAATTATGCGTGTTAATGTTTGTTTTCACACACAATTCTTTCAAACTATAGTGGAGACAAACCCATGATAATTTATTTAATCAAATTTTAATCAAAATTTTATCTTTCACCTTAGTTATTTGACTCCCCTAAGAAAAGAAATCATTAGAAAATGTGAAGATAACGTATTTATATAACATCTTTATAGTACTGGAAAGGTTTACTGAGTACAGTATTATGAGAAGGTTATTGACAAATTAGAAAAGGAACAGCTGAGGAGAATATAGGTAAGAGGGGGGCTATTACTATGAAGAGAGATTAAGAAAAACAGTATCCGTCACAAAAAAAGATTTGTAAGGTGATACGTTTTGGCAGTAATTCACTTCGCAGAAGCATTTCTGTTTGGTGTTGAACATTTCTATGCAACACTGCTCACTCCAGTTGAATTGCACAAGCTAAAACTCTTATTCTGCAAATGTATGTACTTATGTAGCTTTACTGATATGAGCTGTGCCATCATCTTCAATATGGTAACTAATGATAGAATAAAATTATATAGACATTTAAGTGTCTGCGTGATTGAGACATTTAAGTGTCTGCGTGTTCTGTGTTGGATTTGAAACAACAATATTGGAGGAATTTCATTTTATTTTATTTTTCATTTCTAATCTGATTATTTTAGAAGCACATGACTGGAATTTTCTCATTTGAAATACAAATTTTAACCTGATCTTTCCAGAAGAAAAAACTTGATGGCTACTTCTGCGACACACACACCTTTGAGGGGATGCAACAAACCTAAATAAACTAAAATGAACTAGAGAGTTGGAGGAAATGTCTTTATGCTGCATACCTTGCTCGTGAAGTACAGGCAGCAACAAAAGCTGCAATTATGTATAAAGCTTCATAAACATGCCTGAAGCTATTTGGCAAAGGACTTTCATTGTATGTTAGTTTCAGTCTGTTCATTTGAATCCTATTTGAAACCAATAGATAATGTAGTATGCAGAATACAAAATAGGGCAATCTGTGAGGAAGTATATCTGTAAATGGCTGACAACTGGTTCTGTCGGCTTTTATAAAGTTCATGTTTCCTCTTTTCTATTTTTATGCCTGGAGTAACGCCCTTTTCTTTTTGCCATGCAAGCTGTAGACATCTTCCTCCGCACCAAGAGGGTAAGGAGTTATCTTGGGGGAGAATGTACATCTCAAGACTACAGCAATGTAGGAAAAAGACTCTGGAGGGTTCATAAGAAGGTGCCAGTGTCACCTTAGTTCCTTTACCAAACCTCCACTAAAGCGTGCTCCTGACAGCAGCTGCTGTATCTACAAGTTCACCTTCACCTGCACATCCTCATTTTCCTTTCCCTCACCAGCGTCCCACACAAAATATATGTTTATATTTAAAGGCAGAGTTCCTTTCCAAATGTTTCCTTCCACACTTCCAAGTAGGAATGTAATAGTATAATCAATTAACCAAGAAGCAAAAGCTTATAGGTTAACACTATAGACTTCATGCATTTTTCCCCCCTTGCCAGCAAATTTTTTAGCAGGCCATCCAGCAGCCCGGCTAAGTCCTGGTTTGCCTCAGGTCTGGGACGTACCCCCACTGCAGCTCTGCATTTAATGTCGCACAGAGTGCTGCCACTCCACACTGATGCCTTTGTATCTGGGGCAACAATGTGAGGCAACAGGCAACTGGTCTGCAAGGGGAGCTGGTTTTTAAACTGGCTCCCCTCTGGACCAGCTCCCACCCGGCACCCCATTCTGCTGCCTCTAATACAGAGGCAGCAGCATGGAGTGGCAGGGGGCTCCTCAGAAATGGGGTCGGTGCACACTGGAATAGACTAGTAAACGATAAAACATTCTCAAGGTTAATCAACTACTCAATTAACCAATATTTAACATCCCTACTTCCAAGCGATCAAAAACATGAAAGCAATAATACTTCGTAGCAATTCAGTCAAATACAGACAGACTCCCATGTAAGCACAGGTCACTTGCTAATAACTCAGTTTCTCAGTAGTGGCTTCTGGTGTAAGAGCAAAACTGACTTGTGCATTAGGGGACATATGTGGTGCTCCTAAATTTTGTTGTCCCAGGAAAGAGAATCTGACCAAGGTTAGTAGTCTATTTAGTTTTTCCCAGTTGCGCATCAGTCAAATGGCGCAGCCACTAGAACAGCCACCATGGTAAACTTTCAGGCTACGTCTAGACTACAGGCATATTTCAGAAGAAGCTTTTTTGGAAGAGCTCTTCCGAAAGAACGTCTTCTGAAAGAGAGCATTCACACTGCAAAAGTGCATCGAAAAAGTGATCTGCTTTTTTGAGAGAGTGTCCAGACTGAATGGACGCTCTTTTGCATGTTAGCTGTGATTGCTATGGACAGTATGGCCAACTAGATACCTGTGCTTTTTCCTCTTTCCTCTTCTTCCGAAAGAACTCCCTTTTCCCCATCCACACACGCCTTTTTGCGAAAGAGCTCTTTTGCAAAAAGGCTTCTTTCTCCTAGAATGAGGATTACCAATGCCGGAAAAACCCCTCTGTTCTTTCGATTTTCTTTTGGAAGAATGAAATTGCAGTGTGGACGTTCCTCAAGTTTTGTCGGAAAAACAGCCATTTTTCTGACGAAACTCTGTAGTGTAGACTCCTCATCCTAACTTCATGTGAGTTGTAGGACTCTTTAATCCAATATTTGACTTTATATCCAGAACTAAATGTGGTATTGGATTTTATACCAAGTTTTCAGTGATTGTAATACCGCTCTTATAATAAACTACCCTATTAATCACTTGTGCATCTTCTGCTTATACAAGATACATATACTAACAGGAAATTACATTCTATTTAATTTGGAGTACATATTGCTTAATTTGGACAATGCTTACAGGCTCAAAAGACTAAGTCTTGTAAGGATTAAAGAGATAGTAATGATGTGATGAATCATAGAACTAGGATTTATTCATACTTAAGCACAGTTGCAACATTTTTTCTGTGTTGTTTTTCAGTACTGATACTATGGTTTTTTTTTTTTTTGTTTTTTCAACTTTACTAAAGTATTTGTACTGCTGCTAGATATAACGTCTATTCGCTTTGACACAGCTGGCTATGAACTTTCAAAAAAAAATCAGTGTGGAGAAAATCTTACTTTGTACAGCAAGGGAACTCAGTACGTCTTAAAATGAAGGGTCGGGAACATTGGTTGGGGATGGACCAAGTACAGAAAGGACTTGTAGAATCTGCTACTCAGTTCCATTAGTGAATCTCTTGCCCTGAAACTTCCATGACAGTTTTCTGTTGCTGGGCCATCTTCAGCAGAAATTGTAAAGTGTGTAATGACTGTTGTAGTTTGAATAAATAATAGGCTTTCTCAGGTTTACCAAGAACTGGCATCAAATCACATTTGAACTGAGCCATCAGTGTTAAAACACGGTTACAGTTGTCTATAATATGAAACATTGAGTTCCCAACCAGTATCATTTGCTGTTCCCCATGTTTTATAACAATGCACTTCCAAGGCTCGTTAATAAGCAGTTCTTTTTGCAGCAGGTTGCACAACTCATTGCCATTATGAACACCTTGATTAACAACATCATTTATAAGCTGGAATACAATATTTAATTTGTTTTATTTTACATGGAGGGGGGGAGTATCAAGGACTTTAGAAATGTAGATTCTATGACTAATGCTGTGTTTGTTGTTAAGCAGTTTCATTCGAGTTGGGTGTATTTCTATGGGCAGTCAGATCAAACTTTTTAAATAAGTCAGAGGATCACTGACTGCATTTAAAGTATGTCTTAACTGGCATTGTAATACTTTAAAATATCACAGGTGTCTGTTTCCATTATTACAAATAATGGCCAGCCCTAGTATTTAAAAAAGCAACAGGTACATTTTCAGTCAAGAAATTTTTCCCCCTCCTTTTTTTCCCCTCTCTCATCCTATTCTCTATTTCAGTTATGAATTCTAGAACTGTATTTCCAATAAGTTCTAATGTCTTGGAGCCCAAATTCAGAAAAAACGAGCACTAATTAAGGCTAACTGGCATTTCCCCTCCCCCAGTCCATATTTATTTGCTCTATTTCTCTCAGTGACATAGTTTGCATTTCTGTATTCATCCTGATAAAAGCTTTCATTTTGGATTTCATTCCACTTAAATTTTGCACTTCATTTGTGGCACTTCTGCTCAAGTGCCAGAAGTCACTATTTATTTCTCTTTCATTGACTAAAGTTAGTATCAATCTGCCTTCAACCGTTATGGAGTTTTGGCTATTTGTCTGTGCTGCCAAATTCTTGTGATTATACTGACACTCACTGGTCTGTGTCAAAGCTCAAAACACAGTTGGGCTGCAGAGGTAGGAAGTTGAACTGTGTGAACAGACAGCTGAAATAAAATGTAGTTTCTGGTAACATCTGTTTTGTTAAAGGGAAAATGTTTTTTTTAACTGCTGACTATTCCTAACTAAGAAAAGAAATCAATGTGTTAGCAGGCAGGAAATGAGTAATACAAGATCATCAAGTGAAAGTTGGATTTTTCCCAATATAAATAGACATAAAAAAGCCAGGTAGTCAAATAGTCCAAGCAATGGTTTTAAAATATGTTTCCCATTACATCTAGTATATATTTTAGAGAGTTTTTGCCTTTGTTTGATCATGAACACTTCCTAAATGGTAAAAGTTAGGACCATCAAATTCGGTATGCAAATTCTGCTTATCATAACTTTAAGAATCATAAGGTTTTGGTTGTGCCAGGAAAACGGCATGTGCCTGGAATAGGATTGCTTCTCATAAACACAAACAGAAAAGAGAGACAATCACCAAATCAAGTACAGTCCTCAAAATTGACATAACTGAACAAATGTTGAAAGAGACTGAACTAAGATGAGCCAGAAAAATAGAATGAATCCAGAATAGGATTGCTTCTTAATAAAACTTAGGGAAAAGAGACAAAAACAGAGAAATTCGGAGTAGTACTCTGATTTAGTTGTGCTAAATAAAGTCTTAAAGTTTGAAAACTAGAAGAAAATGATATTGCAAACCAAATTGACAATAGTCCTTTTTTATCAAATCATAGAGAATTATAAGAATTTATAGAAATGAAAAAACAAAATACATTTGATGGAATTCCTTCATTTATGGAGCCAACCAGCACCGGGTAAATCTGCTAGTTCTAAGTATTTATTGGAGGAATGGGAGAAATACTCTCTTCTTGGATGGGTTGTGTGCATCCCACATTTTCTGCCTCCCACCTCTCAAAAATTTATTTTCATTCTGTGACCTTTGTGTAAAGGCTTATTCTCAAAAGAAGAATTTTGTGAGACACATCTAAATAGTCTGGAATTTTGCTTTATAACAAAGGAGACTTTTAGGAAGAATAGTACTGCTCTTACTTGAATTATATTAACCAAAAGAAAACTACTATTTTATTAAAACCTAATAAGTCTTTGTGAAAAGTAAACTGTCTCCATGATTTGTATTTCTATATATTTCTTAGTGAGTAGTAAATAGTTTACATAGAGCAATACATCGTACCTTCTACATGTCAGTTAATTATTCTGTTCTTCCACTGATACTTCAGAGTGCTACGTGAGCTGTTTGCATTTTCTTAGAAAAATTTCTGAATACGGCATCTAAAACAGTAGTCTTTCTATAGTGCCAAGCATGTGCTAAACCACTGCAGTTTTTTATGGAGTCAAAAAGCAAATAGCATTCATTCAAGGAGAGTGGCTTATTTGTGTACTTGCAGGCTCATTTAGATTTGTAGCAATTGTCTGTTGCCAAATCCTAAAATTTCTAGCATGTCTTATGATACTTGGTGTATTTCCTAAACCCTTTGCTTCAAGGGTCAGGTGACTGAGACTCACTCGGCTTTTAATTTTTTTCCCCCCTAACTCTTTTGTTTGAAGGTGAAAAACTTGAAAACATTAATACTAAATACCAAAAGATAAACAAAAAAGAACACTGCATTCTTTTAAGCCATTCTCATAACATTTTGGATTGATGGTAATGTACACTGGTTCTTTTTACTTTTTCTGCTGTGGACATGAGTATTTCAGAAAGGAAGAAATGTACAAGTTGCACCTCTATAAACCAGGACTCTCAGGTCTGGCAACATCCATGGTCCAGCAGGATCGTGGATGCTCCAGGATCACAGAGTTCCAGTGTGCTTCAGGGAGGGAGGGAAGCCTGGCATGATGCAGTGGAGGGCCAGGAATCTCAGTGGGGCAGCCCAGTTGGGCTGACAGGGTGTGGGGGAGGGAGAGTGGGAAGCTTGGTGAGGCAGCAGGGCAGAGGGTAGGGCCGGCAGCAGTGTGGCTACAAATGATCTCCCCTGATCCAGCAAAATCCCTCATTTGGGACCAGTTAGGTCCCAAGGGTGCCGGAAATTAGGCATATATACTGTGTGTATTGTGTCTATGTGTATAAATACCTTTTTTAATTAGTGGCACATAGAATTATAGAGCTGGAAGAGACCTCAGGAGGTCGTCAAGTCCATCCCCCTGCCCAAGGCAGGACCAATCCCAACTAAATCATCCCAGCCAGGGCTTTGTCAAGCTGAGACTTAAAAACTTCTAGGGATGAAGATTCCACCACCTCCCTAGGTAACCCATTCCAGTGCTTCACCACCCTCCTAGTGAAATAGTTTTTCCTAATGTCCAACCTAGACCTCCCCCACTATAAGTTGAGACCATTGCTCCTTGTTCTGCCATCCGTCACTACTGTGAACATTTCATACCTCACATCTACATTAGGCTTCCTTCTGTAATTTGACCTTTGCAACCTGGCTCTTCTGAGGACTATGAACTAGAGACCAAGAAAGCATGAGGTCCAAGTACTGTATTTTGCTTCATGTGTTTATGGCATTCTATATTGCCCCCTTATAATCTTTCTTTAAAAACCCTCTCTCAAATATGATCATGCATTGCTAGAAGACTCAGCAGTGTACTTCAATGGAAGCAGCCCTCTTCTTCTTTGTACTAGGTCTTGCTTTCCCTGAAGCTGAGTTTAGAGACAGAAATCCTTGGAGCATCATTCCACTCTTAAATGAGGTTGTCGGTACTGCCTGAATAGCAACTATAAAATGGAGTTCTTTAACAAGAGCACTCTTGGAGGGACAGAGTGGTTTACAAGTTTTAAATTATCATCCTATTCTACTTTCTTCTGGGAGTTAAACCACTTCTTTAGCAACTTTAATCTAAACTCAAATTTTGTTTGTCATCATTTGGCTTTATTATATTAATTCGCTAACCAATGAATATTTTTGGGTGCCAGTAGTATAAGATTACTTTGGCTAAAAATGTTTCACATGAAGTATAGTCTACTGGCAATATCTTTGTAAATTTGAAGATACATTTTCCATTAACCTAAACTCTTTGAATATATAAGTCTTAGAGGGGTAAGCATGTTAGTCTGTAACTTTAAAAAAAGAGTAGTCCTATAGTCTTAGAGGCTACGAAAAATATACATATATAGTATCATGTGCTATTGATGAGACCGTGTCTTTTGTCCACGAAAGCTTGTGATTCATTCTCTCTCTCTCTCTCTGTGTGTGTGTGTGTGTGTGTGTGTGTGTGTGTGTGTGTGTGTGTGTAAATAATTTATTTATATCTATTAGTCTCTAAGGTGTTATATGACTACTCATTCTTTTCATATATGAGAGCAGTGAAAATTGGATTAACTGGTCAATAAGCCACATGATGTATGGCACAGCATTAAATCCATTCTATATGATGTTTCTCCCTGCAGTTCCGTGCTTTAGCACCAATGTATTACCGAGGCTCAGCAGCAGCTATTATAGTTTATGACATCACAAAAGAGGTAAGAGGAGACGGTTTGTAATGTAGTTCTATGCTCACTCACGTATGTTTTATTTGGCCAGTTTGAATCTTAACTCGGTCTCCTTTCTCCACACCAGGAAACCTTCTCAACATTAAAGAACTGGGTGAAAGAACTTCGACAACATGGACCTCCAAACATTGTTGTAGCTATTGCAGGAAATAAGTGTGACCTTAATGATGTAAGGTAAATTGATGGCAGTCCAGTGCAGGTGTAAGTTCAGATACAAAGTAATGATACTAAATATTTTTGGAAAGATTAAAAGATTTGCCAAGCCCCTGAAGGATATACAGTAATTTTAAAAGTGCAGGTCTTTTTAAAAACCAGTACAAGATGTCTAGCCCATATTACAAAGGTTTGTGATGTCTGTCTGCAACTCTTCATCTTATTAACAGCTGCTAATCTTTCTAGGAAAAGTTAAGTGGGTTTTTGCCAATTTGCTGGTTCAGGTGCCTTGTTATCCTCACCAAAATAATAGTGTGTGGGAGCTGCTCTGGGGCAAGTGGGTCTAGAACATAAGATGAAGTCCTGAGGAAGGAATTCTGGAGCCAGTCAAATCTTGGAAAAGGCTTGAATTCAGTTTCTTTATTATTGATGTCTTGGCCAATGAAGCCAAACACCAAAAAGGGATTGAGTTTAAATTCTGTGTAGTGTGAACTCTTTTCAGGGCATGTTGGGAAAGCACTTGTTCACATACCTCTCCTTTGTTTATATTTTATTACCGCAGCTGGGGTGTCAGGTAAAACATGCAGATGCATTTTTAAGGAGACATTGGAAAGTTAATTGACATTGATTTGAAGGGAGATAGGACTGCAAAATTCAATCACTGGCATTTTTAAAAACACTTAAATTTCAGTTATCTAATGAACACCAATATAAAGCTTTAAGAAACAGACTATAAAGGATTAAGTGATATGAAGCAAATGACTTCAGAGCTAAATATTTGTAAAACAAATACTATGTGCTGCATAGTCATTCTTGGTGTTGGTGAAGCCAAACATAATTCTGTCCCTTCTGATAGTTTGGGGCCAGATAACACCACCATAAGTTGTGCACACAATACTTCCCATTGAAACTGATGAGTGTTCAGGCCCCTGAACTTTAATCAGTGTAGTACTTTAAATGCTGATATCTAAATCTATGATTTAGTATAACTTTTGGCAGACCGACTTAGGACCTTTGCTCCCATATGCAGTGTACTTGCCATTCTAGAAATTTTAGTTTTATTGACTGGGATCACAACTTTAAGATACAAACTATTTAAATCTACATGTGAAAATGACTTTGTGGCTTAAAGAATCCTTACACTTTACTGTCAGTCACATTGTAACTAAAGTTGCACAAGCAGGGGCGGATATAGGGCAGGGCGATCGGGGTGGCCGCCTCGGGCCCTGCGCTTCAAGAAGCCCCGCGCATGCGCCGTGGCAAAGGGGGGCCCTGCGAAATTGTGCTGCCCTGGGCCCCGCAAAATGGTCATCTGCCCCTGTGCACAAGAGTTTCCATTATATTTGCCCTTGCTTTAATTCCATTTTTCACTGTAATTTTGTTTGGTATCTTCCCCTGGGGAAGTAGTCTCTTAAAGCCTCCAGTTGGTGTTTTTTTGTTGTTGTTGTTGTTGGAGTAGATGTGTTTTCCGGGGCAGGAGTGGGACTATTGTTCACTATATTTTATAAAACACAGACAATTTGTAAACCGTTGAATATTAAACTTGGACCATGAAGTCCTTTATGAGAAGCACATCCTTGACCAATTTTAGAGAAAAAAAATTGTTAGAAATCGATAAGTTATATTTTGAAAATTGTACTGTGTGTTAACTAGGAATGTAAAAAATAAAAGAAAACAGTAACCGTGTAACCATTAAAAATCCTATCAGTTACATGGTTAACCGTTTTACCTAGGAGGGATTAGAGAGGGAAGGACCATTGCCACTCTTAGGGAGCCGGCTGTCCCATGCTGCAGGCTCTGCAAACTCTACTCCCAGGGTGCTGGCTTTCCTCCCGGGGAGTCGGCTGCCCAACACTGCGAGCTCTCCAAACTTCATTCCCAGGTGTCGGATAGCCAGTTAAATCTTACATCCCTAGTATTGACAATAGACAGTTTCACTAACTCTGAAAGTTTGCATTGTTTTCAGGAGGTCGAGAGCATGCATGTTTCCCTGAATTGTGTACTTCTCAGTGCATGTAGGTAACTGCTGATTTAGAGCCTGACTAAGAAGAAAGCCAACACATTTGAGAGCATTTAATTCTGGCAAGGAACATTTTCCCCCTTGTTTTAAAATTAAAGCCATCTGACTGCAAAAATAGTAATGTGACATCAGTAGTTTCCTAGTTAGCTTTAGTTTCCTGACCTCTCAGAGCAAAATTAATTTAAATGTATTTTCTACCCGCATTTACTGTAAATGTGAAGCATGACATTAGTGTTAAATATCTACCATGAAATACATAGGATGGGCAACATGGAATAGCTTTGATTCCTATGGGAACCTTTTCATTTCCTGTCTCTTTTGTCTGTATAAGCTGAATGTTTTAAACTCTGCTAACACTGTTCTGTACAGTGTTTGCCAGATATTAGGATATGTAAGCAACATCTGGATTCCTACTGAATGAGGTAGATATTAGAAGTAATAAGAGGTTTTAGATAATTTGAGCCATTTTTCTGAAAATAAAGTCTCCTTCCCTCCCTTAAGAAGCAAACACATCCATATTTTCCAGAAAGGAAAATTATGGTGGCTGTTGAATTTATATGATGGTGCTATACAAATACTATTGTCCAGGGCATACTATTGTCTGTTATTAGGGGGCAGGTAATAGGGATGTAAGTGACTAATCAACTAACCAATAAGCAGCAGTTGATTGGTTAGCAATATTGACTAGTAACATTTCCCCCCATGTACCCAGCTGCAGCTCTGCAATATTAAGAGACTTGCCAGCCAGCGCACAAAGACACCCGCTCAGTTCCTGCTCCTGCTGTTGATGGGTCATCCTGCCCAACCTCCCCTGCTGCCACTCTGCATTACATGAGGGCTGACTCATCACCCTCGGGAGCAGGGGCTGAACTGGTGTCTTCGTGCGCCTGCTCACCTGTCCCTTGTAATGCAGAGGGGCAGCAGGTGAAGTTATGCAGGGACCTGGCGCAAGCCAGACTGAGCGCTATCTGGCGATCCTTATTGATTAATCGATTAGTTGATTTAAAAAAATCTATTGACTACTTGATTAGGAAAGTAACTGCATTTTAACATCCTTAGTAGATAAAAGAAGTAGTAGATGAAATTGAGAATAAGAATTTACCTGTCCATGAGAAAATAATGGGATGCCAAACAATTGACACTAAAGCACTTCTTGAAATTACTGTTAAGTAGCCAGCTAATTTTCTAAAATTGGGATAATTAATGTTTGTTTTGTTCACAATGTTTTCTTTCCCTTTTAGAGAAGTCATGGAAAAGGATGCTAAAGATTATGCAGATTCCATCCACGCCGTATTTGTAGAGACCAGTGCTAAAAATGCAATTAACATAAATGAACTCTTTATAGAAATTAGTAAGTACTTCTTTAGTTAACACCTTTTTCTCTGATGGAAACCTGAGCAGAAACTTGACTTCTACATTAGTTTGAAGTTCTATTTTGCTGAGAGTACTGGGTTCATATTTGTCACCACTTGATAGAGATACAAGATTGCAAAATGATCTGTTGGTTTCTGGTCCTCCTCTGACCTCTAAAAGTTTCTGCCTTGAGATTCTAAATCTATTATGATGATCCACACCATGGATAAATAGCAAGCAGGTCACTGAAGTCATAAAAGTCAGTGTCATTTTACCCTGTCTGTTAGTGAATGTTTCAATTTGTAGTTCAAGGTCACTGAAGGATGAGGGAAGGAAATGAATGAGCCTACACAAATGCAGAGCCTACACAAATGCAAAAGGGGAAATAGTATTTCCAATCAGAGTACTGCATCTAGATTTGATTAGGGTAATGTCTTACCCAATGCATAATTGGCTAATGGGGAGTAGTAATTGTGTAATTATGGCACACCAATGACTAAATCTAATTAAAAAAACAAAACAAAACACATTTTTGTGTGGATTCCCTTTAGGAAATTTTTGATTACCCTGTCACTCAATTAGACCACAAATAATGTTTCCACATTATTCCAAATTGACTTTTACGTTGAAGAAATGCAAACAGTACCCACAAGGTAATACAGTGCAGTACTGCACTCTTATGTAGTGAGGATTTGAGTTGTCATTCAGATGGCTATGATAACAGTGAGCACTTACATGCGAATATCTCCCTTAGCTTTGTCCTGAGTCAAGTAAACAGTATAAAGTTAGAGGAGATCCTTTCATAGACACATCACAGCTATCAAAGCTTGTAGAGCTAATTAATTTTTTTTAACTTTAAAGTAAAAAAAAAAATCCATTTACTTTTTTAAAGTTAAAATATATTTTAACTGCTACTGAGGTTCTTTTATGATTATTTAAATAGGAAGCTATTTTTCTTGTGCATTTAGGACAGCAATGGGCAACGAAGACCAATGAATGAGGCGTGTGAGTGGCCCTCCTTCATCTCAGTAGGCCACAAGATTGAAATCCAGTGGTGGCCAAACGTGTGGCCCATTAGGGTTCCACCTGCAGCCTGCACCGCCCCTTTTCCACATGCCTCTTATGCACTGGGAAGCTGAAGCCCTGCACTTACCTACTCCTTCCTCTCCCTCCCAGAACTTTTGGAGGGCCATGAATCTGCTGATTTGGGCTCCACCTCTGCTTCTCCCCTTTCCTCCGAGAGCTTGAACACCGCAAATCATCTGATTCAGACCCTTCAAAAGTGCTGGGAGGGAGGAGGAATGAGTAAGTGCAGGGCTCCAGTGCACCTGGAGGCATTGGGGAACGGGTAAGAGGGGGGAACGCAGCTGGCAACCCAATGGGCTGCAGGTTGCCCTCCACTGATTTAGGGTATTGCTCTATAGTTGACTTTTGAATACATTTTGATGCTTGAAAAATACCAAATCAGATCATGTTGTTTAAACATTAAGCTTAGAGCTAATACACCCCTCAGGCACTTTTACCCAGAGAAAAGGGGCCAGAGCAGGGGTGAGGAGTCCTAAAATCTCCATATTTGTTCAGGGAAGAAGGAAACCTGCCCTTCTGAGCGGCTGTCTCAGAAGCACAATCCACTGAGTAAATGCTTTTGCAGATATGAGATGCTCTGTAAAAATAGTTACAATAATTAATGTAAATCTTACTATAAACTTTTTTTCCTCTGTATAGGTCGTAGAATTCCATCAACTGATACCAATCCCCCATCTAGCGGTAAGGGCTTCAAACTTAGAAGACAGCCTTCAGTGACAAAACCCCGCTGTTGTTGACGGATACTTTAGCAAATCAGACTTGTTTTGAAAGTAGGTGGTCTTGGTAGCGAATGGTTTATGTTGGGTATATATTATTGGTCTTAGATACTTATCTGCCTGATGTTCATACTTCAAGGTCCCACAAAAATGGACCAGCTCATCTGACAGCTCCCAGAAGACACTGCAGTCATGATAACGTGGGCCTATTTACTTACAACATGTATAGTGTCTCCTGTATTCAAAGGGAATCCATCATCAGTTCTTTGGCCTTCCTTGAAAGGATAGTCAATATGTAGATGGCAGGACTGAAATGTTTAATAATTTTGTAATCAAGATTATATGTAATGTTTTGTAAAAGGGAAATGAGCACTTTCGTGGTTCAGAGGGATGAGGAAGGGGGAGGAAACAGCCATGTTGGAAATTGTGATTTTAATCATAAGGCTATTCTGCTACCCTTTCAATTGCTATAATGAATATTATTTTAAATATAATTGTAGCTAATTCAAAGTACAGTGAGGGAATTGGTTGTAGATGGCTACAGACTAAGTTACTGATAAAAATGAGCAAATCAGCCCATCTGGTCCCCACATCCCACTTGCACTTTTTATTTAAAGGTATTATGAACAAACAAGCAAAGAATTTTAGACTATAGACAATCTTATTTTTTTCATGCTGGCTTAACCATTTAATGGCATACTGATACATTTATAAGCACCTATTTGTTTTCTGTAAGCATTTTTACGATTAAAAATGGTGGTGGAAGAGAACCTAGCTGAAACTCCTTCTAAATTTAAACTTGAGCATGACTGACTGACACCAGATGCCATCTAGAGTTCTAGTAAGGCTTTCTTTTTTTGGGCAATGCTTTTTATTGCTTCGCTTATGTAAAGTTTTTGTGCTATATTTATGAGACCAGTGCCTAAAGTATTATAAATTATGTAAAAGCAGTTGAGAAATCTAGCTTTCTTCAGTCTTTCCATTCCACACCCATGGATAGAGTCCCTGGGGATCTCCAAAAATTCTGTCTCTGCACATGAGGTCTTATATTGCAGTCAGTGACCCTGCCAGAAGGCTGGATGATGCTCCCGTCCTGTCACCTCTGCATTTCTGCTTGGAAATGGCTGGTAGGTGTTGCTGTTGGTGAAGCATGTGGCTTGTTGATTCAGCAGATCACCCAGTTCTTGCTGGCTGTGGAACAAAAATACAAACAGGAAACCAAATGCAAGGCATGTATGGTAGCGTAGATCGTTACCTCTTGATTCCAGGGTCTAGCCCAAATTATCATTTTTAACTACTTGGCATTTTTTAAGTGAATCAGCTTTTAGCTTTGTTACATTGTTTTTCTTACATTTTATATTAAACTATAAATTGACCTTATCCTATTATGCTATTTTCATTATTTATTTTTAGTTTCCTCCGGAGCTAGTGGGAACTTCATATTTTTTAAAGGAAGAGCCTAATAAAGTATTTTAAATATTTGAATTTAAGCTTTGATATTGAAATTAAAGCCATGTCGGTGATATTTGTTCCTAATTTGTAATTTGCCATTCCATAATTTTAAATATTTTAGCTGAAGGAAATTTCAAAGAATAAGTAGGATATTAAACAGCTTCTACTTCAGATTAAATTTATATTCAAAATCCTTATTTCAATGCTATCTTCAGGCAAAACTATTTCACTATTGTAACTTGATGAGATAGAAAGTATATTCTGAAAGGGGTTAATAATTGTAATGTAATATTAGGGTTAAAACTTCTTAAGGCCTGGCTTTTAAAATGTGATCTCTGTGGGTATGTTGTTCTTTGACTTTGCACTTCTGTTTGTTAGAATAGGATATGCATGTGCTCAAGCTTCCTGCACATGCAGATGGTTTATGAGCATATAAGGTCTATTGTGTGTGCCCAAAAAGTTGTGTGCACATAAATGGAGGCTGGCTTGAAGCTCCTATAAAAAAATTTGCCGTAACAAAGAATTTTACAATAAAGATATAATTATGTAACGACTTACAGCATGGTTCAGCTCTAAGATATATAATAATGTGACTGAAATCTTTGTGTGTCATTTGAAGCAAACAGATCACAAAACTTTAAACTTTGTTTAAATAAGCTATGATACAGTGTTATATCAAAGCAAGCTAGCAACTGACCACTTAATGATATAGTTACTCAAAGTCCTTGCACAATGGCAGTCATTGAAGGCTGAACTTCTTAGAAAGTCTTGCTCTGTCTTCAGTTAGCCAACTGGCAGAGTTCTAAAAATAACAGACCAGGATGTGGTTATCCACTTAATGAAGCTAGATTTAAAAATTGATTTTAAAGCTAGTCCCAAAAAGATGTCAAGCACTATGCTCTTCTGAGACTTCAGTATGCTTTTGTAGCAGAGTTCCATTTCAGGATAACAAAAATATATTCTTCTTATGGGGTGGGGAGGAAGTGTTTATTTGAAAGCAACAGGTCACCGTTTTTGTAATGCTAGTTTTATAACATTGTGTTATTGTAATCCCACTCTGAAAATATTTTGTACCTTCAGTTACAAATAATTGCTTTTTGTTCCATCATCTTATGCCAGGGTAAGATTGAGTATATACTTAATAGTAGGTTCAGTCGAGTTACTACTGCATATATTTTACTACCACGTGGTGTCATGATTCTGCCAGCAAACTGTTGATGCTGGCAGTGCTTCAGAAGTCTCCTTCCCCATTCCACACCAAGGTACGAGATGCCTTTACTATCTTTTCTACAATATGTTCACCTGCATGGGATTTCTCCAGGCTTGTTAATAGTGTTTTGAGCTTGAGAATTTATGGGAAATCTGACAAGTTTCCAGACACTGAACAGCTAGGGTTGCCAGATGGTTTCAACAAAAATACTGGACACACTTGACATTACATCACAATCTACATTACATCTTATTTAGAAAATACCGGACATTTATAATTTCTCAATTTGTTTCCCGAACAGAAAGCTCAAATACTGGACTGTCTGGTTCAAAACCGGACATCTGGCAACATATTAACAGCATATTTAAAAAAGAAATATCTGTGAAAAATCAAGAACATCTCTCATGCAGAAGATCCTTTCAGGGAACTGTAAACAGATCCATATCCTTTAAATTATCACTTTAATGTCCTTGTACATAAAAGTAGAGGTTTAAATCCCATTGTATTTTTTCATAGAATACTTGGTTTAGCTACACCCATATGCATTACTTGAAAAGAAGATATTTGAATATAGAATTGTAGTAGTAATCTTCCCAGTAGAGTACTCAAGAGTCCAGTGAAGCCATATAACCATATGCTTAGTGAATCTTTAAGAATTTAGGAGCGATGTCCCAGGAATATGCCCTCTTTATGACCAGCATTTTTTTTCTGAATACAGTTTGGCATATGGTAAATTTGGTCACTGACAAGATAGGCTAACATTAATATATCATCATCTTTAAATCCTTCCTCTTCTGATTAAGTCCTGATGCCTCATACATTTTCTTCCTTTTATTTTGAAATCTTTTTAATTTCTTTGTAGCTCTACCCACTTGAATGAGGTATTAATACAGTTTTTCCCTCTGTGCAATTAAGTTGTCTGATTCTGAATCACCCACTGCTAGATTTAACTTGACTATTTCCATGTCTTTATTATCAGATTACCTAAAAATATTTCCATGAATATTAGCTGAAACAGCATCTTGTTAATATCTTACTTGTATAAAATGTCAGAATGCTAAGATCTATATTCTTTTGATCCCAGTTCCCAACGTCATTGTTCACTTGGAAATAATCTGGAAACTGAAATACAAATACATGATTAAACCTCTTCCTGGATCAGAGATGTCCATGTAATTTAGTGTTTGGATTGGTGTAGTTTCATCTCTGACAGAGCTACATAGCTTTCCTGCAAACTCCATCTCCTCAAGCCATCAGACTTCATTTATGCTACATAGTATTCACCTGAAATTACTTAAGTATTTTGTCCCTAAATAACATTTTTATGAGCCTGTTTAAACTGATCAGAGATTATTTGCCTTTTAACAAAATACTTCACTAAGGTGAGCATTGGTGGTTCTCCTTGACTTTCTAAAAACACACACACACTTTTCTGAAGTAGATCCATTGCTCAGCACTTCTAAGGTCTCAACTTAAATGACAGAAATGCACTCTTTAGTATCTAGCCTCTGATATCCTCAAAGGAAATGTACTTTTCTGAGGTAAAATTTGACTAATGGATGAAACTAACATTATCCTCTGTAATGCAATGTATGTCCTTCAATAATGACCTTCTGTATCTTTTTGAAGCTGACAAAGTGGAAACATTTTAGCTCTTTATCAGACCTTGGACAAGACTTAATTGTTTTTCAAATGAAGTCCAAAAATGTAGCAACTGTTGGCTGATGTGTCTAAGATAAAGCTTTGGGAGCTGGATAAGCATGCTCCAAAATGAAGGCATAGGGAAAAACCACAGTGAACTAAACTTTTAAGTCCTAGATATGCTTAGAAATTGTATTTCTGATGGATGTGGCTTTACAGTACCATGTCTTTGTGTGCATGCTGAGATCCTCCTACTAGATCTCTTAATGGACCTGCTCTGCTAGTTTATCTACACAAAAGGCAGAAACATTTTTTTCCCCTAGGGGCAAGATTATTAAAAATCCCATGGAGGCTAGAAATTGGAATTCTCTTGGGAATTAAATTGTTTGCTTGCAAGAAGTTTAAAATTCTTGAAGTAATTGCTGAAGCTTATTAGAGAGATCTTGTATTACTAGCTCATTTATTTGTCTTCCCTATATTTAACTTGATGCAGCCCTTAACTTCCAGTGAAATCCGTAGTATTATTTGCTTGAAGTGCTACCGGATCTGGTCTCTAATACTTTTGAGGGGGACATTCTGCGCAAAATAAACCTTTTATGTAAATATAGGTATAACAAATATAACTTTCTACAAGCACCTGTGATGGGAGTGTTTCATCTCCTTTGAGACAGTTTAGTTGGCAATAATGATAGTCATGCGTGTTTTGGAAATCTAATTCTTTAAATTGGTCAGGAGTCTGGGCATTCATCATTCACTGCCCAGCTCTCATCAGGGAGTCATTTCCTTCATAGATGGCAAAGTCCTCAATTTAGTGGCTGAAAATAAAATCATTCAAGGTGAATGTCTTGCATGATTTAAAAGCTAACCTCAACAGGTTCTTCATAAAAATAAAACAATTCCTTACTTAATATTACTTGAGAAACAGGTTGACAGCCTCAATAATATCTTCAGTTAACTTGTGCAATTCACTTCAAAAATTGTTTTATTTTTTTATCACTATTCATGGCAGTTTTACAATAGAACACCAATTGAAATATATTAATTATTTTGGATGTTTTTCTATATTTTCAAATATGTTTTCAATTATAACACAGAATAAAAAGTGTACAGTGCTCACTTTAATTTTGTTATTATAAATATTGCCTTGTAGAAATGATAAACAAAATGAACTGGAAAATTCTATATCATACAAGTACTGTAATGCAGTCTCTTTATTGTGATACTGCAACTTACAATGTAGATTTTGTTGTTGTTGGTTTGGTTTTTTTGCAGTTACAGAACTGCACTGAAAAACAAAACAATGTAAAACGTTAGATCCTATAAGTCCAGTCTGTCTTAGTGATTTGGCTGAATAAAAAGTAAGGATGTAAAAGTTTACCTGGTAAACTGATAGGGGCTGGAGCAGCTCCTTGCCCACCCCTGGCAGGGCTCCAGCCTTGCGGGGGCTGCTGGAGCAGCCCCTGTCCGTGGTGGGCCCAGCCAGCTCTCCTCCCCATCCTCTGACCGCAGGTTACATACTAGCTCCTTGCTCCTTGGGAGCTGGCTACAGAGCCCACCACGAAGCCTCACCAGGATTGAGGCTGGCAACTCTTGCCAGTCCATCTCTTGGGGAGCCAGCTGGTGCAGCAAAGTCGCCTCCCTGAAAGTGGGGCTAGCAGCCCTTGCTGACCCTACTTCCGGTGAGGTGGCTTCACTGTAGCCTTTGCCTCCCGAGCAGGCTTCACTGCGGGCTATGCAGTATAAAGGTTATTTAAACTTTATGCTGCAGAGCCCACAGTGCATGTAACCACTATGATTTTTTGTGGTTACATGGTTACACTTTTAAGCGCATTTTTACATCCCTAACAAGAAGTAGACCTAATAAATTTGTTTACATTTACAGGAGATAATGCCTACTTCTTATTTACATTGTCACCTGAAAGTGAGAATAAGCATTCGCAAGGCATTTTTATAGCTGGCATTGAAAGGTGTTTACATGTCAAATATGCTAAACGTTCATATGTCTCTTCATGCTTAAGCCACCATTCCAGAAGACGTGCTTCTGTGCTGGCAAGGGTCATTTTAAAAATATGCATTAATTAAATTTGTGATTGACTTCCTTGAGGGAGAATTGTATGTTTCCTGCTGTTTTACCTGCATTCTGCCATATGTTTCATGTTGTAGCCGTCTCAGACGACATGTTACTCATTTTAAGAACTTTTTCACAGCAGATTTGACAAAATACAAAGAAGGTACCAATCAAAATTTCCAAAGGTAGCTACAACACTCAACCCAAGGTTTAAGAATCTAAAGTGCCTTCCAAAATCTGAGAGGGCATGCTTCCAGAAGTCTTAAAAGCACAACACTCTGATGCAAAAATTATAGAACCTGCACCACTAAAAAGGAAACTCAACCTGCTAGTAACATCTGAGGAAATTGAACATGCACAATTCCACACTGCTTTAGATTATCTAGCAGAACCCGTGATCATGATGGATGCTTTCCTCTGGAATGGTGGTTGAAGCATGAAAGGACATGTGAATCTTTAGCATATCTGGCATGTAAATACCTTGCAGTGCCAGCTACAAAAGTGCCATGTGAATGCCAGTTCTTACTTTCCGATGGCATTGTAAACATGGAAGGAGGCAAGATTATGTCCTGCAAATATAAATAATCGTATTTGAGGATTGGCTGTACAAGGACAACTGAGTGGACTTCCCAGGTTCTAAAGTTGTAATTGTTTGGGGGTTTTAATACAATTAGTTTTATACATAAGTTTACATTTGTATGTTCTGCTTTCATGATAAAGGGATTGCACTGCAGTACTTGTATTAGGTGAATTGAAAAATACTACTTTTTTACAATGCAAATATTTGTAACAAAAAATGAGCATTGTACACCTTGTATTCTGTGTGGTAATTGAAATAAAAATATTTGAAAATATTTAAATATTTTTGAATGTTTTCTACAGTTTTCTATTTAAAACCCTGATTGTGCATTTTATCATGATTAACTTTTTAATTGTTTGACAGCCCTAGATACAAAACACTTCTTTTCCCCATCATAATTTTATCAGTGCTGTTTAATGATTTCCCTCCTGGTGGAAGTATCTCTAATATTTATTGCGAATAAGGTTTATATTTTTGGTGTATTGACTACCTTGGGAATTGCAGATTTATTGTAGATACTGCTGTCTGAACTTCATGGCCTGCCACTCCTTCAGTAAGCCTTGCTCATATACAGCAATAACTAAACACAAGTAAAAATTTAAATACCTAAAACAGGTAAGAATGTGGATTATTCATAGATAGACTCTTACCAGCACTATCCCAGACCACTTCTTGTTTGGTGAAATAATTTCAGTTTACTCACTTGAAGTTCTTGGAAGCTTCCAAAAATCGATTAGGTTTATTAGTTAACCTGAAACTAAATAAGAGCTAAAAATCAATGTTTTAGATTGATTTTGCAATCTTTATGTAGTCTGTGATCACAAGTAGTATTCTCTTCATACATTCTTGTGGAGCTACAGTCACTTACTATAAGAACCGTGTGTCCAGAACCAAACTACATAAAAGCACACTATAAAATTCTATGAAGAAAACTTGCAAAATTAATGTTCACATTGCTTTCCCAGCTGTATGTTTTATTAGACAACAACAAAAAAGACAATTTGTTGCGTGTAAAATTGGGTGTCGGCATGTGGATGTTTGAGATAAAAATAAAAATGGCTTCTAGGATAAAAAAAACCTGTAAGCTGTTGGCTATTTTTCTGGCCCAAGAATGTGGTGACAGATGTTTCTTGTAAGAATCCATGTACCAGATTGTACTTGCCTGTAATATTTCACACCAATGCCTATTTCAGAAAAATGCCTTTTGATTCTCTAGAGCTTTGAGAAATAATTGCAGATCTTCCTCGTAATACAGTTGGAACCAAAGAGGCCCAACTTGGCTATACATTTTTTTTACCCTCCTGAAGTTTATCCAGACTGTGTCATACAAAGCAATCTTGTAGAGCCGGGCTACTCAACACGTGGCCCATGAGTCGCATGCGGCCTGTAGCCTGTTTGTTTGTTTGGCCTGTGGGTGGGAGCCAAAACAAAAAAGTAGTCAATATAATGGTCTTCTGTTAATATGCATTTTAGTAGTTACATTCCTGGAGTGTCATTGTTCGTTTAAAAAATGCTGTCATATGGGTGGAAATCGGGTAAATATTACATTTTATTAATATGAACATAACTGACTTAAATGGGGCCTGTGTGTTGTGTAGTCTTGCCTTAATCTTTGTATTCATACTCGTCAGTGTGAAAAAAGCTATTTGCCTATATTTTTGCATGCATATGCAACCACACTTAAGTTGCGGCCCTCAACATGTGCTGTGAGTATCATTGTGGCCCCCGGAGCTTCCAAAGTTGAGTAGCTCTGCTGTAGAGGGTATTTAGAAGAAAACTTTTGGATAGATTTGAAGGCAGACTCGGTTTTAACCTGAAATCCTTACTGGCAACTGGGCTTTTTTTGAGCCCTTAACAGATGGTCCCATACTGTAATATATATATTGTAAGATTGAATCTATGGGATCTGGCTATGGTTTAAGAGCTCAGCTGCTGTGTAGGTGCTTAAATGAAATGGACAGCTTTTTCAAAAATTCTCCGTCTGACAACAAAAGATGTGGAATTCTTATAAAAATCTTGCCCCTGATGTTGACAACCTGTATGTAATGTGAACATAGCTATTTAAAATTGGATTGAATTTTTAAGAATAAGGTTTGTCGTGGGTCTTTTTTTCTTTTCCAAGTAAGGGAGGTGACATGAGTGGCTGCCATGTACCCCTCTTGCACAGCTGTGTGTTTCTCTGCATGAGGGGTATAATCTAACTTCTAAAGATTACAACAGATTTTGTTACTACTCTAATTCTAGCACACTTACAGGATTTGGCATTTTCCCAAAAGGAACAATTGTTAACTTTGCCCTTGTTATCTAAGAACTTGGAGTTGGTCATTTTATAATCTCCAAAATTGATGTTGACTTTTGTGTCAAAGAAACCTGTTACCTCTGAATCTGTTAAAAAGTATTTTTGTTTTGTCTTTAGATGTGATTTTATTTTTCTTTGCTTCATTTTGTTTCTCCTCTTTGCATATGTACTGTAATTTTTCAGATGTTGGAAGATCAGCCCTATTTCTCTCTAGCCTTAATTCTCCTTTCTAATAATTCCATCCAGTTATTGCTCTTGACCATATTCTAACCTTTTACTTGAATAGTCAGTGAAGATGAGTTCATCTCTACTTTCCTGCCTTGTTTGTAACTTGTTCTGATTTTTATTTTCCATTAAGCTTTAGTGTACCTTAAACCTAATATGTTTTCTTGACATCTTGCACTATATTATGAGAGTCTGAAGTTGTAAGGGGGAACAGGTGTGTTTTTATTATTATTCTTGAAGCGTCTTCCATAGCAGCAAATATTTGTAAACAGTATGATAACATATTAATATGGACTTGCAAAACTGTTTGTGAAAACACTGCAACCAAGACACACACATTTCTACATACTCCTAAGATGATGTAAAAAGTGTTATTCATTTGTGCAAAACATTACTTAGAATGGATAAAATTTTGCAAGACTTTGTTAATAAGACTCAGAGCATTTATATTCTTGAATACAGGGCAATGAAACTGATAAATACGGTGTGTAGCACACTATGTGCTCATATAGCACAGTGCCTGGAAATGGTAGAAAGACCTTGATGCAACATGTAATAAATGTTGGCAAATTTTTAATTATTGTTTTTCTTCAGAATGAAGAAATCATTCCACATGTTGTAGTGGGATGGTTTGTGTGTTTTGTTTTTTAGTTTACACAAACAAGCAAACCATTTAAATTCCTGTGATTGGGGCACAAAAGTAAAAATCTTGATTATGCATATAATTCTTGCAATAGAGTAAGAGCCTGTATATGTAAGTGGGGAAAATCATGTTTGTACCTGCAATTTTTGTCCTCCTTAATGTTCTGCCTTTAAAGACTATGTTGAGGGTTAACCTGGTGTAAGGGTTAAAAGGTCTGTGCCTTCTATAACATCCATTATTAAAACAAAATTGAAACTCACAGTTACAGAATCATTTGTAATACTTTACCATGCACAGATTTACCACCATTGTATCACTGCATGAAATATAGTCTGATTACTAGTGATGAAATATTGTAAGAATGAATTGCCAAGCTTATGAATGTTTTAAGACTTGATTTTTTTTTTTAGCAGTCTTCTCTTGGGCTGGTCCTGAGAGTGTACACAGTAGGTCTGTATTGTTGGTTTATAGATGCTAACGAGGAAAGCTTGGCTTCTGAGCTCTTATTTTAGTTTATATCGTTATAGTATATATTCTGCAAATCTGAGTTAGCATATTGTAAACTGCTTTGGTTCCGCTTAAGCATACATAATAAACTTTTATAATGTAATAACATGCAAAATCACTACCAAGTTAATGTATTGTGCAAAAAAGATGTAAACATTTTATTAATAAAATGTTTTTATAAATATGTTGTCTTGAACAGTTTCTGGAGTCTTACTATAGAAATCCTCAAAAATATTGATACAACTCACTATGTACAGCATAGTCTGTAGGAAAAGAGTTGTAGAAAACACCCCCCAAGAAAAAAGGAGTACAAATAATACTTCAAACACAATTTTAAAAACACAAGCTTAACCTACCATTATTCATCTGAAAGTTAAATCTTTGTTGCAGGTGCATACACCAGGCAACACAAGACAAAGCTGCACAAAAAGAGAGAGAGTAACAATGAAAACAGGAAATGCAGCACCTGTCTCTAATACATCCTTTCACTTGAAACCTAGCCTCTGAGGAAAATATAGACCCTCACAGTCTCAGCTACTCCAAGACCTGGCAAACATACCAGTGTTAGGTTGTGTAGTGCATTGCTTTTAGATTGCTTTTTCTAGTTGCATTGTCACAAACTGGTATTGTTCTGATTGGATAAACCAGACTTTTGTTCACCTGTGGCTTTTTTTAAATCAATGATTTTGTATCATGTCTTTGCTTTTAAAAGCACTTATTTGTCAAGTGTTGCCTACTGAAACTTCATATTTACACCCAGGTCTTCGCTGTATGTTTTATCCTGCATCAGGTACTATGGTTGGCGCAGTACAAAAACAATGAAACCTATCAATTCAATATAACATACAGTGGGTATGGAGTTTCAGACTTTGAGTTGCGCAGCTTGTTAGGATAAGCCACTAGCTGGCCATGAGATGTGGGGGGTGGTTTTTTTGTTTTGTTTTTTTTAAATCTGAGCATCCACAGGCATGGGCCACCACTTCATGCAGCTCCAGTTGGGCAGGAATGGTGAACCTTACCCGCTGGGAACGGCCATCCTCTGAATACTCAGGGAAGTAAAACATCACGTGGCCTGCTAGCACCTTTACCCTTATAAGCTACAACCCGATGTTTAGAAACCCCTGCAGTAAGCTCAAACCTGTCTTTGCAACTGTGGAATCTGCAATTGCTCTTATAGTTACCTGAGCTAGGAAGAAACTTCTCTTTTCATCCTACTGCTTCCCCTAACCACCCAGATCCCTGCTACATGGATTTTGATATTGTCAACTTAAACCAAAATCTCAGGCATGGTGATTCATGTATGGTTTGGGTTCTTGTGTATAAGGCTGAGGGACTAATCTCTGCTTTATAAAACCAAAAGTATAGCTGAATTTTGTACGCAAAAGAAATCTGTAATCATATGACTAACTTACATGTTCATTCACTGCAGTTTTGTGCACACATAGCTAATTGTGGCCATAGGTGTATGCGATTTCATTTGTGCTGTGGTAGGGAAGTAAGACATTCCATATGTGCAGCTTACTTAAAAATAAGACAAGCATAATGAACATCTCTCTTGCAAATATAAAACTATTGAAGTGAAGCAGAAGCGCTTTAAACCACAAAACAGAAAAGAGAATAATACATAAGAACGGCTTTCTGAAAAGATGTTTTTCACACCAGAGAGCAATAGACTGAGCAGAAAGGCAAGTATATTGTATGTACATAAGCCTCCTATGGTGAAGATATAATTGCCTTATATTCATTGCATAATGATTATGGTTGCTCAAGCCACGGAGTTAATAGGCTGCTGCACTCTACCTGCAAGCATGGTGAAGCACTGCTGCAAAATAATTAACTCTAAATCCTGTTTTGGGTTGGCTATTAGTTTCAGGGTAACTGCATCTGTATTTCCTCCCCTAGCCACCCTAATGCCTTGAGGAACCATGTACTGAAAGGTTTCCAGCTTCCAAATGTCTTCTTTCCTGGGCAGAGACCCATGTCTCATTCCCTCCTGCCTGGGAGTTTTAAGGCTGTACAGCTCTTTTCCTAAACTGTAAGCTCAAAGCAAGCACATGCATTCTTAGGTAAAAGCATTACACAGAAGCCATTAAAAATATTTCTGTATGCATGCTAAAAGCTCAGTAGAGGTTGCTTATCAGTCTTATTGGGCCCTGTTAGGCTAAAGTCTTTCCAACCCTTCTGCAAGGTTTGGGCCCTCCTAGTCCTATCTGCTAGATTAGAAAAAAGATCCTTACGTCCATTTAAGGTCAGGCTACTTATTCCAAAGTCTTGTGTGTGTGTGCGTGTCTTGGTATCTGGTGCTATGACAATCTGAGTGACTGCCCTTAATTACTATCCATTGTTAATCACTACCCATTGTTTTTGTTTCCTGGAGGAGGTATACCAGCCCTCCCGCAAGGAGGACACAATCATACATGAACTATTCATTTAGTACAATGGAACCCAAAGATACTTAAACTTAATTCAATAATGTCTTCTAAGGATAGGGCGGGAAATTGCCTTGTTTCTCACAGTCTTAAAGGTGTGTGCGGCTGCTGTTGTGTGGTCATGCCAGCATCTTGGTGAGGCCTCTGAATGTTGTACATGTATTGAAAGTACTTGGTGCTTCATTTTGGGCTACGACTACACTGCAAGGTTTTTGCACAAAAATGACTGCACAAAAACCTGCAGTGTGTCCACACCTCAAATGTGCTTTTGCACAAGTAAATCAACAGTAAAACGGCAGAACAGAGGGCTTTTGCCGGTGTAGGTAAGCCTCCTTATACAAGGCATAACTCCCTTTTGTGCTACAGCTATTGTGCAAAACGGCAAGTGTGGGTGCTCCAGCTATTGTGCAAAACGGCAAGTGTGGATGCTCCAGAGAGGGTTTTTGGTTTTTCCCTATGGGAAAAAGCACAGGTGCTCTGATTACTATTCACAGAATAGTAATCAGAGCTTTCTTGCGCAAGAGCATCCATGCAGTGTGGACGCTCTCTTGTGCAAAAGCACATCACTTTTCTGATGCACTCTGAGGTGTGGACATGCTCTTGCACAAGAAGTTTTTGCACAAAAACTCTTGCCCAAAAGGCTCCTTGTGCAAGAAGCCGGCAGTGTAGATGTAGCCTTGATGTTCTGAGTAAGGACATCTTTGTCCCCGCCTGCTGATGTAGAGGGGAAAAAAGTGGACTGCAGCTGTCTGCCCAAGTCTTTGTCTCTCTCTCAGCCAGAACGAGAAGAGGCAGCCAAACTGACTGAAGACTATTCCTCTTGCTCACTCCATGCAGCTGTTACCAATGGAAAGCATGAAGAAGGTTCCTCCACAATGATAAAGGGTTGTGCAACATGCTTATTGGTTGCAAACCAGAGTCTGTCACTGGTCAGGTGTTGGAAAAGGCCCCAATTTAATTAACAAGCTCCTTCTCCCTACAAGGGGAACTGCTGTAGGCTTTGACTTGGACAATTTCCACATCCTATAATAGCCCTACCAGTGGGAGAAGAAAGGAAGTGACTCAAGTCCCATGACTTGAACTCGAGTCCGACTTAAGTCGCCTAGGTGACTCGACTCGGGTTCATTGTTTGTGACTGAAGACTCGACTTGAGACTTGCTAATTTTGTTAAATCGACTTGGGGAAAAAATTGTCCAAAAATGCCACAGTTCTGACATGCCCAGAGCGGTGATCACAGCCCCGCCTCCCAGCTGGCACTCCCAGGCTGGGAGGCGGGGCCGCGATCACCACTCTGGGCACATCAGAAGCCTAGCGAGGGCGGGGGCAGTGGATAGGAGTCCCAGCCACTCCTCCCACTTCTGACGCGCCCAGAGCGACGATCGTGGCCCCGCCGCCCAGCCTGGGAGTCCCAGCTGGGAGGTGGGGCTGCGAGCAGCGCTCTGGGCGCATCAGAAGCCTGGTGGGGGCAGGTCCAAGCCACTCCCCTCACCCCCGCCAGGCTTCTGCGCAATCACAGGCTCCTAGCGCCGATCGTGGCCCCACCTTCCAGCTGCTCTCCCCTCCCACGCCAGGCTTCTGTCCAGTGCGCAGCCGGTAAAATCAGAAAATACCGGACTGTCCGGTAGAATACCGGACTGTCCGGTAGAATACCGGACACCTGGCAACGCTAAGTACTTCAGTCAAGTAAACAATTATTATATGCATGAAGATGTGAGTTTTCAGATTTGTAAAAAATAAATTGATAAAAATATCGTATTTACTTGTCAACAATATGCTACATTGTTGTGGGTTATTTTTCTTTTGAAACGATGCTATACGTGGTGAATGTGTTCCATTGGTTTTTTGTTGTTTTGAACACATCTAGGCGCAATTTCCAGTTTTAACAGAGATACAACAACAATGTGAAAATAGTCTATTGGCTTGGGATTTGCGAAAATCTTACTGATTGTATGTGTGTGTCTATGAAATTTTACATTAATATGCCATTTTTGGAATTTCAAAGTGAACAAAAATAAAATTAAAATATTAAAATAAACAAAAAGTTAAAATCCATCTGTGAAGAATGAGCAAGAAAACTCAATGTCATGAACTTTGGATTTATTGATTTGACCAAAAAAACAGAGAAAACACGATCAGCAAAGTGCAAATTCTGTGGGGTTGTAATCACTGATGGCATTGCAACAACTTCCAATTTTTTGCGCCATATAAAAACCCATCCGGGAAAGCACAGTGAGTGTGAAAGCTACCTGCGACAAACCACGATCGATCCCGCCTCACAGTTTAAAATATCGGATTTCATTATAAAGCATGATGATCAAGGTGTTTATGGAATAAATCATCCCAAACAAAGAAGAATAGTCAGTTCTTTGGTTAGGGAACTGGTTGCTCACTACCACTTTCAATAGCAGAAAAACTGCAGTTCAGGCGATTTTGTCATGTGTTGGATCCCCAGTCACGAGAAATAAGTCGGTCTTCGGTTATGACAGAACTGGACAATTTGTATCATAATGTGAAACCTGATGTGTTAGCACTTCTGACTGAGGTGGACACAATTGCATTGACGCTTGACATCTGGTCAGATAGAAGAACGAGAGGCTTTTGGGGAGTAATAGCCCACATGATGATAAGGTATGCACTCGTGACAAAATTGTTGTTGTGTGAAAGGTTCCTTGGCCAGCATACTGGTGAGAACATTGCAGAAGTGTTTGAGAACATATGTGATTCTTAGAAAATCAAGGATAAAATTAGATACATTATAACAGACAATGCTGCAAACATGCGTAAAGCATTCACCATAGCATTTAACAACCATGAATCAGCAGCAAATTGATATGCAAGATGACACTTTGGAAAATGAAGAATTATGGGAAGACAAACCCAGAAGTCGTTACATCAGTCATCCATCATGTAAACTCAAGCGGACCTCCAATTAAGAGACTAAGTTGCTTTGCTCAGACTCTGCAACTCACTGTCGGGGATGGTCTCAAGGAGGCGAAGTTATATGGTACCCAGGCAAAAGTGTCAAAAATCTGCAGCCTTCTTCACACAAGTACCTTATTCAAGGAAGCCTTTGAAAGAAGGTTTGGTCTTCAATCTAGTATTCCCCAAACCAATGCTACAAGGTGGAACAGTACTCTCAGACAAATAAATGCTTTTTTGTCCCTGGATGAAGAAAAGCTGAAACACTTGCTTGAAGAACAAAACCAGTATAATTAAAAAACCCAGCCAGAGGGATTATTCCTAACTAAGAGAACTAGCGTTGCTACTTCAGCCATTTCTGGACGCCACAGATAAAGTGCAAGGTGAATAGCATGTTACGATTTCAGCAGTGGTGCCATCAATAATTGGACTATACCACCACCTTTTGGAATTTATTCCAACATACTTGGGGAACATGGTTACATCTTTAAGAAGAAGTATTGAAAAACGTTTCATTGGCATTTGCATTAATGCTGGTCTGATACCATTACCAAATCCTTTGGATGACACAGAAAAACCACCATTGGCTTTCAGTCATTTCATGTACTTTCTGGCGGCTGTGTTAAACCCTAATTTTTGCTTCTAGTGGCTGGAAAAAAATAGTTCTGATGATGCTAAAACTAATGCTATGAAAGTAGATATTGTTTAACAACTTCAGCAGTTTTGTTCAAATCCTCACAGTTTGTCTGCCTCTAGCTGTTCTGGCTGTGACAGTGTCTCAAACTCTGATGCTGATGGCCCACTAGTTAAAAAATCAAAACATGCATCCTCACTAGATGTTTATTGAAGGCCAGCTAGCACCACCACACCACAGTCAGGAAATGTTGATGATGAGCTGCGGCATTATCAAGTGCTAGCTGCTAAGATACCCGCAACAGATGATGGAATTGATGTTATGTCTTTCTGGAAATGTCGTGGATAAAGCCTTCCATTGTTGCACAAGGCTGCTATGAGTGTCTTTATGGTTCCTGCCAGCAGTGCACCGGTTGAAAGGGTGTTTAGCCAAGGAGGGATTGTAATGTGCCCACATCGTGCCAGACTGGGTGATAATGTGGTAGTAAAGATAATATTTCTCAAATATAATACTAAATACTAACTTTGTTAATGAATGAAGACTTTTTTTTATTTCTAATTTCATTTTGTGCACCTAGTTTTACATAGCTGTAGCTCAAGGCTACTATGAATATGTTTGTATAAATACATAAAGTGTGTAGTTTGTTACCTTGTAGCTGAGTAGTCAAATTAAGCAAGACATACTAGTAGTTAGCAAGTATGGCAGGTACAATTTGGATTTATGTTAATAAATGAAAACAGATAAATAATAATCACTATCAGTATTGATGGCTTGTACAAAAGTGACCTGACATTTTTAAAATTAAGCCTTGAGACGCGACTTGACTTGAACTGGAGTGACTTGAGACTCAACTTTGACTTGACAATGACGACTTGAAGATAACACTGTTACATGCACCACAAGAGGGACGAGTAGCTGGTTAAAGCTGAACTCAGGCAAGGTAACAGTGATGCTGGTACAAGGAAGCCTTAAAGAACTGCCTCCACCCACAACAGTGTCTGTGTCTGCTTGCATTCAAAGCAGGGATGCATTATACTAGGCCTTCTATGAACATGTAGTAAATGGCAGGTCTTTGCACACAGCCTTCTACTCTAAGCTTGCTCCAGCTTTCATCAACAGAAAGGTAGCTTCAAAGTTTCCTGTATCGATGACATTTTTTTAGTTATGCCTGAAAAGTGTTTAGATATTTATAAACAGCTTCTTCCCCCTTAGCGTATCAAGCCAAGCTATCAAAATATCATCTGCCCTACACCTACCTCAGAATTTATTTTTAGCCAAACTGGATTAGCGTAGGATGCCAGAAAGAATTAATTAAAAGGTCTGCTGCAGTGTGCTTCCATCTTGAGGATTATGGTCAGCGTAATATTATACACAACTGTCAGTGAGGGCTGCATAGGATAAATTATACATTTTTATAGCAGATGGAAATGAAACCCTCGCCTTTGTTACTATCTGTGACTGATGTTATCACCATGCAGTATTCCCTTTTTTGCTTTTGATACTGCACTTTTACCAGATTTAATCTGTCACTTTTATGGCTAAACTGTTTGCTGGCCTATAGATATACACATTTATTATTTCCTTTTGGTTTTGATTATATGTTTATTATAATAAGCTACAATAGGTTTATAGTGGCAGTTTGGCTGTAACACAAAAGATTTAACGGCCATGTCCTGTAGATGGAGCTAAGGCAAAGTTAGTATTTTTATCTGGGAACTTTCACTCAGCACTGATAGCTCACATATGTTTGGGACCTTTCACCTAAAAACTTGTAAATATACAAGAGTTCCTAGAGTGTGAGTGTTGCCGCTGTGCACATCACGGTTCCCAACCATAGAATAATTGAATACTGGGCCTGATCCTGGGACAAAGAACCTGTCAACCCTAAAGTAGTAACTGGAAATTCATAAGCAATCGTAGATCAGGCAACAAATCAACAGCAGATTTCACAAAATCAAGGAATTTTGAAAAGAAAAAAGGATCAGTGATAGTGTTATTTCACTTGGTTTCATGATCTTTATTTTGTCAGAAAATATTTCAGCATCTTTCTGTCAACAAATGGGATTGCCATTGACTTGGGAAAGAGACACTGGCATGCCTTTGCCATGAGAGCACTAGAAAAACTTGTTTAATACATAATTTTTGGTTACCATTCCCCTGCCATAATTTAAGGCATTTCTTTGGCCATGTGTATTGTTTTAAAAAATGTCAATGTGCTTGCATAACAGAAATGATTGTGCTTAGGGGAATATTGGTCTAGAGCCAAATATTCAGTGTTGAAGGAGTGTACTAGCAAAAAACAAACAAAAAACCATCATGCCCCCCAAAACCCCATATTTGCACCTGGAAGTTAGAAAACTGCATGCAAAAAGCTTCATTGATGCACACAATTTGTCAAGCAAGATGCAGCTTCCCCCATACAGTCAGGCTGGAAGATGCCAGTCACATTGCACTCAACAGAATAATGCAACCCTACAAATCTTTTAAGATGTGGATCACCAGATGTTTTTACACATCCTTGGCTCTTCAGACAGAACTACTTTCAAAAGGTACAACCAGCATATAGAATGCTTATTTACTCTGGGTAAATATATATTTTCTATACATATAATTTTTAGGACAATTGCAAGTAAACATTTTCCTCTGAATCTTGATATTTTATTAAAAGCAAGCTTTGCACCTGTTTGCAAACTTTCTATGATCGATGTTTATGGATTGATGCCCAACTTAATGGGATCAATCTGTGCATGAAAATAAATCAAACATAAGAGGTTATTAGAATTGTGAAGGCAAACTTGAGAGCATCATAAAATTATTTTATGGGGAATGAGTGGCCTACAGAAATTCTGTTCTTTGTGGAGCAATAAACAAATGAAATGTCCCCTTGTTTCCATTCTGAATGAATGTTGCTTGATACTTTTGTTTCATGTTGGTGCAGTAAATTAGAACCTGACAAAGGGCAGTATTAGCCAGAATGGCCCAACTCCAGGACAGTTGAACAGAAGTGAGGAACATCCCAGG
Organism: Pelodiscus sinensis; assembly: GCF_052426305.1. Lineage (NCBI taxonomy): Eukaryota > Metazoa > Chordata > Testudines > Trionychidae > Pelodiscus > Pelodiscus sinensis. The sequence goes on along the minus strand of NC_143068.1, from coordinate 15,423,624 downwards.
TACAGAATTAAAAAATAAACACACACCGCAAATTACCTTCTGCCATTATTTGATGGTTTCCCCTCCAATACAGAAAAAGAATTTGGGCAAAATAGTATTTTTCATTAAAGCCAGATGCAAAACTCCCCAGTTTCAGTAGTGCATGTCCGTTGTGCCCATAGTCAGTTATCAATGTATATATATTTAAGAAAGTTTGTCTGTTAAGAACTCCTCCTAAACAGTAATGGTGTGTCTAGACTATAGGGTTTTGTTGACAAAAATGGACTTTTCTTGACAAAACTATACCTGCGTCTACACAGCCGTTGAGTTCTATCGATATAACGTCGACAGAACTCAACAGTTTTGGCGGCAGCTGTAAACCTCATTCTACAAAGAATAACACCTTTGTCGACAGAGTTCTGTCGACAGAAGGCGTTGTTGCATCTACACTGTCCTTTGCGTCTACACTGTCATGTCGACAAAGCGGCTTGCTTTGTTGACAGCACTGGATGTAGTCTAGACACTCTTTGTCAACGGAAGCTTTGTCAACAGTATCTGTTGATAAAACTTCTGTCGACAAAAGCCTGTAGTCTAGACGTACCCTAAGTGCTAGGACTACCAAATTTGGTCTGCAGCTTCCGCTTAACTTAAAACAAGGTAAGAGGTTGGTTATGGTATACTAGGACAATGGGATGTGCCTGGACTGTGAACGTTTCTCATAACACAGAAAGGGAGGGTCTTCTATAGAGTGATCACATGGGGGCAGCAGGGCCTATGGGATGGAAAGCAGGGACAGTTGTGCTGTATAGTAGCAATGTTAGATAGCATGTAATTTAGTAGTCGTGTAACCGCATCAAATTTTAGCAGTTATATGATTATTCAATAGTTTCTGGGGGCAGGACAGGCAGGCAGTGTGCTCCTAGCCCCACTCCAAGGAAGCCCTCTGCTACCTCGTGCTGCTGTCTCTGATACAGAGGCAGCAATGTAGGGTGGCAGCAGCCCCTGATTGCGGTGGACCTAAGTTCCCCGTGGACAGAGGCTGCACTGACATCCATGGAGCAGCCTATGTCCGCAGCAAACCCGAGCCCACCATGGAGAAAGGCTGCTCTATGGCAGACTCTTCCCCCTGCCCTCCCCTCCTTTCCCAATCCCATGCTGCTGCCTCTAACAGAGGCAGCAGTGCAGGAGGGGAAGGGGAGAGGCAGGAGCCAGTTCTTGTGGGGAGCCTGCTTAAAAGCCACCTTCCCCTGAGCACCAGCTTTACCTGTCCTTCTCCCCCCCCCCCCCCTCCCTGCCTCTGTGAGAGATAGCAAGGGTGGCAAGTGGGTCTGCAGAGCCAGCATGGGATGGAGAGTCCACTTAAAAGCTGGCTCCCCATATGTTTCGGTTTCCATCTCTCCCCCTCCTCCCGTTCCCTCCCACCCACACTGCTGCCTCTAATACAGAAGCAGCAGCACAGGGGGAAGGTAGCTCTGCAGGAGCTGATATGTGCAGGCAGTGATGGGGCAGGGAAATGTATGTAGTCCACAGGATTAATTGATAAACCCAGGTTAGTCATGTAGTCCAGTGTTTCCCAAATAGTGTTCCGAGGAACCCTAGGATTCCGCGAAGTGAAAATAAGGGTTCTGCGAGAAAATTATATTTCAATAATATTTTATGAATGTTTTTTAAATTAATATTGTGAATTTTGTTTTTAAATATGTGCAAAGAAACTAAATGTTGATCTCAAGACCTTGTTTAGCATTTGTTTATTATTTTTACTTATTTGTGGTCTACTTTTTCAGCTCCATATATGAGACTGTTGTTAGGGGTTCTGCAAAATTCTTTCAAGTTTAAAAGAGTTCAGTGGCCCAATAAAATTGGGAAACACTGATGTAGACATCTACATGTTGAGATCTCTGCTATAGAGTGACCACAAGGGGCAGCAAGGGGCCAGAAATGGGGACTATGCCAGTAGTTTGCTGCTTTCCTCACTCTGACTGGGGAGTACAGAGGGTAGCTGAACCTGGGCCTGCCTCAGCTAGGGAACATGCACCCCTCCTCCAGCTATGCCCCCTGGTGCTGCAGCGGTCAGAGAGGTACTTATCACCTGGCCCCAAACTGCTGCAGTGAAGAGAGCTAGGGTAGTGCCCTCTCTCATCAAGCCATCCTGCATATTGAACCCCTCATCCGTGGCCTTATTGCAGTGCAATGATCTAAATGAAGCATGTACATTTTCATTTTATTTTCCAAAAAACAAAAATTGAGTTAAGGACCCAAGCAACATGAGGTAAATCTTCTAGTGCTGCATAATAAGCAAAAATAAATGTTATAATATAAAAAATAAACAAGTTAATATCAAAGATGCCCCATAGCAAGCAAAAACAGAAAACGAAACAGATTCTGATTATCTGAAGACAGACCACATCACAGCAGCTGAAATGCAGCAACAGATATGGACAAGAACAACCAAAGTGTTGATATGTGGTATAGTGCAGACAGGTACAGACTTCCTAGGGGTGCAGAACATCATAATAAAACTGTTCCACTTAATGCCGCATTTTTTCACATGAACATCAATCATTCCTTGTTAGTCATGTTGCAAACACTAGAGTCCTGTCAATGCAATCTTTAGATCCTTCTAGCTCTGTATGAATTATTTTCATGAGTGTGGATAAAAGTATTTGTATTATATATAGTTATAAAAACTTTGTGTAACATGTTTTTATATTACATACTAAACAATGGTGTTTGTATCAATGTGATAATTGCAAAACATTGTGAAAACAAAATTGATCACCTTTTTCTGACAATTAATTCAGTTAATTGGGACTTTAACATACCAAACACCAATGTACCTTCAACAGTCTCACTGTAAATCAACCTGTCTCAAGATTTTCTCATTCCTATAAATATGAACCCCCGCCCCCTCCCAAATCCCTTCACCTCTCCAAGGACCAGTATAGGCAAAGTTTAGCTCTGAATCAATAGCAGTTTTTCTCTACATGTAAAATGTCAGATTATGATAGACTATTATCTTTGCTACCAGTAACACAGCTATTCCAAACTCCAGCTTGATTAAAATGTTATACCACTATGAGGATAAGGTATTTTTCAGTAGCTATGGTGGAAGGCCTAAAGCCTAAGACCTTCATCTACAAGCCTGGCCTAACAGTTTGTGGGGCCCAAGACAGCATGCTGTGGTTGGCTGTGCCATGTGGCTGGGTGGTTCCCAGCCAGAGCAGTAAATGAGCACCTGGATCGGCGGATGCTGGGCAGTGCGGGGCTCTGAAGTCACGGGGCCCAAGGCAACTGCCTTGCTCGCCTTGCCTTAAGGCTGGGCCTCTTCAGCCAATAGCTGCAAAGCAGAGAATCACTGATTCATGTTCTATTTAAATTGCATTAATACAGTGTAATATCAGGCTGTTAAGGAGACCCTATCCTAATGGCACCCACTATCACCAGATAAAGAAACAGATCTCAAGACAGTTAAAGAAAACTTTTATAGCATTGCATCTGGCAAGAAACTCCTTATACAGTTATGAAATCCTCGTTCTATTTATTATAGTCCCCTCATTCCTATTATTTATATGATCTCTATCTGGTTTTTAATTATTTTTGTCTGCTGTATAATTACTTTTACTAGATATAAATCAATTAAGATGGTGCATGATTGGCTAGGGAATTCTGTTACAGTGTTAGGATTGGTTAGACAAATAATTGGTTAAGGTCTAACTAAGCAGGACTCAAGTTTCACTATATAAACTGGGGCCCAAAAGGAAGTTCTTTAGGAACCTACTCCAAGACACAGTGCTAAGATCAGAGCTGCCAGACCTTAACCCTGTGCCAATGACACTGTGCAGAAAAAGGAGTCCCTCGGGTGGATCTGATCCTGACTGGCAATCAAGACAAGTTAATTTGTTTTATTGGGAGTGGTGAGAATTGCATGCTTAGCATGTGCATTTGGTTTTTGATGATTGCTAATAAATAAGAAATTAAGTAGAATATTACTGTGTAAGGCTTTTTCACTAGTAAAAGACCTCACAAAACTCACAAAACTGTGGAGGGTAAGGTTACACGTGAGCCCTAGAAACAGGTACGGGTGGGTGCCTATATTGCGACGGTTACGCCTGTGCCCTAGGTAAGGAGGGGTTCTCTTAGAGAGTGAAAATGACAGAGAATTGTACAGGGGTAACATCATATATTAAAGGGATCGTCAGCACACATGCCACAAGCATCACACAAGCCCATTTTCACTGGCACATGGGGCAGGAGCTAAGCCCCACTCTTCCCCCCACCCCTCACACAGTGGGGAGCTTTTACTGTTGCTTCAGCTTTCTGCTGGGGCAGGAAGGTGGGAGAGGCGAACGCGCATCCCTGGGGCTGCCCCTGCCTGGCCTGGGCGTGCAGCTCCCGGGAGCAAAGGGGTTTACCCCCCACCCTGTGCCACAGCTCTGCTTCCTGCTTTGGGAGAGGGTGGGTCTAGGGCCAGCTTGAGCCATTCTTGTGCCCCGGGCAGCGGGCACATGACGCATGCACGGCTCCGCCCCCAGGCGCACGGTGCATGCGCGGTCCCACCCCTCGGCGCACTGCACCCCTTACAGCTGCCATCAGGCGCTGCGCACCTGGGGCTGGGGGCCGCATGGTGTCCCTTAGAGCTGCCATCAGGTGCCACGCGGCCCCCAGGCACCTGATGGCAGCTCTAAAGGGCACTGCACGGCCGAGCACGTGGCACCCCTTACAGCTGCCATCAGGCACCCCCCATAGGTTGGCGCCCCGGGGAGCTGCCCGGCTACCTTCCCCCTCCCCCCCCACCTTAATCCGGCCCTGGTGGGGCTGGGCCTGTTCGGCTAGGCAGCCAGACACATGTGGCGCACTGGGGTCTGGGGTGTGCTGCTTTACTCCCTGCAGGCTGTGTGCAGGGGCCGGGAGCCTGTTCCCCAGTGCCCCGGCCGCACCCGTCCACACTAGAGCCAGCCCTGGGCAGCCTGGGCTCTCCTTGTCCCAGCCCGAGCTGCAGCCTGCAGGCAAATGACTGGACCAGGCAGGGAAGGGACTATGCTCTGCACCCCCCGCCCCAGCGCTGTTGCCCTGTGAGTTCACTGGGGGTACAGGGATGTGGGGCAGGATGGGAGGGAGCAGGGATTGCACTGGGGCATGGAGCTGAGGGGAGTGAGGCTGGAGCAGGGGGAAGATGTAAGGGAGGTTACAATTTTACTTTGCAGAAGCTGCACTTTCCTTTACTCCCCACTTGTTTGCCTCCCTCCCCAACTAGCTATTTGGCTGCATTCTGACCCACTCACCTTTTCTGGATTACTTCCCAAGCTTCCTCTTGTTCTCCCACCCCCGACCCTCTCCTCCACCAAACTCCCTTCCAGACCCTGCCCTTCTCACTCCATCCTGCACCCCACCTTCCGCCCAAATCCTACAACCCTATCCCACTCACTGGCAGCCCTGTCCTGCACACTGAACTCCTCATTTTTGTTCCCACTTCAGAGCCTAAGGAGGTCCACAAATCCACTATCTGTGAAACCCCAGAAAAGTAAATCTGGCCTATGGGAAACCTCAGTCCTCCTTGTCCCTTCCCTTCGCTCCATAGGGCAGGAGCACCAGAGGAGTGGGTTGCCTCAGTTGGGGGCCACGTCAGTGAGCATTGGGGGTTTTAGGAGGAGTTCTTTTGCTTCTCACTTGTGTGCTCCCCAAGTGATTTTTTTGTGGGTCAGTGGCCCCTCAACTCAAAAAAGGTTCCCCACCTTGCCATAAATAACAAAAACATTGAAACCTTTTGTGTTGGACATAATATTTTACTGATTTAAAATTAAATTAGATAAACTAACATGAAAAAGTTACAACAATTGGTTTAATAATTTAAATTAAAGCATTCTCCCCAGGTGCAGTACTAGCAAAATGGCACAGGTATAATTATGTAATTAACGTGCGTTTCCATTAGCAAGTGGTAGTCTGTGGAAAAGTTTGACTAAGGTGGTCCAGAGGGTGTGCAGAGGAGAGAGCCTCTCCTCCCTGGGGGCAGGAGGGTTAAATCTTGGCACGCCACTTCAGAAAGGTTGCTGACCCCGATATATTCTGTATATGTCACATCTGTTACAGCAAGAGTCTCAAACTCCTGGACTGCAGACCATCTGCAGCATGAGTATTTACCCAATCTCACCTGCAAAATATTTTGAAAAGGTCATTTAATCAGATCTGCGTGGCTGCCAGTCCTGGGGACGGGGATGAGGTGCGGACACTCATCTGCACACATGGCTCCCAGCATCGCTCAGGCCCCCGTTCCCACTTAGTCCCAGCTGCACTGGGCACCCCTCAGTCCCAGAAGCCATGCTGGCTGCCTCTGCTGTGATACAAACCACATTGGCCAGGGAGTCACCTGAGCTGATGCACTTCTGCAGCCAGTGGGGGGCTGGAGGTGTGAGTTTCACTTTCAGTTACCCTGGGAAAGGGGTCCCCATGCGAGAGAACGGATGTTAGTGGAGTGAAGCTTTGTAGGATCTTGTTCTCTGCCTGGCTCCTGGACACAGGAGGAAGACACTATCATGTACTGTATTGCCAACACCAAGGCTATGTCTACATTGGCATGATCTTGCGCAAATACTCTTTAACGCAAGAGTTCTTGCGTTAAAAGTATTTGCGCAAGAGAGCGTCTACACTGGCATGTGCCTTTGCACAATATATATGCTTTTGTGCAAGAGCATCCGTGCCAGAGTAGACGCTCTCTTGAGCAAGAAAGCTCCGATGGCCATTTTAACCAAGGGAAATAACTCTACAAATAGCTAACTGCACAGTAACTTGCTGCGCTCAGCAAGCGAGGTATTTTTCAAACCTGAGCAAGAAATTTGCAGCACAGTAAAGTGGTAGTGTAGACTGAACACTAGAATTCAGAATAAATAATCTTGGCCTTGTGGAAAACTAGTTCTTATATCTAACCAGAATTCTCTGCACCAGGCTGCACTCAAATTCTGAATGTGCTGTTCAAAGACTGTGCACTTAGCTTGCTGTATGCTTTACCTAGGCATTGAACCCAACCTATACGATATACTAAAAAATTTCACATTATCCCTGGCCAGATTCTAGCTCTTTTTAGTTCCTACGTACTGTATCCTGCAGGGAACACTGCAAAGGCAAGAGGGAGAGAACGGGAGAGATGTCTAGTCCAGCACTTGTTTCACCCAGAGTGAATACACCCCGCTCTCTAATATACTCAGGATGCATGTCCAACCTATACTATACTGTTCCCAAACTGTCAAATTAAGCACCTACCTAAGTATCACCTTAAACTATGAATCTCTTCTGTTGCACCATATCTATATTCTCAAGCTCTGTACTTAGGGTTGCCAGATGGTTTCAACAAAAATACTGGACACACTTGACATTACATAACAATCTGCATTACATCTTATTTAGAAAATACAGTAATTCCTCATTTAACACTATAGATATGGTTCAGAAAATGATGTTAAGTGAAAACGTGTTATATGGGGTCAATTTTCCCACTGAAAATAATGGAAAAGGTGGGGTTTGCGTTTCAAGCAGTGGTGTCTGTTGGAACCGGGACATAAGGTTGGGGGAGAAAGGGGACTGGGCTACAGCAGGGAGGGGAGGTGTTTGGCTCTGGGGAAGAGAAGGGGAGGAGAAGGGAGGGGGGATTGGGTTGGGAGTATGCCCCTGTGACAGGTCTGCCAGGACCTGCACTGCGTCCAGCAAGAGGGGGTCGTTTGGGAATAGCACGGCAAGCAGCGAACCCTCCGCCGCTTTGCAAGGATGCGGGAGAAGCCCTAGCAGTCGCCGGCAATGGGCCAGCTGTGGAAATCGTGTTATTCCGGGGACTGTCGTGTAATTCAAAAAACATTCCCCCCAAAAAATCGTGCTATCGCAAAACCGTGTTCAGCGGGCACGTGTTAAATGAGGAATTACTGTACTGGACATTTCTATTTTCTCATTTATATTTTGTCAATTTGTTTCCCCGAACAGAAAGCTCAAATACTGGACTGTTGTCAAAACCGGACATCTGGCAACCCTATCTGTAGCCATCTGGCACAAGCTGTTCCCTAACTTGGCACTCAGCCCAGCACGCACTAGTCCTATGGTCTATGCCATTCCAACCCTACAACCAGCCAAGACCAGCCACTAAGGACCAAAATGTGGCACTCTTACTGCCACTAAGTAGCACTTTCCACATAGTCCATCAATTTAAAGATTGAAGCGAGAGCTACAGGGGGAAGGCTGGGCCTGGTGGCAGAATCCAGCTCTTGGGCTCCGCACTCACCCTAGCCCAGCCATGGACCTACCAAAAATCACCTGTTGACTTCACACCATGTTGCTCCCAGCCTGGTGCCTTTGGCTCTGCGTTTTCCTGCCTTCCCCCTCCCCATGTGCACACTCTGGAACTGCCCTAGCCCTGCCTTGTGCTCCCCTCTTCCCTCACATGCAGTGTGCCTTGGCCTTGCCTTGTGCCCCCCCCCCATTCAGTGTGCCCTGGCCCTGCCATGGGTCCTCCTCTTCCCTCCCCCATGAAGTGTACCCTGACCCCGCCCATGCAGCGTACTCTGGCCCTGCCGTGGTCCCCCCGCCCCCCCTTCTCTCTTGCCCGCTGCACCTTGGCCCCGCCCTGCGCCCTTTAGTCCTGCGGCCGCGCCGCGCCGTTCTCGCAGCCCGGCTGGGGAGAGACGTCAGCCGCAGCCTCTCTCTGGGCCCTTCCGTGCTGCATCATCCCGCCTCCTTCCCCGCCCCCTGGTCCCTGCGCGGGGAGCTTGTGCCAGCCGGGAGCCTCCTCGCCGCGCAGCCGCCGCCTGACGCCCCCGCCCCGCCTAGAGGCGCCGCCGCTGCCGCTCCCCTCCCGCCCGCCGGTTGCCCGCGGCTCGGGGGTTATTAAAGCGCCGGGCGCGTCCCCGCCGCCCCCCCTTCCCAGTGCCGCCGCCGCCGAGGAACATGGCGAAAGTGGAGCAGGTCTTGAGCCTGGAACCGCAGCACGAGCTCAAATTCAAAGGTGAGGGGCGGCCGCGGGGCTCGGCGGCCGCTGCCCAGGGCTGGGCTCCAGCGGCAGCCATTTTCCGGGGGCTGGCGCTCGGCTCCAGCGGCTCAAGGGCCCTTCGTAGGCCGTGCCGGCCCCCCACGCTCCTTCGGGGGCCGGGCGGTGCCCGCTGAGGCTCGCGTCCCTAGGCCTGCCCGCCCCCGGCGCTCTGCTGCGGCCTCGCCTGGAGCCCCTCCAGTACGAGAGACCCCAAGGGGGGGAGGGGAGTCAGGGTGTGAAATGCTGCTTGTCCTGGTGAGCCGTGTGCGCGCGTGTCACACGCCAACCGTGTGTTGTGGTGTAGGCAGAACCCTCCCGCTTCAGATTTCTCCTCATCCCCCGCCCACTGCGAGCGAAGGCAGCGCTACATGGATATAATCTGACCTTCCACGTCGCCTCGGTGTTATCATTAGTGCAGGATGAGAAACAGCCCTTCTGTCGTCTTCTGTATAGGGTTGCTTTCTGCCTTGAGTTTGTCTCATGATGGGTGTAATCCTGTGTGTGTGTGTGTGTGTGTATATATATATGGCGTCTCTTATGTGATCTGTACCCTGACATGCTCCTACTGGTAAAATAATCTGATTGTGGGTTTAATTACTAGCTCCAGCTGCTGTGATTTCTTTTTTTAGAGATGTAGTCAAAGAAAAAGAAAAATATTTTCAGCAGAGATGGTTGCCACCACCTGGCATGTGTGGATGGGCTTTGTGGCTCCTATTTCCTGGAGCCGTTTTAGAGCCATCTGAAAGCTATCTGAATTGCATATCCTGGAACATGTGGAATAGGTTTCCGTTTGTGTTTTAAAGAACTGAGACTTCTGACCTTGTTTCTGACAATACTTTTGTTTGTTTTTCTTTTCATTATTTCTTAAACTTCTAAGACAAACGCTATTCTAATAATCTGTTTACAGGAGAGTTCTCCTTTAAAATAAAATCCTGAACAGGTTAATTTGCTCTTAATTTATTATGTTACAACTTGATGGACTAGACTGTTGTAACACAATCTGAGATTACATATCAACATCAATAAGTTTGCATATAATAATAAAAGTAAAAATATCTCCTCTTACAAAAATGTAACACTGATATTTAGAAAATGCTCTTCTAAACTTCAAAGTAGAGATCATTTGATGTTAAAATATTAATTTCATCTTTACTGATAGCTGCAGCTTAGCTATAAACATGTGGCTAAGATAACATCCCTATATATATATTTTTGATCATCAATAAATTTCAGAAATGATATGGTAAATAGTTACTAAAAAGAACAAAAACAGAGCAGTAAATATGGTATGGAATGAATATGCAATTATTTTGTTGGAAATTAACTGCATATTGCTGGGGCAAAAGTAATGCATTAAAATTTAGATGCAAACTATTGGGATGGAGCAATGACAGAAACTCTACTGAGATGGAGAGATGATTAGTTGTTGATCATAGCTCCAAGATTCAGGGTTAAATTGTCAGCAAAATTTTCAGCTACTCAATAGATTTTTTTTTAAGCCATATTATGACAGGGGAAAGTGTCATGCAAATCTCAAGTGACAGTCTTTAGCTAAGTGGGTTAGTTATTAAATGTGTGCTTAACATCTAAAATAAACCAAGATTTATCATAAGGTCTTTGGTATGCAAAGATTAAATTATTAGTAATTGATTTTAGCCCCCAAAAAAACAAAACCCAACAATGGTACTGTAGTGCCTTAGAGACTAACAAAAATATATAAATAGTATCATGCACTTTTGTGGGCCCAACTCACCTCTTCAGATGACAAATATTATGAAACGGGGCACAGATTTTGAAATATAAAACAGAAAAAGAGGAGAGAAGAGGAGGAGAAAGAAAGAAAAAACCTTTCAAAGTGTCTGTTCTAAATGAGGCTCATAGAGTAGGCCAGTTTCTCTAGAGAAAATGCAAATGAAAGATTTGTTCACAAAAATCATATTTGAAGTAATCAGGAAGTATAATGTGCCCTTTTCACTTTTTTCAGTTAGATACTTCAACTTTAGAAGGGATATCTTGCACCGTATTAGTATATAAGAATTGCTGAGAGATTTCAATAATCAAAGACACTCCACTCCCTTCCTTTTTCTTGTTGTGTGCTATCAAGGTGTTTTTCACTGAAAGATCTCGGAGAACTTTGTAGACATGCTGATATTGGAGAAGCTGTATTGGGTTCTAAGTTTCATAACATGAATAAAGACCCCCACACTGAAATGCAGTCAATTTAGAGTTGAAACATAGTCAAATCTCCAGCTCTAAAATTATTATACCATTCTGTTACTTACAAAGGCTATAAAGATGATTATCACTTTGAAGAATAAACCACCAGAGGTGGAGGAATGCTGAACTGTAATATGGTATTGAGAGAAAGTCTTCCTTGGCATAGACTAGAGAGGAGTTACTGCCAGCTTCTCATTTTTGGGTTGTCTAAAAGTATACATTATAAAGATTTCTTTGTTTTTGAAAAAGCTCTTGTACTTCTATTGTTTGCATTAGATCTCTGAAATTTAGCTGGGGCACTGGGCCTTTTTATTTATCCTAGGGCATGCTATTCAGGTGTTGCTAAAATCTGATCTTTTCGGGGGGAGGGAGAGGACTCGCTATTCTTTTCCCCTCACTTTCTGTAATAGAATATGAACCTTCTAAAGCCAAGCACATGCCACTACTGGCCAGGATCAACAGAAGAACCAAGCTGGCATCTTCGCTAGAGAGGCAAGGAGGAGGAGAGAGCAAGGCCAGGTTCTCTGTTTCCAACCCATCAAATGGCTACAATAAAATCATTCCCACCACCTCCCCCAACATCACTTGGAGTAGGAGCCCTAGCCCTGTTTGGGGAAAGAACAGGCTCCCATACTCCAACTTCTTGTTAATTTCCTCCTGCTGTTGCCAACCTGTGCAGTTAGTTCTGTAGCTCAAGTGGTAGAAGTTTTTGCTGAAGGTTCAGGATTCAGACCCTGATGATGTATGATGGAGAGATTTGTTACCATTGAATGTAGTGTATGTATGCATACATGTATATATGTTTCTGTTTAAAAACTAGGAAATGTTTGAAAGACCATTATTTAGGTGGCAAAATCAAGCACTTGAAAGTTAGAAAATGCTAAATTTATGGTTGCCCATGCAACTTTACACACAAGGGGGCAATATTATGCATTTTGATAGTTTTTAATTTCACGATAGTACTGTTTTCTTCACATGACTCCTGCCTTGTTGTGGGCTCAGTATGGGTCCCTAAGGGACAAAATTTAGATTGTGTAGACATCTTATTGAAAACTAGTCTGAGACGCGATTGATCGCCTTGATTGATCTTATCGCGTTGATTGAACTTAATGCCAGCAAGTACAATTTCATTAGTCCATTTGAGAACTTAGCTTATTTTAAAAACAGTTGTAATGCTGTTGCTTGTGCTGGTTGAGAGGGTGTAAGGAAGCATTTTTAAATCAAGTACAGTAGAGTTAGAGAAGTTACTAAAATAAAATGGCCTGGACTGGGCTAGTGACATGTCTTGCATCCGTTTTCTTAAAGCCTAGCCACAGGTAGACCCTGAGTTGTGACTCAGCCCTGTACTGTGGTGCTCCCAAATAGCAATACTGCCAAATATATAAAATTAACAACTTGGAAGGCATACGCACACATTACTTCAAATTGGAAAAGCCGTTTCCTGTACTCAATTTGCACAAGCAGCTGCTTCTGCATATATGATTCACAGCACCTTGTAACTTGATGCGCTGAAAAGAGCCAAAAAATAACCGTGAAACGAGGGGTGCCCTTTACTTTTCCTGTTTAATCAACAACATGACATTGACATTGGCTCAAGCCTTGGTAGTGTTGCTTGTACAGATTGGACCTCCCTGGTCCTGCACCATTGGGACTTTGATTAGTTCCAGATGAGGGATTTTGCCAGGCCTGGGGAGGTCATTTCTGGCCCCACACCCTGCCTTGCAGCCCCACAGCCCAGCTCTCCCTGCAGCCCAGCTTTCTTGCCCCTGCTTTTCTCCCAGCCCAGCTGGGCAGTGTGTCAGCCTTTCTGGCTTTCCCACCTAGGCATATAAGCAACTAGTCGACTATCCGATAAGAAAAAGCTTATTGGATAGTTGACTAGTCCCTTGACTAGTTGCTACCCCTCCCCCTGTTAGAGGCAGGAAGTGGGAGGAGCAGAAGCTGGTGGTGATGAGAGCCGGCTTAAAAGCTGGTTCCCCTCAGTACTGTCTCCCAAGGGGGCTGGGGGAACCCAATGTGAGCCAGCTCCCAAGCTGCGCTCCAGCCTTTTTACAGAGATTATCAGTGTAATTAACTCCATCACTATCAGTCTCCAACAGAGAGGCCAAGAACTGAATAGGTTATGGATATAAAGCTATCCCATCTCCTTTACATTTGGTTTCTACATTCCCAAGTTCTAAGCTTGTGATTTTTGTTTTTTGGTTTTTTTGTTTTGTTTTTTTGTTTAGGGTTCTTGGGTAAGAAAAATGCAAATTTCCCAAATGTTATACCTGTATGTCTAAATAGGGATTTCCTGTGTTGTTACTGGAATGGGCACTGATCTGTGTACACAAGTAATTTTAAAATCTTTTTAAAATTACCTTTCAGATATTAATAAAGAATAAAATTGAAAATGCATACAGTGCTTTCTTTAAACTCTTAGAAACCAGGAGTCTTTTTGGATTCATATATAATGGCAGTTTGTACTAGGATTTCTCTGCTCCATCTCTTTGAAGACTACTGTATGAATAGCTATCCGCTACTTCCTTGGAGAACTTATCAGTTAGCATTTCACTTTAATTATGTAACTGATTGTTAATTAAAGTAAGTGGTTTTGTACTCTCTCAGCAAAACATTAATTTCTTCCTGCTCATTTGGGTTTTATCATTATAAAAATCTAATCCAGTGTCTAAAGAACAGTTAAACTTCCTAAACTTGGACAAATCTCAACACGCAATCCAAATATGAAACAAAATTAATCTTTCCTAAACACTTAAATATGTGCAGTTTTTTACAGTAGCTCTTTTTGCAATGCAAATAAAATCAATAGCTTATTCTAACTCTGCTAAATGTTCTTTAGAGTATAGCAGACATGGTTTGTACCTCCTTGATTATACTGATTTCAAGTGCCTCATTAATATTATCTTTATAATTGCCTGATCACTTTTAATCAGTTGTAACTTTATGGAAAATTAGCATCACTTAATACATCTTTGGTGATTTTTTTAAAGTTATTATTCACGGCAACCTTAACATCCTCCAACAGAATTCCTTCAACTTACACTTTTAAAAGAGGAGGGGTTTTTTGGTTACACATTCATTTGCACTCTTTTTACATCTATTCCATATGTTCTGATTATGAATGTGTTAGCAAGTCCATGGCTGAGGGTTGAGTGTATGTAGATTTATAGGCAAGTTGTCTCAAAACAACAAAACTGTGCTGTCTCTTACTAAATCTTTTTTTATATGGATTATGAGTTGCTTTTTTCAAAGCAGTCTGGGAGATGTTAGCCACATCTCCTATTAATTTTAATGGAAGATGTATCTAAATCCCCTAGGCTATTTTGAAATTTTTTATCAGGGTCTGTTTTCATCGTCCACTTGATAACTAAGCCTTTATGGCTTGTGTTAGAGACCGTAGAATCATGCTGTACTGTACAGTTCCTTATGAACTGCTGCTGAAATATTTCCCTTATGGGAAGTGATAAGTTAGTGATGTACGGCACCATTACACTAATATTACTGCATCTGCACTTGGGGTGATTGTACTGCTGTATTTAGGGTAGCAGTTGGGAAATCACTGTCCTAATCAAAGTAGGTACAGGTAGTCCCCGGGTTACATGGATCCGACTTACATCGGATCCCTACTTACAAACAGGGTGAGGCAACCCTGCACTAGCTGCTTCCCCCCAGCAGAACAGGGAGACGCAAAGCTAGCACCTCCCCCAGCAGACCAGGGAGACGCGGAGCAGCTTTTCTCAGCAAACACCTCAGCTTGAGAATAAAGGACTGAGGGAAGTGAGGTGTGGGAGAATAAAACTGAGCCCTGGAGAAATGTTTGGCTAGAGTTTCCTCTACAATATGTACCATTTCCGACTTACATACAAATTCAACTTAAGAACAAACCTACAGTCCCTATCTTGTACGTAACCCGGGGACTGCCTGTATAGTGGTACAGAAACTCTGAATCAGATAAACTTGCTGTATCTATTTAGTCTAAAGAGCATTACAGGTTGCACTTCTGAAAACCAGTACTCTCTGGTCCAGTGGAGGGTCCTGGACCAAAGTGCCTCAGAGCCCCACAGCAGTGCTGGGGCCAGGGACTGGAGAATCTCAGCAGCGCAGAGCTGGGGGCTTAGGAACTCTAGGTGACTGTGGCATTACAGGACCAGCAGCAGCGGGGCAGGTTAGAGGGGGTCAGAGGCAGGGGGCCTGCTGCCTCGGGGCCCGTAGCAGGGGACACCTCCCCTGGTCTGGCAAATTCTCTCTTTCGGGACCAGTCAGGTTCCAACCGTGTCAGACAAGGGAAGTCCAATCTGTATTACTTAACTGAAGTACTTGTTACATTACTAAAATGGATTAGTCTAACTTGGTTTGTTTGCTTTCTGGATTAAGTTGTGTGATCCTTTATAAGGTAGAAGTCCCACTGTATAAGGAATTTTGTTTGCATAGGGACTGCAAGATTTAGCCCTGTAGCATCAAAACACTTAATATGTCTTGCCTCATGATGACACCCCTCTGCTGTTGCCTCTGTATCAGAAGCAATAGCGCTGTGGGGGGCATGTGGTTTCCAGGGAGCCATCTTAAAAGCCGGATTTTACCTGTCCCCTTCCTATGCCACTGTCTTTCACATGGAGGCAGCAGCTGGGGGGTGGGTGGGGTGGGGGTGGGGGTTGTCAGAGGCTCCATGAAAGCTGGTATGCACAGGGAGCTGGCTTTTAAGACTGCTTCCCCCTCAGACCAGCTCCAACTTGCCTCCCTTTCCCTTCTCCCCTCCCCCCACTGAATCAGCATGTCCAGGGCTTGACGAATGGCAGCAAAAGGCGTTCGCCAGCCCTGCACTGCGCATGCTCACACCGCAAATAAACGGGGCGTCAGACTGAAATCTACTCACTATGGGCGAGTAGATTCAATACACTTTGTCGATCCCTGAGCATATCATCTTGTGAATGTTAAAGGCACTTTTTTGTAGATGGAAATACAACTTTTGTATTTAGAACCCTGCAGGTTTTCGGATGTCCGCTTTATATCTGTGGCTCATTTTTGTGGATACAGATGTGGATACAAAATTTAGTATCCACATGGGGCTCTACTAATGAACATTTTAAGTGTCAATTTAATTTTGCAGAAAACTACGTAATATGCAGGTTCATCTCAATATTTGTGAGGGAGGGAGTTTTTGGTTTGTTTGTTTTGCGGGGGGCGGGAAGGTGTGGCTAGAATGGGAGACTGGAAGTATTTCCTTTAAAAACTAATAACTTTTCACCAAGCTGGAGATACTGCAGGAATCAAATGACCCTTGCTAATTCTGTCTACATCTTACTATATCATTCATTTTCTAATATCTCATTACCATATCAGTCTTACTAGCATGCTGCAGGGAGAAAACACAAGTATTGAAAGAACCTGAAGTATAATAGTCTTCTTTTGTCAATGCAGTTTGTTGTCTCGGAAAGCTTTATCGGATGTTTTGAACAGCCATGTGTTCATAACTATTGGCCAGAACTAATTTAATTTGTTATTTATAGAGAAACAGGATGCTTGATGCCACTCGCCTAACCCCTACTATAAGCCAAATTCTATTGTCTCTAAGAACAATTCCCTTGCACATCAATAGGAATTAAACTAGATTAAGGACTTCTGTATTAGGCATCCTTTTAGTCCAGCACTGTAGACAATTCTCATTGCTTTGAGACTTTTCCTTCCTTCATCTCTCCTCACTGGGTGCCGGTAACAGAAGAAAGCCCTTGTCATGGCTCCTTCCTCACTCTGGCATGGTAAATGCAGAAGTGGGGGCCAGCAAATGTACCCCAAAGCCTTATCTACCAGGCTTTGGTATAAAACTTCCCCCAAAATCTTAAAAACCTAGATTTTCGGAATAAAACTTCCACTGCCATCACCCAAATATTAACAAGATGAGGGGAAAGATCATTTGGGAAATATGATCCCTGTTATAAAAATCAGCACACCCAAGTGACCAATGCCAGGTTAATAAAACGAAAGAGAACTTTTATTATTACAACAATATTCCTGTTGCAAGCATAAGGATCAGATGGAAAGGTAACAAAATATACTCATGGAGGAATTACACCATGGGCTAGAACTTAGTTAAAAAGAAAAGCCAAACATCTCTTAAGCAGTGCCAGATATCAGATCCCATACCCAACCCTTAAAACAATAAAGCCTAATGAAACTACCTAAACTTTACCTTACTTACAGAAAATGAAGAATGGTGTCTTGGAGAGAGAGAGAGAGAGACATGCTTGTCCCTCTCTGTAGCTGCAAAGAACTCACCCAGAGAGACACAAAGAGAAAGAAAAAAACCCAAATTCCTTTGTCCCTGTTTGAAAGTCCCACCTACATTCCTACTGGTCACTCCACCTGGCTAGGTGTACTTAACGCTTTAATCCCCAGGCTGCTGGCTAACCCTCATAATCATGACAGCCCTGACTTGCCTATGTTTCAGCATATGTGCATCAATATTTAAGCACAATTATCCAATTGAAGGAAAAGGCCTAAGATAAGGCTCTGTAACAGGGCTGAGCAAAATATGGCCTCTTATTCACTGATGCACATGGCCCTGCATCCAGTGCAGGTGTGGGGCAGGCAGGGAGACTTTTTGAAAACCCTGCTGGACTGCTAACCAGCAGTCACCCATGTAAGTCTTCTGGCCATAACCTAACTCTGCCCCCCAGGCCCTGCTTCCTCCCAACCCTCTGCCCCCACTGCCACACACAAGCCAAGCCCTCTGTCCCCCTCCTGAATGCATAACCCCTTCCAGACCCTGAACCCCAATCTCCTACACAAGGTCACAACCCAAACCCCTGCACCTCAATCCCCTGTTCCAGGTCACAACCCCCTCTTTCATCCAGACTCCAACCCTTACCCCAAACTCAATTCTGTACCCATTCTCCCACCTAGACCCCATCCCCTCCATTAATACACACTCCATGGAAGAGTGTGGCTCTTGACCATTTTCCAATATCTTACAGTGGTCCCTCATAAAAAATTATTGCCCACCTGTGCTCTACAACCTTGTTTTCCTCAACATTTGTTCAATATACAAATGTATTCCAGGCCACTACTTTTGACACAGAGCTGGAAATGTCTAATATGCATAAAAGATGCAGGGCTAATTGTTGAGCTTGAAAAATTGGCCTATTGGGGAGCCTTTTATAGAAAGGGGTTTGTCTAATAAATCTGCAACAACTGTCTTGTTTTTGCTGCCACTCAAAATGTTCTCCCTCTCTGACAAGGAATGACTGCTTCCATATTTAATTAAAAATGGGTTTGATGCATCTGGATAGGAAAAAAGTGACTGAGGGTGTGTCTACACTTGCACCTTCTTTGGAGAGAGGGATGCAAGTGCAGCTGAACGAAATAGCAAATGGAGCATGGATTTGAATTTCCCATGCTTCATTTGCATAATCACAGACCGCCCCTATTTTGAAATAATAAATGCTGTGTAGACATGGTTATTTTGAAAGAAACCCCTTCTTTCGAAATAACTGGTAAACCTCATTTTTTGAGGAGTAAGGGTTATTTTGAAAAGTGGTTTCTTTCAAAATAACCACGTCTACACAGAGTTTATTTCAAAATACGGTATTTGGAAATAATGGCGGTCTGCGATTATGCAAATGAAGCACAGGAAATTCAAATCCATGCTTCATTTGCAATTTCGCTCAACTGCATTTACATCCCTCTCTTGAAAGAGGGTGCAAGTGTAGACATACCCTGAGGTTTTATGCTGTTAAAAATTCATGTTGTATCATAGAGAACCAAGTAAGCTTTTCTTATCAATTATGTCAAAACATTGCTTTCTCCAAACAACTTTTCTAATGTTTCAAAATTGGCCATACTACTTTCTGCAGTATTTTGACTCATACAGTAGTAACTATTCGATGAAAATAATCTCTTTACTAAATTCCATACCTCTTTGATTTGTAAACAAAGACCTCCTACAATGGTGCTATGGATTAAAGATACTGTGTTTCTAAACAATTTAATCTTGCTTTCTTGTTAATTTCAATGGAAGGGGGTAGGGAATTAGGGAAGGAGAGCTGGAGTATTCTTGTATCCCTGGTGATCCAACTGTTTATAATGTGAATTATAAGATTCTGTAAGTGGGACCTACAATGTAGGGAAATCTTGTCTCCTGCGGATAGTTTTTAAGACTTGGTGCGAGTCATTGAGCTCACTGAAAACATGGTTGTCACAGAGTCATATACAACACTTAAATAAAAGCTTTATAAAATGCCTCTTTGCTTCTTATTTATACCATGTGATTTTCCTATACCATTTTTCCAAATGTTTGTTCCGCTAAAGTTGAGGATGTTTTATTTTCTCTGTTTTACATTGCATCGGTTCCCAGTTCTGGGTGTAAGAAACAATAATAAAGGTGTGTGTGTGTGTGTGTGTGTGTGTGTGTGTGTGTGTGTGAGAGAGATGATTGATTTTAATTATACTGGGAGACAACCTTTAATTGTATAGATGTAGTGAGGCTATAGGTACTAGTGATGTGAAAGGTTAAGCGGTAAGCATCACTCTCAGTGGGTGATGCTTATCAATTCTTGTTAACCAGTGGGGGCTGGAGCAGCTCCCAGCCTGCCGTGGGAAAGGGGCTGCTCCAGCCCTGCGGGCCTGTCGCAAACTAAGAGTGTTTAGAAGCGGGTAACTGACTAATCATGTACTCTCTACAATTTGTATTGAGTACACAATTTGTCAATAAGCTGAGGCTCTGCAGTTTAAGTGTAGAAGGAGCCAGGTGTGCACACAGCCCAGCTCCTACATTTAAACTGCAGAGTTGCAGCAAGGGTAGGTTGGTACCTGGCATGAGCCAGGACTCAGCAGAGCCACAGCAATGTGGGACCTGACACAAGATGGGACTGTTGCTAAATGTAAATTCAGAGCTGGAGCGCGGATGGCTCCCGGAGCCAGCTGCTGCTCTGCCCACCCAACCCTC
Organism: Pelodiscus sinensis; assembly: GCF_052426305.1. Lineage (NCBI taxonomy): Eukaryota > Metazoa > Chordata > Testudines > Trionychidae > Pelodiscus > Pelodiscus sinensis. The sequence goes on along the minus strand of NC_143068.1, from coordinate 15,403,483 downwards.
CCCGAGATGGTGCTGGGGCGGGGAACTGCCTTTTAAGCCAGCTCCCTCCAGCACCAGCTCCTGCTTCCCTGCTCCTTGCTACCTCTGACAGAGAGATAGCTGCAGGTGGAGGTGGGGGAGTAGTTGAGTAGTGACTCAACTACCCAATTAGGCTTATTGGGTATTCGACTGCTCAAGTAGTTGCTTACATCCCTACCACAGTCAGGGGCACTTCAGCCTGGCCGAAGCAGCCCCTGCCTGTGGTTGTGGGGGTCCTGCCCCCCCACCACTAATCTGTTAACCAATAAAATGGGATATTACATCCCTAATAGGTACCTGCACTTACAGTACCAGTTACAGATTAAACTAGATTCTGATCACTGCAGACTAGGGATATTAAAAAGTGGGTAATTTGTGGAACTGCTGAAAAACTCAGAGCTTCTCATATGGTTCTGGAAAACTCAGTGATTACATGTACCTGCACCAGCTCCCACTTGCCACCCCACTCCTGGGGAGCCAGCTTTTAAGCTAGCCCCTGGCATACATTAGCTCCCATCCCACACTGCTGCCTCTGTATTAGATGCTGCAGCACAGGGTGGCAGCTGGCTCCCACCTGCAGCCCAGCTCCTCGGAAGCTGGTTGCTGACCCCACTCAGCTGCCTCGGATAAAGAAGCAGCAGTGCTGAGTTACTGGTGGCTCCCCAGGAGTGGGGTGTGTAACTGTGATTGTTAACTCATAAGCCCAGACATATTGGCTAGCTGTTTACACATTCCTGCACTCTGGACTCATGCAGAAATTGTTTGCCTCTATTGGAATTGCTTTCATATTAGGACTGCAGAATGTTTTTCAAGTCAACTCTAATTTTGTGCTGTTGTTCTGGATTTTTTTTCTACATCTTAATCTGTTTCTCTGTTCACTCCTGAATGCTGTTTGGTTTTTTTTGTGTTCCCTCACATCTTACAAACATAAGCAATAAGCCAGCTCTCCAAAAGTTCAATAATGGAAGTTCAACAGTGGAACCATGGCTTTGACCAGTACAGGATTAATCTCCATTTTTAGGTCCTGAATAAATTAATAGCAGAAATTGTGCAGTCAGTCTGTGTATGCTGAAATGTTTACTTTCACACCCACTGTTGTGTTTATTCAGATATTTAAAATGATACATTAATTGCATCTTTGAATCGCTTGCAATTCAGTAACAACCTTGTAGATATAAATTGCATGTATAATGTATATGAACACATACTCTTGTATATAGAAAGTGAATACATTAGAACCAGATGAGAAGAAAACTATTCTCCGTTTATTCTAAAGCCGTCATGTTGATGATGATGTTGCTGTTTGTTACAGCAGCCACACATCTAATAGGGGCTTTGTGGTATAAATATATGGGTTATAGCAGAATGATAATGCTCATTTCTTTGGACACTGGTAATACAGTAATTCTTTTACTGTTCATAGTAGCTTGCCACTCTTCCTCCCCCTTCCCCCCAATATTCAATACATTCAGGGTTATGAAATGGAGATCTAAGGAAATGGGGCTTGTGTGTCCAGAAAAAAATACTTCAGAGGAAGTTGAAGGAAAAAAATATGACCACCAAAACATAAAATTACTAAACTAATACCAGTAAGGCTTTTTAGTAGACAACGCCTGAAATATTATTTTTTGGTGCTTTTTAAGTCTTGTGTCTGTCTGTACACTGAAGTCAGCACCACATGAGCAGTGCCATTGCAGGCTCCTAGGGATGTAGAATCCTGTTTAATTGGTTAACCGATTAAAGAGGGTACAGGTGGGGCACCACTCCAGTGGTGCCTCAGGTAGGAGTTGTGTGGGTTGGGCTGAAGCAGCCCAGCTGGAGCAGCCCCTGTCCACGGCAGGCCCCCTCTTCAGGGCTGGAGCAGCTTGCTACAAGCGGGGAGCTGCTCCTGCCCCACCAGTTAAACATTCACATCCCTACTCCATGCTTTGTGTTTTTCTGCTGTTGGAAGCACTACTTGCACACACAAGGATATGTTCAATGCTCCTTATCCATTTAGTCTTTGATCACTGAAACTAACAACAAGGTTGTGTGATATGTTTTGAAATGCAGGTATTTGGAGTAAGACTGAGAACACAAACTGATTTCAGAGCTACTAAACATGATTTAACTATTACTGCGTTGTCACTACTGAACTCAGTCTGAATTCATGCTAGCTTTACCAGAAGATAGACCCAAATCTGTTACTAATATCCAGGACTGTCTATTGACTTACAGAAAGCCCATTTAAAGTAGAAGTCACATGTTCATAGAAGTTTTGTTGGTGAGGTGGAAAATAACTACAAAGTGGAGCAAGTAACAAGCTGGCATAACTGTAAAAACAAAACCACATTAGATAGTAAATGAAAATGCAGAAAGAGTTGTCTAAATAGAATTTTGAAGACAAATAGCCAGAAAAACGTCCTTGTCACTGCACATTCTCTTTTGGACTGACACATCTAGAAACCTTTTTTTAATTGCATATGCTATTCACTTATATTTTACATGGATATGTGTGCTTCATCCCAACATCACCGCTCCATCCAAACTAAACAATTAGGGCTTGATTTTTGTAAATGCTAAGCATCCAGACTGCTGGTGAAAGTTGCTGAGATCGGAGCACCTCTGGAGAAAATTGTGTCCTGTAACACCTCTTCATCTGTGCTCTGTGAATATTGTATGTCTTTTTAGAGTGTGTCTGTGAATTCATCTGAGTCCATTTGTTCAAGAACTCCTCTTACAGGCTGCAGGAGGGGGCAGCCCTCAGGCTGGCTCCTCCTCCAGAAAGCCTACGGGGGTTGGGAAGCCAGCTGGGGGCAGCTCTCAGAGCCTTGCCTGCACCTCAACAGCCTGCAGGCTGCAGGGAGGTTATTGCAGGCCAGGGGCAGCCCCAGGAACCCCCTCTTTCCCCCCCCCCCACACGTCAGCCTGCAGGTTGCAGGGGGTGCTGCTGGAGGGTTCAGCCCCTGTAGCCTGGGACCCCCTGATAGCCTGAAAGCCACATGGGTGGCACTGACTCCTCCCAGACTATAGGAATGTTAGGAGGCATATAATTCAGTAATCGGGTAGCCGACACAATTTTTGTTTACTAGACAATTTAACCAATAAGTGGTTCTGCATTTGAAAGAGCTTTAGAGCCAGCATGCAAGCTAATAGCGTTAACCAATAAGCAGTTACTTATCAATTTATCATTTAGCCGGCTACACTATTGCATCCCTACCCCAGACAGACTGCAGGTTGGGGGGTAAGGGGTGGCACTGGCAGGGGAGTGCTATCTGGCCCCCTGCCGGAGCAGCGCCACCCTCACTACCACAGGCCGCCCCAGCAAGGTTCCGCCCTCCCCCCTGTACTGAGCCTCCTGCCCTGAGTCCTGCACCTCCCACTTGACTTGACTTCTATAGTCCTCCCTGAGCCACCTCCTGACTTGAGCACCTCCCACATCTCCCAGCCCTCTGCTCTAAGCCACCCACCCTTGCCTCTACTCACCCCCAACTCTCATTCCAGTCTTTATTTTCCTTCATTTTTGGAAAATACAGTAATTCCTATAAGGCATGTATATTTACTTTTCTGAGGGATGAGGGAACCTTCAGTTAAAGAGCTGAGCAATTTATAGGTGCATATGCAAGTCCTGTGTAGATATCTTAGAAGATTGATCCTACTTCATTTTGTTGTACAGAAAACATTTTGGATGAAAAATATTAAGTTTTCTGTAACTACCATTTTCTTTTCAAGTTTAGCTAGAGTATTAGGAAGTTGTTTGGGATTTTTTTCTTTTCCAGAAGATTTTATTCTGATGAGGTTTTTTAATTGGGAAAAGTAGGGAAAAAAAATTCTGCTCCCATTATTCTGACACACAAGTTCCCTTTCTTCTTCTATAAGGCATAACTTAATATGGTAAAAGCTGTGTTATCTGGCACTGTACCAACCAGAAAACACTATAAACTGGCATTTTTTATATTCAATGAAAGTCTGGTTTATAGTCCGGTTGGCACAGGGCCAGCAGGCTCCCCACATAGCTCCCTGGAAACAGTAACATGTACTTACAGAGGAATGGACCTCCATGCACTACCTCCACCCCAAATGTTGGCTCCACAGCTTCCATTGATGGGGGAGGTAGTGTGCTGCCTAGGAGCAGCAGGGACATGTCACCGCTTGGAGGGAGCTGCTGAAGGTGAGCCCCACCTAGATTGGGCATCCCAAATTTCTGCTTGAACCCCCTCCTGCACCTAAATTTCCTCGCAGAGCCTGGCCCCGCGCTCCCTCCTGTACTCCTAACCCTTCCCACCCAAGGGCCTGCACCTCCAACTGTAGCGTTCACCTCTTTCTGCACCCAAACCCCTGCACCAGTCCAGATCCTCCTCCTGCACCCTGAACCTCTCATTTCTAGCTCCAGCTCAGAGCCTGACCCTCACTCCACCCCCCACCCATACCCCATCCCTCTACCTCAGCTTGGAGCCTCCTCCCATATTGTGAACTCTTAGTTAACCAGAATATTTGAATGACTGACACTTCTAGTCCTCCAATATGCTAGATAATAAAGCTTTAAAGCTAAATGTTTATTCCATGCATCATCAATATGATGTGATTCATTTGGAACCCAGTTCTAAAATAATGCTTAAGACCTTTAAAAAACAGCTGTCTAGAAGTAAAATCCAGCCAAATATGCTGTCGATCGTCTTGTTTACTTAATGCACAGACAATGTGTTCAGTTTAGGGTGCTAGAAAAAATATTTGCTCAAATTGTGTTTGATGGGTAAATAGTTTTAAAAGTATTAATACAAAATATTTGTTTGGATGTAGTAAAACTCTGGAGAATTCATATTAGAACAACCAAGTGAAAATCGCATGAATACTTTAGTGTTATTTGAAGGGCCTGTTCTTCTGCCTCGGGCAAACTTGAGTGTTATCTCTCTTTACAGTTTTTACAGTTGTGAACTCAAACAGTTAATATCTCTTAGATATAGAACGCAACTAAGGAGAATGCCCATTCATACACCGAAAATACACTTTCAATATCTTAGTCATGTTTCTTTATCTCTTCCTCCCTCCCCACTGTATGTTAGGTATATTCTTGGCAAGAATCGATTGTGCCAAAATAGGCAAGAGAAGGACACTGATTAATTCATCCAAATTCCATAATTTATAAAATATGGACTATGTTCCAAGTTTGGCATCTGGATCTTGTGTTTGTGTTGGGTTTTTATACAGTTCTCTCCCCTGTTGAGTTTTTCATTTAAAAGTTTTGTAGCTTTTAAACATTTTCCTTATCTTATTCCCTCATCTGTATTTTTACATGAATAGTACCTGGAAGTGTAACATTTCACTTTTCCAATTACTCTTTTCTCTATAAAAAGTACTTCAGCTGGGGCTGGAGAAGGGGGCAATAATATTCTCTTCTACTTCCCTGGCACCATGCATCCTTGCAGTTGAGGATGTTCATGGTGGCATAAAGAAGACAGATTTTCACAAAGATTGAGTTTCCAAAGAGCTCCCATTTAAAAGCTGGGTACTTGTCCATGTACTCCACTGATGGTAGAAGGATCTAGGGCTGTTAAATATTGATTAATTAACTAATCAAATATTCGATGAAAATCCCATTTGATTAGTCAATAAGGACTAGCCTGCATTCTGCCTTTGAAATGTACAAGAGCTTCAGTGGAAGTGACCTCATGGAGCTTGGGGTCACCAGGGGACTCCTCGCTGACTCTGGGATCCATGTGGCTTTTCAATCTTTGAAATGTACAAGAGCCTCCACTGGGGCTTTAGTTCATTTCAAAGAAGAAGCACCACCGCTGCATCCCTACCCCTTCCCACGGAGCTGGACTTGGGGGTGGGGAGGGCGAGGGTGGCTCTATCTTTGTAATAGAGGCAGCAAGGGAGGGGGAAACAACTAGTCGACTATCCGATAAGCTTTTGAACTCGTCAATTAGTCACTTAAATCACTAGAAGTATCCCTTCTCTCCACCATTACATCCTAGCAATAACAAATACCTCCAAATAGGGATGCTGGGGTTTCATCTGGACCGCTTACAGACTCAAGCATCTTGTCTTGTCAAGTAGCACAGTTGTATATAAGCACTCTGAAGTTTAGAGCAACTAGTCATGCCTGCTTAACTTTCCTTCCATTTCTGAGGATCATCTGTTCAGGCCATAACAGAAGATACCACAGCAATGTTTTACATAACCGCACAGGGAAGTACAAGTTCCACCTCACTTGCCTGGAAGCCATGTATCTGTGAAACTGGTGTATTGGTCACAACACAAAAGTAGTCTTCACTTAACATAGGTCTACAGAATGTTCTGGCTGATCACTTCAGGCAGTTTACAAGCAATTGGGAATGGGCAGTGAGGAATGGCATCAGGGATTATCCAAGAAATATTTGTCAAGGAGAGTCTTACACAGCTCTGTTGTTCATTGTTGCAAACAGGAAAAATTTCTGCTGCAGAGAAGCTCGAGGCCAAGGGTCTATGTCAGATACATTCCAGATTTACTGGTCTCCAAGTCTATGTGCTTAGCTTCCAGGGTTTTATTACAATCTCAAGAATAATTGGAAAACTCACCTAGGATTGTCATTTTGCCCAAATCTTGAACAAGCCACACTAAAGTAGTTTTAGTTCTTAGATCTAATGAAGCTGCTAGTTTGTCCCTCAGTTGAGCTTCTTCAATGGAATGTGTTATAAACTGAGAACCAGGGTCACCTTCCCTACTGCTTAAGGGTTACTGATGGTTGTTGGTGCTAGAGAGAAGCTGCTCACCAGAAACCTAGAATATCCTTGTAAGAGTAGAAAGAACTCTACCTGAATTACTTGCTTTACTAAATGGAAAAGGTTTATCAGTTGGGCCTGTCAACCACTTCGACATTTTTAGATATTCAGATTCCGAGGCATATTGCTTATCAAAGAGATCAGGGCTGGTCATGAGTTCCTTAAGAGTATTAACAACTCATTGCAAGCTACTCTCTCTTCAGTTCAAAGGCGCTCAATTTTCTCTCTTCCCATAGTGGCTAGATTCCTGAAGGGTTTTGCCTTCTGGTTTATTCCCTAATAAGACAAAGACAATAGATGGCACCATGGTATCCAAACATATTAATGGAGTTGGTTGGATTGCCCTTTGAGCTCCTTGCATCATGCTGCTCTCTTTTTCACCAGTCCCTCAAAAGAGTGTTTGCTAGGAAAAATATTTACCTAGCGGGTAGGAAAAACTCATGTCCTTATGCCTAGTCTGCCTTACTCTGTCTGTATAGAATATGGTAATACACATAAAAAGTTATGAGTAGGTCTCAGAATAGATCAGAAGTAGGTGATGTAGGCCTGCTTTAATTAATAAATCTTCAAATTCAGGATAGGACAACTGCTTTCAGCAACGCTCTTAAATATGTATATTTATATAATGCAGATATTCTCAGCTTCTCGCTCCTCAATTACTTTGATTTAAAAAGTTGCTGATGCTTGCTTAATTACAAGTGCCTAGAGGGACACATGATAATGATTAAAACATGGAATATAGTGCTTTTAAAATACTCACAAGTTTGTGTGCTTTAGTAAGTATTGTACTAATGTTACAGGGAGAAATTTTAAGAGCCCGAATCCCCTGCTGTTTAAATTGGAGTCAATTCCCATGTATTTTAATGACAAGACAAAGCCCTTTTTTAAGTGAGCGATCTAAGGGTAGACAGCAAGACGGGTAGAGCTTTGATTGTAGCTGAGGACTTCCTGATCTCCAGCCATGTACTTGTTCTATCAGACCTGAGCTGGCCTGGAAGGGATGGGGTCTAATCCGGAAGGGGCAGGGCAATAATGCTTCTGGGCTTCCCCAAACCATAACTGGTTGGGGGGGAGGGACCCTTTGCCCCCCCTTCCCACTATGCACCCATGCCCCTGGCAGGGCGGGAAGAGGCTTCACACACTTCCCCAAGCCCTGATTGGCCTGGAGGCGGGGAAAGCGCAAGAAGCCTCCTTCTGTCCTGTGAGCAGCGTGTGGCACTTTGAAGTGCCACGCCCTCCTCGCAGGGCTGAGACAGGGCAAAGGAAGCTTCACCCAGTTCCCCTGCCCGCAGGCCCTGATTGGCCTGGGGTTGGGGAGAGTGTGCGAAGCCCCTTCCTACCCTATCCCCGCCCTGCAAGGTGCACGTGACACTTCAGAGTGCCATGCGCTGCTCGCAGGGTGGGAGGAGGTCACATGCTCCCCTGCCCCCAAGTCCTGATTGGCTTGGGGGCGGGGAAGCTGTGCAAAGCTTCCCTTGCACTTTGAAGTGCCATGTGCTCTTTGCAGGGCGAGGAGAGGGTGGAGGAAACTTTGCACACTCCTCCTGCCCCCAGGCCAATCAGGGCTCGGGGGCGGGGGAGTGCGTGATGTCTCCTCCCATCCTGCGAGCAGTGTGCAGCACTTCAAAGTGCTACATGCTGCTCACAGGGCAGGAAGAAGCTTTGTGCGCTCCCCAGACCCTAATTGGCCTGGGGGCAGGGGAGCAGCAGGGCCTCCAGGGGCCAGATCCAGCATGCAGAAGCCCTTTTGTCCACCCCTGCATCAGACCATGCTGTCTCCCTTGACATTTCAGCTTACTTCATTTTAAAGCTTAACCTTAAAGGACATCGGACACTTGAAATGTAATCAAATATTTGGGAAAAAAATTAAGGAGTAAGTGTTATGCTTGCCACTGAGCCCTCGTATCAACCTTTATGGTTTTGCAGTCAACCATTCTTCCTTCTTAAAAAATATTTCTCCATAATTTCCAGGAGAAGATATGCACAAACGAAGAGGGAAAAGTGTGCAACAGAAAGAGAATAACTGATTCCAGGATCTGTGAAATGCATAGTAAACAAAGAAAATAGGCTTTATCTAATCTTCCAGTTTAAATTAATCATAGGTGTTACTATTTGTAATGAGTTCTAAAATATTCAGACAAGTGTAGTAATTTTTTGTTTTGTTTTTTCCCCTTTAAGTTGAGGCTGTCCCTGTAAAACTCTAATGGAAGGATAACCCAACCTGCCATCCATGCTGCTATGGTCACGCTTTTGTTTTTAGCTCATGTAAAAGTTAGCTCCTGTATGTCTACCTGAGTTGGAACTTATACTTCTCAATTACAGTGTAGACATACCCTAACTGAGAAGTTTCACTGACTGCAAATACATGAGTAATCCCATTTTTAAAGATAGGCATGCACTTAAATATCTTGCTGAATTAGAACTAGGGAACAAAAGTGATTAATATGGAATATGTACAGTTTAAGCTGTTTGAGTAGATGGCTTTACCCAGCTAATGCAAGGGTAATGCTCTAAAATAGTGGTTCTTAACCTACTTCAGCCTGCACCCCTTTGGTTCTCAAAATATGTTCTCGTATCCCATATTAAAAATCGTTGAAGTAGTTCAGTTCTTTAAACCTAAGATATATCATAAAAATCTGGCGTGTCTTGCACCCTCAAAAGGGCGTCTCGCATCCCCACGAGGTCTGTGCACCCCAGGTTAAGAAACACTGCTCTAAAAATAATGCAGTTGTAACAATCTGAGCACTTGAAGGAACTAACTGTCCTGAGACAATAGATACATCCTTGGGGGAGGTAGCCCTTCGCACCATTTGCGCTGCCACAGCTATGCTATTTTTAACGCAGTAATTTGGCTATCCCATCATCCCTAGTTCAAAGTGTAGACAAACTCAATATCATAGAATGCTACTAAGACTGAAAGGGACCTCGAGAGGTCATCGAGTCCAGTCCCCTGCCCTCATGGCAGGACCCAGCACTGTCTAGACCATCTCTGATAGACATTAATCTAACCTACTCTTAAATATCTCCAGAGATGGAGACTCCACAACCTCCCTAGGTAATTTATTCCAGTGTTTAACCACCTTGACAGTTAGGAACTTTTTCCTAATGTCCAACCTAAACCTCCCTTGCTGCAGTTTAAGACCATTGCTTCTTGTCCTATCCTCAGAGGCCAGGAAGAACAAGTTTTCTCCCTTCTCCTTGTGACACCCTTTTAGATACCTGAAAACCGCTATCATGTCCCCTCTCAGTAGTCTCCTTTCCAAACTAAACAAGCCCAGTTCTTTCAGTCTTCCTTCTTAGGTCATGTTCTCTAGACCTTTAATCATTCTTGTTGCTCTTCTCTGGACCCTCTCCAATTTCTCCATATATTTCTTGAAATGCAGTGCCCAGAACTGGACACAATACTCCAACTGAGGCCTAATCAGAGCAGAGTAGAATGGAAGAATCACTTCTCATGTCTTGCTCACAATACACCTGTTAATGCATCCTAGAATCATGTTGGCTTTTTTTGCAACAGCGTCACACTGTTGTCTCATTTAGCTTGTGGTCCCCTATAATCCCTAGATCCCTTTCTGCTGTACTCCTTCCTAGACAGTCGCTTCCCATTCTATATGTGTGAAACTCATTGTTCCTTCCTAAGTGGAGCACTTTGTATTTGTCCTTATTAAACTTTATCCTGTTTACCTCAGACCATTTCTCCAATTTGTCCAGATCATTTTGAATTATGACCCTGTCCTCCAAAGTAGTTGCAACTCCTCCAACTTGATATCATCTGCAAACTTAATAAGCATATGCTGATATCTAAATCATTGATGAAGATATTGAACAGAACCAGTCTCAAAACAGAACCCTGTGGAACCCCATTTGTTACTCCTTTCCAGCAGGTTTGTGAACCGTTAATAAGTACTCTCTGGGAATGGTTATCGAGCCAGCTAATGTACCCACCTTATAGTAGTCCCACCTAAGTTGTATTTGCCTAATTTATTGATAAGACTGTCATGTGAGACCATATCAAATGCCTTACTAAAGTCTAGGTAAACCATGTCCACCGCTTCTCCCTTATCCACAAGACTCGTTATCCTATCAAAGCGATCAGATTGGTTTGACATGATTTGCTCTTTACACATTCATGCTGGCTGTTCCCTATCACCTTATTATCTTACAAGTGTTTGCAGATGATTTCCCTAATTATTTGTTCCATTATCTTTCCTAGCACAGAAGTTAAATTGAGTGAGTGGTCTGGAGTTTCCTGAGTTGTTTTTATTTCCCTTTTTATAGATGGGCACTATATTTCCCCTTTTCCAATCTTCTGGAATCTCTCCTGTCTTCCATGATTTTCCAAAGATGATAGCTAAAGGCTCAGATACCTCCTCTATCAGCTACTTAAGTATTTTAGGATGCATGTCATCAGGCTCTAGTCTCTTGCAGACATCTAACTTTTCTAAGTGATTTTTAACTTGTTCTTTTTTTATTTTATCCTCTAAACCTACCGCTTTCCCTCTAGCATTCGCTGTGTTAGGCATTCCTTCAGACTTCTCGGTGAAGATCGGAACAAAAGTCATTAAGCATCTCCGCCATTTCCAAGTTTCCTGTTACTGTTTCCCCTGCCTCACTGAGCAATAGACCTAGCCTGTCCTTGGTCTTCCTCTTGCGTCTAATATATTTATAGAATGTCGTCTTGTTTTCCTTTATGCCTGTAGCATAAAGCTGTAGTTTGAGCTCATTTTGTGCCTTTGCCTTTCTAATCTTGCTCCTGTATTCCTGTATTGTTTGCTTATATTCATCCTTTGTCATTTGCCCTAGTTTCCATTTTTTATATGACTCCTTTTTTATTTTTAGATCATGCAAGCTCTCCTGGTTGATCCAAGGTGGTCTTTTGGCATATTTTCTATCTTTCCTACGCAGCAGAATAGCTTGCTTTGAGCCGTTATCAATGTCCCTTTGAAAAACTGCAAACTTTTATTTTCAGACTGTTTCTGTTGCTTTCCCCACGAGCTATGCATGCAACCCTTCACATTTGAAGATCATATGCGAGGATTGCTTGCTTCCCCCCCCCCCCCCCCAATGTAAGGGGCCTTGACTGAGATACAAATTTCATAAAGGGCATACAAATAGAAGCCCTCTGATGTGGTAATGTATTTGCCATGATAATTAGTGTTGGAATAGCACATGTATTGTATTACTAGGCAAATGGCTATTAGCCCATAGCTTGCTATCATTAATTTCTGTGCTGCATTTATAAGGCAGTGGGCCTTTATTAAATGTTAGTTGACATAGTACTCCTTTGACTTAATTCTAACCCACTTTTTTGTACTGAAATGATCATGTTACAAATTATAAAATGCTACAATTTAGAATGACACTTTTGATAAGATTGATATAGCACTGGTGTTTGAATAGAAAATGGAGCGTGGCAAATTGTGAGATAATGCAGTGATCTTCAAATGTGAAGGGTTGCATTCATAGCTTGTGGGTGGAAAGCAACAGAAACAGTTTCAAAATAACTGGTAGAAAAATGTGTTCAAGTACATGTGAAAGTCAGATACCTCCTGTCCTTGTAATATACACTTGTGATCTCTGATGTACGAATTAGGTGGCACTGTTGTTTTTTTTAAACATTGCTAGACACTACGTGCACATGCTCCATTGCTAGGGTTGCCAACTGTCTAATCACATAAACCCAAACACTCTGGTCCTGCTAGGGTTACCAGATAGTTTCAGCAATAATACCGGACACACTTGACATTACATCGCAATCTACATTACATCTTATTTATATTTTCTCATTTATATTTTCTGTTTGTTTCTTGAACAGAGAGCTCAAATACTGGACTGTCCAGTTCAAAACCGGACACCCGGCAGCCCTATGTCCTACCCCGTATCCAAGGATTCCCCTGCTCACTCCTTCCCCCCTCATTTTCATGGGGGAGGGAGGAGCATGAGTTGGGGGTATGGGCTTTGGGCTGAGCCTGAGGGATTTGCAGTGTGGGAGGGGACTCTGGGTTGATCCTAGGGCAGGAGGGGTATTAAGGTATGGGCTGTGGAAGAGTTTGGGTGCAGGAGGGGGTTCAGAGCTGAGGCAGGGGGTTGGAGGTACAAGGTGCTGGCTTCAAGAGGGAGTTGAGGGCTTGGGCAAAGTTTTTTTGGGGGGGGGGGCATCTGGGAGAGGGCTCAGGGTTGGGACAAGTCAAATTTGAGTGTCAGTTGCCCAGGCTAACTGCAGTAAAGTCATAAACGGAACGACCAGTCTTTTTGAGATGTACTCAGCATGCAGAAATTTCTGTTGCAAGCAGTAAATAGTAGGCCTTAATGGTAAGGAAAGCTATCTTAAAAATCTGCCTATTCACTGAGGTACCTAAATGTGTGCTGAGATCCCTTTAAAATCTGTCCCCAAAATCTGTTTTAGAATTGTTCTATGGCTCTGAAATATAGCCACTTGTTCCTGAATGCTCTCAGTGAGATTGGAATCACGGACTCTATTCCAGTGTGGAAGGCTGAGGAAGATTAGTTGTTACTCCATTGATTGAGCCACCATGGTGTCATGAGTGAGAAAAAACCGAACTTAGTGCCAATAGGGACTGCTTCATGTCATGAAACCTGTGTGCGCTCAGCCCCAAATTCCACCGGTTTCCCCTTTTGCTGCCATCTTGCATACAATATATGTCTAACTACTGTTTACAGTGCTGGCAGAACAGATGCTATATTGATGTTAGAGGTGGTGGGTGGGTGTATGTTTGGGTTTTTTCCTCTCCATTTTAAACTATATGCATCAGGGTTTTGAGCCCATAGAATTTGTACAACTTCATCATATGTCACTAGATTTCTGGAAGGAAGGAAAGTGGGCCTATCATTCAATCTGTGAATTATTTCAGTTGAAAGTGCTGTAGCCTGGAACACATCCCATCTTCCTAAATCAGCAACAGTTATTTGAAGTAATAAAACAAAAAATAGATCTTAAAAAAGATCACTTTTGTATCCAGCTGAAAATCTATTTAACCATCTTTTCTGGGAGTTTCTTCGAAGTTTGCCACTCACAATGTGTGGAAGATTTGCTTACTACTGGTGACAAATGTTCATGTCCACTTGGCTTTTATTCACTAGGTTTTCAGTAATTCCCTCCAATGATTCTGCACCAAGTTGTTTCTTTCTCAGAAGCAAGTTAATCTAAATTTTGTTGTAACTTCTGTAATTGTCTTGCTTAGTTTATATTGTACAGAAATGCAGGGGTAAGATTAGAAAGGCAAAGGCACAAAATGAGCTCAGACTAGTTACAGGCATACAAGGCAACAAGGAGACATTCTATAAATATATTAGAAGCAAGAGGAAGACCAAGGACAGGGTAGGCCCTCTGCTCAGTGAGGAGGGAGAAGCAGTAACAGGAAACTTGGAAATGGCAGAGATGCTTAATGACTTTTGTTTCGATCTTCACCAAGAAGTCTGAAGGAATGCCTAACATAGTGAATGCTAGAAGGAAGGTGGTAGGTTTAGAGCAGGGGTTCCCAATCTTTTTGACACGGGGACCAGTAAATCCATTAAGGAGCTTTTGGAGGACTGGTAACATTCATTTGCATATTCATTAAGCGAGTGATGAATATGCAAATAAGTTTCTGGTCCTCCCAAAGCCATCAGTGCCAGCTTTAGCAAAACTTTTGATACGGTCATCCACAGTATTCTTGCCAGAAAGTTAAGGAAATATGGATTAGATAAGTGGACTGTAAAATGGAGAGAGAGCTGTCTAGACCAAACTTTTTACTTTAGTTGGAACCCATTTTTAGTACTGTTTTTTGCAGTCCAAAAATATAAATGCATATTTAAAAAAAGAATGAAAAATGAATACATTTTCACTGTATTATTTATTCACAATAATAACAATACATAACATAAATCTTAATTACAATTTAACTAGTAGAATTTTAACAGTTATAAAGTTTGTTTTGTTTATAATTGAATGAGTTGAATATAAGTCATTTGTGTGCACTTTATAGCTTTTAAATACAGGCAGTCCCTGGGTTACGTACAAGATAGGGACTGTAGGTTTGTTCTTAAGTTGAATCTGTATGTAAGTCGGAACTGGCGTCCAGATTCAGCCGCTGCTGAAACTGACCACCAGTTCTGACTTACATACAGATTCAACTTAAGAACCCCAAGTAAGCTGCTGCTGAAACTGATCAGCAGCTGATTCCAGGAAGCCCGGGGCAGAGCAACTGTGCCTCGGGCTTCCTGTAGTCAGCGCTGGTCAGTTTCAGCAACGGCTGACTTGGGGACGCCTGGGGCAGAGCAGCTGGGGTGCTGCTGGGTTGCTCCAGTAGCACTGCTCCTCGGCGCTACTGGACCAACCCAGCAGCACCCCAGCTGCTCAGCCCCAGGAGTCCTGATTCAGCTGTTGCTGAAACTGACCAGCAGCGGCTGAATCAGGATGCCTGGGGCAGAGCAGCTGGGGTGCTGCCGGGTTGGTCCAGTAGTGCCCAGAGCGGCGCTGCGGGACCAACCGGCAGCGCCCCAGCTGCTCTGCCCCAGGGTCCACAACAAAAGCCTGGTCTGCTGGGGGGGCACACTAGCTGCGCCCCCCCAGCAGACCAGGGACACAGGGAGCAAAGCGGCAGCGGGGGGTGCCTCGCCTCTGAGGCTTTGCTCTGGCGCGGGACTGCTTTGCTCCTGGTGCCCCTGGTCTGCTGGAGACCGTCCCCAGCAGACCAGGGGCACCGGGAGCAGCTTTTCTTGCCCCAGAGGTCGAGGTGGCTGACCGCTGCCTGTGAGCTCCGGGGCGAGAAAGCCCCGTTCGTAAGTGCGGATCCGACATAAGTCGGATCTGTGTAAGTCTGGGACTGCCTGTAACTAAAAAGAGAACTAATGGGAAGGGTGATGTTGTTTTGCATCACAACAACTTTGTCAGGAGCAAAAGAAAGTTTTATCCTCAAATCTGGTTCAACATTCAATCTATTTCTATATTTATTTTTGAAGACAACCAAAGATGAAACTAGTTTCACACTTACATGTCATGATGAAAGGCATTGAGAATTTGACTGCTTTCTCAGATAAATGTGAATATTCATTTCTACAGCTCAACCAAAAATCAATCAAGGAGAGTTTATCAAAGTTCTCTTAAGGCATAGTCACAGGAAAGTTCAATTAATGAATCCACTTCTGATGCACTCAATTGTAGTATTTCTTCATTTTCAGTGTCAACAGTAAACGGGTCCTTAATCCACATTTTACTGGCATCAATTGGAGGAAAATATTCATTTAAGCTTGATGTTGGCCCCAAGAGGTGTTCTTGGATTGCTGCAGAATTCACATTTGAGATATTAGTTTGAGCATATTTTTCATGTAATTCAGTTAAAGTACAAAAAAACTTAGTTTCTTGTTAACTCGCTGTGCCCATAAACACAGTTTTTAAATTGTTGCCTCAACTTTTTCGTGAACTTTGAAAATATTAATTTTAGTGCCTTGTAAATTCAAACTTAAATCATTTAAAAGACAAAATATGTCACATAAGTAAGCCACCATAGTTAACCAATCAAATTCATGAAACCTGTCTTTAAATGTAAATATAACATCTTTTGCCAATGGAGGGTTTCGCTCCAAGAACAATAAAACTTCATCCTTCATTTCAAAGAGTAGTTTCAAAATGTTTCATTTTGGCAGTCAGCAAACCTCACTGCAGTAAAAGATGCTCATGTTTACTTCCTGAATTGTTGCACAAAGCAGTAAAGATTATGGAATTCAAAGGATGAGATTTTATAAAATTTATAAACTTCACACATTCTTGAAGAGTGGAACTCAAAAGAGATGGCATAGTTTTCACAGCTAGTGCCTCTCTGTGAATACTATAATTCAGTGGTCCCCAATGCGCGTGGGTGGCCCCTGCCCTGGGTGTGCGGTACATGTGCAGTGCCAGCCCCGGGCACAGAGTGCGTGGGTGGCCCCTGCATGGCACATGCGTGTGGGCGGCTCCTGCCCCGCACATGCGCGGTGCTGGCCCTGGGCTCAGGGCGCGTGGGTGGCCCCTACCCCCGGATGCGCGGCGCATGTGTGGCCCCACCCCCGGAAGCGTGGCACGTGAGCAGCTCTGCCCGTGGGCACCCAGTATCCACGAAAGGTTGGGGACCACTGCTATAGTGCACCCATACACAGTCAGGCATTACAGCTCGAATCCATGGGACAAGCCCAGTGCGAGACCCATCCATTGCTCGAGCCCCATCACTGCTCAGTCCAACACACTTTTTCCAGTCAATATCACTTTGAATAATAAAATCATTGATTAGCTTAAAAATTTCGGCAGCCATTGTACTTGTTGGAAGTGGTTTACAAAATAAGAGATTTTCTTGAATGGAGCTTTCATAATCATATCTAACAAAACACATCAAATTGGCAGTATCAGCTATATCAGTGCTTTCATCCACTTGTAATGCAAAAAACTGACTATTTTGTATTCGATGAATGAGCATTTCTTCAATATTTTTTGCCATTTCTTCAGTTCTACGTTTCACTGTATTGTTGGATAAAGACAGAGAACCCAACTGATTTCCCCTTTTTTTCCTCCATAAATAAGGGATGTAATAATATGCAATGCAGGAAGTATTAACCTTTCACCAACAGTACTTGGGTAACCTGTCTCGGCTATTAGTTTTGAAACTTCATATGAAGCCAACACAAAGTTTTCATTTGAAGAGCCCATAGAAAGTGCACTTCTCATGTGTGGTTTTTTTTGTTTTTAAGCAAAAGCTCATTCATTTCTCTTGGTTATGAAAAAAATCTATGGGCTTACTTGCGTATTCTGGATGTTTGCACTGGTTTCATGCACTCGTTATAGTTCTGAGACACAGATTAGGCATAATGGCAAGTGATTATCACTTCCAACACTTCTAAAACCAAATTTCAAATACTCATCAGAATAATTGCGGGTCCAAGGAGTTAAGCAGTTAACCTAAGAGGACGTGCACGTTGTCCCACTATGCAGAAACAAACTGAGGCTGCTGTATCACGTGACAGGAAAACCAATGATACAGGCTTGGCTGTGTGAAAATACACGTGCTTCCGGGGAGACGAAGCCCTTTCTCGCTGCCTTGCCAGGTGGCCTGCGCTCCCCGGCACTGCCAAGGCACTGTGCTGCCCCTACAGAGAGCCCACCCCCTGGAGGAGCCATTGAATTCCCATTAAAAAGTAGTCCACCACTCACCCATAGAGACCACTGCATTCTCCATCCAGCCCGGCCCAGGGATTGGGAACGTGGTGCCGCATGGGCAGTTGGGAAAACCCAGAACTCCTAGCTGCATCCTTCATCCAGCCCGGGCCAGGGCTTGGGGACACAGCATGCACGGGCATGCTTGGAGCGCGGAACACCCCAGCAGCCCCGCTGAGGCCTGGTATATTTTTGCCGCAGCCCGGTAACAGGCCGCAGCCCATAGTTTGAGGAATGCTGGTTTAGAGGATAAAATAAAAAAAGAACAAGTTAAAAATCACTTAGAAAAGTTAGATGTCTGCAAGTGACCAGAGCCTGATGAAATACATCCTAGAATACTCAAGGAGCTGATAGAGGAGGTATCTGAGCCGGTGGCTATCATCTTTGGAAAATCATGAAAGACAGGAGAGAGAGTCCAGAAGACCAGAAAAGGGCAAATATAGTGCCCATCTATAAAAAGGGAAATAAGAACAACCCAGGAAAACTCAGTGAGTGGTCTGGAGTTAACTTCTGTGCTAGGAAAGATAATGGAACAAGTAATTAAAGAAATCATCTGCAAACACCTGGAAGGTAATAAGGTGATAGGGAACAGCCAGCATGGATGTGTAAAGCACAAATCATGTCAAACCAAGTATGATAGCTTTCTTTGATAGGATAACAAGCCTTGTGGATAAGGGAGAAGCGGTAGACATGGTTTACCAGGACTTTAGTAAGGCATTTGATAAGTTAACCGTATCAGTAAACTAGGCAAATACAAGTTAGATGGGGTTACTATAAGGTGGGTGCATAACTGGATGGATAACTGTTCTCAGAGATTAGTTATTAACAGTTCATAATCATGCTGGAAAGGTACAACAGGTGGGATTCCGCAGGGGTCTTTTTTGGGATGGGTTTTGTTCAACATCTTCAACTATTTAGATATTGGCATAGATAATAGGCTTATTAAGTTTGCAGATGATATCAAGCTGGGAGAGGTTGAAACTGCTTTCGAAGATAAGGTCATAATTCAAAATGATCTGGACATATTGAAGAAATGGTCTGAGGCAGACAGGATAAAGTTTAATAGGGACAAATGCAAAGTACTCCACTTAGGAAGGTATAGTCAGTTTCTCACACATAGAATGGAAAGCAACTGTCTAGGAGGAATATGGCAGAAAGGGATCTAGAGGTTATAGTGGACCACAAGCTAAATATGAGTGAACAGTGTGATGCTGTTTCCAAAAAAGCCAACATGATTCCAGGATGTAACAGGTGTATTGTGAGCAAGACACAAGAAGTCATTCTTCCACTCTACTCTACGCTGATTAGGCCTCAGTTGGAGTATTGTGTCCAGTTTTGGGCACCGCATTTCAAGAAAGATGTGGAGAAATTGGAGAGGGTCCAGAGAAGAGCAACAAGAATGATTAAAGGTCTAGAGAACATGAGCTATGAGGGAAGACTGAAATAATTTGGCTCGCTTAGTTTAGAAAAGAGAAGATTGAGAGGGGACATGATAGCAGTTTTCAGGTATCTAAAAGGGTGTCACAGAGAGGAGGGAGAAAAATTGTTCTCCTTGGCCTCTGAGGATAGAACAAGAAGCAATGGGATCAAACTGCAGCAAGGAAGATTTAGGTTGGACATTAGGAAAAAGTTCCTAACTGTCAGGGTAGTTGAACACTAGAATAAATTGCCTAAGGAGGTTGTGGAGTCTCCATCTCTGGAGATATTTAAGAGCAGGTTAGATAAATGTCTACCAGGTATGGTCTTCTAGATGGTGCTGGGTCCTGCTGTGAGGGCAGGAGACTGAACTCTTGAGGTCCCTTCTGGTCCTAGTGTTCTATGATTCTGTGATATTAAGCAGAGAAAAATTAATACAGTAGCACAATAGCAAATATTTGAACTGCCAGAAACCTATAGCTCTGATCCAATTAGAAATCCCAGATGTGTGCTTTGACTAACATACTTTCAGTGGGGCTAGGGATGTAAAATCCTGGTCAATCAGTAAACTAGTTAAACCTAAGGCTTGAGAGGGAGAGGCTCCAACTGCTCTCTCCTTCCCTCCTGCACCCCACTCACCACACACTGGGCTACAGGCACTGGCAGCCCCTCATGCAGGGTGGCCAGCTCCTGCTCTCTTTTCCAGCATTGTTCAATCTTGGACTGATCTCTCTTACAACACTGCTTTCCCTTTTAATATGAATAATATTCACTTTTTTGCCATTTTGACAGATTTAAGATTTCTTAAGATTAAGACTTTGCTTCTGAAACAGCTCTCTCCTCCATACAGGCTAGAATTAAGTGGGTCGAACTGTTTCCTCTCAATTGTAGTCTAGATGTTCACAGATATCTTACTTTAGTGTTTATTTAACAATTACATCAGTGTAAGAGCAGAATTCAGCTGCTGTGTTTGCATGATGTACCAGTTATCCTTCCTTTTAGCTTATCAGTCATAAGACAAAGCACAACTATAGATATGCATTCAAGAATAACATGTCAGATTTTCAGAGGCCTCACTCCATCCTCAATTTGCATGCACCTGTAGAGATCACTATTGTAAGCTAGAATATCTAATCACTTCATAAGATTTGTAGACACAAATTTAGTGTCTGTCTAAACTCAAAGTTGTTTAGAAAATATTTTGCATATAATTTAAAATCCCTTTTGCTGTTTTCTGCAGGTCCTTTCACAGATGTTGTCACCACAAACCTGAAACTTGGTAATCCTACAGACAAAAATGTGTGCTTCAAAGTAAAGACTACAGCACCACGCAGATACTGTGTAAGGCCTAACAGTGGAATTATTGATGCAGGAACATCAATTAATGTTTCTGGTAAGTCATTCAAGACTGTGTGATTTGTAGTTGAAGCTGGTCTCATCAGTGTTCTCTGAGACTCAACTTAATACACACTGGGAAAATGGAGAGGCAAGCAAGAGAGCATGATTTCATATTTATTTTGTTTCCATGAAAAAACAGCTGTTTCATAACCTCTATTTCTGGTTGCTTAATTTAAAATCTCTTATTTTGATAAAAGTGAAAGCAAATGCAATGTAAGCAGTTGAAATAATTACTTACAGTATTCTCTTGTTTTGTACTTGAAAATGCACTGTGCATTTTGACACTGAAAAAACTTCAAAAAAAATAAGCCGTTACAGTGTAAGGGGAAAAGAGTAATGGATTTGTTTGTTGGTAAGTGACAGCTGAAGTTTTATCTTGCATAAATCTGCAGAAGTTGGGCAACAGCAATAGTAAGACAATGGACTTGTGCTATAAGTTTGCTGAGCTGAATATATTTCCCACCAAAAAGGAAGAGTTTCTTAATTAGGCAAGTCACTTGGCTGGTTACACTGCTCTACAGCCAAAATGCTTCTGAAATAAATGTAGTCAAACTTAACTAATTCTGGGTCACTGAGAACGAAAATGATGCTTAAAATTGTTGATTGGCTTTAGTTTTCAAGATATGCTATTGGGTCAGTATATACGACCCTTGACTTGCGAATGGCGGAGGATAAGTGAGTTATAAAGGGAAGGGATCTCAATTTAAACCAGAAATGACTAAAATACATCTTTGAGTGGATCTATGAATAAATCTGACCGAGTTTGGACAGTACTTGCTTTTTAGGCAAAACAGTGAATGATGCAATCTGAAGCTGGTATTGCATCATACATGATATGAATTGCATCATGTTATTCCTAGAAGTCATGGATGTTTTGCTGCATAATGGCAATGTTTTGCCATCAGTTCCAGTTGGTCATGCAGTCCATATGAAGGAAACCTACGACAACATGAAACAACTATTGAGGTGCATAAACTATGACCAACATCAGTGGCACCTTTGTGGCGATTTGAAGGTTGTTGCTCTCTTGCTTGGTCTGCAGACTGGATACACAAAGTACTGCTGTTTTCTCTGCGAATGGGATAGTCGTGCAAGAGATTCCCACTACATCAAGATAGATTGGCCACTCCGACAGTCATTGGAGCCTGGGAGGAAAAGTGTTCAGCATCCACCACTTGTTGAATCAAGGAAGATTTTGTTACCACCCTTACACATCAAGCTGCGTCTGATGAAGAACTTTGTCAAGGTCATGAACAAAAACACAAGCAGCTTTCAAGTACCTCTGTGGAAAATTTCCAAGGTTAAGTGAAGCTAAGATAAAGAAAGGTGTCTTTGTTGGTCCTCAGATTCGTGAACTTCTTCAAGATGATGCATTTGATCATGCACTGCGTGGCAAGGAAAAGACGGCATGGAAAGCCTTCCAGTTAGTGGCAATAAATTTTCTTGGAAACAACAAGGCAGACAACTACAGGTTGTTGGTGGAAAACCTCCTCAAGGCATACAAAAGCCTTGGTTGCAACATGTCACTAAAGATACATTTTTTGCGCTCTCATCTAGATTTTTTTCCACCGAACTGCGGAGCAGTGAGCGACGAGCATGGCGAGCGATTTCACCAGGACATTGCAACAATGGAGAAACACTATCAGGGCAAATGGAGCCCAACTATGCTTGCAGACTATTGCTGGACAGTGACAAGAAATGCTCCATTTAATGAATACAAGAGACAAGCCAAGAAGCACCGAGTAGACACTGAAGAGGACTAAACTATTTACATAATAGTTTTTTGCCTTTTTGTTTCATAATAAATTTTATTTATATAACCCTTTTGCTGATTTTTAAAATGTTACATAAACAGGACAGGTGAAATATCATGTAAAGCAACCACAAACACATGACAAGACCTAGGTTTGCAGTTTGATTAAAACTCTATCTATACAATATACATAGACGTAAAATATAAAAACTTAAATATCTTGGAAACAGTAGCCAATCACTTGTTTTAATTGTCATATTTGAATTCAGCACATCAAAATACATAATAAATATCACATTTGATCTCTGAAGCAGACGACTTCTAAAAAATTGTAGACCAGTGTTATTTAAATTACACCACTGCAGTCCAGAGAAAAATTTGGCCCTTTGAAATAAATGTGTTTAACTTTAAATTACACATCTCTCAGACTATTTTGGTACTGTTTGCAGATATTTTGTAACACTTCAGTACTATTCCATAAATCCACTGTCACAATAGTAGTTGAGAATTTGACTTAAATCGTTTTGTGAGTTAGTAATTGACTTTTCAAAAAACTCTGAAGCCACGTTCATGGGTTTTTCATGTAGTTTTTATAGCTGAGATTTGTATACTTCAACTCAGAACAGCACATCCTAATTATAATGGCTACCAATTGTGTAGCCAAATTCCAAGTTATTTTTCAAGTGATTTACATATGTCCGTTCCGCATCAGATTTGTGTGCGCCCAGTATATAGTAGTCAGAGACTTGTTCAGTGGACCCTGTCAGGGCAGCACATGCACCACCTGCTTCATAATGGTCAATGTGAAAGTGTAAAGGGCAGGATTGCTAGGATTCCCCTCAGTTTTTTCTTCTCGTACTTGATGGTTATTGGCAGGGCTCGCCAAGCAGATCGCTCTTCGCTGGCTTTTCTGGGTTGTAATCTACTCACCACTGGCGAGTAGATTACATTATTTGTTGAGCCCTGGTTATGGAATGTTTCTTGTTGTTGGAAGTTTCATTTCTCATTTGTGTTTGTTGATAGCCGTTTAGTTGTTATAGTAATAAGTTTTCCTTTTAAAATGTTTTTGAATACTTTGGTTCCTGTTGCTGGGTACCTTGTAACTGGGTTTCAAGCCTTGTTGTTCTTGTAAGAAACTTTGACAGTGTGTGATCTGCTGGTTGCCTGAGGTGACTCAGTGTCTCATATCAGGAAACTGTCAAATGCTCAGAATCTGAGAGATTGAGACCTCTGGCACCAAAGTCTAGGAAGTTTGTGGTCAAGAACTCAAGAGTTCACTCAAGGCCAAGGTACTCTGAGGCAGTCACCTGATCGAAAGGGACCATCAGCACCAGTGTTGTCATGGTGGACCAACCCCTGAAGTGGCTCCGTATAGTTCAGTGGTATGGGAGACTTTCCTGGTATGTCTACACCTGAGGCTTATGCGATGAGATGGGATAGGAACATAAGAATGGCCATACTGAGTGATACCAGAGGTCCATCTAGCCCAGTATCCTGTCTTCTGACAGTGGCCCAATGCCAGGTGCTTCAGAGGTAATGAACAGAATAGACAATCCAAGTGATCTATCCACTGTCATCCGGTCCCAGGTTCTGGCAAACAGAAGCGAGGGACACTGAAAGTATGGTATTGAATGAATCCGATAAGTCTCTTAGCACTGGCTTCACAGGCTAGCCAAGGGACTTCTCACTCAGTACTGATGCTGCTTTGTATCACTCCAATGTATAATATTGTGATTTCCACTAGTTTGTTGAATGTGTCTTTGTCATGCCATCCATGATCTCACTGGGACTGCCATCTCCAGGCTCTGGTTATCAATCTCTGGCATCAAAGAGAACAGTTCTCCCCCTTGGTCAAAAGTTGACTCTGAACTCTGACAGCTGTGCCATGAACATCATTGGTTCCTATCCACTACCTACCATCCTCGGAGTCCCCCGGGGATGCTATCTTGACCATCAAGCAGATCTAAGGCAAAGAAGAAATTTGGCTCTAAAGCCCTGACTGCCCATTGCAGATTTCCACTTACCTCCGTATATCCTCCTCTCTCTGCTTTATCAAGTAGATACTGACAGATGCAGCAGGAGAACACTCCCAGTACTGGTCTCAGTACTGACTGGGAAGTATTTGCTCAGGTGAATGTACCTCTAGAGTAGTGGTTGTCAAACTGGAGTCTGGGAACCACCAACAGTCTGTGGATGCCTTGAAGGTTCACTGTGGCTTGAGCTCAGCCCCTCCCCTTCTTACCCTCACGGGAAAAGTGGATCCAGCAGTGCTTCCAAGCGCCTCTGCTTCCCCTCCCTCAGCTGGGGAAATAGAAGTGCATTGATGCAATGCTTAGAGGCTTTCCCCACTCCTCCCATTGGCTGGAAACAGACCAGTGGGAGCAGTAGGAGGCTGTGCCTGAGACACAATGTCTGGGAGCAGCTCAGGGCATGAAAGCAAGAAAGTTCCCCACCTCCCCTTCATGCCCAGGTCCTACACTGCCCTCTCCCCCCAAACATACCCCCGCTGAGTCCCTGCACCCCCCATCCTGCTCCTGCAACTTCAAATGGGTATTCAGAACTATCTGGCAGACCTGTTAAACCTATCATTCACTAAGTCACCATGAGAGTTGTCTGCCCAAACACAGCTAGATACATTTCCCACCTTTGGTAACTTCCCATGTAGACCTGTTTACAACAAAAGTTAATTGGAAGTCTCATCCAGATTCTTTCCTGTTGCCTTAAACAGACAAGCGCCTGTCCACACTTGCTTCAGTTCCACTCCTCCCCAGAGTGCTGTTGAATGCCATCTGGACTGATTTTCAGGTCATACTCATAGTTCTGGCATGGCCTCAGCAGCATTAGATATTTTGGCCTTCTGCTGAAATATATCCCAAATCTTCAGATGAGTAGTGTGTAGGAATGAAATAAAATGCTTTAGAGAGCAGTTGAATGGAGAGCTTGTTTTGATCTTTAAACATCCAGAATAAAGCTTTGTTCTTTCTGCTAGCCTGAGACATGCACATGAAAATCATCCAAATTTTTGAATTGATGATGAAAATTATCTTGATTGTTCAGGTCCAAATAATCTTACAGGAGTAAGATGTGGACCCTTTTCATCTGTCATATTAATATTTACAGTTACATTCCGTGAGGAAGAGAGGTCCTTTATCATACTGTTATCAATACCATCTTGCTCTTAATTTCAGGCATTGTATTTAAAAAAATAAAAGTTCACTTGTGCTGTCAATAACTGTTAATGCTACCTTAAACAGAGTCTAGCTTTCGAGTAAACTACCTTTTGCCATCTTGACTTACACTAACTATTGCAGTCCTGGACCTCCAGATCAGAGACCGCATGGACACATCTACAGTATGCAGATTTGGGTGATCTTGCCAAATACTTGTAGCCTAGTCCAGGACTTAGATTGACATTTCCAGCCATAAGACTAATGTGCTAACTCATTATGACTCTTAGCATTTGCTTTCTTGATAAGAATCCTTGTACTGATAATTGTTTTTGTTATCTGGGTCACTTAAATGTTTCTAAGATGGACTTGCTTTCACACTGAAATTGAAATGATTATCAGAATAAACTAAATCCTAAAATGCTTACTCCAAATTAACATTGTATTTTTAAACTGTGCATGATAAATACTTAGAGCTCTTCATATTTCTTCCCTGTAATAAGCACCATTTGAAGTTAAGGAAACAGGGTTCTAGGAATACAAATGTTCGTTCTTCATTTTTTTAGAAAAACAACATTGACCTTTCAGCTGGAAGCTATTTTTTAAAATTTAATTATGGCCCACTTGCACTCCATCCTCTTTCAAAAAGAGCTGTGTCCCCCTTTTGTTCATGGGTAGTTGCCTTAAAGTACAAAATCTGAAGTGGGATAGGGCACAAAAAATAAGACACCCTGGCTCTGCTGTGCTTAGGGAAATACGAGAAGACCGTATAAGAAGCTCTGCATATTGAAGGGGGTGTGCAAGAGAAGACTGAGGGAAAGGGAAAGGGAATGTAGAGCTAGTGAGTTTTCAACAGTTTGGGTAAGTGCACCAGGTACTGCTATATGTAGGACTGCAGTAGCAGCCGTGGAGGTAGTATGTCAGTGGTGGGCAACTTACTGCCCAGGGGCTACACGTGATTCATCAGGGTAAGCCACTGGTGGGCTGCCAGACATGTTGTTTATCTTTGCGTCTGCAGGTTCTGTTACCAGAGGTTCTTTTAACCCAAACCTCTCGGTAACTTTTACTTTCTGCAGGGTGGTGTCAGGAAATAATTCAGGGGAGACACGGTCGTCGGACCAATAGGTGGATGGTACAAACAGGACAACGCGAGTGCTTTCACTTAAAGCTAAGCTTTACTTAGTCTCAAGCACTTACACACATCTGCAACAGGTTAGTAAAACACCCGCACCCTAGATAGTTACCAAAGTTGAGTGTGGCTCTCGAGTGACACTGGGCAGGCTTCTGATGGCCAGGCTTCCATCTGCTGGTGGGGACGAAGATGCATCCAGACGTGAAGAGTCCTCGAGGTGACCCGTCAAGTGTTCCCAAAATTGTCCCCCTAACTCAAACTTTCCTTCCCTATTTATCCATTAGTATTACAATAACATATCACTCAAACTTGTTAGGCAAGCACTTTTTAAAGATTAGGCAAGAGGTTTTCTTCTGATCATCACTTTCACCTGATGTGTGGTGTGTGAGGTTCCCCCCCCCCCCCTCCCCCCGCCCAGAGACTCCATGCCCGGGGGCCCTGATAAATACATGTCTTAGGGCATTTAGACAAATTTCCTGTTTTTCTTAATGTATAGTTCAGCGATTTCACTAGAGATTTGGGCCTCAGGAAGGACATGGGGTCAAGCTGCCCTCTCAGTGGCACTCAGACTCCCCTTCTTTTTTCTGACTTGGTCTAGGTCTAATTTGGGCCTGTTAGCTTGGTTGCTAAAGTTTAAGCAGTAAGCAACAGTGGATCAGGCACATTACTGGATTTGCCAAAATCTCCCTGTACAGTACCAGCTGCCAGCAGTTTCCATTGGCTGCAGTTTGCTGTTCTTGGCCAATGGAACTTCTTGGCTGCTGTTTCCTGCAACTCCCATTGGCTGGGAATGGCGAGCCATGGCCAATGGGAGCTGCGGGTGGCCCTTACCTGCAGATGCAAAGTAATCTCTTTGGCGGCCTACCTAGTGGCTTACCCTGACGAATTGCATGCAACCCATGGGCCACAGGTTGCCCAGCACTTTGGTATGTTGTGCTCTGGTACCACATTGTGTTGGCTTCAAAGAGAGGATTCAAAACATCCCAAAACCTTGATAAACACCAGATTTCCCCAGGTTGCATAACAAGTACTATCTGTGTTTTAGCCTGTTAGAAGTCTGTGTAGAATTTATTGTTGCTAATTGTCATCTTCCCAAATTGGTTTAGTTGCAATATGGGAAGTAAGCACCAAAGATGATAAACCTATTTCCATCCTGCCTTAATACTTTAAATAGAGCCTAAACAGTGTGAACTGCATAAACTGTATTAAGTAAGGTCAGCATGCTGTTAGGTGATTAATTACTGGAACAGTTCATGAAGGGTTGCAGTAGATTTACCATCCCTCGCAGTTTATAAATCAAGAGTGGATGTTTTTCTGAAAGATACGGTGCAGTTCAACAAGTATTTTTTTTTTTTTTGGAGGTAGTAGGGGGGATTAGTCAGACTGACCTTCTGCATAATACAGGCTAGTTGATTAGTAGTCTAGGTGATTCTGGTCTTAGAATCAGACCTTCATGTCTGCAACCTCCCATCTATACAGATCCAGCTCCCAGGATTAGCATCTGAAATAGTTATGGAAAAGAAAAGACCAATCCAGTGCTGTGCTGTTTGAGTCTTGCATTCTGGTTTTCTTGATCTTGCCTACATTAACTTCCTCCACCCCAACTTTCAGAATACTCTATTAGAATAGTTTTATTCTCAGATCACTTCATGGGCGTGCTGTCCAATTGTTAAATGCACAGCAGTTTAAAATGCAGTATTTGAATTGATATTCAAAGCCATGTTTGTTCATGGATCAAGTGAAGTAACAAAATTATAGCCTAATCAAAAATACTTCAGCTTCTTGCAGTATGTTATTAAGGTTAGCACTTCTAATCTTCACCAAATTCTCATTTAATGAACACAAAAGTATTAATTGCAACATTTATACTGAAGTCATGAATGTACAGCTTACTACAACACAATAAATTAGAGTATTTCCTATAGATTTTTACTTGGGTATAATTTTGCTTCTCATTATTGAAACTTGTCAGTAGCCATGTCAAATAGCATATATTCAATTTGTTAAATGCAAAAAAAAGCACTTTTAAAAATATTAGTATCCTGAACTTCAGTGTAAACGTTTTTTTTCTTTATGAAGGCAGGTATTTTCAGTCTTGTAGTAAGGCATAAAAATGCACTTAGATTCTTCAAAACCTAATATAATAATATTGGGCTACGTCTACATTGGCATGATCTTGCGCAAGAACTCTTTTGCGGAAGAGTTCTTGTGCAAAAACTCTTCCAGAAGAGAGCGTCTACACTGGCATGTGCTTTTGCACAAGAGCATCCTTGCCAGTGTAGACGTTCTCTTGCGCAAGAAAGCTCTGATGGCCATCTTAACCATAGGGCTTTCTTGCACAAGAAATTCATGTTGCCTGTCTACACTGGCCTCTTGCGCGAGAACAGTTGCCAAGAGGGCTTCTTCCTGAGCGGGAGCATCATAGTTCTTGCACAAGAAGTACTGATTTCATACATTAAAACGTCAGTGTTCTTGCGCAAGAACTTGTGGCCAGTGTAGACAGGCAGCAAGTTTTTGCACAAAAGCAGCTGCTTTTGCTAAGATTGCACCAATATAGATAACCTTGGAGTATAATAATTTGGATGGTAACTTCCAGCCAATAAATCTAATAGGGATGTCTTCACAGTCTCTACTCCATTTTCTTGTGTTTCTTCTGTTGATTCGGATTAATGTAGCTATTTGGTTGCACTAGAATAGCACTGCATTTCATTTCTAAGAAGACTACTGCCAAAGTCTAACTGCATAAAGATCTTAAAGTGCAACAGTTTGTTCATCAGAATTTTACTCTCTGAACTCAAAATTGGGGCTGTTGTTTCTTTCCAGTGTTACCACTTGTCTTGAATTAAAACCGTATAATACTGTTTGAAGTTTCTCATAGGAATGAAAGCTTATACGCAGATAAATCTCTTCTGAGAAGAATCCATCATTTTATCAGTGTATTCTGCTTTATTTGAAGTATCATGAAAGTCCACTGAAAACACACATAATCAAGCTTTCCATTTCTCAACCCTGAGGCAAAATCCAACCTCTAGATATGTGTATTTCAGAAAACTTCTTGAATGCCATTTTTTTAAAAGTACTCCCATCTCTATCAGCCCACCCTTAACTACAATTCCAGACTTGTAGCCTAGATTTTTTTGGGGGGGAGGGGAGAGTACATAAATGTACATACAGTTACATGTCTGATTATGACAATTTAGTGCAAATAACCATCAATGGCTCTCTGTGCATAATCTAATTTGCATTTGATCTTAACTTTGAAAATATGGGCATCTGAGTGTGTTTGAATGGCTTCTTTAACAAAGACCTTCTATCTAGTTCTGTAACAGCCTGGAGTGTGCCACCTGTAAAAGATGCACATGAAAATGGTGGGGTTTACTTGGTTACAGTCAAAACCATGACAATTTCACCAGGTGCTGATATGCAACAAGGCGTGGGGGTTGGAGGCACATGCCATTCATGGCCAACACCCTGGTGAAAAGCCCATCACCTCAGTTCATATTCTGGGAGAGAAGTGTTAGTATTTCCTCTAGGATGCTGTCTGTGAACATCTTTAGTGGTTTCTATTTTTCTTATAGCATCTGGATCGGGGTCTGTAGCCTAAGGCTCTAGAGCCATGGCTCAGTATGGAACCAAATATGGCTCTTTTTGTCATTCCCAAAATACACACAACTTTTTAAATTAAAATGAAAAATTAATTCAACATTTTTAAAACATGTATTTATTTATATCAAGATGATTTCCCGCCCCCTCCCCCCTCCATTTCACTTTTAACTGTTCATTTTAACAACCATACATCCTCTCCACTCCTTGGGCATCGTGCATATTCTCTTTTTAGTTGGTGGTTGGATCAAAAAAAATTTCCATCATATATGATGTTGAACTCTAACCCTCAACAGTAAAAATGGCAAAGAGAAAGAAAGATGAGGCATACAGAAATTTTCAAAAGGAGTGGACAGGCTTGTAAGCATTTATGGATAGGTCTGGATCTCCACAGTCTTATTTGTAGTGAGTGAGTGTTCTCCTCACCCCCCTCCCCCCAAAAAAAGAGAATTGCATGACAAAACATATAGCATTTGCTACAAAGTAGCCCAAGCATGACAAGAAAAAGCTTGCAAGGAGCTGCAGTGAAAAATGAACACTGGACAAAATAGCTTGCTAGCATGGTCAAAAAAAGGTGGAGGCTTAAACTCTGCAAGTTTTGTGGGCTCATACAGTGTTATTAGAGAGGGGAAGCCGTTCACTGACGGGGATTATGTGAAGAAATGCATGCTAAAAATTGGTCCGGAACTATTTGACGTGTTTCACAACAAGGGCAAAAATATTATAGAAAATTCAGGACATGCCATTATCTGCAAAAACAGTTCATGACAGAGCTGTGAAAATGACCCATCAAATCAACAAGGAACAAATGCACAATTTGAGTATAGCTACTTATGTTGCATTTGCTTTGGTCAAGACAACTGACGTATGTGACGTTAATCAGTTGTGTAGTCTGGGACAATAGATTTGTGGAAATGCTGTTCATGAAGAAATGATTGAGATTACTAATGAAAAAAATCAAACAAGGGGTCAAGACATCCTTAAAACTATGGTGAACTTTGTAAACAAAGAAATACAGTTGGATAATCTTGTGTTTATGTGTACGGACGGTGCACCTACCATGGTCAGCAAATACAGGGGATTTCTTACTGTTGTCAGAACAGCTGAACTGCACACTTTTGAACTTTCTTTCATTGTGCATCAAAAAGCACTTAGTGCACTATTTTGTGGAACTAAATTCTGAAATGTAATGTGACTGGTCATTCACATTGTCAATTGGATTCTTGCCCGAGATCTTAACATAAATTTCAGTTACTGCTTGAGGAAGTAGATCCCAAATACCTTGATCTTCTAATGCACAGTGTTCGCTGGTTATCTCATGGCAACGTTTTCTCTCGTTTTGCTGCCTGTATTAATGAAATTAAGTCATTTTTGGATATGAAGGATGTCAAACACACCAAGTTTTCAGACTGTGACTGGTTGCTCAAGTTTTACTATCTTGTCAACATTACCGGTCATTTGAATGAATTGAACCTTAAGCTACAACGGCAAGGAAATACAGTCCTGACTCTGCAGCAGGCAATGTTTGGATTTGAGTCTAAATAGATTGTCTTCATCAAAGATATCAAGATGAGCAGACTGGCACATTTTGAAAGATTATGAATGTTTTGTGTTTCGTATCAGAGAATCCAAATAACAGTCTTGATTTGCAGCAGTTTGCCAGGTTTGTTTCTGAGCTACTGATAACATTCAAGTCTAGTTTTGTTGACTTTTGCAAACACGGTGCTCTGTTTTAAGTTTGATTCGTCCACATAAAGTATCCATTGAAGAACTGGATTTCATAGTTATTCCAGGCATTTTAGCAATTTGGACCTGGAAATAGCAGGTTTCAAAGAGTCTGATATGAGTGGAAAAATTCATTAAGACTAATTCTGATTTAGAGTGCCTTGCTCAACAACATGGAGAATTGGCAAAACTGCACAAATTGGCTGACCTGAAGAAATTGGAGCATGCTGATGATCTGATTCTACAAACTTGGAAAGAACATCCTGTCACATACAACACCATGCAGAATGTCAGCTTGGCTGTACTTTCAATGTTAGGCTCCACCTATATGTGTGAGCGGGCTTTTTCTCATTTGAATCACGTCAAAGGTAATTTGTGCTCAAAACTAACAGAAGACCGCTTGAAAGCATTCATGAAACTGAATTTGACCAGTTATGATGTATACGTCAAAGAAATGTGTGAAAGATGCAGCAATAGAAATCCCATTAAAGTAAGTTCTTGAGTACAGTGTTTCATTTATGCTATTAATCATCATGACAGTTATTAGTAATATTAAGTTGCATATTTTCAATCATGAAAATGGGCTATCTTATACTAGATCTCTGATCACTTGTTCTGAGTTTTGATGTAGTTTGGCTCTTCAGTTTGAAAAGGTTGCCAACCCCTGCTCTGGATAATCGATGCTTGATAAAGTTAGCCCTCCACAAAGTCATCTGGTAGATGGTGAAGAGAGAACATTCATTTCCTCCATCCCAGGGGCTCCTGACTACTGCTCTACTCTTCCATCAGCCTTTCAGTTACTGCACAGAAAAGCCATATCTGGTTTTCTATCCTCCTCCAGGGCTCAAATTGGACAGATCAGCAACCTGTTACCTTTTGATCCAAAGTCTCAGCTTAATTGTTTTTTAAACTGAAAGACTCTAATGGTTGTTGAAGAACCCACAAGAATGTGAAACACATGTAGCTGATGGTAGTCATGCCTGCTTGCATCAGCAGGGAATCTGAAATGATAGTTCTGTAAGTATGAACAGCTTCATCTCCATGAGATTAACAGAGATTCCTACTGATTAAAATTTGAACTCCTCTGATATCATCTCATGATTTTGGAACCTACAGCCATAGACCTGTACTTATGCCTTAATCTGGTCCTGTTCAAGGGTGTATCCAAATTCTCCTGAAGTGCCCAGAAGAGTATATGTGATATTTTAGTATATGTACAATTTGCTGTTGAGTAGTGTCTCATTTTCCCACCTCAAGTGGGCAAAAGTTAGAAAATCTCCTAATGGAGCCATATTAGCCTGTTACTATTATCGTCATGTCCATAGCAGCTTCTAGTTGTGCCTTTTTTGTAGTCCCTTTTGACCCTGAACTTTATAGATTTTTCTTCCTTTTGGACCTTGTGTCTCAGTTCTCTGAATTTGCTGAAATCTGCTTTAAAAAAAAGTCTTTTGTACTTATTCTGCTATAATTCCTTCCTTGGAGTTATGAAATAGATCATTTCATGATCATTCACACAAATTGCCTTTCCCCTTCAGATTCTCAGCTAATTCCTCCCTTTTGGCAAGAATAAGTATAAAATGGCTGTCCCCTGGTTGTTTCTTCCACTTTGAAACAAAAAGGTGTCACCAATACATTCCAAGAACTTAGTGGAGATTTTAGGTTTTGCCATATTAAATGATTCATTACTACCAGGTCTTGTGTTCTGGGTATTTGTTATTGGTTCTGGAAAGACCTTATTCATCTAGTCTTCCTAATTCATACAGATAATTTAAGACAGAGAATTGCTTGTCAGCCCTTCCCTTCATAGCATTTCACTGTGTTCCTAATATATTTGCTCCTGTTAGCTTTCTCTGATGCTGTGCAGAGAGAGGTGGAATCTTGAAAGGTGGGTGTTAATGTAGATGACGATGTATGCCTTGCCTAGTCTACAAGCGAGGAGCCCCTGCTGTTACCAAGTATTTCATAAACGGCCATTAAGTCTTAATCTCTTTCTCAAAATTCCATATCTCTGCCTTCTGGCTCTCTGGAGGAAAGATTTTTCCTAGTGGCTTTCATAGTGAGATTGGCAGGAAGTTCACTGTTGTCTAAGTGCTTGAGGACTTATGCACTAAATTCTTGGGACTCTGCACTGCTTCTTGGCCCATGTGAAAACATGGTTTTTTTTCAGTGCTTCTTTGCTGGTTGCTACCTCCTAACCTCCTCTTCCTTGGAGGGACTGGGGGGTGGGGGTGGGGGAAGTGTTCTGTGAAGCAAATAACCAACGAAAACTAATATTGATGGTGTCTACCTTAACTTCTGCTAGTAATACATGCAAGGAAAAGAATTGAGGTGGGAGTTGCTATTTTCCCCACCACTGCAACTAGGGATGTTAAAATTAGATTAATCAACTAATCGAATAGTCGATGGAATTTCCATTGATTATTCAATTAGTAAGGGCACTTCCACTTTGAAATGTAGCAAGAACCCCAGCAGGCCCAAGGCTCAATGTGGCACTTGTATTTTGAAATGTACAAGAGCCCCAACTAGGATTCTTGTACATTTCAAAGGTGGAACCCACAGCTATGCCCCTGCCTCTTCCCATGGAGCTGGAGCTGGGAGGAACTGGCTTTTAAGCCAGCTTTCCCCAGCACTCCTCCTCCCCCGCCCCTACCTCTTTCTGATAGAGGCAGCAAGGCGAGGGAAGCATCTAGTCTATTAGTCACTTACATCCCTAACCATAACTCTTTCTGTACCACAAGAGAGGTAAATACAGCATTAGAGGAAAAATACAGGGTGTCCGTGTTGTGAAAGCAATATTTCCTTCTGTGGTAACACTACACACAGGACCCACCTGATCTAAATCACACCAATTGTATTAGCTTGAAGAAATGAATGCATTCATTGCTTCTCAGTTTACTGGTCTCCATGCAGCTATACAGGTCTCACAAGTAGCAGAATATTGAGACTATTTTTGCAAACGGTTGATATTGAATAGTGACTGCTCAATTTTATAGATGGAGAGGTCCATGCTCCAGTCTCCTCCTATTATAGGTTTGTCATTGTTAGTGTTTGATCTTATATTCATCTAGAATTACAAAGGGCAGCCTAGGCTAGTGAGC
Organism: Pelodiscus sinensis; assembly: GCF_052426305.1. Taxonomy (NCBI): domain Eukaryota; kingdom Metazoa; phylum Chordata; order Testudines; family Trionychidae; genus Pelodiscus; species Pelodiscus sinensis. The sequence continues at coordinate 15,368,247 of NC_143068.1, read as the reverse complement.
CATCTCTGTGAGTGGCCCTTCTTCATCTCAATGGTCTGCAAGATTATTGTAACCAAGATGATCTCTTAGGATAAAGTTGCATACCTAGAATTTGCAGGATGTGCCAGCCGAACTATAGCAGTGCTTTGAATGCAGAGAGGACATGTTCTTGCAGTCAGTGTTGTGTGCAATCAGCGCACACCTTGCTTCATGTGCCCTTGCTTTAAGTCCATGTCACTTTAGTAATACAGCCTCTCCCCAAATTACGAACGAGTTACGGACCAAACAGTTGGCCGTAACTTGATTTGTTCGTAACTCGGACTCCATTGAGTTACCTAGCAACCGCGCTGTTCGTAAGCGTGGATCGCGTTCGTAACTTGAGGACCGCTTTAATGAGCGTTCCATGGGAACTTTGGTCGTAAATGCGAACGGTCGTAACTCAACGGTTTGCAACTCGGGGACTGGCTGTACTAATAGAATGGAAAAAAAACCTAGACGGACGGAAATCAGCAGGATTACTTTTAATTTAGCTTATAGCTGCATTCAACAACGAAAGCTGATATGAACCACAGGCCTGCAGAATTTTGTCCATAAATGGTTAGGTATTCATCTACCCCTTTGCTGTAGAGATTTGAGCAGCAGAGAAGACAGCTGAGCAACAATGTAGGAAGCACTGATCTTAATTATTATGCTGCTTGTCTGTTACATGCTGTCACAGTTCAGATTTTCATTTTGATCAACTTTTAAAAGTGTTGCAACTTCACTACATCTCTTAATGTTGATTTTTAATTTTATATTGAGTCCTTCATATAAGAAAAGTCAGTGTCTAGCAACTGTGTCTTATAAAAGTGTGAGGAGCTAAAGGCCAACACTGTGTGTTGTATTTGTGGAAGAATGATGGCATAGCCTTAGTTTTATTCTATTCACTTAAGTATAGCCAAACTAATTTCTTTTCTTACTCTAAAGCAGTGATTCTCGAAGTGTGGTCCACAACCGTCTTGCAGGTGGGCTGTGTGCTGGTGCTCCACCTTGCACCCCCTCCATGAGGTTGGAATGCTAGTGCCCCTGTGGGGGCAAGAAGTAGGTCAGCGGCGTTGCTGCTCTCGCTCTTCTCTCTCCCCCCCCCCCCCACTCCCCCCAACCCGGCCAGGGGAATGGCGTCACAGGAAAGTGCTTGCAGGAGGCTTTTCCCACTGCTCCCATTGGCTGGTATCCTGGCCAATAGGAGCAGCAGAAGGTTGGTGACTAGGACCAGCGGGGGCTGTGGAGGCAGATAAGCAACCCCCATCCTCCTCAAGCCAAGACCCCCTACCTCCATCCCCCTCATACTGCTACCTCCATTCCCCTTACACACACACACACACCTCCCACCCCTCTCCTGCACCCTCCCCTCCCCCGACCTCACCCACACTCATTCTGCTCCTGCCCAGAACTCCCACCATTTCTGGCACCCAAATCTCGCAACCTACACCCTCCTGCACCAATTTTGTTATAGTCAGTGGTTCGCTGTTGGTCTGCGGAAAGGTTTGTATTGAGCAGGGTGGGCTTCAGGCCAAAAAGTTTGAGAATCTCTGCTCTGAAGTAAGTGACATCCTTAAACGTAGTTTTCATAGAACATTTAGATAGCCACATAAAGCTGTATACAGGATATATCTGTATGAGAGGCAGCAATGGGATGAGCAGGAGCCGGTGCTGGGGGGGAAACGGCTTTTATGATGGCTCCCCCCCATCACCATCCCTGCAGTGTCGCCTGCTCCCTCTGTGTGCTACTGTCTATCAGAGGCAGCGGGGCAGGGATGGGGAGGGGAGGCCCAGGTTTGTCACAGGCTGCTGGACCTGGTGCAAGCCTTCCTTTATTGGCTAGTCGCGTATTCAATAAAAATTTTGACTACATGCAATTAGTGAATTATCGACTTCTTAACATACCTACTGCAATGTAATCTGACATGCACAGTGCAATTTGCTGCAGGTCCCAGGTAACTGCTGTGATTAAAATTTGTGTCAGTAATTGAAGCACAGGGATTCCCCCTGTTAATCACTGTAATAGAAGGAAATTTTCTCTTAAACAAAGATTACTCCTGTGTTCCTTCACTCCCTCATCCTCACCACCATCCAACTTACGGAAAAGTGAATTGACAGTAGTGTCTTGTCTCCTCTTTGATGGATTCACGAGAGTTTGTCACATTCTTTCCATGGGCCTCTTCCCATAATGTGCTGAATGCCTATAATACTTACTCCTGATCTACATGAAAAGGTGCGGTTAACACAAGGCACCTTACGTTGATCTAGTTGTGCATGGGTCTACATTTCACACCATTATAAGTATCCAGTTATGCTGACATTAATACCATCTCCGCAAGTGGTGTACAGCGAGCCAGTCTTGGGTCAGTGCAGTGTATATGTAGATACTGTATAGCTCAGTGTTGTGCCACGAGCCATTTGGAGGTGTGCTGCGGAGAACAACAGAGTTGAAAATGGCCACCCTTAAAGGGGCAGGCAACTTTTTTCACTAACTTCTCTTACCCTTTTTTTCCCCTCACAACTCTTCCCCTTCCACCTTCCCCCCCCTCAAAAAAAATCATTGGTGTTCCTCATAAAAGAATTGTTTGGTGTTCCTCAGTCTTAAAAAGTTTAAGAAACACTGGAGTAGCTTATGTGAACCTTGTTTTCCAGAAGCTATCCCACAATGCCACACACTGACCATTCTGGTCACCACTGTCCCGGATCATGGAGATCGGAAGCACCTCTCCCCTTTAAAGCCCTGCAGATTTTTGCAATTTGTTCTCCTGATTGCCCAGCTTGGTGAGTGCACCGAGCAGCTTTCCATTATTGAGTGCAACTGCCTGGCTGACCATGCTGGCTACAAGCTCAAGACATGCTCCTGCCTGGAGTAGACAGGAGATATTTAATCTCTTGAGCCCAGGGTTAAAGTGGCTATGCAGGCACAGTTCCTAACCAGTTGTAGGAGAGTAAACCTCTTTGAGCTGATTGCTCAGAAGATGAAGTTTAACAGGGACTATCAGCAGTGCAATGTGAATGCCTGTCATAGTCCTTTAGCTTACCAAGAAGCCAGTAGTCGAATCAGTGCCAAGCTGCAAATCTGCCACTCTGACCAAGAGCTGTATGCTCTGTTGGGCAGACACACCATCCTTCTACTCATCACAGTGCCATGGATGCCTCTGAGATACCTAAGTCACAGGCCTCTGTCATGAACAGTGAGGAGGAGGTGCTGATGGAAGAGGAAGAATATGGGGGACAGATGACTGAGGAATCCAGCTGTCCAACAAGCCAGGAGCTATTTTTGACTCCTCCACGGTCCAACCAGTACTGCCAGTTGAACACAGACAAGCCTGGTGCAGGTCAAGGAACCTCCGGTAAGTGTGTAGATAAATTTTCAACTCCAGTGATGACATCCACAAAGTAGCAAGACACATCTTTTGACTTAATGTACTTGCTCTAGGAGAGGTAGTGATATAGCCAAGGTTAACCTTCTCCTCTAGTGTTCAGGAAAGTATGTGTGGGGTGGGGGGGAGGGAGGGAAAGCATGCATAGCAGTTTCACAGTGGTACCTGCAGTCTTCTGCAGAAAGTTTCTAAGGAGATCTGCCTTGTTTCTGCCACCACAGTAGAAAGCTTTTTCTTTCCTCTTAGTGATAACTTTAGCAGAAACCATTGCAGTTCACAGGCTAACAGCATATGGACCTAGGTGGCTTTGGGATGCCAGCAGCAGCTGTGCTCTCCCAGTGTTTGTTAGCCTGAGGAGTGAGCTGTCAGATAAATTCATCACTACCTGTGGAAAATAGTGCCATTATTCAGTGTCATTACGCCATACTCAGTTTCATGTAATTTAGCAAGTCCTTCCTTGTTTAGTCAATCTCCACCAGGCCATACTCTGCTCCCTCTCCCAAGACTGGTGCTGTGATTGGCACCATACACAAGCAAAGTCAGAGGTGAGAATGTAGTGCTTAACCTTTAGGGGAACAAATTCAGCATTTTAAGTTTCTTTCCATAGTACACTGACAATGGTACTTCTGTGTTTTATCTGCGGCTGCTGCCATGTCACTGTGGCCTTCGTGATTTCCCTCTCCACACTCTCAGAACACTCAAGCCAGATGAGGAGAAAGAAGAGGACTCTGGATGACACATTAAGTAAGATTCTGCAAGCTACTCCTGTATCCGACTGAAGAGCACAAGGCCTGGAGAATGAACATGATGGCCAGCTTAGAGAAGGAAAACATGGAGAGGAGAGAGGCCCAGGAATCTCAGAAGGAAAAGGGGAGGAAGATGTATCAGGATGCAGTGGGGCTTTTCAGGAAACAGTCACTGCAGACTTTTGTGGACTTCCTGGTTTAGCATCTTGTGCTCACCTTCCTCTGCAGCCCTTTGAGAACTCAGTATCAGAACCTCCTTATATGGCTCCCCAAACATTTCACATGACAGATGGGGTCACGCCCTGCTCCTGCCACTGAACTGTGAGGAACATTAGACATTCATAGCTTCACATGGACTGACTGGTTAAAACCACCAGCCGTGTACAACTAACTGAAATGGACATGAATGTTTATTACATTTTTAATATATTTGCTTTTAAATTGCAAGTTTTGCAATGATTTTGTTACGGAATAAAATTGTATTTGAAAAATCATCTTTATCAGGTCACAATGGATGCTGCTGAGTGCTCAACAGTTCTGAAAGCTGTCAATTACATGTTATACAGTGGCACAACTCACAGGATCATTCACAAATAACATTAATAAATGCATTGACGATGTTATATTCCTAGAAGGCCACAGAAGAGCAGAGCCAGATAGAGCACACATTACCTCATGTTACTCTGGCTCACTGTTGTGGTTTTCCAAAGACTCTTTGAGCTTCTGTAGTTCTATCTTAAGGTCTTCTAATAGCCCTTGTGTCTGGACATTCAAATTCAGTAGGCAACTGCTTTGCCTGTTCTCTCTACTCTGGAAGAAACCTTTCCCTTTTTGTTTCTCAGGTATAATGCAGGACACAGTAGACAGCCTAACTATTGGCATACTTTCCTCACTGAGGTTCAGTCTTGTGAATAGACAACACCAGCAATTTCTCAGACAGCCAAAAGCACATTCGACTATCATTCGGCACCTGCTGAGCCAGTAGTCAAATCATTCCTTGGTGCTGTTAAGGAGGCCAGTGTGCATCTTCATGAGTCAGAGGAACAAGGCATAGTCTGGATCCTCCATTATCACTATTACCATGAAATTTGGCCATGTTTAAATGCCATGTCACTATGGCCATGTTTACATGCTAATCTTCCTGTCAGGAAAGTCCCCCCTCAAAGCTTTCTGAACAGTCTTATGTTCTTGAAGATGTAGTGTCGTGCACTTTCTCAGACCAGCCCACGTTGACTTCCGTGAAAGAATCTCTGGTGATTACCCGTGCTTGCATGACCATAAAAAGTAGTCCTTTCTCTTAATGTACTCAGTAGCAAGGTGGCATACAAGTTTGTGGGATTTTGAAAAGACATGAAAAAGATGGGATACAGATACTGATATTGGATGGGGACAGTTGCACACTGGGAAGTTGACCCCATGCCCAATGATCCATTTACCAATCTGTCCCAAATCAGTGCACTAGACAGTGGAAAGTTGCACAGTGCCCTGTCTGTGGTGCACCACATTCTACAAAAGATGGGCTACCGATACTGTTATTGGATGGGAACAGTTGCAAACTGGAAAGTTGACCCCATGCATCTCAGTGTGCATGCTCACAAGCAACATAGTCGTTGTGGCTGTTTGTTACTGTAATATGAGTTCATCTACATTTATAATATAAACATAGCTTTATTCTTGTCATTGGCCCCTCAGCTCTTTGAAAGGCGTTCACCTAACACTGGTGGGTGCCACTGCAAGAGCCTGCAGATATGACTTACCATAAGTTAGAGGGGTGGAGTGCTTAGTGTGGTGTATTCTGTTTTCACATTTCTCCTGCGTTGATGGAACTGTGATGTCTGAAAAACAGTCTAATTGTGTACCTTTTACTTTACTTCCTGGGTGCTACTTATACAAAATTAAAAACAAAAGGCTTTTTTATGTGTGTGCACAAAGAATGGTATCTTAAGCCATAGCTGCAGCTAGGAAAACCTCTATCTATCCATAGATCTTAATTGGCAAGGCATAATGCGAGCACTGGTTTACCCTAGCAGATGAAAAATTTAATGCAAGGAGGAGAGTGGGACATTTGGGAGCAGAAATGGTCCTCATTCTCCACAGTCAATTCTTCTATATGTAATGTGTAGTCGACTACACAATTAACTGGTAAACCTTGGTTTATTGGTTAATCTTGTCAACTACATGCACTTCTTCTCCCCTTGCTGCCTTTGTGCCCCCATCCACATGCTGCTGCCTCAGTGGCAGCAGTGCAGAGGGTGAGAGGGACAGGCTAGAGCTGATATATGCAGGAAGCCAGCTCCCCATGCATATCAACTCCCATAGACCTGCCCTCCCCCCCTTTGCTGTCTCCTACAGAGGCAGCAGTTGGAGGCAAGTAAGAGCCAGTGCTGGGGAGGAGGAGGGAGGCTGGGCAGGGTATGCTGCAGCAAAGTAGCCTCTGTCCACAGTGGCTGGGGCTCCCTGCGGACAGCAGCCCCTGTCCACGGGGGGGGAGGGGAGGTCTCCTCCTGCAGACAGGCTGCTGTCGCAGACCAGCCTCTGTCCACGGGGAGCTTGGACCACCACGGATTGGAGGGCTACTGCCACCCTGCGCTGCTGCCTGTTTCAGAGGCAACAGCACAGGGTGGCAGGGGGCTCATTGGGAGGACAGTGGCTGTTGAATAGTGGTGTAACTGCTAAGATTTCATGCGTTTATACGACTATTCAGTTACACAATATATAGCATCCCTACTATATGTTAATTTCAGCATTGTAATGTAATTCTAATAGCATGTTACAAAGTTTATTAAGCTTTTCTTTAGTTTTGAGAGAGCTTGTGCTATAAATTGCAACGAACTAAATGTATGTAACATTTCTGCTGCAAAAAATCTCTGGTGTTAAATAGCATCCTGAGTCTTCTAAACATTCTAATGAAAACTTGTCTTTAAACTTTATCTTAATCTCTAAAACATCTGTATGTCTTTGGCTCTGCAGTTTTCTTTCAGACCCCTCAGCAATATTGTGTATGAGTAATGAGAATGCATGGGCATTACTTTGTTCTTTGTCTCTTTTCCACATCTCTATCCCCTTCCATATGTAAAATGTGTGTTCTCCTGCTGTGTACAAGTTGAGATCGTTATTCTTTTGGGGTGTTTGTGAAGAAAGTTGCTGTGATCAGCATTTTTAAAGACTCAAAACAAAAATTCAGATGTAAGGAGACTGAACTTCCACCAACTATTGATTTCATTTGGAATCTCAGCTAGATCTGTGCAACATATTTCAGCCTATGGACATGCTGCCTAGAATCCACTCTAACCTTGCATATTTCTTATCAAGAAATCATATAGTCATGGGGAATTATTAGTGATTCTAATACAATCTTTTTTTTCTTGCAGTGATGCTACAACCTTTTGATTACGACCCTAACGAGAAAAGTAAACACAAGTTTATGGTACAGTCAATGTTTGCTCCAGCTGATACTTCAGATATGGAAGCAGTAGTAAGTACTGAAATTAATTTAGAGACCGTTCCCTTTATTTGTGTAATTTTATAAAAAGAGAACATCTTAAAGAAACAGAATCAGATTTTTCTGTCATTGCTTGTAGATTGACTTAAAGAAATTTATTGTTTTTCCCAATAATTAACATCTGCATAATAAGGGAATGCATGTTCCTTTTTCCCCTCACCCCCATGTTTCTTGTGTCACAAGTCTTAGATTGCAGGATTAGATGTGTGTGCTATGGGAAGAATTGCCGTCCTCAAACAGATGGCTGCTGTTCTGTCAGTAGTAGGATGCCAGGTTAAGTCCTAATTTTAAATGTGCACATAAAAAAAAAGCAAGGCTAATGGCCTTGTTTGGTATCTTCTGTACTTTACAAATGATTTCCCTAAGTCTGGAATCCCTCAACCCTCCTGAATGTAGAGTAGGACTTCCCTGGACCAGCTTCTGTCTTTCCAGTGGGAATCAGAATCTTTCCTGTTGTTGTGGAGTTTGCTTTGTCCTTTCCCTTATATAGGCAAATAAACATGGCAAAGATCTTACAATACACCATTCAAATGGGTTATAAATGGAAAAAAAAAGGGTAGGCAGAGGCTGGGGTGAGACAGGACAAAGGATACAGCCATAAGAGTATGAACTACTTTAAGATTGGAAAGAAGCAAAGGGAGCTGAATTGACTGACTGTTAAACACTAACAAGTATACTTTTCTCTCCACTGATGGCAGTAATCACCAGAGTCTTGCTGTTGAACCTGTCTCCACCCTAACTTTTATTACTTTGCTAAACATTTAACCTTGGTGAAAACCCTTAAAGTAGCCTGTGTACTTTTTTCTGAAAACTTATTTTAAAGTACACTATAAAAATAAAGGGCACGTACATATCCCATCTTGTACATTTGATTTCATGACATAATAAACTGTTAACCTTTTAAATAAGATATTTATTGATCCTCTTTTCATGCAGCAGTGGTTTTGGAATGCTAACTGAGAGGATGCTGATTGTACTAGGGTTTTTGTAGTGATCCCACTGAAGAGAATTACTCCCTTTTCTGTATTATTTACGAAATTGGTATCTCTTTCCCATGCTCTGTTTCTGAGGGTATGGGGGCTTAGCAGTGCAGACATAATAGTCCATTTGCAAAGCACAAATCACATAGTAGACTAGAACAAATTTGGGCATAGCTCTATGAAGATAAGTAGGTTAGTCTTAGATTGTTCTTATAAGACTGGCCAGAAAACTGTACAGCTGACTTTGTCAAGTAATCTTACCGTGTCAAGAATGTTAAACTCTTGGATGGTTTTAGGAGCTCTTTAAGCACTCCAGAACTCATCTTTCCAAAGGAAGTGATTGAAGCCCCTTGCTTTAGCTTCCTTTTAAAAGAAGACTAGTTGAAACAATAGCCCCTACCTATTGGCAGAGAGACTTATCGGTTACTCTTTTTCAATCTCTAACTTAGTGCATAAAATTCAATTTTACATCACCAGAAATGCATATCTATGGAACCTATAGGAGTGTTTCAATTTTCCAGATCTCTGCAGGCCAACAACTTTTATCCTGCAATACTCAGTCCTTCGATATGTTACCATAACAGAGATATTGTCCTAGAAGTGACAGATCTCTAGAGTCCTCCAAAGCTTTCAACACTTCACAGCCCGTCAACAAACTCAAAAGAGAATCCTGATTTCAGCATCAGAAAAGTGGCAGAACTATTCAGCTATTTACCTTGGTCAAATTTCATCTCAAACTGACCGGGTGAGCCATAATCTGCAGACAGCAGTATTGTGAGTCAGCTATTTCAGTTCTGGGTCATAGAATCATAGTCTCCTAGGGCTGGACGAGACCTCAGGAGGTCATTGAGTCCAGCACCAAGCCCAAAGCAGGACCAGCCCCAACAAAACCATCCCAGCCAGGGCTTTGTCAAGTTGGCACCTAAAAACCTAGGGATGGAGATTCTACTGCCTCCATAGGTAACCCATCCCAGTGCTTTCCTACTCTCCTAGTGAAATAGTTTTTCCTAATATCCAACCTAGATCTACCCCACTGCAACTTGAGACCATTGCTCCTTGTTCTGCCATCCTTCACTACTTAGAACAGCCTTTCTCCATGCTCTTTGGAATCTCCCTTCAGGAAATTGAAGGCTGCTCTTCTGCAGACTAAATAAGCCTAAATCCCTTAGTCTCTCCTCCTAAATTATTATTTATATAAGGCAAGAATTTCTAATTTTTATCCCTGGGCATAAATTTTGGGGGGCGGGGCACGTTGTTAGTTTGGTTAGATGATATAGCTCCTCCTATTTTAATACTGATAAAAGTAAAGTAATGCACATTGGGGAAAAATAATCCCAACTATACATACAATATGATAGGGACTAATTTAGCTACAACTACTCGAGAGGGATCTTGGCATCATTGTGGATAGTTCTCTGAAAACATCCACTCAATGTGCAGCAGCAATCAAAAAAACAAATAGAATGTTAGGAATAATTTAAAAAGGGATAGAGAATAAAATAGAAAATATCTTATTGCCTCTGTATAAAACCATGGTACGCCCACATCTTGAATACTACATACAGATGTGGTCGCCTTATCTCAAAAAAGATATATTGGCATTGAAAAAGGTTCAGAAAAGGGCGACAAAAATAATTAGGGATATCCCATATGAAGAGAAATAAAAAGACTTGAACTTTTCAGCTTAGAAAAGAGGAGACCAAGGGGGGATATGATAGAGGTATATAAAATCATTACTGGCAAGAAAAAAGTGAATAAAGAAAAGTTATGTATTCGTTCCCACAGTATAAGAACTAGGTAGGGGTCACCAAATAAAATTAATAGGCAGTAGGTTTAAAACAAACAAAAGGAAATTTTCCTTCACTCAGAGTCAACCAGTGGAGCTCCTTGCCAGAGGATGTGAAGGCTAGGACTTTAACAGCGTTCAAAAAAGAGCTAGATAGATTCATGGAGGTTAGGTCCATCAATGGCTATTAGCCAGGATGGGTAGGAATGGTGTCCCTAGCTCCTGTTTGTCTGGAAATGGGTGACAGGGGTGGGATCACATGAGGATTACTTGTGTTCCCTCTCTGGGGCATCTGGTATTGGCCACTGTCGGCAGGCAGGATACCGGGCTGCATGGACCGTTGATCTGACCCAGTATGGCTGTCCTTCTGTTCCTCCTTTGAGGGTAAGGATTGTCTCACCTATGCAGCGCTCAGTACAGGCATGAATATTCAGCTGGTAACTAACAAATACATGTGAACATGTGTGACTGAACTCACTTACCAGCTTGGCAGCATTTCCTGCTAGCCATTTTGAGAATTAGCTCTCAAGCTGTTCATCTTATTGATGGTACCTTCTCCACGTGCATACCTGTCTCAGCCCAGGAACCAGAGCATCCTTTTCATGACTTGACACTCCAGCCATGTCGTCATCTGTTTTCCCCCTTCCTGGAGGAAGTATTTCCCAATTCTGTAGTGCAGCCACTTCCCCAGTAATGAGTGGGGGGGACTTGAGTCCACAAACTACTTGAAGTCCTAGCCCACAGACTTTGTGGCTACCTGCCTACCACCACCTCTCCTCCTCTGCCAGAGCTGCTTCAATTCCCTGGCCACTTCACTGGTGCCCCCACACATTTTACACCCTCTTCTCAGGGTCTCCAGCCAGGAGCTCCCTCTTCTTTGCCAGTCCCTGCCAACAACTGCTTTGTCCAATATGCTGCTTTCTTGTAGCCAGCAATGAACACCACACCATCCTCTCTCCTTGGGCTCCTTACAGCAGCCTGCTCTGCAACTCCTTTTATGTAATTCTGCTGGACCTTGACTGAATGTTCCATGAAGTCTCTCAAGGTTGTTTTTAACTTTTTTTTTAAGTGTGTAAAGTGGATGTGCCACCACAACATGAAATGGAATTTACCAATGAAAAATGGGAAAGTGATTCTTATTTTTGAGGGAACAGTAATTAATCCCTAATGGACACCACTTTAGAAGATTTGAACACCCCATTTTAAATAAACATTTGAATAAATAATAATTCGTTCAATACAGCCTGTGTGTTTATAAGAATGCTATTATTCTTTAATTATTCGTTTTGGATATGGTAACTTTGTCTTTCTTTTGAGCTGTTTCCTTGCATCTTTTTGTTTGATTTAGTCTATAGATATCCCTGAAAAATGTTTGCTAGTGTAACCCCTTCAAGCAAATTAGTTTTACATGAAGTTTTCATTTTTGTACAACTTCTCAATAGTCTGTTGTCATGATTTTTTACAGCATATCTAGAGAGACCGATTTTGTATTTTTCTGTCCCTTTCAAGATAGTTTTAACAAATAATTAAGGGAATACATGCTTGGCAAGGTGAAGGTAATGCATTTTATTATTATTTGTTGAAAACTTTGATCTGATAAATACCCAGTACTTTTAAACAAAATGTATGTTTATGAACTAGACAGTGCAGCAAGGAATCAAATTGCATTACCTTTTCCGTAATCCTTATTGTAATCTGCTCATTATTTGTAAAATTTTAGTGGAAAGAAGCTAAACCAGAAGAACTCATGGATTCTAAACTTAGATGTGTGTTTGAGCTACCAGCAGAAAATGATAAACCTGTGAGTATTTTCAACTCCGTGGTGAGTGATTTAACTTAATTCCACAGTTAGAACATAAAAAATCCATGTTTGTACAGCCCAACTCTGTAAGCAACAAACAGAACCCTTTGTTTTGGTATTAGAATCACACACACACCCCTTAAGTAAAAAAATTCAAGTCTTCACGCTGCTTAATCCAACTAAAGGTTAATTTACACAACTGAAGTTCAGCAAAACTACTGCAATTATTTCTCAGAGAATTTTGGATTATTTTTGTTCCTTAATGAAGGATGGCATAAAAAATTAAGCCTTGTGAAAGATGCTGCTCGATATCCTAGAAGTCCTCTACTGATCCACAGAGCAGATATAAAACACAGTGATCAGCCGTATAAGCTTCCACTTGTTGCCCTGATCTGATGGGATTTCCTGAGAGTGAAATGTTTTAGAAGTAGAAAGTTAGCAAGCGGTCCAGGGCAATGTTGGCATTTGTGGCCTGGGATTCCTGCTATTAGTAGCTGATGTGTTTTTTCTTGTTGGAGCAGGGAAGATGCTGATTAATTCATGATGGAAATAAGTATCCCGAAATGCAGAATTGATTAATTAAGATCTACCTGTTTATGTGTATGTAGTGCATTCATTTCATGTACACAGGAAGCACAAGAGTAGAGTGTTCACCCTTGCAGTCAAGGTAGTGCAATTATAATTATATATTTGTAACAAGCCTTACAGTTGCCCTCCTGTGATCCTTTATACCTCTGTCTGTGCACCAGACTTGTACATTCTGCATGTGCAAACCCCACATTGCTCACATTCACTCTGGGATTTATGTGCACGTCAGGCCAATGCACTTGGAGAAGAGAGAGATATAATCCTGTATCTATGAGAAATTTGCAACTGAGATGTCTGAATTCCACTCATGAAGTTGCAGTTTTGATTTTTCTTTAATCCCTAAAATTTGTTAGGACAAAATAGATCATAAGTAGCAACAAGATCCTATTTTTATAACTTGTGTTTCTTGTGACGAGACTTTTACGATACTTATGCTTTTCACAGGGTTTGGCTTTATGCATGCCAAACTACAGAATATGCCAGGCTGTGGGGGAAATCCCTGGTATCCTTCTGTACAGGATCATATTGGGAATGTTTAATGGGGAATTGTTTTTCCATATACATCCTTATTACAGTTGTTCAAAATATCAACATTCTCTAAACTGATTTGAAGGGTGGTTCTCCCTTTTACACTGTGGAATTGTAGGAGAGTAGAGGAGTAGTAGGAAGTGAGAGTATGCAGAGGGGTAAAGAGGTGGTTCCTGACAGAGGGCCAGGTGTAGCTAGAGCACAAATGCTGCCTTAGTTCCTCCACATGTGTGGGAAGCAACATTTGCCATACTGTGTTTTCCATGTTTCCTTTCAACTCTCACTCACGATGACACTAATGCCTCCTAAACAGGTTCTCTTAGGTTATGTCTCCACTACGAGCTTTTTTCGGCAGAAAATATGCTGAGGGACTCATTTTTTGCCGTTTCTTTTTGCTCAAGGGGTTTTTGCGCGAAAAGCAGTGTGCACAGGGTTTTTTGGCACAAAAACCCCATTTTGCACAGATCCTTATGCCTGTCCCTTCGATGCATAAGGATCTTGCACAAAACGGGGTTTTTGGGCAAAGAAGGGTCTACACTGCTTCTTTTTGTGCAAAAACCCCTTGTGCAAAAAAAGGCAAAAAATATGCTAATGAAGTTCTGACTTATGCTAATGAGTCCCTCATTAGCATATTTTCTGCTGGAAAAAACTCATAGTGTAGACGTAGCCTTAGTTGATTGGGGTTATGTGTGAGAGAGAGAGAGCAAACAGAATGTGTCACAGCCCCTTGACTTCATTAAGAGAGGCAGAGTCCTAGTCTAGGGATCTGTTTCTCTGGTTTGGTAATGCCCAGACTTTTGCCAAAAACCAAGAAGTAGAAATAAAGGCCACAAAAAAATACAAATGTAAGGTCAGCATAGTTCAGCTTTTTTAATAGTCCCTTCAATATAAGATGTGGCTTTTTCTTTAATAATCATCCTAAGATCACTGTCCTTTTTTTGACAGCATGATGTAGAAATAAATAAAATTATATCCACAACTGCAAAGACAGAATCTTCTGTAATGTCTAAATCAATAAGTTCTTCCTTGGATGACACTGAAGTTAAGAAAATAATGGAAGACAATAAGAGGCTTCAAGTAGAAGTTCAGAGGTTACGGGAGGAGAATAAACAGTATAAGGTAAAGATTTTTCTTTTGAATTCTGCCCATTTGAGTTTGAAGCTTCTTTGTGGGTGGGAGTGGTTAGTGTGTACCAGGGTACTTAAATTTTAGTTACACATGTAAGGAAAACACAAATTCTTATCTTCAAATTTACATTTTCCAATCAAAATTAAGCACATAAATCCATGCACTCTGGGGGTATAGTGTGAAGTTTGAAGCATACAGCCTGGCAAAGTGAAATGATAGTGACCCAAAATGATTTATTATCACCTCTCCTCCTTTTTTTTGTACAAAGAATTGAGTAAAACTTTCAAAAGCAGTCAGATAGGCACAAACTTTGCCCAATTCTGTGTCATCTGGGAGTTTTACTACTGAGATTAGCAGGAGCAGAGTTGGGCCAAAACCAAGCAGTTTGGAAATACTTCCCAAATGCATAATCTAAGAAACTGTTAGCCAAAGTACAAGAGGACCTCTGGGTCCAGCTTTGACCACCCAGCAATATGAAAGCTCAGTATGTAAGAACTACCTGTCACTCTTCCGAGGTACTCTTTTTAAATCTGTTTTTAAGCTACCCCTTGAAGTAGCTATAAAGCTGAAATCAGTAATATGGTTTAAGTGTGAGGTAAATATTTACCACTGAAAATCTGTTTTGTTTCCTCCATTTTTGTCTCTTAAAATATGCTACATGCTCGGTTAGCCTCATTATGCCATCACTTTCCCAAAAATGATTTCCAAAAATAAATTTGCCTTAACCTTCAGTACCTTGAGAAATGTATTAAAAGTGTGTTTCTTACTATGGACATTTCATATTGCAACTAATATTTGGTGCTCAAACCTTTCTAAATTCCATGATCAATGTTAGAAACATTCAGCTAAATCCAACACCAGCTTTCTGACACCTTAATAGTATGGTCTGAAAGGGCTTTATCCACCTCTAAATAGTCTGGTGTTTAGGTCAGGAAGTAATGAATACTGTATCCAGGTAAAATTACAGCTCCTATGTCAGCTCTTTCGTCCTACCATGACACTTCTTAGATTAAGAGCACTGATAGGATTGTAGCACAACACATGCCAGTAATTCCTGGTAGTATCAGTGAGATGTCATGTAATGTTAGCATGTATATGGAAAATTAAAAATGGAATCACTTCGCTGAAGTATTTGAGAAATTTCTGCTTCATAATTCAAGGTTATTCCATTGGCAATTGGTATCTTCATAACTGCAAGTTTGTGTTCACATTTGTACAACTGACTTGTGTGCACAGCCCTGAAAATCAGGGGATATCCATATATGCTTGTTGGTTACTTTTTGAATGAATTGCTTTTATCCCCATTCAAACTAGCTGGTAGGAATAGAATGAAGAGGTGTTGTCAATGCTTCTGCATCAAAATTGTGTGCCTTTCCAAAGAAATACATCTAATAGACTTAGCACTACGATATTTTTTTCAATGCTGCATTTTTTTTTTCAAAACTAATAATTAGGGTTCCTTCCTGTAGGATGAAGATGGACTGCGGATGAGGAAGGCTCCCCAGACGAACAACCCAATATCTGCATCTGCATCTGCTGCCAAGGAGGAAGGGCTCAGCACTAGACTACTTGCTCTGGTGGTTTTGTTCTTTATTGTTGGTGTAATTATAGGAAAAATTGTCTTGTAGAGACAGCATGCTGAGGATTGTAAATTGGCTTGATGGTTCTGCCATATCATTGGATTAAATTTATTCATAACAATGTTTTAAAAAAATTAATGTATGACATCTCACAGGTCTTGCCTTTAAATTACCCCTGCACAAATATAACATAATGTAATCCTCTAGAAAGTTTAAAATGTACAATAAGTGAATGAATGATAAAGAATGTTCTTTATTAAGTGATGAGAGAAAAATCATGATTTAACACTACAGTGGCATATTGTAAATGTCATTTTAAACATTCTTAGACCTTGGTACATGTTGCTGGATTATTACCTCTTTTTTTTAAAGAAAAACAAAGAATTATTCTTCCACTGCTGGAGCTGGCCCATCTGGATGTTTGGAGCTGGGTTAAGCAGGAGGGCTTGATAACTTCTGTAAAATATGTTGATCTACCATTCTACTCATCAGTTTAACAGATTGTCAGTGTCTTCAACTCTGTGCAAATTACCAATTTATTGGCACTTAAATTAATAGTGAGAAGCTGAAAAGAATTGTATGTGGCCACGCTGAATGTGCTAAGCATCATTAAGAGGCATATATTGACTGATATGAAACTCATTTGGAATAAAGGTCAATGCCTTGTTCTCTTCAAGGGACCAAGCTACATGGCTGTTGGTTCATTTAGATAAATTGAAATGTTATTCAGAGATGTTTAATGCATATTTAACTTATTTAAACGTATTTCATCTCATGTTTCCTTATTGTCACAAATTGACTAATACTATGATATAAAAAGGCACCTGTTCTAAAACCAGTGGATAGAACTAACAACTGCTGTAGTGATGCAAAATTCTTCTGCCTCCTGATGTTTTGGGCACTATGTAATTGTTAAAGTTTTGATCACTTAAACATTGGGAAACAGCAGTCAGGAAACTGTTTTTGTATGTAAATAAATGAGTCTATCTAGCAAAAAAATTAGTAGTAAACTAGTTCTATGCGGTAAAAAGACAAATCTTGTTTGACTATGTAGCATCTTAAAAAAATTAAATAAAGCCCAGAGATTAAAGTTCCTTTTGTTACTTTTGTCAGGTTTTATTAAAAGGTTCTGTAGATAGTCACTTGGATGAATCTTACATAAGTATCAAGAAATTGCTAGCCTTATTTCAACACTGCTTCCTCCAGCCCCATTTTAATCTCCAAAACCAATCTCCAGAGAAGAGCATTTGATGGAATACTGATGTTTAGAATAACCATATTATCAGGCTGTTTATTTACTAATAATGAGTACTCCTGTGGCATCTTAGGCTACATCTACACTGCAGCACTATTTCAGGATCACAGAGTATCCCGAAATAACTATCCTGCATCTTCACAGCAAGCCCGTTATTTTGGGCTCACTATTTCAACGTCCCTGTAAACCTCATTCTACAAGGAGTAAGGGACTCCTTTCAGAATAGAGCTTAATTTGGCGTTGTGTAGACTGTGCCAAATGACAAAATAAGCTATTTCAAAATAGCATTGAAATAAGATGAAATTTGTGTAGCTCAAATTGCGTATCTTATTTTACGTTATGGTGCAGTGTACACATACCCTTAGAGACAGACTTAGATATATATATATATATATATATATATCTAATATAGTATGAGCTTTTAGGGGCAAAACCCACTTATTTATTTACTAGGTATCCTCTGCTATATTTCAGTCTCTAATGATTGGAGTCAGTAGCCAGTAGGCCTGATAATCTATACAAAATGAGATTGTAAGGAAGTAATATTGGTAATAATATTAATATATTAACTAGGAAAGTCATTATTAATACTAACTATAAAGCCTGTATATTCACCATATTGATGAATGACATATAGATGACACTTTCAGTTGACTATTCAATCTAAGTTGGATTCCAGTTTCAGAAACGATCAGATGTAGATGTCCAATAGAGTGAGGGGACTAAAATGTGCAATAGATTGAAGTTTATCATCACACCTCTGAATCCAGAAGCACTTAAAAATGTCTTCTTTTTCTAAACCTTTATAATCAAGTCATACTGTAGGGGGCAAAAGTATCTGAATTGATAAGTTTTTAGTATTGTTTTTGTTTGTTTTTGGAGTGTTTTTTGTTTTTGTATTTTGCTGCAATCTACTTCTCCACCCTTGCCATAATAATAAAAATGCTAATGGATAGTTACTTGTCAAAAATGGTTGCCTGCCCTACATTGTGCAAATTAGCAGAATTTTTGTGGTACTAAGTTTGCAGGTCATGTGAAATCCCAACCTGTTCTGTGTATGTGAGCATTTCTGTAGAGACTTCTTGTAGAACAACTGACAACCAGGAAGAGGTCCGTCTTCAGACAGGGTATGAAGATAGACCAAAGCCAAGTCTGTTCTGTGCGGTATTGGCAAAGCAGTTATTCTGCACTTCTTGTATGAGTGCATTGGAAATAATGCAGAGGAAGAATGTAGGTCAGGGCTATTCAACTTTGGAAGCCCCGTGGACCACAATGATACTCACAGCAAATGTCGAGGGCTGCAACTTAAGTGTGGTTGTGTATACATGCAAATATATATATGCAAATAGATTTTCACACAGTGCGCTGGTGCTCCCTGTATCTCCTCCATGGGGGCTAGAAACATGGACACCCTATGCCCATCTGTTCCAGCTAGCCCATCCACTTGCGTCTTTCAATGCTCAGCCAGCCTGCCTGGGAGACATCTTGCCATTATGTAATGTGTTCCCCGTGGAGGGCATGTTCAAAGGATCCCACCCACAGGCCGCGTGTTGAGTAGCCCTGATGTAGGTAGTGAGATCAAGAGAGCAGAATAGGTAGGGCTGAACAAGAACTTTAAAAGTTACAGCTTTGCTCTTTAGGGGCCCAGTAAGTAAAGGAAACCTTCTGGCACTCTTTAGCTTCTGTTAACCAAAATGGCTGATCAATGCAGGAAGCATTCTGAAAGAGAGTTGTCTTTTTGAAAGACATGGGATAAATATGATGCCTGAAGAATTCACTTTGGCTTTGTAGTATGTATCTGGAAAAACCTTGTTTAAAGACTTCAGAGGGGTAGCCGAGTTAGTCTGTAACTGTAAAAACTTTAAAAACAAGTCTAGTAGCACCTTAAAGACTAACAAAACATGTAGATGGTATCATGAGTAGAAGAAGTGGGTTGTGTCCATGAAAGCTCATGATACCATCTATATCACCGTTTCACAAACTATGGGCCACAGCCCAGTACCAGGCCGCAGGAAAAAAGTACCGGGCCTCAGCGTGGTTTCTGGGGTGTTCCGGGCTCCCGGAGTGCCTGTGTGGCACCAGGTCTCCCAAGCCCTTGGCCGGCCTGGGTGGGTCTGCAGCTGGATCTTCCAGCTCCTGGCAGATGCATAGCTCAGGGGGAGGGAGGGGAGAGCTGGCCATCAGAAGCAGCACTGGACGGGGGAATCGGGGCGGGCCAGGGAGATTGGGGGAAGGGCAGCCAGCGGAAGCAGAGCTGGGCAGGGGGCTGGCCAGGGGAGATTGGGAGGAGAAGTTGCGGAGAAGCGGCCACTGGAAGCAGGACTTGCCTGGGGCATCAGCACTGTCTGTGAGAGATTGGGGGGCTGGCGGAAGCGGGGCTACCTGGGGGGCGCGAGATTGGGGGTAGAGAGCTGGCCAGGGAAGATGGAGAGGGGGAGGAAGGAGCGAAGCAGTTGCCGGAAGCAGGGCTGTATGTGGGCAGTGGGACTGGCAAGGGAGATTGGGAGGAGAAACGGGGGAGAACTGGCTGTCCGGGAGGAGATTGGGGAAGTGGGGCTGGCCGGAGGTGCAGTGGGGAGAGCGAATCGGCCAGCGGGGAGTGGGACTGACCCGGCCATATGTGGATCTTGGGGCACTTCCATTCCCCCCCACACCCTGCAAAGCACAAGTGAGTCCGGCCCAGTGATTCTGTTGTGCCCCCCACATCCCCTCGAGTAGTTGCGAACTGGCTGGCTGGTAGACACACTCATGCAGTCTGAGCACATTTACCAGCCAGGCAGTTCGAAACTACAAACTGATACATTTAGTAATAATAAAACTTACCTAATGAGAAAATACCAGACATGTTATATGTCTGGTATTTTCTCAGTCTGTTTTTTATGTGTTTATATTTTTGGGCTGCAAAAAACAGTACAGGAAAAAAAAAAGGGTTCCAACTAAAGTAAAAAGTTTGGGAAACCCTGGTCTAACCAGCTTTCTGTCTTACACTCCATTTATCCAAACCATATTCCTTAACTTGCTGGCAAGAATATTGTGGGTGACCATATCAAAAGCTTTGCTAAAGCTGGCACTGGGGGCTTTGGGAGGGCCAGAAACAACTTATTTGAATATTTGTCATTTGATTAATGAATATTCAAATATGCAAATGAATGTTACCAGCCCTCCAAAAGTTGGTGAATGGATTTACTGGTCCCTGTGTCAAAAAGTTTGGGAACCCCTGATCTATGTTTTGTTAGTCTTTAAGGTGCTACTACACTATTTGTTGTTTGTTTTTCTTGATTAGAGATACTGAATGCAAATGTTTTGTTTGGCCATGGTCTTCAGAGCACTCTGACAGTTATCAAAGTAGAAGAGCCTCTCATGTGCAACTTTGAACATGAGCCAGTATTGCAGGGTAATGATGGAGGATACGCTTTAGTGTTGGTCTGTAGGAGGGGGGTGGAAGTGTTTTTGTGGGTTGAATTTTGTTGTTGCTGGTACCCTGAGCAACTGACATGCATGTTATCCATCAAAATTTATTTTGTTGGCACAGATCTTCTTCGAGTGATGTCCCTGAGGGTACTCCACTGTTGGTGTCGGGCTCATCCCAGCGCCGCAGATCGGAGATTTTTATAAACAGTATCTGAGAGGGTCGCGTGCTGATCATGTGTGTGAGACCCGACTCCCTTCACTTCTTTCGTTGCTTCCTGCAGCTGCAGACAGAGCTCTCACTTCTCATCTTCTCTTCGTTCTCTGTAGATAGAAATTGAGTTGTAGTTAGTTAAATACTAATGTTTTCATTCTAATAGTTCTTCGAGTGGTCCCTGTGGGTGCTCCACTCAAGGTGTCGGGTCCCGACCCGGTGCCGCTAGTCGGAGATATCCAGAGCCGTAGCCGGGCCGGACCGCGCATGCCCGAGAACAGCGCGCGGCGTTCGCGCCTTTGCAACGGTCCGCCCCCCCCTCGTCAGTTCCTCTTAACCGCCTGTGGTTGCTGGCAGAGCGTCGTTTATCTCCTCAGAGAAAAGCCGTTCTTAAAAAAAAAAAAAAAAAAAGAGAGAGAAAAACTTATTATATACAGTGATATTCTAGTATAGTTAGTAGTTCAATTGTTTAAAAAAAAAAAGTAGAAAATTATTAGTTTACTTGTATATAGTTAAGTGGTTAACATCATGCCTGGCTTACTGGGGTTTAAACGATGTGCGCAATGTAAGGAAGCGATGCCGGCATCTGACAAGCATGCGACCTGTGTCAGATGCCTAGGAGAGTCGCACATACCACAGAAATGCGCCCATTGCGCGAAATTGACACCTAGAGCACGCAGGGAGAGAGACATGAGATTGAAACTCCTGCTGTGCAATAAGGCTTTATAGCCCTCTAATGACCAGGTGTCAGAAACCCCCGCAGGGCAGAAAAGGAGATCGCAGTCGCCCGGGGTGATGGGGTCAAAGAGAAAGAGAGTGTCTCAGTCACGCTCTCTTCCAGGCACTTCATTGTCCCGGACCAGTCAGGGACACAAGCCGGGTACGTCTGGAGGCATAGGGCACCAAGAAGTGCCACACCGGGCACTGTCAGTGATGCCCGCACCTCGGAGCCGATCGTCATCGGCACGGGCTCTGAACACCTCCAAGCGTTCGGCTCACCGAGAGCAATCGGCACCGCCAGAGGTGCTTGAACAGAGACTGACTGCGCAGCCGCAATCTACAGCGGCACCGCAAGCGGCGCCGATAGATCATGACAAGCCAGCTCTGCAGTCGGCGCCGGAGGTGGCAATGAGTGACGGGCCCAAAGAGGTGCATGAGCGGGCCCAACAGCAGGGCGTCCCGCAGCGCACAGAGTCGGCACCGGGAAATCGCTCGCATTTAACAGCCTTGGCAGACAGGGAGCTGCCTGCGGCCCCGCGTGCAAGCCTGGCCCAACAGCATGATAGCACAGGGCACGGGACGGGGGGTCAATCCCCTCCCCTCTCCCCACAAGGGAGGGAGGATGCTCGGGTATCTAAGGTCCCTACAAAGGCTGCTAGAAAGTCAATGCCAAGACACTCCATTTCACCATCGCCAGAATTTTCACCTGAACCTTTGCCTTCACCGTGTCATTCAGCGAGGGTCAGGGATTACCCAACGTCCCATGATCACGCAATACGTTCTCCACGATGGAGATCAAGATCTCGTCACTCTGGCCATTGCGACAGATATCCCTATTATCATCGGGGATCATAATATCGGTCTCGCTCACCTAGCTACTCTCCTCCAAGGTTGTATCATAGGAGGTATGCTAGCAGATACTCCTCGCGACGATCGTCCCCGGAGCACATTAATTACAGGAGCCACCATTCATCCTATGATCACGATAGATCGCAGTCCCGTTCCCATCTGTGCTGTTGTCAAGCTCCTTGTGTATCACAACCATCTCCTCCAGTCCAGGAATGTCGGACTGCGAGACCTCTGACAGAGACCCCCTCGGCCCTAGCTCACCTATCGGAGCCTGAGGAAGGACAAATTTCCGATGCGGATGATCACCCGCAGACTGTATCTCCAGAAGATATTTCGTCATCCTCCCCAGACGATGCTGTGTTTGCGGGAGATTCTTCTCCTCCTGATGACACAAAGGAATTTCAAGATCTTTTCAGGAGAGTGGCCCAGTCTCAGGGCGTCCAGCTATCAGATGTCCAGACGAAACAATTCAAACTCTGGAGAAATTTACATCCTAAACAACAATCTAAGGTTGCTCTCCCTATGGATGAGGCAATACTCCAGTCAGCAGCGGAAATTTGGCATACCCCGGCTTCGACAGCTCCAACTTCGAAACTGGCAGAGAAACGTTATTTTGTGTTATCTAAAGACTCAGAATTCCTTTTTACCCACCCTCAGCCAAACTCCTTGGTTGTTGATGCAGCTCTCCAAAGGGCTAAGAACCCACAGCTGAAAAATGTGGGGGCAGATAAGGAGGCAAAAAAATTGGATATATTTGGCCGTAAAGTATATACATCGGCCACATTGCTCCTTCGCATAGCGAATTACACAGCCCTATTGGCGAACCATAGTTTCGATAGTATCGCGAAGCTTACAGAGCTGGCCCAAAGATCATCGGACGCTGATAAGGAGCTGTTACGGTCGATCCTCAAGGAAGGCTATGCGTGTTCAAAGGCTAATCTCCAGATAGCTATGGATATGGCGGACACAGCGGCTCGAGGAGTGGCAACAGCAGTGTCTATGAGACGCTCATCCTGGCTCGCCACAGCGGCGGTGCCCGAGGAGCTACACTCCAAGGTTGAAGACCTTCCATTTGACAGGGTAAAATTATTTGCAGAAAAGATAGAT
The DNA here is from genome assembly GCF_052426305.1 of Pelodiscus sinensis. NCBI lineage: Eukaryota > Metazoa > Chordata > Testudines > Trionychidae > Pelodiscus > Pelodiscus sinensis. Next base: position 15,344,672 of record NC_143068.1, on the reverse strand, counting down.
GAGGTACTTCATACTGGCAAAGATTCAAGAACAACACTCCGTACGCTGGGGATGTATGTACCACCATTCCGCCGTCGTCGTTATTTCCTGTATCAAAGACGGTATGATTACCAGCCTCGGAGACAACAAAATCGCCCGTTCGACCAGTCCCAACCTAGACAGCTTAGAGTCTGTCTGTCTTATGAAAACAGGCTCCTGCCCTTAAAGGGGAGATCCTCTAAAGTATACTGGACCTCAAGAAGTTGTAAGGCCTGAAGTCATGCAGATCGGCACATAGCCACTCCAGTTGAGTGTGTCTTTACTGCACAGTCTGCTGAGTGCAGAGCCGCTTGCAGATCTCCTGACTATATGGTGGCCCTCCTCTGACAGGGTGCCGAACTCTTGTTGGGCGTCATGGGACAACAGATCTTTCTATTTCGAGAGCACTTCCCACAATTTAGATATGCATGTTAACTGAGGATTGCCTGCTAGCTAGTGATTTTCATCTGTAGGGCCCCCTGCTGAATAGACTTTTCTGCCAAATGGGTTGGTCTTTTTATCCTCTTTGGCCTTGGGGATGGGGGCCTGTTGTCTCTCCTTTTTGTTGAATGGCGCTGAGCGATCATAAACCTCAACCTGGATCGGGAGATCAATCTCGGTGCCAAGCACCAGTCATCCGGCACTGCCCTAGGAATCAGGGCTGGTCCTTCTGTTGATGCTGGTGGAGGTGCACACTGCACCGGCAGGGGTAACCCAGCTGAGGATGACCTGTCCCAGTGCTGTTCTGCGGACAATGGTCTATTCAGCATCACCAGCTTCCCCTTTGGATGGTGCGGCCTCAGCAGTGCTGGTGGCTTATTATGCACCCTGGATGCTTCAGTCGCCGAGATCTCAATGAGATCTCGGGCCACCTCATTGGTGTCAGGTGTTGAGGGGGAGTTCTGGGCCTGCACCACACTTATGTCCTTCAGTGACAGACCATGTGCCGGTTCTAGGGCCGGAGTCGATGGCACGTTTTGGGCATCTCATGCTGGAGACTTCCGATGCGTTTGGCCCTTTCTCAGCCAAGACTTGTGAGGGGATTTACCCTCCTGCCATGTGCTGGTGAGGTGGATCTGTGTTGGCGCCGCGGTCTGTGGCGCTAGGAGTCTTTGGGCATGCTCTGTCTTGGCATGTTATCGTGCACTGAGGCCAGAGCACCCTACACTGATCTGGCTCCAGGTGCTGACTTCTCAGCCTGAGGGGTTTTTAGTGCTGTTTCCATAAGCAGCTGCTGCAGTCTGTATTCCCAGTCCTTTCTGGTGTGGGGGCTTAACTTCAACAAGTGTTGCACTGTTCAGTGCGGTGTTCTCCCCCCAAATGAGGAAGGCGCGTGTTTTGTGGGTCACTGTTGGACATAGGGCGCTTACAAACAGCACACAATTTAAAGTCTGAGGTGCTAGGCATCCCCCGGCACCCCAGAAGGGCTACAGTTCTTGGGCGCTTGCCTGTTGCTTCTGCTGATGTTGAAGACTCTGCTACACGTAACAAAGATGACAGTGAAGAGCTATAGCTAGGGACTAGACACTTGCCAAGGCAAGAGCTAGGATGTTCTGACACCATCACAGATGGTAAAAAGGAACTGAGGGAGGGCAGGCTCAGCTGTGGTATATATGCGCCGATATAGTGGTGCCACTCTAGGGCAGCTCTAGGGAAAGGTTTCGGACCCCAGCTGACCCCACGGGGAAAGGTTTCGGACACTCGTGCACCCAGCACACATACATATGATTGGAATTGACATTCTGAACATCCCGTTTGTTGTGGCTTCGTTAACAGCAATCCCATTTCACAGCAGCAGTATAGAATCATTGGGTTGGGGAGCTATTTTTCCATTCTAATTTAACAAAGGTTTGTATCTATTATGGAAAATTTCTAGGGACCAGTATGATAGTGAAGCGGTAAATAGTGTTAATTTCCAGGTAAAGTGAGTGAGGACTGCATCTCAGAAAACACGAAGAGGAGACTTTGGCATGTTCAACTGATACAAGTGCATAATTATGCAATAAAATAAGTGCACAGTGAGAAATGCATCTCAATTTGCCATCATGCTGTGTTAACTGGGTGACAGCAAATCCTTGATATTTTTTTAATTTTAAATTGGCCCTTTTTAAGATAGGAGCTTTTATTTTGTTGCAGAAGTATCATTATTAAGTGCCTCTATTATAATTTTGTGTAGGAGTCCAGCACTGAATTTGGAAGCTGTTGTAGCTGACTGTGCAAATAACATAATTATATGTGCTTCTCTAAAAATGTAATTTATTCATTAGAAAATGTTCATAGAAACCCATCAGTCACTTCATAAAACAAGCGACTTTCACAACATGCTATGATTGATTGTTCATAGAGCTTGAAACATAGCCATGCTAAAGATTGACTTGATTAAAAGGTGACAGTGGAATACAACACTAGCATAAATAATCTCCTGCTGCTAAAAAGGTGGCTTTAGTGTTAAAGCAGGAGACCTAGATCCTTTGACTGTGTGCAATTTAAGATTGCTTTGTATTATACCCAGATTGATGTATATTTAATGACTTGTTTTAAGGGATGTTGGTATGGAAGTGACACTGCTCAAAATACAGTTACTGACTTGTGTTTTGATTAGCTGTAAAGAACAAAATAATTGTGGGCTTCAGACACTCAGAGTAGCTGAATCATGAAATTTCCATTTTATGAAAAGGCTTATATTACTGGGTGAAGCTGGAGACTCTAGTAAAGTAACAGCCACCCAAGACACTGTCGATTACAAACCATTTCACTATTATTGAAGTCATTCGTTTGCCAACTAACAGCAATTATTGTGCATACAGGGCCAGATTAAGGGGGGGAGTGGGAGGCTAGCCGGGCAGCTGCCCAGGGTGCCAACCTATGGGGGGTGCCTGATGGCAGCTGAAAGGGGCGCCACACGGCATCCCTTAGAGCTGCCATCAGGCGCCGTGCACCCGATTGCAGCTGTAAGGTGCACAGCGCACCAGGGATGGGGCCACACACGCGCTGAGCGCCCAGGGGTAGAGCCACGCATGCGTCACATGCCCACTACCCAGGGCGCAGGAATGGCTCGAGCCGGCCCTGTGTGCATACATTAATAATGTGCATACTTTATTAACGCCAACATTTACTGTGACTTATTTCCTATTTAAACTATCTGCAAATGTTCATTTGACAAAGTAAGTTTTGATGTTAGATCTGTTGTACCCCCCTCGGCCTCCATCCTGACCAAAACTTACTTTTGATCTGAGGAAGTGGGTCTGGCCCATGAAAGCTCATCACCTAATAAATCATCTTGTTAGTCTTTAAAGTGCTACATAGTCCTGGTTTTTGTTTCAGCTACACCAGACTAACACGGCTACATTTCTATCACTATTCTGAATCCACTGTTTTGCGATAAACTTATCAAATGTAATCCTAGAAATGCAGACCGGCTGTTCTTTCCTTCAAACAAATCATACTTTTTCATCTTGTATCATCCATTGCCGTAAAACTCTCCCTAGCCCTCAGACAGGAAAGTGAAGGAAGTTAAAAGGAAATAATTTTTTTAAACAAATTACAGCTACATACCAGGAGCAGATATTGTGCATCTGGTGTCTCTGTTTACACTGTAAGTCACACAATATTCCGTTCTTCTTTGTGGAATTGAATTTTTTGGCTTTGTGGTCCTCTGACTTTGATCCTTGACTTTGAAAATTCGAGGAATGAACTACTTATTGTGTAGACTTCACTTTCAAATTGAAGGCTATCCAGAAAACTACACTAAAAGAGCATTGGAGTGACCGACTTTGCAAATTTAAATGTAGAAAATGCCAGAATTTTGATTCCCAGGCAAAATGAGAGCCACTCTGTGTAAAAACATTTTAATGAGAGAGAGAGTCGCTGGTCCGAAAAGCATGTAGCCTAAACAATCAACAGAGTGACAAGTAATGAGAAGAGTAACAGACAGAAGTGGTTGTACAGCATGAGGGAGTCAATAGTAAAAGCTGAAGTCAGAGTTGCAGAATCAATGTTTTTTCAACCCAGTTGTTTGTTTTTTTGTTTTCTGAATATGCATTTTGGGGGTGCAGAGCTATTTGTCAATACAGTTCAGATTGAACTACAAGTTGAACCTTTCTAGTCCAGCACTCTCTGGTCCAGCAACATCCATGGTCCAGCATGATTTTAATTAGCCAAATGTCCACTTATCGTGGGTGTGGCCAAGTTTCAAATGGTCCCATGAAGTTTGCTTACAGCCACCCGTCCTGCTCTGTGTTCTGTGCTGTTTAGTGCTAATTTGCCCCTAAATGTCTTCTAAAAACCCAGTAAGCAATGGAAGTGTTGGTAATGCTTTTAGACAATATTGACCTCCTATGGTCCGGCAAATTCTCTGGTTCAGCACTGGTCAGGTCCACGGGGTGCCAGACTAGAGAGGCTCAACCCATTATATGTTTCGTTTGGGGGTGGGGGAAGGGATGAAGGATGTTTAATTTTCACCAATTTGAGATTTTATTTTTATTTTAAATCTGGCCATTTTTAAACACACGTACAAAGGTGAAAAGCACCCAAAATGTTCAAATGAAAAATGATTGTGGATCACCTGAAACATTTTGGTCCACTCAAAAAAAATTCAAATGTGGGTCAACCCTGGTGTTTTGCCCAATTTGAAGTGAATTTTTGTTTTTCAGTTTGATGGAAAAAATTGTTTTGATTTCAAATTCAACTGGAATTTTTTATGAGCTCCTGAACTAATCTCCTCTAACCAAGCTGGTGTGTATTTTCCTTTCTGAAAACTAACTATTGAAAGCTGACGATGCTAAGTCAGGATGAGCTTTTCTTACACATTGTGGTTGAAATGCTGCCTCTGCTCATGTCAATGAGCTTCCCCATTGTCTTCACTGGAGTGAGAATGTCATTCTAGATTATCTAACAAACTGAGTAATTATCATATGACTACCTGAGTCGTTGTGAAGGTGAATATTAGTAAAATGTTTCAAAGATGCAAGACACAGAACCAATTTCCATTTGTAAAAAGAAACATGGGCATTTACGAATCTTTCTTATTGAAAGTCAATTGGATTGAGACCATTAAGAACCTGAGGCTCTCTTGAAAATGGGAATGAAGGTCATAGGTTACATAAGCACTTTTGAAAAATGTTCTTTGTAATCATCTCCACCTTGAGACATAATATACCCATTTTACAGTTTCATTCCAACAACTTGTTCTGTAATGTTCTAGGGAAAGCTGCACAAACTTTTGTATCTCTCACTATTTATAGCATGTCTATAGTCAATGTAAATTGTGTTTTAAAATAGAAGTGCCATGTGAATGGTAGTGAGATTTGTTCACTGTGATCCAAGTTTATCCTAGAATGCCCAGGTTTGTGTAATCTTTTATCTGGGGGAGAGGGCTGATTTTTATTTGGGAATTGTGGGGGAGTGCCAAAACTGTTTTTTTGTTTTTTTTAAGTGCATCCCAAAGCAACTTACAAATGGAAGGCATAAAGGTAGCTAGTTGACAGGAAATTATTTGTTTTCAGTTGGACTGGTGACGAAGAAACATGAATCCCAGTTTAAGAATTTGTCATCTGACTCTTTCCACCTAGGTTGAGTGTTTTCACATATGACTAGAGAAACAGGAATTTAGAAAAGCAACTTTAATAAATATCTGATTGTTACAATAAAAAAAAAGTCATTTTTATACTAACAGATGTTAATACAAAAAGCAGTAATGCAGGAGGAATAAAAATGCATTTATACTTTTAAAAAAAGCTGAGATGTACAAAATTTAAACACATGAAAAGATTTTAAAAGGAGCTGATTTTTCAATAACACAGGTGTCCACTGCTGTGGATTTTCATTCTGTGCCTAAATGCCCTTTGAATATCCTGACTCTCCCAAACAATTGCTTTTTTCTTCAATAACTGTTTTTTTTTAAACAAAAGAAAACAATTAAAAGCAGCTTTTTAAGAGGCAAGGAATCCAGTAGTCAGATGCCATTGTTCTTTTCTATGCAAGACTGCTTTTTCTAAAATTCACTGAAATTATTGTACTCAGTGTGGGGGAGTTCTGTTTTGGATTTCATTATGACAGCTAGAGGTACTGATTAGCAAGAGCTGAAAAAATTGTGTTCAAGAGTCCTAAATGTTGGTTTAAGGAGATAACTGGTTTGTTGGTTTTCAATACATTTTGGAATAGAAGGAATATTCCAAAAGTCTGGAAGGAGGGATATGGTTGGGCCAATATTCAAGAAAGGCAGGCAGGAGGACATAAGTAATTCTAGATGTGTTAGTCTGACGTCTGACTTGGGCAAAATAATGGGAAAGCTGATACAGGATTCTGTTAATAAGGAATTAAATGATAGGAATATAAATTAATGCCAGCCGACAATGGTTTACGGAAAATAAGTCTTATCAAACAGCAGATTTAGCTCTTTGATGAGGTTACAAACTTAATAGATAAATGTAGATGTAATACAAATAGATTTGTGTAAGGTGTTTGACTTAATACTGCACGATGTTCCGATTTTTAAAAAATAAGCATAAAGTATCAATAAAGCATCTGTTAAATAGCTAATTCAAAGAGCTCACGGTAGTAGTTGGCAATGGAGAATTCTCATGGGTGGGAGTTGAGTGGTGTTCAACAGGGATAAGTACTAGATCCAAAGCTAGTCAACATCTTCATCTTGACACAAAGTTTGGCAGATTGGTAAATGAGGATGAGGACAGGGAAGACATACTGGATTGCTTGGTAATCTGGGCCCATTCCAATAAAACATAATACCGCCATACCTACCACATGGGCAAATGTTTTCTGGAAGGCAGAAGCTCTGAAAAAGAGGTGGGGTTGTAGTGATCAAGATGCTGCATATAAGCTTCCAGTATAACGCAGTAGCACAAAGGTTTAACGCCATCCTTGGATGTAGAAACAAGGAAGTAGTGCATAGGAGTATGGAAATGATTTTACCTCGGTATAGAGCATTGGTGAGGTGGATGCTGAATTTTCGGGTACAGTTCTGTCCACATTTTAAAAGGGGATTTTGAAAAATGAGAGTGGGTGTAGAAGAGTCACAAATCTGAGGACTGGAGAAAATGCCTTCAAGTTAACAATTTAAAAAGCTCTCTCCATTTAGTTCATCTAAAAGAAGAGTGCATACAGTCAGGAGGAACTACTGGGGTGAGGGAAGGGGTAGAGGTCTCTGTTGACAATTAAAGGCATAAGAATCAATGGCTGAAAGCTGAAGCCAGACACATTCCAACTAGAATGTAAGTATGTCGTTTTACCAGTGTGGGTGATTAAGCCTTGCAACAAACTGCCAAAGGAAGTGGTGGGTTATCTCTTTGTCTTCAAATCAAGACCAGGTGTCTTTCTGAAGGGTTATACTCTAGTGACATACAACTCACTAGGCTCAGTGCAGTGTTGAAATTTAATTGGCCTGTGAATCTACAGGAGGTCACATGAGATAATCCATTACACTACTGTTTCATTCAAACTCGTGGTTGGATGCCGCAAGGCTCTCCTCAACAGTGGCTGTTGATTCCCAGACTCAGGATTGCAGAATAGTCTGAGACTGGCTTTCCAAAAACTCTCTTGTCCACAAGTGTTTTCCCTTGATGCAGAAATCGCTGTGGCTGTACTTCTCCTCCCTTCGTTGCAAGGTTCTTCAGGAAAAAAGAAAAATCTTGGTTTTTATAGGGAAATGCTTAAACAGCCAAAAAACCTCATCACTCCGGCAAGTATTGGCAGGTGGATCTGGATGTACTCTCCACAGGAATGCTGCTGAACTTTGGCAATGATTCTCTGGAGGGAGAGGTGGATAAGCCTGCGGGAACAGAGTTGTAAATCCTCCTAGCATAAATATCTCACTGATTTCTTTGTGTGCCAGACTCTCTTTATGCAATGGCAACATGTTTATTGTGTAGCTTTGTCATATAATTGCAGTCTTCCCACCATGCCTGAGACTGGGTGTCCAGTTTTTTATACCACACTCATTACTTAGGCTCTGAACACATGGTCAAATCTAATCAAAAGTGTACACAGCAGTATACAGAGCTGGAATTCACATGCAAACTTGACACCATTAGGCCACGTCTATACTCACGCACTTGAGATCAACCTTCTTGCATTTGATTTAGCAGGCCTAGTTAATAAGACCTGCTAAATTGAATTCTGAGGGTGACTCCAGTTGATGCTGGCAGTCACGAGGAGTAAGGGAAGCCAACAGGAGTGCTTGCTCCTATTGGCCTACTACTGTGAAGATGGCACCATGCTTGGCTTAAGGCAACTTCAGCTACATTATTTGCGTAGCTGGAGTTGCATACCTTAAACTGACCTTCTGGGTCTAGTGTAGACCTGGCCTTAGAATGGGTCTTAATAGACTGGGAGTGGAGAGCTCACTATAAAATAATTTTCCCTCTTTTTTTGGTATTCACCTCATGTCACTGCTGGGAATGAGCCACATCCACCTTGACTGAACTGACCTCATTAGTACTGGTCATCGGCATAGTAATGTAACACGCCCATCTATGCATGTGTATACATATCTGCCAATCTGAACTTTCCACTTCATGCATCTGGAAGTGGGTTCCAGCCCACAGAAGCTTCTGTCCAGATAAACTTGTTAGTCTTTAAGGTGGTAGAGGACTTCTAGTTCATAGCGATAGAATTAGTACAAGGTGCATTATGTAAATACTAGGGGACTGTGCCCCCTGCTTGTTAGGCTCACCAATCCCCCTTCATCCCTGGAGGGCTGGGATTGAGGAGTGGGGAGCTGGAGCCACTTCCTGTGGGGGTCCGGAGCACAGCCCCCTGACCCACCTGCAGAGCAGCCAAGGGGGCCACGTCTCCTTCTGATTCTGCCAAGGCTGGTGGGGAGGGCAGGGTGACACAGAGTGATGTGATGTCACTCTGTCATCCCCCAAGAAATTTTTTATATCTATAGAGATATGTGCCTGCAACTGGAGATAATTGCATTGATGACTCTGATGACTTGGGGCCTGAAATTAGAACTATTCTGAATAGCTCAGGTTATGACTCCATCAGATCTCACCAGCAAAGAAATCTCTGGTTGCTGCAGAAGTGTGGCAGTTGTGGTGAGGAAAGTAGCAGCCCTCTTTCCTTTAAGCCAGTGGTGGGCAACCTGTGACCCATCGGGGTTCTGTCTGTGGCCTGTGAGACATTTTGTTTACTGTTGCCCATGTGCAGGGTGCCAGATGACACTGGTTTCCATCCACCTAGTTTTTTACTACAGGTATTACTAAAGTGACATGCAGTTAAAGCAAGGGCACTCGAAGCAGAGTGTGTGCTGATTGCACACAACATTGCCTGAGAGAGCCCGTGCACTCCCTCTGTATCCAGTCAGTGTTGCTTTGGTTTAGTTGACACCCTACGCAAATTCTAGGTACACAAACGCAGTTAGCAAAACTACCCTATCCCAGGAGCCCATTGGGGTTACAACAATCTTGCAGCTCACCAAGATGGAGGGCCACTCTTGTGGCCCATGCACTAGTCTAGTTTGCCTATCGCTGCTCTAAGCCATCAATGCATGGGCATTATGCTAGCAGATGCTGTTCTGTTCAAGGTGCCAGCAAACAACTTGGCTACGTCTAGACTGGCATGATTTTCCGCAAATGCTTTTAACGGAAAAGTTTTCCATTAAAAACATTTGCAGAAAAGATCATCTAGATGGGCACAGACACTTTTCTGCAAAAGCACTTTTTGCGGAAAAGTGTCCGTGCCAATCTAGACGCGGTTTTGCACAAGAAAACCCCGATCGCCATTTTCACATTCAGGGCTTTTTTGTGCAAAACAATACCGCATTGCCTACACTGGCCCTCTTGCGCAAAAGCATTTTTGCAAGAGGGCTTTTGCCCAAACGGGAGCAGCATAGCATTTCTGCAAGAAGCACTGATTTCAGACAGTAGGAAGTCAGTGTTCTTATAAGAACGGCCGTACTGGGTCAGACCAAAGGTCCATCTAGCCCAGTATCTTGTCTACCGACAGTGGCCAGCACCAGGTGCCCCAGAGAGGGTGGACTGAAGACAGTGATCAAGCGATTTGTCTCCTGCCATCCCTCTCCAGCCTCTGACACAGAGGCCAAGGACACCATTTTATCCCCTGGCTAATAGCCTTTTATGGACCTAACCTCCATGAATTTATCCAGCTTCTCTTTAAACTCTATTATAGTCCTAGCCTTCACAGCCTCCTCTGGCAAGGAGTTCCACAGGTTGACAACATGCTGTGTGAAGAAGAACTTCCTTTTATTAGTTTTAAACCTGCTACCCATTAATTTCATTTGGTGTCCTCTAGTTCTTCTATTATGGGAACTAATAAATAACTTTTCTTTATCAGCCCTCTCCACACCACTCATGATTTTATAGACCTCTATCATATCCCCCCTCAGTCTCCTCTTTTCTAAACTGAAAAGTCCCAGTCTCTTTAGCCTCTCCTCATATGGGACCCGTTCCAAACCCCTAATCATTTTAGTTGCCCTTTTCTGAACCCTTTCCAAGGCCAAAATATCTTTTTTGAGGTGAGGAGACCACATCTGTACACAGTATTCAAGATGTGCCGTACCATAGTTTTATACAGGGGCAGTAAGAGATTCTGAGTCTTATTTTCTATCCCTTTCCTAATAATTCCTAGCATCCTATTTGCCTTTTTGACCGCTGCTGCACTCTGAGTGGAAGTTTTCAGAGAACTGTCCACGATAACGCCAAGATCTCTTTCCTGATTTGTCGTAGCCAAATTAGCCCCCATCATACTGTACGTATAGTTGGGGTTTTTTCCCAATGTGCATTACTTTACACTTATCCACATTGCATTTCATTTGCCATTTTGTTGCCCAATCACTCAGTTTGGTGAGATCTTCTTGGAGTCCCTCACAGTCTGCTTCTGTCTTGACTATCCTAAACAGTTTGGTATCATCTGCAAACTTTACTACCTCACTGCTTACCCCTTTCTCCAGATCATTTATGAATAAGTTGAAAAGGATTGGTCCCAGGATTGACCTTTGGGGTACACCACTAGTTACCCCTCTCCAATCTGAAAATTTACCATTTATTCCTACCCTTTGTTTCCTGTCTTTTAACCAGTTCTCAATCCAAGAAAGGACCTTCCCTCTTATCCCATGGCCATGTAATTTACACAAGAGCCTTTGGTGAGGGACCTTGTCAAAGGCTTTCTGAAAATCCAAGTATACTATATCTACTGGATCCCCCTTGTCCGCATGTTTGTTAACCCCTTCAAAGAACTCTAATAGATTAGTAAGACAGGATTTCCCTTTACAGAAGCCATGTTGACTTTTGTCCAACAAATTATGTTCTTCTACATGCTTCACAATTTTATTCTTTACTATTGTTTCGACTAATTTGCCTGGTACTGAAGTTAGACTTACCGGTCTGTAATTGCCAGGATCGCCTCTAGAGCCCTTTTTAAATATTGGTGTCACGTTGGCTATCTTCCAGTCATTAGGTACGGAAGCCGATTTAAAGGATAGGTTACAAACCACAGATAATAGCTCAGCAATTTCCCATTTAAGTTCTTTTAGAACCCTTGGATGAATGCCATCCGGTCCCGGAGATTTGTTAACATTAAGTTTTTCTATTTGTTCCAAAACCTCCTCTAATGACACTTCAATCCGGGACAGTTCCTCAGATTCATCACCCACAAAGGATGGTGCAGATTCGGGAATCTCCCCAACATCCTCAGCCATGAAGACTGAAGCAAAGAAATCATTTAGTTTCTCCGCAATGGCTTTATCGTCCTTGATTGCTCCTTTTATAGCTCGATCATCTAGGGGACCCCACAGGCTTTTTAGCAGGCTTCCTGCTTCTAATGTACTTAAAAAACATTTTGTTATTTCTTTTCGAGTTTTTGGCTAGCTGTTCCTCAAAATCTTTTTTTGCTTTTCTTATTACATTTTTACACTTGATTTGACAGTGTTTATGTTCCTTTCTATTTATCTCACTAGGATTGGACTTCCACTTCTTAAAAGATACCTTTTTGTCCCTCACTGCTTCTTTTACATGGTGGTTAAGCCACGGTGACTCTTTTTTAGGTCTCTTGCTATGTTTTTTAATTTGGGGTATACATTTAAGTTGGGCCTCTATTAAGGTGTCTTTAAAAAGTTTCCATGCAGCTTTCAGGGATTTGGCTCTAGTCACTGTGCCTTTTAATTTCTGTTTAACTAACCTCCTCATTTTTGCGTAATTCCCCTTTTTGAAATTAAATACCAGGGTACTGGACTGCTGAGGTGTTCTTCCCACCACAGGAATGTTGAATGTTATTATATTATGGTCACTATTCCCAAGCGGTCCTGTAACGGTTATATCCTGGACCTGATCCTGCACTCCACTCAGGACTAAATCGAGAATTGCCTCTCCCCTTGTGGGTTCCTGCACTAGCTGCTCCAAGAAGCAGTCATTTAAGCCATTGAGAAATTTTATCTCCACTTCTCTTCCTGAGGTGACATGTATCCAGTCAATATGGGGGTAATTAAAATCCCCCATTATTATAGAGTTCTCTATTTTGGTAGCCTCTCTAATCTCCCTCAGCATTTCTATGTCAGTATCGCTGTCCTGGTCAGGTGGTCGGTAATATATCCCTACTGCTAATTTCTTATTATTGGAGCATGGAATTACTATCCATCGCGATTCTATGGAACATGTTGATTCACTTAATGAGGAATCAAATGAAATAAAAATATTATCTTTCACATACAGTGCCACTCCGCCACCCACCCGGCCTGCTCTATCCTTTCTATATATTTTATATCCCGGTATGATTGTGTCCCACAGATTTTCCTCATTCCACCAGGTTTCAGTGATGCCTATTATGTCTATCTCCTCATTTAATATGAGGTACTCTAGTTCACCCATCTTATTAGTCAGACTCCTAGCATTTGTGTACAAGCACTTTAAAAATTTGCCACTGCTTATTTTCTGCCCTTCCCTGATGCATTGGATTCCTTTGTATGTGGTTGTTTGTCAGCTCTGGCCAATGGTTTGCCCTCTCCCCTCCTCTCTTTCCGACTACAGCTTAGAGAATCTCTATCAACGGATTCTCCTCTAAGAGAAGTCTCTCTCCGATTTACATGCATCTCCGCACCAATCGGCTTTCCCCCATCTCTTAGTTTAAAAACTGCTCTACGGCCTTTTTAATGTTTAGTGCCAGCAGTCTGGTTCCACCCTGGTTTAGGTGGAGCCCATCCTTCCTGTATAGGCTCCCCCTCTCCCAAAAGTGTCCCCAGTTCCTAATAAATCTAAACCCCTCTTCCCTACACCATAGTCTCATCCACGCATTGAGACTCTGAAGCTCTGCCTGCCTACCTGGCCCTGCGCGTGGAACTGGAAGCATTTCCGAGAATGCCACCATAGAGGTCCTGGATTTCAGTCTCTTTCCTAGCAGCCTAAATTTGGCCTCCAGGACATCTCTCCTACTCTTCCCTACGTCATTGGTACCTACATGTACCACGACCACCGGCTCCTCCCCAGCACTACACATAAGTCTATCTAGATGCCACGAGAGATCCGCAACCTTTGCACCAGGCAGGCAAGTTCTCCCGGTCATCACAAACCCAACTATCTGTTTCTAACGATTGAATCACCCACTACTAACACTTGCCTTTTCCTAGCTGGCATTCCCTCCCCATCAGAGGTATCCTCAGTGCAAGAGGATACCGCAACATCCTCTGGGAGGAGGGTCCCAACTACGGGATGGTTTCCCTCTGCTCCTGTTAAATGCTCTGTTCCCTTGAGACTTTCATCCTCCTTAAGAACACTGGGGCTCTCAGACTGGAGGTGGGACAGTACTACAGTGTCCCGGAAAGTCTCATCAACATAGCTCCCTAACTCCCTTAGCTCCTCCAGTTCAGCCACCCTGTCCTCCAAAGCCCAAACTCGGTCTCTGAGGGTCAGGAGCTCCTTGCAACGGGTGCACACATATGCCACCTGCCCACAGGGCAAGTAATCATACATGTTACACTCGACGCAATAAACAGGATAGCCCCCACTCTGCTGCTGGGCTTCTGTCTCCATGTTTGTAATGAATAAGTTTAAGTACAAACTGGGATTCTTTTTAAACTTCGGGAGTATAGATTATTCTAAGTTAGGTTTTAAAGAAGGACACAAGTCACTAGTGCCCTCTAAACTCCCTCTCCAAACTCTCCTGTTACCTGTTCCTGGTCGCGCTCTCCCTGGTCGCTGAGTCACAGGCTTATATAGCTCTGGTAGCCCCTCCCCCTGACTGAGGCTCAGCCAATTAACAGAGGCTTCTAGATTTCAAACCTTTTAGAAGCTCCTTCAAACCAACCAACCAGACAAACACAAGCTCAGCACACTGCAAATAACTCCCCCACACACAAACACACACTCCAGACAGCCACTTACCACACGGGTCCCATTTGTACTCCTTTTACCTGGAGAATTCCCTCTCCAAACTCTCCTGTTTTTTGTGGAAAAACTTGCCAGTCTAGACGCAGCCCTTATGTATCTAAGTGTTAGCTACATAGTCCTGGGCCTCCTGGATCAGTTTCTTGAGTTGAAAATTTAATAATGTTGCTGAAAAAAGGGATTCATATACTGAGACAAACCTAAAAAGTCTAATCCTTTAAACCACAAGAAAAAAAAGCGCACTCATTTTGGGGGGATATCAAAATGATCCTTTCTCTTTTGATATGCCAACAGCTTGAGCAAACCGCAAAGTTCCTGTTGCACCTATAAGAAAAGTACCGGAAATTTGATTTACGGTAATTGCACTATCACTCACCTGGGTCCTTTTTAAACGCATGCATTTGATCTTGGATACTTGTACATAGCAAGCATCAAAACACAACCATCCTTAAACAGAGAAAGCATTTTGGAAGATGTACAGCTATTTATGTAAAAGATTTTATGGGGTGGGCATGTAGTAACATGCTGAAAATCATTTGTACCACTATCAAATGAGAAGATTTAGATACATTTAAAAAGTAACTGTTAATATACACAGCCCCCAAAATGTTGTTGTAGACTTACAAACCCATAAATTGTCTCAGGGCTTGTCCACTAGAAGCCAGACAGAAAATATTTGAAGATGTTTAATTTTAAATGGATTAGTTCAGTGGTATTAAATTCTTGTATGGATGCTGTTGTTCAGAATTAAAGTGGCTTTACAATGTGGTATATCTTAATCCATTTTGAAACTGATTTAAATTAAACACTAAAGCCACTTTAATTCTGAATACGGATGTTCACAATCAGGTTTAACTAATCCACTTCATATACACCTTTAGTTAATTAAGATTAATCTTCCTATATGGTCTTTGTAAACAAGCCTTACATACAGTGGCAGTTTCGCATATGCAATATTAGAAATGTAGTATTGCATAATTGGTTAAAATCCTTTTTGGATAAAATATATAGGTAAGGTGGAAAGGATTTAGCTATCAAATGTCTTCAAGCTAGGTGTCCTCTTAGCTGCAGTAGGCTAGGAAACATAATTCCATACCTTGCTTTCCTTGTAGACAGAAATTAGCCAGGAGTTGACTCTGGTGTCTGATTATAGTCTCTCTTCTGCACCCCTAACATTAATTTACCTGAGCCATGTTTGTCAGCTGTTATCTTTGCACTTGTGTGGCATTTTTATGTTGAAGATCTAATCCAGGGTTGGATTTATGATTCTTCTTAAGGGGATGTGCCAGCAAATGCACAAGGGGTTGTACTAAAGTGGGAACAGAAGTAACACAGGATCTGTATAGTATGTGGATGCCTCACTAACACCCTGTGAGTGGTACGGTCATAAATCAGCTGGTCACATCTCAGAATATTTGGGCTATGTAAGCACACAGAGAGGTGGTACAGAGTGAACCTAACCCCTATGCGGTCTGTATAATGGGGCAGGGACAAGGTAGTAACAAAAAGGTGGGCCGAGGCAGGGTTCTTGTCTCTCACTGGTTCTTAGCTGTGGGACCATTGCAGCCCAGAGCCTAAGAGAACTACCATACATCCACCAATCACAGCTTGGGAATTATAGGTTGCAAGGATGGCATCAGTCTGCCACCGAGAGCCCTTCCTGAACTATTGACAGCTTGTATCTCTGAGCACAGGTAGGTAGTGTGTGTATGCACATGCTAGCTGACGTAGTTTAGATCACTGCAAACTGACAAGACATGCGTGTCTGTGGCTGATCCAGAACGCCTGCCAAAGCCAACTCCATGAGCTTACAGGAGCAGTAAGGCGGGGGAAAGCCAATTGCAGAGAGAATGAGTAGTCAGAACTTTAGAAATCTGACTTGTGTGTGAACCGAGACCTCAATTATACCCTAGCAATGCTGACAGCTGGACTCAGCAGTTACAATTCAACTTTCTAGTATTGCTAAATTACCTGACAATTTGCAACACACCCAAGAAGCTACATTAGGCTTATGCTCACAGATAGCTTAATCAGACATATTATATGGGGAAAACCTCTTGCTTTGTCCATTTTGTGTTTTTAATGTGCACAGCAACGAAGCAAAGCTGATTCCAGATGTGCTTATCTAAAGAGGATTGTCTTAGCACCCGGAGTGTCTGAATTCTGTGCTGCACCTGAGCAAGCAGCCGGCGGCATCTAGTCCCATTTTAAAAACTGCATGGCCACAAGTGACAATAAAAAGGCCACAGACAAAGATTTTAGTGTTTCGTTCCTATTATTAACCACTTTCCCCAGGTATCTTGGACTGCTGTGTTTAGAAAAGATCCCCGTAGCTCCGGCACACTGAATAAGAGGTGCCTGGTAGGAGGTGGGCCGCTTCTCAGGCCTGTCAGGGCTAGATCCATCCGTGGGCCTTTCGCCGATGAACAGCAAACTACGATCTTTTGTGTCTTGCTCCATTCTGAAGAGTTCGTACTCTGTGTGGGGCAACTTGAGGCCCAAAGCCAGACACCCACCGGTCAGCGTTATATCCTGCTCCATTCCGGCACTCCAGGAGCCACTCTCCCCGCAGGTCCCTGGCTCTGAGGAGTTTAGCATTGTCACGGTTACTTGATCCATTGCTGTAACCCGAGCATAGGTCACTTTAAAGGCCAGCTCTGTGCCCCCTCTCACTTTGGAGGATGGGACGCCCTTAGTGTAGTGCCCAGACGCGTAGATGGTGAAAGTAGGCTGTTTGCAGAGTGGGTCCGAGTAGTGATAATAGTACCCTTCCCAGGTGCGATTGGTGCCATGAAATATGAAATACCTGGTAAGGAAAAGCACAGCTGGTCGGACTTCACAATGGGCGCTCACCCACCTGCCACTCAACTGCATAGGTAGCTCGGCCTTAGCTGGTAATATAGGTGGATGGTGTTCATCAGATCTGAATACAATCCCACAAGCAGGGCAAGGATGCACGTGATGCTGTTGGAGGCAAACAAATAAAAAGTAAAGGAAAACTCTTGCATGCAAGCCCCCATTTGAAGCATTTAAACAACAGGCCAATCTCCATCCCTGGCGCAACTTCACTGAAGTCCAGGAGGCTGCATCAGGGATAAATTTGGCCCAATGTGTCCAACCAGTTAAGTAAGGCCCAGGTCACCTGCTATTCTAGGGAAAACCAGAAAGGTCCAAATTCTGTCTTTGGAGATGAGCACTGTGCTCATCTTGAAAAGAGCCGTGTGTGTGCACCATAGGATTGACACACAGATACCTTCCCACCAACAGCACAAGAAGAACTCCACATGGACTCCTTCTGAGGGCCGAAATGACAGTCTGGACCTCTACATAGAATGCTTCCGCTGACGTGCACAGGCAGAAATAGTGGAAAAACAGCTTCACTTGCCTGGTAAGCTCAGTCATGCAGAACGCAATGCCATCCACAGCCTCCCGAACAACTCTGACATTATAATCAAAGAGGCTGACAAAGGAGGTGCTGTTGTCATCATGAACAGGCCTGACTACCTAAAGGAGGCTGCCAGACAACTCTCTAATACCAAATTCTACAGGCCTCTTTCCTCAGATCCCACTAAGGGATACACTAAGAAACTGCACCATCTGCTCAGGACACTCCCTACACAAGCACAGGAACAAATCGACACATCCTTAGAGCCCCGACCAGGGTTGTTCTATCTATTACCCAAGATCCACAAACCTGGAAATCCCGGACGCCCCATCATCTCAGGCATTGGCACTCTCACTGAAGGACTGTCTGGCTATGTGGACTCTCTACTCAGACCCTACGCCACAAGCACTCCCAGTTACCTCCGTGACACTATGGATTTCCTGAGAAAACTACAATGCATTGGTGATCTTCCAGAAAACACCATCCTAGCCACCATAGATGTAGAGGCTCTCTACACAAACATCCCACATGCAGATGGAGTACAAGCTGTCAGGAACAGTATCCCTGATGATGCCACAGCACAACTGGTGGCTGAACTCTGAATTTATCCTCACACACAACTATTTCAGATTTGGTGACAACATATACCTCCAGACCAGTGGCACTGCTATGGGCACCCGCATGGCCCCAAAATATACCAACATTTTTATGGATGACCTGGAACAACGCTTCCTCAGCTCTCGTCCACTTACACCCCTTCTCTACCTATGCTATATCGATGACATCTTCATCATCTGGACCCATGGGAAGGAGACTCTGGAAGAATTTCATCACGATTTCAACAGCTTCCACCCCACCATCAACCTCAGCACGGACCAGTCTACACGGGAGGTCCATTTCCTGGACACCACGGTGCAAATAAGTGACGGTCACATCAACACCACCCTATACCGAAAACCTACCGACCGCTATACTTACCTGCATGCCTCCAGCTTCCATCCCAGACATACCACACGATCCATTGTTTACAGCCAAGCACTGAGGTACAACCGCATATGCTCCAATCCCTCAGACAGAGACCTACACCTACAAGATCTTCAACAAGCATTCTGTAAACTACGATACCCACACGAGGAAGTGAGGAGACAGATTGACAGAGCCAGACATGTACCCAAAAGCCTCCTGCTATGGGACAAGCCCAAGAAAGAAACCAACAGAACACCACTGGCCATCACCTACAGTCCTCAGCTAAAACCTCTCCAACGCATCATTAGTGATCTACAACCCATCCTGGACAATGATCCCTCGCTTTCACAGGCCTTGAGAGGCAGGCTAGTCCTTGCCCACAGACAACCCACCAACCTGAAGCAAATTCTCACCAGCAACTACACACCGCACCATAATAACTCTAACTCAGGAACCAATCCATGCAACAAACCTCAGTGCCAACTCTGCCCACATATATACACCAGCAACACCATCACAGGACCTAACCAGATCAGCCATACTGTCACTGGTTCATTCTCCTGCACATCTACTAATGTAATATATGCCATTATGTGCCAACAATGCCCCACTGCTATATACATCGGCCAAACTGGACAGTCCCTACGTAAAAGAATCAATGGACACAAATCAGATATTAGGAATAGCAACATACAAAAACCTGTAGGGGAACACTTCAATCTCCCTGGACAATTGCAGATTTAAAGGTCGCCATCCTGCAGCAAAAATACTTCAGGACCAGACTTCAAAGAGAAACTGCTGAGCTACAGTTCATCTTCAAGTTTGACACAATCAACTCAGGATTAAACAAGGATTGTGAATGGCTTGCTAACTACAAAAGCAGCTTCTCCTCTCTTGGAATTCACACCACCAGATCAGCTACTAGAAGTGGGCCTCATCCTCCTTGATTGGATCCACCTCGTCATCTCCAGCCTGATCCTGGCCTGCATATTTATACCTGCCTCTGGAAATTTCCACTACATGCAACTGACGAAGTGGGTCTTTGCCCATGAAAGCTTATGCTCCAACACTTCAGTTAGTCTATAAGGTGCCACCTCGCCAACGTAGGACAGTGGTTGGTCCAAGAGGACTGCTGCTAGCAGGACAAGAGCTGCACTTTTGGTAGCCTCTGTGAAAAGAAAGCAGAGCATATGTCTACGCTGCAGGCTTCTTGCGCAAGAGATCTTCTGTAAAAACTTCTTGCGCAAGAGAGCGTCCAGACTGCATGGACATGCTCTTGAAAGTAAGCTCTGATTGCTATGCAAAGAATGGCCACCAGGGCACCGGTTTCCTCTTTCCGTGCAAAAAAACCCCTCTTCCTCTTTTGCAAAAAGGCATTCTTCCTCGTAGAATGAGGAATACCTACACCGGAAAAACCCCTATGTTCTTTCGATATTTTTTTTTTTTTTGGCACAAAAACGCACTTGAGGTAAGGACACTCCATGCCGTTTTTCTGAAAAAGCTCTGTGGTGTAGACGTAGCCAGAGTTTTCACAGCAAGATTTCTGTGACTATTCGAGAGGCTAGGATTTGGGCACAAAGGTTGAGGCTTTGCTATCATAACTTTCCCCCTCCTTCCCATTACCATGTATCTGGCACAAAAGGCCTGAAGAAAATGCTGTCAATTAGGGTTATTCAGGCAGCCTCTGGTAATGCTGGGAACTGTCAAATAGACTGGCAGATTTTTATATCCAGTCACATATAGCCATAAAAACCAACCCACTGCTGAGCCTCTCAGGCAAAGGACTAAGAAACAGTGCTGCCCGCTCCTAGAAAAGTCCATGAAACCTAGTATAAAAACACCTTTTAGCACAAAACGCTATGAAAAACATGGACCCAGCCAGCAGGCATTTAATTTTTAAGGGGCCCCATGATGTCTGAGCATTGCCCAAAGCTCTCTGTCAAACCAATCCTATATCCAATCTAAGTCTGTAAGAGCTTTGGGCAAACTTGAAACCTTTCCCAAATGAAATATAGGGAAAGTGTCACCACATGGTGACTTTTCCAAGAGTTAAGTATTCTGACCTTTGATCATTTTCTAAAATTCTAGCTAATCTTTCCTGAACTGTTTGCATGGAACAACACTGAATAACTCAGTAGTTAACAGTAGGGTGGGTAATTTACATGCATGCTGATTGGAGTCTACTGCAATTTAGTCATTTTCAGCTTGCTTTACTGCTACTGTCACGCTAATGAGTGCTGACAGTACACAGTACGTTATTGCTAAATAATCCCAGAAGTTGGCAAATTATATATATATTCTCTGTAGACAGGAAATTCTTTGATAATGGGAGGTAATTTGGGAAGGGGGGGGGGGTTCTTTAAAACAGTTATAGATTTAAGGAAGTAAAAGTAGTATTTCCTCCAGCAGCTTAAAAAATGGCTCCTAGCTGTCAGGACCAGGAGGTAGGTAGCCATATCTACTCGTTAGTGTAAGCCAGGGTTCAGAACTAGGAGTTCAGATGATAAACCAAGAATCGGAGACCAGAAACCAGGAGTGCAGGTCAAGCCAAAGGTTTGGAATCTCGGCTTGACAAAGCCCTGGCCGGGTTGATTTAGTTGGGATTGGTCCTGCCTAGAGCAGGGGGCTGGACTTGACGACCTTCTGAGGTCTCTTCCAGTTCTGTGATTCTATGATTAATCCCAAGTCAGGAAACCAGGTGGTCAGGAACTGAAGCTAGGAGTAAAGTACCGAGTGAGCACTTCAAATCAAGCTCTACCCCACTTGTACAGATTTCCTGCTCCTTCCTCTGTCTTAAATAGCAGGGAACAAGCCAATCAGGTCACCAATCGGGGCTTAAGGAAGTGACTTCCAGCTGAATAAAGCTTTGAGGAGTCCTGATTCTAGTGGGTAGTAGTAAAGTGTCAGGTATAGGATTGGCACATGATGAGCACCCACCTAAGGCATCTCCTGGACCTGGTTTGACAGCTGTAGGTCGACATCAGTGAAGGTGAGTAAATTATTAGTGATGGCTAATGTTGCACATTAGTTCATTAGAAGAGAAGGCTGTGTCCAACAAAATTAATATTGCGAAACCAACACTTACTTGTTTCAGCCACATGAAGTTATTTCTAATGTATGGCAGCTTCTAATTATCCTCAAGTGATGATACCATCTGCTGGGGAGCTTTACAGGGCTGTTTGTTGATTAATTACAGCACTATATTTATAGAGTGAAAGTCAGTATCTTCGGGTTGGGTTTAAGTTAATGTTTAAAGATATTTGTTTACCAGCTGGTTTAGCTCATGTGCATGGCTTTGGCCCAAAATAATACCCAGCTTTAGACCAATGCAAGCATGTTACTTGGAGGTTTGCCATTTTGTGTTTTACTTTTTCTCTCTTACTACATCTACACTGTAGCATTCTTCCACAAAAGCTTATGCAAATGAAGTGTGGAGTGGAATATCACCATGCTTCATTTGCATAATTAATTATCAGCCGCTTTTGCGCAAGAGGCTTTTGCACAAAAAGGAGCTGTGTAGATGGCTCCTCTTTGCGCAAAAACCCCCTCTTGCGCAAGAGCCGTTCTTCCTCAAGGAGCCTTCTACACAGCTCCTTTTTGCATAAAAGCCTCTTGCGCAAAAGCAGGTACTAATTAATTATGCAAATGAAGCATGGTGATATTCTACTCCACGCTTCATTTGCATAAGCTACAGTGTAGACGTAGCCTTAAATTCCAGTTGTTGTAATATCACAAGGGTAGAAAACTTCCAGTAAATGAAGCATTTCATGAGTTAATCCTGTTCTAGCTTGTAATGTTCATAAGAGACTTTTCTGGCCTGCCTTGCTGCTCAATCACATTTTGGACTTGATTAGCTATGATTTAGATAAATAATACATTTTTTTTCTGGGAATAAACCAGCCTACTGGCAAAAAATAAAAATAAATCACATCTGCTGTATAATATTATTTATGTTGAAGTAAAGTGATTTCTGTAGGATAACACAATTGTATTCAGGGCAATTTCCCCTTCTAATGGCATTATATTGTGAATAATGATTTAATGGCACATGGTTGTTTCCTCATTCCTCTTTCAACCTGAAGGACAGGGCAGAGAAATAAGATGAGGGACTCAAGACAAATAACAGTGCAGCGTTTATAATGATGTGGGACTTAACCTCAGTACAGGATCTGAGTCTGCATTTCTAGTGAAAACACAGCAGCTAAAGAAAATCTATTAGCTCTGTGTCCCCTGCCAGTGAAGGACCATTCCCTATATTATGTTTCTTTTACTGCTTAGTCCAGGATAGCTTCAAGGCCACATGCTCAGTAAGGGGAAGAGCCAGATGCACGGAGCACCTAGATTTGTAGCTGGTTCTCCAACCAGCACCTTGCACAAGATGCAATTTTGCCCACCAACTCTATATTGTTACAATACTGAGGTGATTACAGTAGGTGGGATAAATAATTTAAGACCCTCTCTTTAGACAGGCTGCAGACAGAGGGGCATTGAAAAACAGGGGGCACAAGGGAGCTGGGTTTCCATTTTTAATGTGGCCCAGGAGTAAGTGATGTTCTTACCAGAGCATTCTGCAACGGGCGTTGATACCCTGTCGGTCGATAATGGAGCCTCTCCGACCACTTGGTGTGAATGTCTCCTAGATACAGCTCCTCCACTGCCCTACGGCCACTCGACTGAGTTTCCAGGAGGGGCTCATAATACGTCTCCACCCGCACCAGGCTGAGTTCATGCATAGCAAAGCCCAGGGCTGCAGTGCAATCTCGCCCCTCCTTGGCACTCAGCACCTCATAGAGGACTCCAGGAGCCCAGGACCGTCCAGGTGGAAAGAATCCACTGCAGCTCCCTCCTGATGACTGATTGATCCGGGCAGAGATCTCCTGCATGGCCCTCTGGCTGTGGAAAACAATGCCCACTTTGTGCAGGTGGTAGTCTGCCTCTGTGGCCCCTCGGGTGATCCAGGAGGCCTGGCGCAGTCTGAGCTTGCCTTTGATCACCAGGGAGTGGGAGGGATCGCGGCAGGAGGGGTCCCAGTAGTAGAACTGATAGGCCTTGAACAGGCGGTTGGAGTAAAACAGATAGGATCTGGTGAGGAACTCCGGTCCTGGGCGTACCTCACATCTAAGAGCCAAGAGGAGACAAGAAGAAGAGTCCTTAGTCACGTACTGAGTGGAAGAGCTGGGGATTGAATTCTAGCCTGAGTCTGTACAGAGAAATTAACGGGGCATTTGCCTCTTTTGTCCCCATGATGAGAGAGGCCTCACTGTTGCTCTGCTCCCTTCCCCATTGACAGCGAGGGCCTTCCCCCGTCTCACCTCACCAGGCCTGTCGACAGGGGGAGGCAAAAGTGACAGTTGCCTTGTGTCCCAGGGCTCTCAGCTAATCTGGCAGCAGCCCCAGGCCCTTTGAATCACCACTGAAGTGCCACGCTATGCGCTCCAGAGCCCCACATGGTGTGCTCCAGGCCGCTCACAGAGGGTGCCCCAGATCTGCCCCTTCTGCCTGAGGCTTCACCCCCAGCATTGCCCATGGGCCTAGCAATCCTGTCGGCCCCCCGGCATTCCAAGGACACAATTATTCCTGCAGTGGTGATTTCATTTCACTGCATCCGCAGCAAAGAGGCACCGTGTTAAAACAATACACCCACAAACCAACAGAGCAGAGTTTCTTTGCGCAGAAGAACCCCATAATCCCCTGGGCACAGCTGCCAAAAGACGAAAGGGTGGGGAGAATCTTAATTACCCTCACTCAAGTGGCATTGAACAAATGGCTTGTCAAACGATCAAGTTGCGTTTCCTCTGCTAGGTGGCACAGAGAAATGGGGCAATGGAGTATCATGGTGAATGGCAGAGACTTGCCAATGAGTGAACACAGTGGGTCTCCCTAACACCCATCACCATAAGGTCCTGTGAGGGAGCAGTCCACCACAGCAACAGTGGAGGTTCAGTGGGGAGATTTGTGAATAGGGTTGTCTATTCACATAGGCTGCCTGTATGAAAGTTCCTTTCTGAGTCCCATCTAAAGATAGGAACGTCCACTGGGGTCAGCCTTTCATGATGTTACCAGGACATCTGGGGTTATTCTTCCAGCCCCTGGCTCTCATCATCATGTGACTGCATAAGACCCGCCCCCCCCCTTTCAAGTGTCCAGCTGAGAGGCACCATTTCAGATTTTGGTTGAGGGGGGCAACCTGTGCATATCATGATGGAGGGGGAAAGTGAGACCATGGAGGGGGGAGGGCAGACAGCAGCTTCAGCAGTGTTACTGGGCAGACTCAGTACAAGTCAAGTAGCAAATAGGGGGGAGAGATCCCATTCCACCTCCCTCACACACACATACCACCTCTTTCTAGGGCTACTAAATAGGGTTGCCAGATGGTTTCAACAAAAATACTGGACACACTTGACATTACATCACAATCTACATTACATCTTATTTAGAAAATACTGGACATGTCTATTTTCTCATATTTTTGCAATTTGTTTCCAAAGAGAAAGCTCAAATACTGGACTGTCCAGTTCAAACTGGACACTTGGCAACCCTACTACTAAGGCACTAGAAAACACTAGTCTTTTGGCAGATAACTTAGCAGTTAGCTGACAAGAGCACTGTATCTAATTCCCATATGAAAGAAAATGAAATAAATATTAGAGCTGCTCAGCTCTAATATTAACACGTTCTGTTATCTTTTGGCAAGTCACTGAAGGGACACTAACCTTAAGGCTATGTCTATATTACGCATTCTTGTGCAAGAAGATATGCAAATGAGGTATGGCGATGAATATTGCTGTGCCTCATTTGCATAATTAATTATCAGCCGCTTTTGCGCAAGGGGCTTTTGCACAAGAAGGAGCAGTCTATACTGCTCCTTCTTGCGCAAAACCCCCCTCTTGTGCAAGAGCCGTTCTGCTGCTTATTTTCAGGCAGAATAGTTCTTGTGCAAAACGGTGGCTCATTAGGTATGCAAATGAGGCACGGCAATATTCATTGCCACATCTTATTTGCATATCTTCTTGCACAAGAATGCGCAATGTAGACGTAGCCTAACATTTTAATGTCTATTCTTACTTTGTTACTAACTTTGCAAGGGGAGAGATTGACACTATTAGGACTCTTGGGCTCTATCTCAGCTCTGGAAGTGGAGTGAGGTCTAGTAGGTTACAGCAGGGGCAGGTACATTTGGGCTCTATATAAGATCAGAATGGCCAGACTGGATCAGACCAGTGGTCTATCTAGCCCAGTATCCTGTCTTCCAACAGTGGCCAATGCCAGGTGCTTCAGAAGGCATGAAGCAAAGAGGCAATCATCAAATGATCCATCTCCTGTTGCCCATTCCCAGTTTCTGGCAAACTGAGGCTAGGGACACCATCCCTTCCCATTCTGGCTAGTAGCCATTGATATTGGACCTATCTTCCTTGAACTTTTTTTGATCATATTGGAACCCTGATATGATTAGGGCCTTTCCACCATCTCCTGGCAACGAGTTCCACAGGTAGACTGTGAAGAAATTATTTTTGTTTTAAATCTATTGCCCATAAATGTATTTGTGTGAACTTCTTGTGTTATGTTAATGAAGGCCTAAATAACATTTCCTTATTCTATTTTTCTACGCCAATTATTTTCCAAGCTAAAAAGTCCCAGTCTTGTTAACCTCTCCTCATGTGGAAGCTGTTCCTTACCCCTAATTATTCTGTTGCCCTTTCTGTACCTTTTCCAAATCCAATATATCTTTTTTTAGATGGGGTGACCAGACCTGCATGCAGTATTCAAAATGTGGGCATATAATGACTTTATATAAAGGCAATATGGTATCTTCTGTCTTATCTATTCCTTTCCTAATGATTCCCAATATTTTGTTAGCTTTTTAATTTTTAGACTGCTACTGCACATTGAACAGATGTTTTCAGGCAACTATCCACAAGGATTCCAAGACCTCTTTCTTGAGTGGTATCAGAGATTTTAGCCCCCATCATTTTTGTATGTATAGTTGGGATTACATTTTTCCATGTGCATTACTTTGCATTTATCAGTACCGAATCCCATCTGCCCTTGTGTTGCCCAATCACCCAGTTTTGTGAGATTCCTTTGTAACTCTCTGCAATCAGCTTTGGTTTTGGCTAATCGTCAGCCCACTCCACCTGTTCCCTGGTCTGAGTAATTTTGTAGTATCTTCAAATTTTGCTACCTCACTGTTTACCCCTTTCCAAGAACATTTATGAGACGTTTAACAGCAGTGGTCCAAATACAGATCTTTTATTCCTATCTTTTCAGTGGAGTGCCTGGCAATGTTTTCATGATGCTCTAAGAATTCTTGAATACTTGAATTCTTCGATTACTTGCATAACAAAGCCTTTTGTTCTTCTTAATCACCCGCCTTCCTCTTTTTATAACAATCTCTCTGCCCCAAAGGTAAAGCTGCAAGCAGTTCAAACTCTGTTACATTTAAAACCTGCCTCTGGAGCCAGGGCAGGCAGCTTTAAGCAGACCGCAAGTATGAAATCTAGAGGTTCAAACTTTAGTGGGGGCTGCTGGCCCTAGCTCCCCCTAAGTGGCACCCTTGGTCTATGGCTGCTGAGAAAAGGTTGAAAACACGACACTTAAAGGCTTAAATATCAAAAGGCATATAAAAGAAAGCCTTTGGTATGATTGAGACTCTTATGCTTGGTTGGAACGTGACTCCTGCTTTTTGAACACTTGGGCTACGTCTAGACTGGCATGATTTTCCGCAAATGCTTTTAACGGAAAACTTTTCCGTTAAAAGCATTTGCGGAAAAGAGTGTCTAGATTGGCACAGACGCTTTTCCACAAAAGCACCTTTTGCAGAAAAGCGTCCGTGCCAATCTAGACGCGCTTTTCCGCAAAAAAGCCCCAATCGCCATTTTTGCGATCGGGGCTTTTTTGTGCAAAACAAACGTGAGCTGTCTACACTGGCCCTTTTGTGCAAAAGCTTTGTGCAAAAGGACTTTTTCCCGAACGGGAGCAGCATAGTATTTCCACAAGAAGCACTGATTTCCACAAGAAGCACAGACAGTAGGAAGTCAGTGTTCTTGCGGAAATTCAAGCGGCCAGTGTAGACAGCTGGTAAGTTTTTCCTTGTGGAATAACTTGCCAGTCTAGACGCAGCCTTGGGGTTGGCGATACTGAGAACACTACAGCCAGCTGGAGGGACGGATGCTTCTCCTTTTCATTGCCCTTGTTAGAAAAACAGAGACATTTTGGCCTTTTGACTTTGGGGTAGTATGCAGGAAGAGGATGAGGATTACTGCTGCCTGTGAGACTCCGTTTAGGGACATATGGAGGGGACTGATTAGCCAAAACCAATCAGTGTGGGGCTAAAAGACTCTAGAGTTGGTGTCTCAGGCTATGACTCTTACTCCAATTTAGGAGCTCACTCCATTTACAAGCCTGTTCTAGGTGTAAGAAGTTTGGGTTGGGGTTATCATCTAGTTCAGTTACTTACTTTAGGCTGGATGTGGAAATTTGCTGCAGCTCACCTGCTTGTTCTGGCCTGGGAGATTAATTTAATTCATGAGTTTATGCTAATCCCCAGAACTCAGCCCTCAGACACTTAATTTAGAAATTTGGCATAGGCTAGGATTTAGGAGTGGTAATATCAGTTAGAAGTCCCTTTGCCCTGAAAGTGGGTGTTTATTTTTCATGAAGTGGTTGCTAGTGGAATTTTTGTGAGGTAAAACTAACATGCTTCCTGAGAGAACTTAAATTGAAAATCCCTTATTTTCCTTCCTTTTTACTCCCCCTGTGAGTTTATCAGTCATGAATTTCTCTGTTCATCTCCTGCTCATCATGAGAGGTATACTGGTGTCTGTTTCCTTGTGTACAATAGAAGGTGTCAATGAGCAATAGCTCCTCACAAGTAATCAGAGCCGTGACTTTGCCCAAGTCTGTTCACATAAAGAAATTGTAAAACGATGTGTAAGCAACAGGATGCTTTAAAGCAGTGCTTCAGTGTTTTCAAACCTAGTTCTGTGTAATGGTGTGTTCTCTCAGCCCTTAGGGCATTGAAAGGGGGCAACATCTGCAGCTGGGGTATGGCAGACATGGCAAACTATGAGAGGGAAGGAGGAAGTTCTAGAGAGAGTATTTGGATCTGGCTTTTAGAGCACACTCCAAACTGATCATAGTTTTGCTATCATGGATTTTGATTCAGCCCTTTGCCAAATTAAAGAGCCAGCTGCAAATGGTACATATTGAATCACCCCAAAATTAAAGGATTATTGCCTCTTTAATTTGGGGCGTTTTTCCAGCCACGAACAATACATGACCTTTTGCCCATAGGAAAACCACCCACAGCACCCGCACTCTACAGCTTAACACAGTGTGTGCCCATCTGTGCACCATCATGATGCTATTTAGTAAGGTGACCTTGCCCCATCAGCAGAGTCTAGCGAGGAGGCAAAACAAATCTGCAAACTCCTCTGAGTTTCAGGGTTCCTTACCCTGTAGAAGTCCAATGACCTTCCAGGCTGGGAGGCAGAAGAGCTGAAATTTGAGCGCTGTCCTGTAGGTGGCGCAGTTGGTACTGGCACTCTGATTCCCAGTGCAGTTTTCCAGGGCTGTGCTCTTGAGCTTCGGATCCAGGTACCTCCCATAGCTGTTTTCCAGACGCATAGGCTTAAAATAAGACAGATGCTTTCAGAACATGGATGCAGTCGCTCCTGCACTTTTCAGTTAAATGTATTCATTTGACTGAAGGGTTTTTTTAAGGCCAAATGGGACTTGCCTGTTTTAGGAATTTCTTGTCAATAAGCTTTTCTGGTTCACTATTTTAGTCCTTTTGCTAAGTTTCAGATCAGGGGACTTCAGTCTTGTCACTCTGCCAGAAAGGGATTGTTTCTCCTGTCCAAGAACTGCAGATAGAGCCACTTGTTTCAAGTGTAGTGATTCTCCTTACAGAGACTACTTGAGAAGCCCTGGGAGTATCCAGCTTTTCACGGCTATTTCATGATCCCCAACATTACCCGCGCATGCATTTATTATTCCCTTGTGAGTTCAGATGAAACAGTGAGAAAGCTGCTGTAGTAAAAAAAAAAAGCTCATTTCTTTATGGCTCTTGATCAGATAAATTCGGAGAACAAAGCAATCTCTGTACTCTGAAGTCTCAAAAGCCCAACAAGCAACAGTATTATTTTGAGATGGGAGCAACACAAGTTCTTTAAAAATGCCCACAAGTTGGCTCAGACTCTGCCCGTTGCATGACTGACTTTAGAGTTCATTAAAATGTACTTACCCATGCCGCTAATAATGACACAATATTCTCTCTCTAAGATACATAGCGCATTGCCAAAGAACTTTGCACAGCTGTGTTTAAACTGTGAAGTGTTATAAGGGACATTTTACTGCATGTTTTTGTTGTACTTTTGTATTTTTTTCTCAGTTTAGGACTAATTTTAACCTGCTCGTCCCAGGAAGCTAAATCCTTACATCTTTCTTGTGAATTTAATTCTTTCAGGATGGCACATTTTAGTTAAAGTAACAATATGGAGGAAATTACAAATACAGATGAATAACAGGAATGACAAATTTTAAGGCAGTGTCTTTCACTTCAAAGGATCCTAATGTGCCACTTAGGGAATGTCTAGACTGCAGAGTTTTTCCGGGATAGAGGTATCCCGAAAAAACTCTGCCGCGTCCAGGGAACAGTCTGCTTTTCTGGAACAGTTTCTGAAAAAATGGGCATGTTCTTTCGGAATCTCTGTATTCCTCATTTCATGAGGAATAAGGGATCTTACAAAAAAGGAGGTTTTTCCCACATTTGGCCCCGTGTAGATGGGCCAAATGTCAGAAAAGCCTCTTCCAAAAAAACAAGAGAAAAAAGGTACGCAAATTGTGGTTTGCAATTTGCCTATCTTTTTCTGGAAAAAAACCCCACAGTGTAGACATAGCCTCCTACAGCAATTGCTTTCATCACAACTGAAATGTAGCCAGTTCCGGGCCATTGCTTCCATTACGCAACAGATTTAGTCATTTTGCCTGACAGATGTTGGTGCACAACTTAAGTGTTCCCTGTACCCATCACTCATTCACTGCATCCTGATTAGGTTAGACAGCAGCAGGCTTGCTGAATGCATCAACAGCACAGAGAAGAGACGATTTACAAATCATGATCATCTTAAAAGCACATTGCATTGCTGCATCTTAGCGTGCCTTTGTGCACAATACTGTGGGTTGCTCCGGCGCTCAGTCCGGAAGCTGGCTTTAGGAGAGTGTGAAACCCGGTTGTTCCCACCCGTCTGGACGGAGCCTCTGTTCTGATCCAGGATGATCACTGCAGGCCCAATAAACTGGCATACCTCTCAGCTCAACTGCTGCATGTGCAGATCAGCTGGAGATCCCTCTCAACCCAGTCAGCTCCCAGATGAAATCTTCCACTCTGTCTGAGAGCTCTTTGTCCTCCCTGGTTTTAATCTATTGTTGGGGCA
This sequence comes from Pelodiscus sinensis, assembly GCF_052426305.1. Taxonomy (NCBI): domain Eukaryota; kingdom Metazoa; phylum Chordata; order Testudines; family Trionychidae; genus Pelodiscus; species Pelodiscus sinensis. Next base: position 15,313,512 of record NC_143068.1, on the reverse strand, counting down.
GCCGCTGGAGCAGGGAATTACAACATGGGAAAGTGAGCCTCTCCTGTCGCCTGCCATAAGGACAGTAACTCTGTCACTTACCTCATTTCCCATAACCACGGATGTTACTGGCTTAGGGAATGTGTGAACACTCAGCTAAATCCTAAAGACTTTCTCTGGATGTTTATTCACTCTTTACTCAGGCAAAACTCTGGCTGGAGCCCCTGGCAGTTTGCCTGAGTAAGACCTATGAATCGCCAGGATTTGGCCCACTATGAATAAACGATATGCCTTCTAATGAAAACACCTGAAACCCTAGCTTACATAGATCCATCTAACTGGCTAGGTGCTGGGCTGCATTCATTTTATAGGCCTCCTGCGGGGCTGGCTGACTCTTGCTCTGTTCTATAATTCACCTAGAGCCTGCTGGAAGATTTCATTCAACGACTGGGGCAGACAACAGAGGTTGCTCTTTAGTCTGGCTAGGGAAGAAGCTGAGGAGACAGTTTAATATATAGTTCTATCTGCTGCATCTACAGAACAAGAATTGCCAGAGTTTGGCCAGCACCAAAGCCTTTTTGAATGGGCTTTACTGCGATTTAAGCATCAGGCTTTTCCTTCCTAAAAGCTGTGAGGATTCTCTTCTGTAGATTACCTCATCACCACCTCACAGGAGCAGGGTTTGCTCCACTCCCATCTCCCATGGAAAAAAAGCAACCTCCTCCCCAAAGATCATAGAAGCCAGGGTCATCCTGGTAAGGAGTCTGTGCCCCTGCTCTGGAAGTGACCTTTGGTGGCTTACCCCATCTATCCCTTGCGGGGACTTAAGACGTCTGGGATAGGACTCTGAAAGGAGAAAATGTGAAACTGCAATCTTCCTGCTGTGTGGAGGAGGGACGTTATGCAGGAATAACACTCCAACCCAGAAGCAGAGCTACAGGGCAAAAAAACTGACCCACCGCATGTCTGTCTCACACAAAAAACAGTTGTTCCACTTTTTGGGCAACAAGATGTCACTGATTTGTATATATATATATAAATTATATTATAAATGTAGTGGTGCTTTGCTACCAAAAAGTGGAACAATCGTGTATTGTGTCCATATGTGTATAGGGTTGCCAGGTGTCTGGTTTTCACCCGGACTGTCCATTATTTGGGTCCCCCATCCAGTAAAAAAAACAGAAAATGCCAGACATGTGAACTGTCCGGTATTTCCTGTTTCCCTTGGATGGAAGCCTGGCAGGGACAATTTTCCCCTGCCGTGTTTGGCGGGGGTGGGGGAGTGAAGGGCCATTTAAAGGCACAGTGCCTTTCTTTTTTTTTTTTTTGCTCAACAACTCTGGTCTCCCCCCTTAGTTTTTCTCCTCAGATTTTTTTTGGGGGGTGGGGGGAGTGGAATGTTCAGTATTTTTTGTTAAACCATCTGGCAACCCTATACGTATGTATCAGTGGAGCCGACAGCTTCTCCAAGCCCCTGGGTAAGGTGGAGGTGGAGGAAGCGCTACACTCTGGGAAGGGGCAGGGCCTTGGTTGGAAGGGGCAGGGTTGGGCATTGCCTTGCCCAGCTGTAAGTGCTGCCTAGAGTGTGCCATGAGGTGCTCCAGCAGTGATTTCAAGGGTCGAGGCTCTGGGCCATTTTGAATTGTTGGGCCTCCAGGGCATAACCCCTTCTTCCCCGCCTGTCAGCGAGATTGGTATATATATTATAACTTTTTCTTTGTCAGCAAAGTGCTACAGATTTGTATATATAAAAATTTCTAGAACATGCAGAACTCCCCACTGACATCATTGGTGAGCTCTGCATAATTTTTTTTTGGGGGGGGGGGGGTGATACAACAGGGCCCTTAATTTGGGAAGAGAAACCAAATCCTCCACCCATATATCACTGACAGACCTACTCAAATGACTAGGGATCTGAGCCTAGCCTGTGGAATGGAATTCGGCTTTAAATCTTCTAATTTGCAAGGTGTTTTTGAACAAAGCCAGTACATGGGATGTTCTGCAAGATTATAAGAGACTGAGCTGTCAGGAAAATTCCACAGCACAGTCACTCGGTGTCAAAAACAAATGTGAACACCATGGGCCAGAGCCTTAGCTCCATTGATTTCAATAGAGCAATGCCAATTTACTCCAGCTGAGGATCTGGCTGTTGGCAGGGCATTAACAGACACCCCCTGCCCCCCCAAAAATGTTAGTCTAATCTAAGGTCTAAATCACTAATAAAACAGCTTCAGTGCTTATTCTTCAGCCCCAAGATTTGTCATTGCCCAATATATGAGCCCTAGATCAGGGCAGGTGGCAATGGGAGCAATTAAACTTGAGTTGAGCATTGCAAAGTCTTCTGAATCACCCCCACCTTCAGAAAGCAGAGAGAGGCTTCCCCTCCTGGGGTCTTTTATTCTGTCTACAAGTGCCAAGTTGTCTTTCTGTAAAACTGTCATTGGCTCTGGCTACGTCTACACTACTGGCTTCTTGCACAAGAAGCTTTTTGCGGAAGAGATCTTCCACAGAAACTTCTTGCACAAAAGAGCGTACACACTGCAAAGGCGCATCAAAAAAGCAATGTGCTTTTGTGCAAGAGAGCGTCCACACTGCATGGATGCTCTCTCGAAAGAAAGCGCTGATAGTTATCCCCAGAATGGCCATCAGGGCACCTGTGCTTTTTCCTTTTTCCTGTTTTTATGCAAAAAACCCCTGTTGCCCATCCACACACATCTTTTTGAGCAAGAACTCTCGAGCAAAAAGGAGTTATTTCTCATAGAAAGATGAATACCTACACTGGAAAAACCCCTCTGTTCTTTCATTTTACTTGTTGAAAAACGAGCTTGAGGTGTGGACGTTCTGTGAGTTTTTGTGCAAAAACTCTGTAGTGTAGGCCTAGCCTCTAGGAAAAGCCGCTCTGATCTTAAACGCCACTGTGATGGAGCCCTTGGAAATGTGCTTGGATGGCTTAGAGAGTGTGGGTGCTGAAAACACCATGAGGGGTCCAACGGGAATAGATTGCAGCTAAACAGGAAAGTCATCAGATTCAGACACCAGCTTGCCGAAAGGCAAGTGGAACAAGGCTGCGGGTTTTCTGTAATTGGTCTGAGTAGCCTCATACTGAGAATAGCTGGAAAGCCATTTAAGAGCACTTTCTTGCAGCAAACTCATATGCTGTTTTCCTAATTTTAAGCCCTTTTTGTTCAGCAAGGGGGTTGATACATCCCCACTCTGTGGCTTGCACTAGTAGCATTTCCTGTAGGGTTGCCAATTTTGGTTGGATTTATTCCTGCATCTTTCATCACATGACATAATCTTTAATTAGAGATTAATCTTTAATTCCTGGAAACTCCAGGACAATCCTCAAGGGTTGGCAACCCTAATTTCCTGTCTCTGATCTGGTACATGTACAATTTCTTTAACAAAACAGGGACAGGTTTGAACAGCAAAACTGGGCTGCGACAGTGTAACATGGGGCAGGCCAACAGCAGGGGTGGGGTCACAGCAGCCCAGAAGGGGAGCCGGAGCCAGCAGCAGGCAGCCTGGCTGGAACTGTCAGGAAGGAGGGTGACCAGCTGAGGCCAGCAGCAGTCTGGGGAGTAGCTGGCAGGGAACCTCCCGTGGTCCAGCAAATCCCTCATTTGTGACTGGTCAGGTCCCAAGGGTGCTGGACCAGGGAGGTCTAACCTATATCAACGAATGAAGGGGCATATCCTGAGTCTTTAGGCAAGCTAACTTCCAGTTAAAATTAAGAGGAAGTTTTCAGATTTGGACCTTCAAACTAGAACTCATCCCATAAGAGGTTATTCTGCACATATCCTTCCAGAATGACTGATCCACTACATAGGTTCAGATCCACTTCTCAGCTTTTAAATGAATACTAATAATGAAAAAACAGTAGAGAAATATCCTTTTTGGAGGCAAGTTTTGTTTGTGTTCTACCAAGCAAATTGATTTTGGAAGAAAACTTGAGTTCAGATACATATCTTTGTTTCTTTATCAATAAAGAGAGAAGAAATTGCCCACATTACAGACTGCAACAAAACTAGGCACTGTAGGTCAACTCTTCTCCAGGGCTAGATTACTACACGCTGTTGCTTCCTATGGCCAAAGTTGTTATTTCCATTTATAAGTGTAATGTTTCAGTAAGTCACTCTTTGCATGAATAAGATCAGAGCCTGCAGTCACGGGGAATTACATAGCTCTTTAAGAATGACCCTAAACCTTTGATATTTTGCAAGGAGTGTTCAGACTGGAACATAACTATGGATAAGAAACATACAAATGTATTTTGCATAAGTGAATTACACTTATCCACCCAGGCGTTATTAACAAAGCATTCCTCAGCATTCTTCTGCCCTGAGAAAGCATGCAAAATGGATTTGGGGTTAGCTGCTAAAAGAATGACCATTCTTCTAAATGTGAGGAAAATAGTCATAGTTTACTAACTCCATTTCTCTTGCATTTATGCTGAGATTAAATTAGTGGTCTTTTTAATATGCTCAAAATAATCTCTCAAGAACACAGTTTTGTGGGGGGAGACCTATATTATAAATTCTATTAACTTAGAACAATTAACTATAAGGCACTATTTTTCATTTTTCACATCTGCAGAGGTTACAGCCTCACCAAAAGCTTTAAGCAAAATAGGCAGAAAGTTAAGCAGGAAGGTCCAATCATGGATCAGTAATTGGTTAAATTATAGGAAACAAATAGTAGGAATAAATGGTCAATTTTCACAGTGGAGAGAGGTAGTGAGGTTCCAAAGGATCTGTACTGGAACCAGTGCTGTTCAACATATTCAGAAATGATCTAGAAAAAGGAGTAAACAGTGAAGTAGCAAACTTTGCAGCTGATACAAAATTACTGAAGCTAGAAGCATAGGGATCTGTGAAGAATTACAAAGAGATCTCACAGAACTGGGTGACTGGGCAAGAACATGGCAGATGGTGTTCAATGCTGATAAGTGCAAAATAATGGGTGCTGGAAAACATAACCTGAACTATAGATACCAAATAATGGGATCTAAACTAGCTGTTTCCACTCAAGAAAGAGATTTTCATCATCATGGATAGTTCTCTGAAAACAGCTGCTCAGTGTGTAGCAGTAATCAAAACAATTGAACAATATTAGGAATTAGGAAAGGGATAGAAAATATCATAATGCTACTTTATAGATCCTTGATTACTGTGTGCAGTCCTAGTTGCCCATCTTAAAAAATCAGAACTGGAAACAAGTACAGAGAAGGGTAACAAGAATGTTTAGGGATATGGAACAGCTTCCCCGTGAAGAGAGATTATAAAGACGGGTACAGCTAAATTTAGAAAAGAGACTACAGTTGGACCTACCTGGTCCGGCACCCTTGGGACCTGACTGGTCCCAGATGAGGGACTTTTCTTGAGCTGGGGAGGTCATTTCTGGCCCCCCAGCTGCCGTCCCCGCTGTCCCCACCATTGGCCTTCCTGGCTCCCCCCGCAGCCCAGCTGAGCTGTGTGCCAGCTCCTGGCCCTCCCACTCTGCAGCCCAGCTGAGTTGCACACTGCCTCCCCACACCCCTGCATAGTGCCAGGCTTCCAGTCTCCTTCTCCTACAGTGCACTAGACTCTCTGATCCTGGAACATCCGTGGTCCTTCCAGACCACAGATGTTGCCGGACCAGAGTTCCAATTTATAGAGGTATAACCTATACAAAGAGTGGATATGATACAGTTCTATGGAATCATAAAAGGTGTGAAGAAAGTAAATAAGGGAGTGTTATTTACGCCATCACATACCACAAGAAACAGGGGTGACCCAATGATATAAATGGCCAGACAACTTAAACCCAAGGAAGTATTTCTTCACATAACACACAATCAACCTGTGGAACTCCCTTTCTAGGAGATGAAAAGGCCAAAAGTATAATTGGGTTTCAAAAAATAATTAGATAGCTCAATCAATGGCTTTTAGCCAAGATGGTGAGGGAAGAAAGCTCATTCTCTGGGTGCCCCAAAATCTCTGAATGCCTAAAGCTGGAACTGGATGACAGGGGGTGGATCACTTGTTTTGCTCACTTTACGCTATGCAAATTGAGTATTTTATTTCGATTCTAATTTCTAATTTGGCGCATCTACACACTGCCAAATTGCAAAATAACGCAATATTTCAAGACATCCCTTAAATCTCGTGGAACGAGGGTTACAGAAATGCTTAAATAATGTGCCCATTATTTCAAAAAATATTTAGAAATAATGGGCAGCTTGTTAAGACATGGGGTAGCTATTTTGGCATACCTCCGGGCAGTGTAGATGTACCCTAAGTGATCAAACAAATGAAATATCCCTAAAGAGGAGATAAGGCCTGTTGTATTTGTAATATTTCAGTCAACAGTTTCTTCTATTTAAATACCAATCTTACATTAATTTATTTTGTCAAAAGTTTATAAAAAAAAGTTTGAATACAACAATGGGCCCAATTCTACCCTCCTTCTCTCCCTAGACACCATGTTGACTTCAATCTGGGTACAAGTGAAGACAGAGTTTGGTCTCAATTCTCTGGTAACTTTGTTTCCTTTAGATTAATACACTGATGAGCTGGCTCATTTCTGACTCCAGAGATGCTGGAGTTACCGCATGGCATTTCCTTCTAAAATATGCCAGCCCTTCCTGAGTCAAGATAAACCACCTAGAAGTCAGCCCATTCATAGACAGACCGTCTCATTTTCTATTCCGGTGTACCTCATTGCTCAGGTCAGACATGACAGGTGATATATGAATGAGAGAGGATGGAAGTGAAGGAGACACTCTCACCTGCTCCCAGCTCCTGTCTCAGCACCCCAGCCAGGCTCCTCCTCCAGCCTTCATCCTGCTTCCTGGGCAAAAGGTGTCACCTGGTTGCACCCCTTCCCAGGCTCAGATTACAAAGGGCATTGGCCATTGTGTACATGTAGGAGGTTGTTATACCGAAATTGCCATCTAGGTATTAATACAGTGCCCAGAGAAACTGAGGGACACACATGGTTACTGCAGGACAGTAGAAATCATAAACAACATAACAAGCTGGCTAAAATCCTCATTTCATCACAACTTGGCAAGTAACTTATTTTCCTAATTGGCCCATGTAGAATTGCTCTACTAATAGTTTTCTTAAACTATTACATGGAGCCAGAAACTGAAGACAATCTTCCGTAGCCAGCTGGTCAAAGGCAAAAAATCAACTCAAGGGAACCTGTGAGCAATACTATCTGGGAACCAGGTTTAGAAACTGTGGTTAGGTCAATGGTAACATGTATTTAGCTAACAGCGTTAGGCCCTAGCTGAGTTCACACTGGCTGGCATAGCTCAGGTGTGTCCAATAAGAGACAAGTGTGCTTGAAAGGGTTTGTCCTTCTGTGGGCTGAGAGCATGTATTCAGAACTCCCCTGGTGTTAATGCCTGATAATTACATGCACCTGCAAAACAGAATAGGGAGGGAGGGGGGTTAATTATGAGAGGTAAAAATACATGAGAGAACTGGTTTGCTCTCTGTGTTTAGTTTCAGCAAGCTCTGAAAAGCTATGTCCAACTCTGGCTTAGCTTGCTGTAAAAGTTTGGCACTGATAAATGAGAAACACCAAACACAAGGAAATAACTAGGAAACTCAGAGATTTTTTTCCATAGAACTGCAGTGATGGTGCAAATTTGCTTTTAGTTATGTAGGTTGCGTTAATAAAACTCCTCCAGTCTCCTGCATACATAGAGGGTGGAATTTAGGTAACAACATTCTACTTCACACTCACACACAGCCTAAGACAGGTGCTGCAATTGTGACTAGATAAAACAGACACTCTCATTGGAATCCGTATTTTTTTTAACCAAGGGAAAAATCACATCTCTCTTCCTTCACTCAGATGGAAACTCAAAAGAAAACAAAACACACATTTTTTAAATTAAAGGCACTCCATCACTTCAAGCTTATAGAATGCCTCTGCTGCTTTGGCAGATCCATATAACCTCTCCACGAGACACTTTATTAGTGGCCATCCTGGCCCTATTTAATAGTGATGCCTAAGCATATTTATTTGCCAGAAAGCTTTGAAGAGAGGAACTGGTAATCAGACGACAGCTTAGCCAACCTCATTTCAAATGTCTAAATCACTTATGCGGATCTTGAGCACAAAGGAGACCACCTACCTTAGAATATTAACATAAATATAGAATTTGCTCAGTGCAAAAGGGCACTGGCAGGAGCTGCGAGCAGAGCAACAAAAACAATTAGGCGATGGGAGGGATTGAGTTACGAGGAGGGTGAAGAGAACTCTGACCATGTAGCCTGGCTCAGTGACAGCTGTGAGAGATGGACATGATGACAGTCTATAAATATTCAGAGGCTGTAACCACCCAGGAAAGGATGAGTGAATAAAGAAGTTCTGCTGGGAGGACATTAAGAAAGGAAAAATGTAGCCTAAACATTGGAATAAACTTCCTGACATTGAAACCTATAAAGCTGTCACAGCCCATTCCCTTGGCATGTTTTAGCAAACTGCACAAAGCATTGCTGAGTTTACAGTAGAGAGTAACTCTCCCTTGACAGGGAGAAGGCTTGAGTCTAACAGACCTTTGCATCTTGGACTGCTATGGGCCTTGCTCCCAGGGGTTAACAATCTGAGTAACCCTGTTGTCTTCCAGGGAACTGCCTGTGTAAATAATGGCTCATTAGCAAGATCAAGCGACTCACAGCCTGGCTCTATGAAACCAGAATCATAGGAATTGGGGATCAGATTCTGAAAAGAATGTTGATGCCTAAAGATGTAGATGGGCACCTAATAGGGATCCAATGCTTAAATTGTTTAGGTGCTCTTGAAAATCCCATTTGCCACCTAAATACCTTGGAAAATCAGACAACAGGCACTTAGATTATGATTTCGGGGGGGCAGGGACCATTTTTTGGTTCTATGTGTGTACCACACCTATCTCAATGGGGCCCTAGCCCGTGACTGGAACTCCCAGGCATTACAATAATAGAGAGCGTAATAATAGGAACAAATAGAATTACAGTATACAGAAAGGCCATCGGCCTCTCCTTCTTGGCTCCATGAATGAGGCCTGCAGGGTGGAGAACAACGAAAAGCTGGAGACTGTTGCTAAAGAAAAATGTGAGCCACCCAGTTTCAGAACTTTAGCTGACATGATGATGGAAGTTGTCTCAAAAAAAATCCCACAGAAAGGTATTAAACTGATACATGCCTTCAGACCAGCAATGCATTCTGAAACAAAGTCATGAGGGAACATATTTGACTCAGTCACATGTAGCCTCAGAAAATGGTTGCCTGTTCAGTTAAAGCATAGAATTAGAGTTGTTTTAACATGTGTTTTTCAGGGGGCTGGGTGTGGTTTCTAGATAGCTTGAAATTTCAGTCTACTGTTGGGCCTGTCAACATCAGCCAACTTTTGATGCATTCCAGTTCTCTTAAATGCTGCCAGCAGATGCTGAAATTAAGGCTGACGTTCAACCTACATCACGTAAAATCTAATAATAGGACTTGCACTACTTGAAATTAAAATTAAATAAAAAAGTTTAGGACTCTCTTGCCATAAATTTCTGCTGTCACCTGTATTTTCATTGGCCTTTCCAGGTGGCCTAATTGAAAAATTATTTGACTAACACGGAAAACAAAGTATCGTGTTTTGTTTCAAAAGGGGAAAGAAAAACTCTTTTAAAGTCATAACCAGCCAGTAATCTGCACTTCAAATCTCATGGACTTCAGTGTGAGATCTGAGGTGAATTCCACTGACACCAGTGGGAGTTCTGGGTGTGAACTGACCCCAAGATACAGGATGAAATCCTGTACATTTTGCCTTTCACTTCAGTGAGGCCAAGAGTTCAGTGCTTAAAGCTATTTTTGTGGGAGTTGTGAGTGAATCTTCAGTGGCTGTTTGGGGAATTGACTGATGATAGAGTATGACTTCTACTGGCAGTGTGTAAAGTGACTTCACTGGATGTTTTGCATGTTTCCATGGCAGGATATGGCTTTATTACCAATACTAAAAGTGAGCAAAAATACACTAGAGCTAAGTCTCTGCAAATGTTTTCTAACAGAATCTGTATGACCTAGCATATCTGATAGCGTAAAACATTTTCATGCTGATAAAATCAAAAGGTTGGTCAAGTGCGTTAAAAATACATATGAAAGAAGTTAAAAGGAAAAGTTAATCAGGGAACCAACTGGACCTGTTCTGCAAAGCTTACTGTTCCAGAGCTCTGCAGTGTCCCTCAATTTACTGGTGTCACTTGAGTCAAAAAATCACCTATTCACTTTTACTCTTGAACACTGTTTACAGCAGAAATAAAGGATCATAAAGCTAGGCCTATGAAAAAAAGTTATTTTCATCAAAAGAATGAATTCAGCGGCATTTTAAGTTTTGTGCAAGAACACTTTTAGTGTCCCTCATTTAGAATCGTTGTGACATGTTGCATCCCACATTCGGGGCTTGTCAGGTTGAGATATGCCTTCTTCCTTAGTATACCCTTACTTCCCCCACTTCAGGCATTTTATTATGAATGCTGCTTGATTAAATCCTTGTACAATTTCTCATAGTTTACTCTAAATGAGGTTCCAATCTTGTTCCCATTGATATCAGTGACAAAACTTCTACTGACTTCTAAAAGAGCAGAAATAAACCCTTAAAATACACAGGCAGACAATTCAAGCCAGACCCTTAAACCAATTAAAGTCAGTGGAAGGTCTCCCATTGACTTCAATGGGGCCCAGAGCTGGCTCTCTCTTGTCTAATGGTGGAGGGAATGAGGGGACCCAGGAAATACTAAATGCTGTATTAACAGCAATCATTCTCCTTTCTTTGCGTTAAGTAACTCACTCCAATTTTGGATCCTCCTTCACCAAAGAGCCGCTCATTTCTGGAAACACAAGACCACAAGAGGCTTGCTCAATTTCTATCTAAACTTTCGTTGAAGGTTTTACATTCCAATACACCACACCAATATTTTCCATGGGCAGCTTCTCTTAGTTTAGAACCTAGTCAGCTTTTAAAATAAAAGGACTTCTTGACTTTCAGTGTTTATTTTTAAGTTTGGAAATTATGGGGTCAAGCCTAAGATAAGATCAACAGTTGAATTCAATTATATGATTAGAAAGCAAATCCCATATAAAGATAATACCAAGTTTATACATATTTTACTGACCAAGTAACAATACAGTATTCTGTTTATGTTTAATAGAGACCAAGCTTGCTTACTAATTTGTTGTCTGCTTGCTGGATTGTTTTGTTTTGTTTTTTATTCTATATTTCAAAGCTACCCAAAATATCAATGAATAATGGGCGATGATCCTATGATTTGACTCTCTTTGTTCTTTCCATAATGATAGCTTAGCCATATTGCGAAGTATATGGATACAGATAAAGACAAGGCTGAGATATAAAAAGAAAAAAAATCACAAGTGAAAAAATAGATTGTGGTTTCTATATTTTCCCCACAAGCACAAATTGTTGAGTAAGGACATTTTCAAAAGCCAGAAATTGCTATGGAGAAAACCAAAGTTGAAATCCAGTCCTAGAAGAGACTGCATCTGGCAGAACCAAATTTGGAAAGAGATTTTACTTTAAATGGGTTCCTATATTTGCCCACTACATAACACATGTTACTTATACAAACAAAGTTTTAATGGATGATAGACAACCCTTGTGAAAATCAACCTCAATATTAGAAAGCACCTAAGCAAGACTGTTCAAAAGTCTTTTGGTTTCCTTACCTCTCTGCCCAAAATAAAATATTAATTGTAAAAAAGCTCTAGCTTCCTAAGTCTAAGATGATATATTGCAAAAGTAATAACACTAAGAAATCAACAGCTAAACACTGCAGTATAACCTATTTTATCCAAGCAAACAGGGCAGTCAGACATTGCAAATATGATGAAGCATACAGCAGGTCCCTGCATACCAGTTTATATTCAGTGAGATATAGTTATGTACAATGGATCCTTTTTGGAGCATCATCTTTTAAAGATGCACCATTAACTGATGTTAGTTCCTATGCACTAGCGGCAAAATGCTGCCATCAATTTTAAACACTTGAAATACAGATTATAAACTGATAAGGAAGGAGCTCTGCGACCCTGAAGTTCAGCTGAGATGACACAGCTGGGTGGACAATTGATCAATCCAGGGTTAGCTTTAATCTTGTTTACATATTCAGATCTGATGATGCGTTCCTTTAAACATCACCACCAGAAGCTGAGACGGATGGGACACAAAACCAGATCGACTCACCGCTAAGTGTTTAAAAGCCTTAGCTGAGTCCTTGCTCACTGCATTTAGTGCTTTAAATGCTTTGAACTTACATACTGCCTTTTACCCACGGGTCTCAAACCGCTTTACGGGCGTTAATGAACAGAGCCACCAAACGCCCTTAAGAGGTAGGTCATATTTTTTCAGAGGAAAAAACTAAAGAGGAAGTCTGTGACAGGTCTCTAGATCTCCAGCCTAGCACCTTAACCTCAAGATCACCCCTTCTCCTTTCAATGCTCTATTTTACTTTTTTTTCTGTTCAGTTCACACAGGACATGGACGCTTTCAGCTCAGAGTCTCCTGGTGTTTTCTAGAGAAACATGCTGTCCAAGGAGAGGTTCCCTCCCACTGGCTCCCTCCTTTCTAACAGGGAATCAATTATGCCGCTGCTTTTCTTCCCCAGCACGGTTACCTAGCTTCTCTAGCACTGAGCATTCACAGAGATCTCTTGCTGCAGCTCCTTGACAGCTGTGGTCAGATGTCAACCTTGCCAGCTGTAAAGGTGGGGCGCAAGGATTCTGGGTGTCTGGAGCAATCCCTGGGGCTCAGTGGGGAACTCGACGTGTCTCCTGTTGGAGAGGTGAGATCCCTCTGATGTATTTCACCGCCGAGGAAGGTGCTACTTCCTGGGAAATGGTCCCAAGAAGAGCCTCCCAGCCCTTCCTAGAGTTACCCCGGGGCTCAATTCCCTATCTTGTGTCATTGACTGGCACAGAAAAGAAAGAGAATTAGAGGAAAGTTTGCAAAAGCTTCCAGGGAGGAGGTCGGCGGGGTACTGGTCAGCAGCAGGCAGGGAGCTTTGGGTGGGAGCCAGAGGCTGCCTCTCTTCTCTCTATGAGCCTAACGTGAGCTTTGATGAAAAACTCCTCTCAAAGTCAGCTCCCCCTGAACAGATCACTACCAGATCCCGGGCCGCCTAGGCACTTCCAGCCCCAACTGCCGAATTCACGCTGGAAACAGCTCTAGGGAGTATCGGAAGTCACTTCGAATCAAAGGGCAGAAACCCTCCAGTCCTGGGTCATTCCGTGAGACAAGCCTGACTATCAAGGGAGGGCCCGGGGAGCTCTGAGATCAGGGATCAGGGTGGGGGAGCCCCCCCCCCCAAAGCCACGAGTCTTCTCTCCCATCACCGGCTACTTCAGGGAGTGGGACGGTGCTTGGCTCTTCCTCGTTATTAACGCGGCTCTTTTGCGGACTGTCCCGTGGGCGGGAGCTGGCTTCTGGCCGGGGCAAGCCGCTGCCCGCCTGGGGACACGGGTCCGAGGCGCTGCGGGCGCCACTTTCCTTGTGCAGCCAAAGTCTCCGCGCTCTGCCTGGCGGATCCGGAGTCCGGGGAGCGCGCCCCGCGGGAGGCAAAAGTCCCCGCCCTGCAATGCGCGGAAACAAGGCAGAGGGATGCGCCGCGTCAGGGTGGCCCCTGCGGCCGGGGGTGCCAGGGTTGGGGGCCAACTCGCAGCTCAGGCGGCAGGAAAGAGAAACGCGCCTTCCCCGAGGTGCAGCCGGCCGCAGGGAGAGAGCCGGGGGGGGGTGTATTTTCAGCCCCCCCCCCCGGGCTGCTGGAAGACCCGGTCTGGAGCATCCCGAGCCATCTCTAAGAGGGGGGCAGGACACCCCAGCGCCACTCTGCATCCCCCACCCGCCAGTGCAAAGCGCTCCCGTGTCACCTACCTAGGAGCAGCCCAAAGAGGCACCAGCACCGGCCCATGGTATCCACGCGGCTTCCTTGCCACCTGCCCGCCGAGAAGGGACGGAGCCGCCGGGCCGTGCGGGGCAGAGTCTCAGAGCCGCTGCGGCGGCGCCATGTGGGGCGAGGAGGGGCCTCGAGACGCGCCTCGGCCCGGCCCTGGGTGTGTGTGGGGAGGGCGGGGGGGTGTCAGGCGGCTCCGGCGCTGCGCTGGGATTGCGCCTCGGGGCGGAGGGCGGGGCGAGTGTGGGGGCTCCCGAACCCCCTTGTGTCTCGCGGCGGGACTGGGCTCGGGCTCGGCCAGCGCTTTGCTGGGACCGCCTGCGCCCCCCCCCCCCCCCCCGCGCTGCGGGGAGCGTGAATGGGGCTTGGCAGCTACAGATTCCAGTTGCCAGAAGAGGTGGAGACTCCCTCGCCTTCCCCCCCACCCCCGCTCATTGCAATGTCCCCCCCCCCCCCGCTCATTGCAATGTCCCCCCCCCCCACCTCCGGCCACGCACCGAGCTCCGGCCAGCGGGCAGCAGCGGGGGCGGTCCCGTGCGTGGGCGCCGCTGGAAACAGGCCCCCAGCCAGTCCCCCCCCCCCCCCACACACACACACTTTCTGCAGCGCGCGGGGAGGCGCCGGGCAGAGACAGGTTTCTGTTTCCACCCGGAGGGGCAGCGGGTTTGCTCTGCTGCCTGGGCCCGGCCCGCGCCGTCTTTTTGCCCCGGGGCTGCAGCGGAGGCTCGCGCGGGAAGCGGGCGCCGCCGGAGGGGGGGTCACCATCACCAGAGGGGGCTCGAGAGGGAAGGAGAGCGGAGGAGCAGCAGCCGCCCGCGGTGGAAGGCGATGGGCTGTCAGTCCCCTGCCCCGCCCGCCCCCCTCCGGCTGGGAGCGGGGCACCCTGAGCTGGCCAGGCACAGCCAGGCTAACCAACTTCCCCCCTTCAGACTCTCCGGGTCGGTGCCGCTCTCAGTAGGGGAAGCGTCTTGGACTAGCGATCCGGCCCCTCCCTAGCTGGGCTGTGACCCGCTCTGCCTGGACATTAAACTGGGTTGCAGCGCGTCCTGGAGATACTTCCACTCCCAAAGGGCCAGGGACACCAAAGATTGAGGGACGGTGCAGGAAAGCTGCTTGGAGGCATTTTCTACCACGCTTCAGCGACCGTGCAACAAGTGGGCAGCGTGTCCCACGACTCTGATCGTGTAATAATCGTTTCAACGCCCCGCACCAAAGGCTGAGGTTTAGCCGTGCGCCTTTCCAGACGGAGACATAAGCAGACATAGGTGTTGGGAAACAGACACCCAAGCATGGTCCTTCAGGCTTAAAACAAACTACTCATCTGTCTGAGCAGGATCGTTTCAGCTGCAAACTCTGCTCTCCTTAAAGAAGTGGCTACCTCCTCCCCTCTGCTGGAAAAAGTTTAGGGCTAGATCCTGAGCTTCCCAGACTCACAATAGTTATCCCAGACTATTTGCCTGAGTAAGGAGAGCAAAACCTAGAGCCTAGTCCAGCCATCCCTTCCTTGCTCACCTGTGCCTGCTTCACTGACTTCAGGACTGTAGTGAGCTTTCATATTGCTAAAGGTTTCAGTACCTTGACAAAAAGTATCACACAGTTCCTTTACTATGAAGTACTATTCTGAAGTACAACCTTAAGTCATTAAAACTACATTACACTTGTCAAAATAAATTAACAAAGTCCATTCAGCAGTGCAGGCACTTTTTGTTTATTTTATTATATTTGTTTCACAAATGCACAAAATCCAGTAACTAATGCTTCTGCCAGTCATTAGTCCAAATCACCACACTCACAACAATGCTGTAATCTTTTATCTAACACATTGGCAGGAGGGAAAAACCCAAATCCAAAACAGTTAACCATGATGTTAAAGAAAATGGAACAATTTTGCAAGGAGCAGCTTTGAAATGAGGTACATGCCACTGTTGGGATCCATTCAACTAAAACCAAACATATCACTTTGAAAAATTATGGTACAAATAGCTTTATAACAGCTGTCTCACTTTTAAATTGTGCATCTGATCTCATATTTATAATATTTTCAATGTGTTCTCTAAGATAAGCTGATTCTAATATGGACTTACTACAGTCAGAGATCTTTTGGGATATTTTGGCAGTAATTCTTTTCAAAAACAAATCTATTAAAAAAAACACTTCTTTCACCAGTGTTTGAAAATCATCACCATCACGTGTAATAGCTATAAAACAGAGTTATAATAATAAAAGGTTCCATTTATGTGGCTCTTTTTATCCCCAATGCCCCTGAAGGACTTTGCAAACATAGCAAAATAATATAAACATGTAGTCTAAAAGGATCACTTCTGCAACCATTGATAAGCAGCCGTGACTGTCTAGAGCAGGGGTTGTCCACAGACGTTGGTAAGTAACCACAGGCTGCACATTTCTACTATATCAATAGAGGAGGTGCGGGGTCTGTGAGGGAGTCTGGGTGCAAAAGGGAGTTCTGACCTGGTGCAGAGAATTGGGATGTAGGAGGGGGTGTGAAGTGTAGGCTCTGGCCAGGAGTCGGGACACACTTACCACAGGCTGCTCCTGGCCTGCAGTGCAGCAGGGCACTCAGGCAGGCTGCCTGCTTGCTATGGCTGTCTGCCATGGCCCCACGCCACTCCCAGAAGCAGCCAGCTGCTGCTGGCATGTTTCTGCATGCCCTTTGGCAGGAGGGAGGCTGTTGCCCATGCTCATAAGCACCACAATGGAAGCTATGAGGACGGTGTGGGGTGGGGGGGGGGAGGACAGGGGCAGCACACAGAGACACACTGCCCCACCCCAGCCAGGGGCGCACAGAGACATGGCGGCAGCAGCCGGAAGCTTCTGGGAGCAGCATGGAGCCACGGCTGTTTCCTCTGCACCCCACTCCACTTCCAGCTGGACAAAAATGTTAGATGGGCTGGATCCGGCCTGCAAGCCATATTTTGCCCACTCCAGGGCTAGAGTATGGTGACTATTCCACAGCACACAATAACATTAGGATGAGAAGGACACTATATCCAAATAAAACTGCCAGGACATCAAGCTGAAGAATATTTATTTACTGCAGATGGCCAGGACTTCAGTTTCATTTCTTATCTGACAGACATAAATGTGGCTATTTTTTGATGCTCATATAAGTCTGGACCATGTGTGCTGTTGTTCTAGATTTATAAAGCCAGAAGAGACCACTGCGATCATCTAGTCTGACCTGATGTATCATAGTCCATAAGCTTTTCCTCAGCTAATTCCTGTTTGAACTAGCAACACATGCCAAGAGAAGCAAATTATTGCAATGACCCCATAGTCCCAATGGGACCCTGGAGTCAGATTCTGCATTGTCCCTTACTCCAGTGTAACATTGGTGCAAGCCATCACCATTCTGATTTAGTAGCATTTTACACACTCGCTGTACCAATGTCAATGTCAATACAAGGTGCAGGGCATTGGAGAATCAAGCCTTCAGTCTTAGTTTGGTCTGGCCTACACTTAAAATAGCTCTGTCGCTCAAGGGTGTTAACAGTCCACTCCTCTGAATGATATAGCTAAGCTATGCTGACCTAACCCCTAGTGTAGATGCAGCTAGGTCAATGGAGGAATGCTTCTGGAGGACAGGGGCTTGGGGGCAGTGGTGTTCTTACACTACTGCCTCCTACCCTGTGCCATCATGAACATCAGTGCAAAGTGTCTGCATAGAACTGCCATTTTGATTTAGTAACATTTTACACTGTGGTGTAAATGGCAGCCCCAGGTGAATGTCCATGGAGCATCTGGTGTGAGAAGTCCAAGTGTTCTCACCTCTCCCTCCAGATCAGAAAGGTTGTAGTGTGGGTGAGGGCCCTGAGCTAAGGAGGCCTCACAGAAAGATCTTCACTTTTGGCAGCCCAGAGATTTTGTTGCAGGGTTCCCTTAGCCCAGAGTCATGGACTTCAGCCCCTAATGCCCCTTTCTTAATCCAGCCGTGGATGGGTACAAGGGCTAGCATAGAAAAGTAGAAGAAATCCAGGCATCTGGAGATATCCAGGCCTTCAGCTTGAAAAATTCTGCTCAGCTGAATGGAAGAACTCCTTCACCACGCACTTTTCATGCCCAGACAGCCCTGACAATGAGCAGCAGCAACTCTGTCCTTGACATTTGGGCCCCAAAGAAATAACAATTCACTATAGCAAAACAATATTGAACGTGCACAGTTAAAATAATCTTCCTTGCCTCTTCCTTCATGCCAGTAAAGTTGACTTCTGTGGATGGGTCACTTGTGAAATGTCCTCCTTGTGGCTGGAGAAGGAGCTTAAAGACAACACTGTGATCTTTCCCAATGACTGTAAAATGGCCAGCCCCAGTCTGAGACTTCCTCTATCTAGGTTCAATCAATAATACATGTTTGTAACTGACATAAACTCCATATAAGTAGGTATCTGTGGTAACAACATTAGGAAACCCTTATGACTGCAATTGCAGTGAATCTCATTGAGAAACTTTGGAAGCTGTGTACATTCAGCACTCCTTGGCTGGTGATTTGCCATGATGCAGGGTGGGGAGTTGGGGACAAAAAAGGAGATGAAAAATAAAGAGAAAACGGGGGTAAGGGGAATTCTTGGGTACCAGAGATTCACTGTGCAGAAAGCAAATAGAAGATGCAGATTCTATTTCTTTCAATCTGTGATAAAAATGCTTAGCATGTACAGAGCCCCTTTTATCTTCAAAACAAAGCAGAGCACATTTGCTGGTGAGTTCTCATAACTTCTTTAAGGCAGTTCATGTTTTCTCCATTCGGCCGTTAGAGTAGAGATGACTCAGCATCACTCCCAACTGGAACACAAGGTTATAAGTGCCTCAGTTTTATTAAGTTTCACCACAAGATAACACCCATTCCTCCTGCCCCTTCTCCTGTATGGTGCTGTAAAAGTACATGACACTATGCAGTGGACTAGTGATGACGTAAGATTCTCTTTGATGATCCCACATCCAGCAGGTGAATTTCTCATGGCTTCCTCCTGAGTGGAGAGAGAATATTTTGATCTCTGGAGAGAGAATAACTGTCTAGGCAGCTCATGGTGAAGTGGAGAACTCCCTAAAAGAAGTGGCACAATACTTCATTCTGTTAGTCTGAGCTTTTCAATAAGAAGTAGCTTTTAAAAAATAATACCCACTAAAGTCCCACTGTACATAGTTCATACACTTTATAAGATAACAATAGAGAAATGTGAATAGGCCTTTTAGGGCAGCTCAGTGTATGTGTTTATATGATAGAAAGCACCAGAGTATTATTTATATGCTTAGCTGGGGTTTATCCTTTTTAGACAAGTCTGGACTGCTACCTGTTATACTTGGCTCATGATGGTTTAAATAAGAATTTATAGACCCTAAGCCATCTGCAATATGTCCCAGTTCTTCAAGGCCAATGTAAATGCAATGAGGAGGGGGAAAAACCACACAATGAAAAGGTTAATACATTTCCCCCTCCCCTTGGCACATTTTATAATTGACTTTCTAGTGTCTGAAAGTAAAGGATTTTAAGCAGATCAAGCTCACTTGCTCTCTTACCCCCTCACACAATCACAGCAGTTTGCATAGCACATACACCAGGAGTGACTTTTTCAGTCTAATTTCATTTTAACTTGCTGAGAATCAGTATGCTTCAGGACACTGCAGAGCACTGGCTTTGTATGTCAATGTGAAAGTAGGTTGGTGTGATTTATATCACTGCCTTTATCAGGCACGCACATTAATTCAAGGTTCCATTTCTGAGAAAGAAAGAAAGAAAGAAAGAAAGAAAGAAAGAAAGAAAGAAAGAAAGAAAGAAAGAAAGAAAGAAAGAAAGAAAGAAAGAAAGAAAGAAAGAAAGAAAGAAAGAAAGCTTCCCATTTTGTGCAAGGTGCTTCTGTTTTCCAAAGGGCAAGAGAATTTATAAGCATGCCATTTGTTTTAACAGACACTTTGGAAGCAAGGAGAGGCGCTATCCCCCTACTGTGAGAGTCATAGACTTAGCCTTCTCCTGCCCCTCAGATCCTAGCCATATTAAAGAAAGAAATTTGAAATTAAAATATATCTAGAAACTCTAGCCTACATTTTTGCATGAATGACAGATCCTTCCTGCCCTCAGCTCACCACATTTCTCCAAGCTTGAAAACTGAAGCTTCTGTCTTAACAGCAAAGAAGTGGGAAAGACATTTGCGGTCTGGTGGTTACAGTGAAGGGATGGGAGGAGGGCTGTTGGTTCAAATCTGGGCCAGATTTTTCATTTGTTGTGGGCTCTATCCAGCTAGGGACCGAGTCCCCAAGAATCCTGTTCACTTTGCAACCCCATACCTTTATGTAATAAGAGGGGAGCCCAGCTTCTTGTTCCTCAGCAAACCTGGGTAAAGGAAAGATGCTGAATCTCAGTTGGAGATACCTGGCAACATCACAGAGGTTACATTAAGCCAGTCAAATCTCCTTCCTCCATGTTCTCTGGAATCCCATGTTTATTTTCATTGCCACAATAACCTCTGCTTGATGGTGGAGGAGCTGAGATGCTCAGTCATACTCTGTAGCACGTGACACTGCCAAAATGCCCCTGATTCCTCATTAGAATTTAGAAAGCACTTCTCATTTTACTCCAATCTGGGTCTTGGATTTTTGAGGTCAGTGGCAACTCCAGGGAGGGGAATAACAATCTTGAAAGAAAAGCTTCAGGGGGTAGCCAAGTTAGTCTGTAACTGGAAAAACTTAAAAAACAATGAATAGTTTTGCAGCACCTTAAAGACTAACAAAACATGTAGATGAGGCTGTTTTAATCCCCGGCAAGATCCAAAGCACCACTAGCAATGAGTGGGGAGAGGAGAGATTATCTCTAGCTTCCAAGTAACATTTCTCAGAAGTGGTATAAAAGTAGCCTGTACAACCCACGATAACATCATGCCAACATGTGGCTTGCTGCTGAGTGACAAATGTCCATACAATGTACCCAGTCTATTTCCTGGGCTAATAATGTTCTCATTATTAATGAGCATCCTCTTCTGAACGTAGAAACCTAGGTAATGGGTACCTTATAAATAAACTGGATAGCTAGATTACAAAGGTGCATTCAGTTTAATATACTCTTCTATATCATCACACAGCTCTTGTTCCTTTCCAGCCTTTAGCACAAACTTAAGCAGAACAAGTTGCACTACTGACAACAAAAAATTGTGAGAGTGACTGAGTGGCACAGTGGCTCCAAGCACAGCCACTGCCAGGCTGGCCAGAGGGAGGAAATAATATGAAGCCCGGGCCATCAATAAAGGAAGGTAAAATAACCTTCATGTTTGCTCAGTGGCTGGAGTAACCATAAACCAGCTGTTAAAACACCTCTAAGCATTCAAAAAATCCAAACTTTACTGTGGTCCTGGGTCCAAGGCCATTATAATAAGGGTTGTTTTTTGCTCCTTGAACTGATGGAATTTTTTTTATTTTATTTTTATTTTTTATAGATTCGGAAAGAAAAATGTTCTCAGGGCACATAACGCTATTGGTGAAGATAAATTACAAAGGCCACCAGCCAAATTCAAGCTACTGTGGGGAAAGCATCATAAATTGCCCCAACAGGCATGTCTAGTCTAAAAACTGTGTTAATATGCACCTGTTCATTGGTTGGCACTGAACTGTTCCAGGCATTATTCTGCTAGGAATAAGAACAGTCCTTATGAAGATCAATTTATATTGACCATCGTGCACTCATGCCCCAATTCAGCAAAGCACTTCATCACATGCTTAACTTCCATTTCTGTTCAACAAAGTACATAAGCTCATGTTTCACTTTAATGGGAGTCTTTTATGTGCAGAGTCCTTATCCATCCAGAGTTTTGTTCCATTGTGCCATTCAGTGGTGATAATATTTGCAGCGTGGTCTCTCTCCAGCTTTTCTGAGGAGAGTGATCCCAAGGTGACTGGCTTATACTGGGCATTTCTATTGCTTCCTTTCTGGTGTGTGTGAGTGCACATCACCAGCCACTCTGAACCAAACATTGCATTTTCAAATCATATTTCAAAAGGAAAAACATACTGGGAGACGAGGGCTGTGTTTTGAAGGCAGGGGTTGATAGATTATTTTGACACATTGATTCCTGGGCATGCATTAGTCATTGGTATAGTGTGTCTTTCCTTGCTGAGTGGTAACAACTAGCAACTGCCCCAAACAACTGACTGATTAGCCAAACAAACTCAGCTAAATACTGCCATCTGTAAGCGGGCCACTATTTTTGTAATTGCTAAAAGTATGTCTTTCCTGCACTGAATGTTGTCTATTAGAGATTGTTACCATCTGGATTATTGGTACAATAGATTCTTTGGACTTAATAGAACATTGTTCAGGCTAAACAGCAAATCTGGCTTTAGGTATTTTTTTAAATCCTTACCTGTGTTATGTTTAGTCCTTAGATTAGCACATCTAAAAAGGACTAAGTCAGAGGCAGCATGGTCCAATAGAGAAGGGACAGAAAAGAGAGTCAGGAGCTGGGGGTCCTATTCTTGGCATGGTGTGTGACCTCCCTTGGGGTATGTCTACACTGCCACCCTAGTTCGAACTAGGGTGGCTAATGTAGGCATTCGAACTTGCAAATAAAGCCCGGGATATTTAAATCCCGGGCTTCATTTGCAAGTTTGAATGCCTACATTAGCCACCCTAGTTCGAACTAGGGTGGCAGTGTAGACATACCCTTGGATACCTCAATTTACCCCTCTGAGTGTGTCTACATTGCAATGAAGTTGACAGACTGAGTCTGAGACCAAATCAATTCACTTGGGCTTGCAGGACTCAGACTGAGGGGCTAAAAATTGTAGTGTAGGGGTTTGGGCTCTGAGTCCCATCTTCCACATGAGGTTTCAGAGCTGGGGCGTTAGCTCTAGTACAAGGCCAGACAACTATGTTGCAATTTTTAGCTCAATAACTTGAGTCCCCATGAGCTAGGTCAACTGGTTGTGGCCATGCCACAGACCTTTTATTGTAGCGTAGATGTACCCTCCATGTCTCCATCTTGACATCTGTAAAACAGGGATTCGGATACTTAACCTCCATTGTGAAGTGTTTCATGATCAATGGAGGAAAAACCCTACACTCAGTAAGTTCTGCCATTGACTTGGGAGGGGGGGCAGGACTTTGCCCTAAATGCTAAATAGTTTTAAAATGTCACTCAAAACAGACCACAGGTTCGACCTCTATGGTCCGGACTTCCATAGGTCAGCAACATCTGAGGTCCAGCATCCCCGGAGTGCTCCTGGGCTCAAATGCTCATGGAGAAAAACCGGGGCCCATGCTCAGCAACTCTTCTCCTTGCCCTCCCAAAGCTTCTGGTGTGCCACAAATAGCTCCTTTGCAGTGCTCAAGCTCAGGGAGGAAGGCAGAGAGCGGGGATGGGGAGGCTTGGGGGAAGAGGCAAGGTGGCCAAATAGCCCAGCCCCATGGTTGGGGGCCATGAGTGCAGTTCCACGGGTGGCAGCAGTGTCTAAGAGCACAGACCAATGGCTGTGGGGTTTGGTGCACTCCCAGAGGGCTATCCTCCTGGCCCCCCGTCACAGGGCTCCACAGCCACCTTGCCTCTTTCCTGAAGGGCCCCCTAGTTTCTGCTAGGTCAATGCCAGCCCCTCTGCTGCTACTAGAGTGGAGCCCTTCAGCTGGCAGCAGCAGAGGAGCTGACATTGACCTCTGCTGGTCTGGCAGATTCCCTGGTTTGGTACCACTCAGGTCCCAAGGGTGCCAAACCAAGGAGATGTAACCTATAGTCAGTTTCACATCAGATAGCCCTTTTTATGAACCAGCCCAATGCCCCAGTGTTTGGACTGAAAACGCTGAATGGGAATGTTCAAAGGGAGTTGCAATTGAAAGTATGTAGATGGGCACATACCTCGATCTTAGATTTTTTAAAACGTGGTTTTTACAAAAGCCTAAATTTCAGCCTTACATTAAGCTGAGTTTCCCATTGATAATGGAGTCGATACAGCCCATCCTATCAACAACAGTTTTGATATTTCAGAATAAGACGGCGCTATAAATCTCTGCACCCTACTGGGCATGTGGAGGAAATTTGCATACTCAACACCCTTAAGAAAAAGCAGAGATGCTCTGCATATGTAAAAGGCACAATGTCAACCTTATTATCTAAGACAGTTTAATTTTATGCAGGAAACAATGGAACTATCTGGTTCATAAATCAAGACTGGCCACAGAGGAGAGCACAGTCTTTCTCTGCGACTGGCCTTTGAATGTGGAATTTGTTACAAGCAGAGATTGAAATGACCACCAGCCACAGCTCCTTCAAGCCTGAATGCCAAACCTATTCTTTGTCCTGGCTGGGTTATTATAACACCAACACCACCATCAATAGCAGTAAAAGGAGAGTCTAAGCCCTGCTCACTGAAGAGAAGGAGATGTAGGATCTGAGTGGCTGCAGACCCATCCTTACCCATACGCAGAATAATTACCTGAAAACTGTGTGCACCGATGGGTCTTAATATCCACTCACCCACCTCTTCCTATCCCTGTTTTGTGGCTCTGCTCCCTCCAGACGGGAAGTTAACTTGAAAATGAAAAAGCCTGCCAGAAATATTACCAGAACATCAAACCTCTCACGGAGCCATTCAAGTGAATGAAGTAAATAAAGCCATTTAAAAAGCGTTTCCCAATCCCAGGTATATACTGTCAGTTTCTGGATTTAGTGTGTTAGTCTACAGGACCTTGGTTTAAAATTTTCTTTAAAACTATTTCATTAGTATGTTGCTGAAGATTATAAAATCACATCTCTAAAAAATCGTCACTCCCTTCCACTGCCATCAGACATAGGGGCACCAGTTTAATTGTTCTACGTAAGGTTCATAAACCCTAAGGATGTCCCTGGGTGGGCGGGCCCTGCAGAGCCCCAGTCACCTGCTCAGAGTGCAGTTGCAGAATTGGGGACTATTTGTGGGAACGTCACAATTTTTGAGGTCCTCAGAGCATGGTAATATGTGCTGTATGAGTAGCTAGATGCTTATCCTTTGTGTCTCCTTCTAACTCATTTTCTTCCATAACTCCCAAGCAATCTCCCTTTCCTCCTTCATGTTCGTTTTCCATGAAGACTGTCAGTGAGGACTCCTAGCAACTGCCTTGTTGTTGCAGGGTCACATTACACAGGAGAATGGTTGCATTATCATCAATGCATGCTCAGATACCACAGAGGTGAGCTGGGTATAAATGCCTAGACAAGCAGAGAGTGTTAGTGGTTGCTAAGTCGGTCCCAGGATATTAGAGAGACAAGACCCATCTTGACTCTATAGGCAAGCAGACAGCATGGCTTTGAAGGACTGAGCCCCAGACCTGGAGCAGCACCGAGGTTCATGAGGCATGGCACCAAGATACCAGTTCTATGAGACTGAAATTTAGAGGGGGACCTTTGATCTTCTGAAGACAAAATACGGAATTGATTCTTTTCAGTTGGAGGCATGACTAGTGTTACATTTCCTAAGCTGGATAAGGGTGGTCCAGATGTCCACAACAGATTTTTGCAAGGCCACTTTACATTTTTTTTCCCCTCGCTGTTCAGTTTTCCCCTCTTGTAGAAAGACTTTCCACAAACAGTTGCTGCTCTTTGAATCGCTGACTAGAAAAAAAGTATATGCATAAGTAAAACATCAAACTTTCTTCTTTTTTCATTCAGTGGAGCTCCACTGTCTATTCAGTTGCATGGTTTAGTCGAGCAGAAATTAACAGATGGTTAAGGGATGACAGTTTATTTTGTTTTACGAAAGTAAACATAATTGCTACAAATTGGACAGCCAAAAAACCCCAGTCTGTTTATATTCTACTCTTGACCAATAAAAAATATGAAGGTTTTGTTGTGTCAAAAAAGTAGACAGAGTACGAGACTTAAACAAAACAATTATTTTTTGTTTTAGGTGAAAATCTGATAAAATTAACATTGGCCCAATCTTAAAGTCCCACTCAGCTTTTACTTCCATGGAAATGTCTGAGTCTAACTTCCATTTCCAAAAGTGGTTTAAGGACTTAGGGATGGGGTTTTCAAGACTGCCAAGTGAGTTAGGCACTTAACTTTCACTAAAAGTTAATTGCAGTTAGGCACTTTGGAAAATGGGACATTAGGCACCTTTGAAAACTTTACCCAAAAGAAAAATAAAGTACAGATTCCAGGATTTGATCCAATGTGTATATTTCACAATTGCACTGAGTCATAACAGTTTGGAGACTCCTGCTCGCTCCTTTGCAGTGCTAGTTCTAAAAGCTGTCAAATAATAAATAAATTGTTCAAAACACAGAGAAATAAATGGAAAGACTGTTGCTTGCAGCTGTAATTAGATATTGAATGCTAACCTTTATAACCTATTGTAACTTTTTTATGCAGACAAAGAAGGAGCTAGCTAATTCTTTTTCTAATAGCTTTCCTCAGTCTATGGGTACAACATGTTGGGTGAATATGGAGTGATCAAAATTTGGATTAAAAATAGAAATATAAAAACATACACATAGGCCTCAGTACAAGCATGGAATATGTCTCTGATGTCATTTATTTCCATCTTGGCTCCAGCAAGGTTGGGAGTTGGTATGATACTTGCTGGCATCCTTTATAGCAGTTTAAGCTTTCTTGGGGAGAAGCTGTGGCCACTTCACATAAACACACAAAGCCTGTTTTGAGCTGACTATCTTAACAGCAAGCAGGAAGAACAGTGCACCAGAGCTCCTTGGAACTTGCTATAAATATAGAAATGCCATGTGGAAGAACTCTATTGTCATTCTCCTATTCCTAGGCCTGAGATATTGGTGTGGCTCCCTGTTGACCAGCACCCATATACAGAACATGGTATGGGAAAGACACAGAACAGAGTGTAAGAAAATAATATTGTTGTAGGACAATAAGCTGATAGGCTCAAAACACTGGACCATATTTTCAAGCAGGTGAGGAGTACAATTCCATGCCTCAAATATGTCATATTTGCAAACTTAATTATGGCAACTGTTCCATAAATGAGATAATTGCATATGCAAACTAGGTAGTCAATTGCATGTGGATTTTGGAAAAAAAATAGCGAGTTCCCAGTATATGGGCCAGATCCCCAGGGTCTACACTTAACTTTTACTCAGCTCTTATGCAAACAATTTCCACTGACTAAAAAGCTGTATGAAAACTTCAGGATCTGGACCTGCAGTTTTACTGTGATGATTGTGGTTGCATTCAAACTAGCAACCATTCTGTGCGTGCAGCTCCCAATTCCATGTGCTATGCCTGACGCTGGGATAGAAACAGCATAATTAAGAGGCATAGCTCTAGATTTGTGTAGTAGTGGCAGCCAGATCTAAAATGTATGTCCTCTCTAAGAAAGAGGGATGAGACAGATGGTGGAAGTTCTTTATCTCGAACAGATGGTAAAATTGTCCTTCTCTAAGTGCATGTCCTGCTATTGAACATTGGTCAATCATGGCATCAGGTAGGGCTTCATTTGATCAAAATTACATCCAGCTGCAGGTGCTGTTGCACATGTAACTCACCCACCTAGTGGGTGTGGTTCACTGTCCCATGTAGTGGCACTTAGACCACCTACAGCAAGGAAGAATGAGTGTGCTCTATGGTCTTAGCTGAGCGCCAGATAGCTTTTTGCTCAAGCACTAAGCTCCAGGTTTGGTTCTGCCTGTTGGAATTACACAAATACTTTCTGTCAGTTGATCCCAGCTTCTGGAAACGAACCCAGAGCCAGCCCGTCCATAGGATGGTTCAGGACAGCTGCCTCAGGCCCTATGCTTTTGGCAGCCCTCTGGTGATTTCCCCCAACCATCCTATGGATGGGAGGGACCCAGAGGCTTATGGGGGCCTGAGACAGGGAGTGAGGCAGCAGCAAGGGTCACCCCTTCCCTGCACACTCACCATGACGACGGGAGCTGGAGTGGCCTGGCAGCCTGCTCCGCCCCACCACACTGCCTTCCTGGTCCACAGTGGTGGAAAGCAGAGCATCCTGGCTCCTGCCATCTGCATGGTGAGTGTGGGAAAGGACCCTTGTTGTCACCACACAAGGCCCCCATAATGCCCCAGGCTGCTTTGCTCAGGGGAGGGGGTAAGGGGGCAGAGCAGAGGTGGGCTTGAGAAAGGAGTGGAGCAGGGATGGAGTAGGGCCTAACGCGAGGGTTGCTCCGGGCCCTGCATCTGAGGTATTGTGGAGGTGGGGGGTTGCCCTGGCCCTGGCCCTGTGCCCCCTTGGGACAGCCCTGCCAGAACCCATGGGTGTAACTGTCACTGAAACTGGCAAAGCATTTCTGACTTTCTGCTCTGTCAGTTGAATGATCCGTTCATTTTGAGGATGATGGCTTCAGTTTTTAAACACAAAAGGGCTCCGTTCTACAAGCATCCCACTGACATCAGTTTGTGATCCAAACATGGGTCACTTATAGGACTGGACCCAAATCCCCTTCCATGTGGAAAGATGCTCCTTTCCAGCCAAATACTTACATATTTATCTAGGCAATCTCTTGAACTACTAAAGAAAGCGAGTGATATATTCTAAAAGCCCTTTGCCAATATCCATTCAAGTGTTAAAATTAATTGACTGCAGCCATGCCATGTCTCTTGGCATTTGCTTTCTTCTAATGTTCAGTTAAGTATATTTACTCCCACAACTATACAAGGAGGGTGTAATTTACTGCAGTGCACAAAGCCAGCACAAACATCTATGCACCATGGAAATGCTATTTAAACTCTGAGGATTTGGGTAGAATTTACATGGGGTCACAGACCTTGATGCTGGCTCTCTACAGAGAGGTGAATTTTGCACTTAGATTTCATTTCCCCGCTCATTTTAATTAAAAGTGCACGTTATTGGGGACACAGGAATGCTGTTTTTTAAAAGAATATGATTTTAATGTTTATCATTTGTATTTTCATAGTGCCTAGGATCCCCAGTCACAGACTAGGGCCCACCTGGGTTAGACGCTGTGCCAACACACAACAGAAAGACAGTTCATAGACTCATAGACTTTAAGGTCAGAAGGGACCATTATGATCATCTAGTCTGACCCCCTGCACAGTGCAGGCCACAGAATCTCACCCACCCACTCCTAGAATAATCCTCTCACCTATATCTCAGATATTGAAGCCTTCAAATACTTTAAAGACTCCAAGATGCAGAGAATCCTCCAGCTGTGATCTGTACCCCATGCTACAGAGGAAGGCAAAAAACCTCCAGGGACTCTGCCAATCTACCCTGGAGGAAAATTCCTTCCTGACCCCAAATATGGCGATCAGCTGAACCCAGGGTTTAGTTCTGGCCCATTATAAGGTGACTGGCTTGTTTATTCCCCTGAGTCTGTCCACAATTGGCTTCTGACAGTCCAGCTGTCGGTAATTGACTGCCCACATGGCTTCTCAATGGTTAATTGCTAAATGATACTATGAACCTAGTTAATAGGTTACCTGAGCTTAGTTAGGGTGGGTACTTTCAGGGAGAAGTTGCTTCTGGAGAGAAGACATGTGCCTATGGACAAGCTGCTTGCAGGAGACCTCACTGTGGACAGAAACATAGCGGCTACGTCTACACTGGCATGAATTTCCGAAAATGCTTTTAACGGAAAAGTTTTCCGTTAAAAGCATTTTCGGAAAAGCACGTCTAGATTGGCAGGATGCTTTTCCGCAAAAGCACTTTTTGCGGAAAAGCGTCCATGGCCAATATAGACGCAGTTTTCCGCAAAAAAGCCCCGATCGCCATTTTCGCGATCGGGACTTTTTTGCGGAAAACAATACTATGCTGTCTACACTGGCCCTTCCGCACAAAAGTCTTTCGGAAAAAGACTTTTGCCCAAACGGGAGCAGCATAGTATTTCCGGAAAAGCACTGATGATTTTACATGAGATCGTCAGTGCTTTTCCGGAAATTCAAGCGGCCAGTGTAGACAGCTGGCAAGTTTTTCCGCAAAATCAAATGATTTTGCGGAAAAACTTGCCAGTCTAGACACAGCCAGCATGTATGCCCCTAAGACAGGAGATCCTTCAGGGAGAACTATGCTACCAGGAAGGCCTGGTCCCACTGAAGGGATTGCGCAAACAGGAACAGGAACCCCAGCAGTCAGGAGCAATGGACTGTCCTTGAGAAGAGCTGCTGTTGGCCAGTGGATCCCTGTCTCCAGACAAGTATTCTCCCCAGCTAGTGGAAAATATTAGATCCCAAAAAAGGGACTTGAGTGAGGACAACCCTGTTGGTAAAGGGTCTGGACAGAGGCTAGCATTAGGTGCAGGAAGACACAATAAAGAAATGATTTTGTCTCCCAGCTAAGACACAGGGGTGAAGGTTTGGGAGTCTTATTTGATACCTGCTTGTACTTTTTTATTTTACTGGGTTTAAGGGAAATCAAGATAGGGCTCAGCTGTGCTGTCACTCCTGACCAGGCCTGCTGACAAGGGGGGGACAAATGGGGCAGTTGCCTGGGGGCCTGGTGATTCAAAACGGCCCAGTGTTCCTGGCCACCATCGCTACCACTGCAGCGGGGGCAGCCAGAGTCCTGGGCCCTTTAAATTGCTGCCAGGGTACCATACAGCACACTCTGCGTGGCTCCAAGGGCTGGCAGGGAGGGCAACAGAGCATGGTGCACCCACATGACACTGAGGGATGCCTGCCCCAAGCCCTGACCCTTCTGCCTGAGGCCCCACCCCTTCCCCTGCCCCACCGTGCTCAGGGGCCAGGCAATTCTATCAGCCCCCCTGCACCTGATTGCAATGGATGTGCCAGGACAGCCTGCACCTATGACACTGCCCCAAAGAGCTTACAATCTAAATATACGACAAGAAACAATTGTTGGACACAGGCAAGCAGAAGCGGAGGAAGAGGGAATACAAGGAAACATTGACAGTGGCCCCTCAGCTATTACATGATCAGAGCCAACAGTAGTATGTTTCTTGCATGAATTCATGTAGGATTGTTTCTTATTATCCCTGTGTGTAAATCCTTTAACTAAAGAATAATGAAGTTCAGATGTCACCCTGCTCAAGGCATGAAATAAAGGGTTTTGCAATATAATGGGAAAATATGGAAACATTTAGCTTTTCTAGCAACATCCATCCAAGGATGTCCACAGTCACACACAAATGAATATCTGATGAGGGTCATAACAACAGATGATGATGATGCAGTGAAGGAGGGCCATCAAATTAATACTTGTGGCAGCATGTGGGCCTTGCAGGGTCTGTCAATTTGTATCCTTTTCTTGGTCTCTGAGAGTCATATCCAATTACATATAAGAAACACTAGGGCTACGTCTAGACTGGCACAATTTTCCGCAAATGATTTTAATGGAAAAGTTTTCCGTTAAAAGCATTTGCGGAAAAGAGCATCTGGATTGGCACTTTTTGCGGAAAAGCGTCCATGCCAATCTAGACGCGCTTTTGCGCAAAAAAGGCCCGATTGCCATTTTCGTGATCGGGGCTTTTTTGTGCAAAACAAATCTGAGCTGTCTACACTGGCCCTTTTGCGCAAAAGCTTTGCGCAAAAGGGACTTTTGCCCGAACAGGAGCAGCATAGTATTTCCGCAAGAAGCACTGATTTCAGACAGTAGGAAGTCAGTGTTCTTGTGGAAATTCAAGCAGCCAGTCTAGACACAGCCTAGGGCTCTGTCTACTCTCACGGCTTCTTGCGCAAGAACATTTTGCGCAAGGGTTCTTGTGCAAGAAGTCTTGCACGAGAAAACGTCCACACTGCCATGTGTGAGCTGTGCTTTCGTGCAAGAGTGCCCATGGCAGTGTGGATGCTCTCTTGCGCAAGAAAGCTCTGATGGCCATTTTAGCCATAGGGCTTTCTTGCGCAAGAAATCCTTGCTGAGCGTCCACACTGCCCTCTTGCGCAAGAGCTCCTGCACAAGAGGACCTTACACCTGTTAAAAAAGAGCATAGCTCTTGCACGAGAAGACCTCTCTTACCACGCTGTACTGTAAATTTCATTGCACAAGAGCGGACGGGCATTGTGGACGCTCTGCAGATTCTTGCGCAAGAACAGCCATACTTGCGCAAGAAGCCGTGAGTGTAGACATAGCCAAAATATTATGTGCCAGAGCAATTGTTCTGCTCTCTGGTGCTCCTGGATAGAAGCCTGATCCAAAGTCCACTGAAATCATTGGAAAGATACCCACTTGGTTCAGTAAGCTTTGGATCAAGCCCTACATCCGTGGTTTTCAAACTATGGGTTGCAACCCAGTACTGGGTCTCATTGCTGCAGGGGGATCAGGTGACCAGTGGGGGTGCTAAGGCATCCTGGCACCACAGACTGCACTGCACCCCAGAAGTGGCCATCAACAAGCCTGGCTCCTGGAGAGGGGGAGCAGGAGGGCACAGGACTCTGTGCACTGCCTCTGCCCTGATCACTAGCTCTGCAATCCTATTGGCTGGGAACCTGCTGCTGGCTGCTTTTCTGGGGTACCGCATGGTCTGTGGTTTCAGGAGAGGCAGGAAACTGCCTTAGCACCCCTACTGCACCACTGACTGACAGCTGCTGAAAGTAAGCCCCTCCTGCTCCAGCCCTGACCCCCCCCCCAGCCAGAGCCCCCTCCTACTCCCAGAGCTCTCATTCTCAGCCCCACACTCTAGTCTCATTATGCTGAGTTGTGGGCATCAACAATTTTCTTCAACTGGGTCATGAGAAAAAAAAGTTTGAAAACCAACTACCCTACAATGCTCTCACACTAACACACTGTTTTATTTTGTTAATTGCGGAAAAAAATTAAATTGAAACAGCTGTAATGCCACATATGTGGGTCTGGAACATCAAACACAGGTTTTCATTCTCATATTACTTGATTAGTCTGTTGACCATGGCTTTCTGGTCACTTCTACACTTTAATCAAGGAGCAATTATGTAAGAGCTGAGCATTCTCATTTGCTGTGTATTGTCATAGGAGAGTAAATGTAATTGCTACTAGGTGAATTAGTCTAAAACAATTCATTTCAATTCCTGTCACAAGCAATGAGAATATGAAAATAATTGTGTGGCATTTCCTATTGAAATTTAGAAACAAGGCTTTTCAAACACTATTTTTATATAATATGTTTGTCAAGGTTATTAATGTTGATACTGCAGCTGTACATGTGACGGTCTGTTGCCTTCATATATATAACTAAGAGGACGGCAGCAATTGTTGGGAAAATATTACTCTCCTGCTCTGGGGTGGCTTTTTGAGAACTATGACTTTGTTTAAGAAGATATTTAAAAGAAATAAAAACCCACCATTGTTACAATGGGCCACCACAGCATTCGGCAAGCATGCAGCCATTTTGTACTTGTGACAGTCACACTGGGATAGTAAATGGAGCAGGCTGGCACCTTTGAAGACAGGTATAAAATTTGGAGGAGGCCTGGGCCCTACAGACTGTATAAAAATTCTATTGCAAACCTGCAGGCAAGTTTTCAAAAGGGACCATTGATTTTGAGTGTCTCCATTTGACGTGCCCAGTCTGATCTTCCAACATGCTAAGCACCCACTTTTGACAATGGGGTCTTTAAGGATAGGTGTGCACTGCAGCTGGGGCTGTGCCTCCCAACCCAGGGGCGACAGACACGTATTAACTCTGCTTGAGTCAACATACTAAAAATGGCAGTGTGCATGTTGCAGTAGCAGCACAAAGGCTCAGGGGGGCTGGTACCCACGTGACTAGTCCATGCTACCATCAGTGACACGATGTCCACACTCAGGGCCACCAATGGGGGACAAAGAGGACAGTTGCTGTGGGGCCAGGTGATTTTTAAAAGGGTCTATGGCTCTAGGCACTTTAAATCACCGCTGGAGCCTTGTTCGGAGCAGTCTGGGCGTGCTGAGGGCTGGCTGTGGGAGGTGCAGTGTAGTCCAGGAAGTGCTGAGAGCTGCCTTCTGCCCAAGGACCCACCCTTTCTGGGGGCCTGGAACCGAGCCCCGCCCCCCAACACATTGCCTAGGGTCCAGCGAAATCTATGTTAGCATGCTAGCACAAGTATGTTCCCCAGGTTGGGAGACTCGCTGTGAGCTGCATACATACCCTAAAGCTGTGGCAAGTTGGGCACCTGGAAGTTGAGAAACCCCAAATCAGTAGCTAGCTTTGAAAATGTTGGTCTTGGCTCCTCATTTTGCAATAGGGCTAGTCATCTGAGTAAGAAATGTAGGATCAGTCTCCTAGAGGTACGAATATACTGCATCTGAAAACTCATGGCTGACTTCATACCAGCTGATGGGGCCTGAGCTAAGGGACTGTTTAATTGCAAGACAGATGTTTGAGTTCAGGCTGGGACCTTGGCTCTAGAGCCCTGTGAAGTAGGAGGGACCCATGGCTCTGGCTGCAGCCCAAGCCCAAATAGCTGCACTTCAAATAAACAGCCCCTTAGCCCGAGTTCCTTAGCCCAAATCAGTGAGCACAGGCCAGCCACGAATCTTTAACTACAGTGTAGACATACTCTGAGAGTTTATGAGTAATAATTGCAGAACCTGTTCTGTTATGTAACTTCTATACAGTGTTTCAACTAGGGATGTAATAGTGTAGTCAATTAACCGGTTAAGCTTATAGGTTAATGCTATTGACTACACACATTTCCCTCTCCCCCTCTCACTGCCAATACATTTTTTAGCAGGCTGGCCAGCAGCCTGGCTCAGTCCTGGCTTGCGATGGGTCTGGGATGTACCTTAGCTGCGGCTCTGGATTTACAGTGTATTAGGAACTGAGCGGGCACGCAGCCTGGCTGAGTCTTAACACATGCTGGATCCGGGACCTACCCCCATTTCAGCTCTGCATTTCAAGTGTATTAAGAGCCAGGTGGGCAGGCAGCCCAGCTCAGTTCTGGTTTGTGCTGGGTCTGGGAGCTCAGACTACCCTAGACAGGGGTTGCTGCCACTCTGTGCTGCTGCCTCTGTTGCAGAAGCAGCAGCACTGGGCGCCAGGCAGCTGGTCCGCAAGGGGAGCTGGTTTTTAAACTGGCTCCCCTAGCGGACCAGCTCCCACCCATGCTGCTGCCTCTGATATAGTGGCTGCCTCTCCCACCCCGGGGACTGTAGACTAGTCGACTAACCGATACAATGTCATGATGTTACTCAACTATTCAATCAACCGATATTTAACATCCCTCGTTTCAACAACCCAAGAGTAAATTAAAAACTTGAACTTTGTAAATTACAGGCAAAATATTACACTTCAATCCCTTCACTTAATAGTTTTAATCAGCAAGACAACATACATGGCTGTGAAGCCCACAATATTTTTGTGTGATGTTTCCAACAGTATGATCATAAAAGTCCATTGGTTTTTTGAACAAGCTGCTACAATAAAAAAGGAAAATGTCTCCATTATATAAACTCCCATTAACAGGTGGAAAAAGCGTAGCACAAGTTAGCTTTTGACAGAATCATCATCCCCAGAGCCAAGCAAATTCATTGGTGGTGTGTAGTCTGACATGTGACCAGTGCTCAGTCCGTAATGGGAATCCAGTGGATAATTGGGGGGAGAATGTCAAATTCAAACCTGAAAAGGAGATAAAAGGGCAGAGATTTAGGGTTCAATCCCACTGATAGCAAAAGGAGTTTTGCCTTAGTTTTGTAATCAATAGGCACTGAGGAGTTGACAGATTCACCAGGCCCCTGCACAAAGTGGGGGGTTGGCGCTGCACTCCCGGAAGGGGCGGGGCCTCAGATGGAAGGGACAAGGCAGGGCAGCTTGCCCTCATGGCCACACAGATTGTGTCATATCACACTCTGCCCCCCAGCCCTCAGCACTCCGTAGGGTTGCCAGGTGTCCAGTTTTCACTCAGACAGTCCGTTTTTTGCAGGCTCCATCCAGTTAAAAAACAGAAAATACCGGACACGTGCATGTCTGGTATTTCCTGTTTTTCTGGGACAGAAGCCTGGTCAGGACAATTTTCCTCTGGCTGGGACAAGGGAGTGCAGCAGAGTCACAGTGAAGGGGGGCAACAGGGGGTACTTGCCGGGCACCGTGCTATAGAGGCGCAGGGCTGGGTTGGGAGCAGAGTGTGCGCTGCTCTGGCCCACGTGACCAGTCCCCTACAAGCTGTGATCTGAGGCAGCCTGGCCGGGCGGCAGGAGCAGCCACTTTAAAAGTCAGATTAACTTACCCGGCCTTCCCATTCATCCAGTGCCTGGCTCTGCGGAGGGGCGGGGGGAAATTTGATTGGGGTGGGGGCTCCTGATGCTGGGGATGCCTGGCTCAGGGGGAGGGAGGAGTGCACTGGGATGGGGGGGCACTAGGGGGAACTGGGTGTGAGGCAGGGATGAGTGCATTGGGATGGGGGGCACTAGGGGGGACTGGGTGTGAGGCAGGGATGAGTGCATTGGGATGGGGGATGCTGCGGGAGGCCTGGCTCAGGGGAGGGGTGGGTACATTTTGGGTTAGTGTGCGGTCCCAAATTGGAGGGTATGGTGTACCTTTTACTTAATAACTTTGGCTCCCCTCCCCTTTTTTTTTTTTGCTTAACAACTTTGGTCTCCCCCCTTTTTTTCCCCCTCAACAGAATTTTTTCCCAGGGTTTTTTTTTGGGGGGGGGGAGGGGTGTTCGGTATTTTTTGTTTAACCATCTGGCAGCCCTACTACCCAGCGCTCTGGAGCACACCACCCAGGGCTCTGACAATGATTTAAAGGGCCTGGCGGTGGCAGCCAGGATGGGGGCTATGTCTACAGTGGCGGCTTCTTGCGCAAGAACATCTTGTGCAAGGATTTTTCTGCAAGAACTCTTGCACAAGACCCCGTCCACACTGCCATGTGCTTTTGCGCAAGAGCATCCATGGCAGTGCGGACGCTCTCTTGTGCAAGAAAGCTCTGATGGCCATTTTAGCCTTAGGGCCTTCTTGCACAAGAAGCCCCTGCAGCGCGTCCACACTGCCGTCTTACCCAAGAGCCCTTGCACAAGAAGCCCTCTCTTCCCACGCTTTACTGTATATTCTTGGGCAAGAGCGGGCGGGCAGTGTGGATGCTCTGCAGAAGAACGGCCATTCTTGCGCAAGAACCCGCCAGTGTAGACATAGCCAGGGCGTGCAAGAGTGAGGAGGGGTTCAGGGCGAGAGGTTTCATCTGGCATAGGCCTTTTTTCTCTCCCCCGGGTCTCACAGTTGGCAGGGGCCCTTTTCTCCTCTCCCTCCTGGAACTGTGCCAAGGGCTGGGACCAGGGCAGGGAGGGGAAGATTTGAGGCAGGGGCGGCTACTTACTCAGTGTGCTGGCAAGCAAGATGGTGGAGCCCCTGCCATTCTGGCCAGTCCCTTGGTGGTGGGGCTGCTCTCCGTGGATACTCTGCATATAGCTTTCCCCTGTGGACTCCCTGCCACCAGTGATCACTCTCATATCACATCCCTTTGAACAGCAGCCCCTCTGTGCTGGGGTGTCTGCCCAGCACTGGCCCTTTAAGGGTTAAAACCCAGCAAGGGTGAGGGATGGAGTTGTGAAGCCAGCAGCTGTGGCAGGTATTAGCCAATTAGGGCCCAGCTGAGGGCAGTATAAATAAAGGCTTCTGGCGGGGAGGAAAGACTCAGACTCACTCTTGTTCTAGCAGAGGAGAAGGCAGGACCTAGCTGCTAGGGAAGTGAAATGCTTCCTGATTTAGCGCCAGTCTGGGGAAGCTCTGATCAGGCAAGCTCTCAGGCTGCAGGGCTGAAGCAAGGTCTGAGGCTACTAGGGCTGCAGGGAGGCAGCCAGGATAGGCAAAAGCAGCAGGTTCACACCCCCTTGCCAATAATGAGCGGCCATTCAGGCACCAGTTTGCCCCTGTGGCATGGGCTAGATGAAGACAGCAAGTGGATCACTGAGGCAAGATTGGCATTGGGGGGTTCCCAGAAGGGAGAGGCCCCGGAGTGTGGGGGGCACTATGGCAGGGCAGTACCCAGAGGGGAGGATGCCAGGCCCTGGGAGAGACATGGGTACTAATGCAGAGGTGGAGGAAAAATAGATAAGCGTGAGTGAGACCCCAGCCAAAGGGGCCACTCCAGAGCTGAAAAGCTAATTCCCAGGGTGACTAGCCAAGGCGCTCATGGGAGGGAGGCCTGCCATGTTATGGAGAACTGTCTTTTTCCTGGGGCTAGGGTTGCCAGGTGTCCGGTTTTGAACCGGACAGTCCAGTATTTGAGCTTTCTGTTTGGGAAACAAATTGAGAAAATAGAAATGTCCAGTATTTTCTAAGTAAGATGTAATGTAGATTGTGATGTCCAGTATTTTTGTTGAAACCATCTGGCAGCCCTACCTGGGGCTTCTGGTTCTCCTGGCACAACTAAACCCTGGCCTTGCTTTAAGTTAAGAGAAGAGGAAGTTGCATACTAAAGTTGATAGCAGATACTAAAGTTACTGTTTAGGAGGAGTCCTTGAACAAACAGACTCGCAGACAGACACAAAGACAGACAGAAGCACTCTCTCTAAATATAGCTGGTGCAGAGAGAGTGAAGAAGCAAGTGTTATTTACCCCTTCACGTAACACAAGAACCAGGAGCAGGGCTGACGAGATCTTGCCAGGCCCTGGGGAAGGGGGAGTCAGCTCCAGGGCCCCTCTGTTAGCAGCCCTGATCAGGGGTCAGCTAATGAAATCAATAGGCAATGGGTTTTAAACAAACCTCTGGATGTACTTCTTCATGCAGCTGACAGGCAGCCTGTGGAACTTGCAAGTAGGAATAAGAGATCCTCTGGAAAAGGGCTTTATTCCGGAGGATCACGCCTGTCTAGACGCTCTTTCCCAGCTTTTCCCCAAGCCGGAAAAAAACGGCAACCATGTTTATTTAAATCCCGCGGGGGATATTTAAATCCCCCGTGGATTTTCCTATTCTGACTTGCTTGCTTTGCATGCCTATTCCGTCTTATGTGGCCAGTCTAGACATAGCCCAGCTGGGTACAAAAAAGAATTTCATAGAGGACAGATCCATCATTGTCTACTACCAAGGTACTCAGGGCGCAACCCTATGCTCTGGCTGCCCCTAAACCTCTGATTGCCAGAATGACTGAGCCTGGATAACAGGAGATGGATCACTAGATAGTTTCCCTGTGTTGGTCATTCCCTCGGAAGCATTTGGCAGTGGCCACTGTTAGAATCCAGGATGCTGGGCTAAATGGATGATTGGTCTGGCCCAGTATGGCTGTTCTTGTGTTATCTGGGTTTTTTTTCACTTCTAATACAACTTTTTATGATTATTTACAAACAGACTTACCCACATTGTCTGGTCCTTCAGGGCAGGTGGGCTGGAGGTGTAGGTGTGCAGGTGACAGGGCAGGGCTTTGGGGAGGTTAGGGGGAGTGCAAGAGGCTGGGGGTGGTGTGGTGTGAGAATGAGAGTTGGGGGTGAGGAGAGCTCAGGGTGGGGGGGGTCCAATCTGGCATGGATCTTTTCTTTTGCCCAGGGCCCCCAGCTGCCTGGGATGTTTTTTTTCCCCCAAGCCCTCCCCTGGCTACCACAGGCCATTTTTCTCTCCTTAGCTGTTCCCCCCGCACCCCATCCCAGCATTGTAGCCAAGGGCTCAGAGAAGGGGAAAGGATGTGGGAGCAGGGAGGCTATTTACTCGGTGTGCTGGGAGGCAAAATGGCGAAGCCCCAGCTCTGATTCCACTCTCTTGGTGGTA
Organism: Pelodiscus sinensis; assembly: GCF_052426305.1. Lineage (NCBI taxonomy): Eukaryota > Metazoa > Chordata > Testudines > Trionychidae > Pelodiscus > Pelodiscus sinensis. Next base: position 15,274,083 of record NC_143068.1, on the reverse strand, counting down.
CAGCTGCACCCAGTAGACACTCTCCCCTGCAGGCTTGCTGCTCCTCGTGGGCACACTCATATCCTGTCTCTCCAAAAGCAGCCCCTCCCTTTGCATGTAATGGAAAACAGTCAAGGGTGCCATTCATGGGGGGTTAAGAGGGCAGCAGCGTCTCTTCTCCAGCTGAAGTTGGAACCCCTAGATTTCATACTTGAGGTCTGCTTAAAGCTGCATGCCCTGACTCCAGAGGCAGGTCTTAACAGTAACAGAGTTTGAGCAGCTTGCAGGGAGTTTGTTATAAAAAGAGGGAGGCAGAGTGGTTAAGAATAACAAAAGACTGGGCATTCGGGTAATTGAAGGCTTGTTAGATCATCATGAAAACATTCCTGAGTACTCCACTTAAAAGATAGGAGAAAAAAAGAGTAGAAATGAGTGTTGTGCTGCTGGGATTTGCATTTGGATCCCTGCTGTAAATTTTACAAATGTTCTTGAAAATGAGGTAAATAGTGACTAATCCAAAGCTGACTGCAAAGAGTTACAAAGGGGTGCCTCAGAACAGGGTGATTAGATAACACAAAGGTAGATGGGATTCAGTGTTGATAAGTACCAAGTAGTGCACATGGGAAAATATAATCCCAATTATACATACAAAAACGATGGGGTCTAAAATAGTTGTTACCACTCAACATCTGTTCAATGTGCAGCGGCAGTCTAAAAACTAAAAAGCTAACAAAATATTGGGGATCATTAGGAAATGAATAGATAATAAGACAAAATACCATATTGCCTCTATATAAAGTCATTGTATGCCCACATTTTGAATACTGAATGCAGGTCTGGTCACCCCATCTAAAAAAACATAGGCTATGTCTACACTTGCGGCTTCTTGCACAAGTACAGCTGTTCTTGCGCAAGAATCTGCAGAGGGTCCACACTGCCCGCCCGCTCTTGCACAAGGAAATTTACAGTACGGCGTGGTAAGAGGGGGCTCCTTGCGCAAGAGCTACGCTCTTTTTTATCAGGTGTAAGCCCTCTTGCGCAGGAGCTCTTGCACAAGAGGGCAGTGTGGACACTCGGCAGGGATTTCTTGCGCAAGAAAGCCCTGTGGTAAAATGGCCATCAGAGCTTTCTTGCACAAGACAGTGTCCACACTGCCATGGGAGCTCTTGCACAAAAGCACAGCTCTCACATGGCAGTGTGGACGTTTTCTTGCACAAGACCTCTTGCACAGGAACCCTTGTGCAAGATGTTCTTGCGCAAGAAGCCGCCAGTGTAGACATAGCCATTGTGTATTTGGAAAAGGTACAGAAAGGGCAACAGAAATGATTAAGGGTAAGGAACAGCTTCCATATGAGGAAAGATTAACAAGACTGGGACTATTCAGGTTGGAAAATAAATTACTAAAAAGTAGGAAGATATGTTAGAGGTCTAGAAAATCATGAATGATGTAGAAAAATAGAATAAGGAAATGTTATTCATTCACTAACATAACAAAGGAAGCCGACCCAATTAAATTTCTAGGCAGCAGATTTAAAACAAACAAAATAAATGATTTTTTCCATAGTCATCCTGTGGAACTCTTTGCCAGGAGATGATGGAAAGACCCAAACCATAACAAGGTTCCAGTAAGAACAAAGAAAGGTCAAGGAGGATAGGTCCATCGATGGCAACTAGCTAGAATGGGTAGGGATGGTGTCCCCAGCTTCTGTTTGCAAAGCTGGGAATGGGTGACAGGGGATGGATCATGATGATTGCCTCTTCGGTTTATTCCTTCGGAAGCACCTGGCATTAGCCACTGTTGGAAGATAGGACCATTGGTCTGAGGCAGTATGTCCATTCTGATGTTCTTGTAGATCTGAATTGTATCTGCCCCCTTGCTGTAACCCACCAGACTCCACTCCCCTTCCAGAGCTGAGATAGAGTCCAGGAGTCCTGACGGGGTCTGTCTCTTTCCATAGAGTTAGTAACAAAGCAAGAATGTGCATTAAAATGTTAAGGCTAACCAGTGTCCCTTAAGTGACTTGCCACAAGATGTCAGAATATGTTAGTGTTAGAGATGAATGGGTCTAATATTTATTTATTTATTTTCTTTTATATAGGAATTAGATACAGTGCTCCTGTCAGCTAACTGCTAAGTTGTCTGCCAAAAATGTAGTTTCTCCAGTGCCTTCGTAGCCTCTGAATAGAGGTGATGTCTATGTGGGAGAGGGCAGATGAGGTTGGCTCCCCACCCCCGATTTGGTATTTGGGATTGTACTGAGCATGCTCAGTAACACTGCTAAAGCCTCTGTCCTCAGTCTGCCCTTCCATGCTCTCACTCTCTTTTTCTTCTGCCCCATCACATCATGCACAGGTCACACCCCACACTCACACACCTGCCAATATCTGGAATAACGCCTCTGAAAACAGTCCTTTTCCAGAGGTTTCCGATTGTCCTGGCACAACCAAACCCTGACCTTGCTTTAAGTTAGGAGATGAGGAAGCTGCATACAAAATTTGCATGGTAGGGAAAAGATGTTCTACTCTAGAAAAACTAAAGCCAGCCAGAAGCTCTTTTTCCCTAGACACACACATTTTTGACTGGCACCTCTAAAACTTGACGCCTCTACATATAAACAACTTCTCAGCTTTATCCTTCAGGATAGGCTATCAACCTTCTGCCTCACCATGGACCAAAAATCTGCTAAGTAGGAGAAAATAATGTTCAGTGTTTAACAACAAGGTTATTCCTGTCTAATCAATCTCTCCTCTACTAAAGCCAGTGTAGTTATCTTAATGGAGTGCCAAGATAAGTAAGAAACTGAAATTAATCTGAAAATTCCTGTTCCTGCCTGTTAATTGGAAACTTGCATGCATTTTCTACTTTGAAAACTTTCCCAGATTGTTCTGAGCTTGAATGCAATATTTTATTTAAACCATCACCTGGGAATGACTTTTGTGCAGGGTTAAAAAACCATTATCTAAAAGCCATACAGGGGCTTTATTTTTGTAAGGTCCTTAAAAGATTTAGTAGTTATCTCCAGTTAGCATTGATAAATATTTCAATTAGGCAACTAACCACTGAGTATATGGCCTTTTTATCATTAGTGTATTACCCAGGAAAATTTAGTAACACAAATAAAATGTGGGAAGAGAAAATAGAAATGTAATTATCTGAGAAGTGCAATATAAATAAAAATCAATTACCATTATACAGGATCAACTAATTCAGTGTTATAGCAGCACTTTGCTGAGTGGGGAACACTAATTTACAGATTATTATTAAAGATGATAAAACTTAATTGACTTAGAGGACAGATGAAGCATAAACATACAGGAAATAAAAACTGAAATAGTCATGATTGACTACTACATAAAATCCATTCTCAGAGCCAAACATTATGAAGACTTTTATTAATAACCCCATATAAAGAGCTGCTCTGGGATAATTGGATAGATAAGAGGACTGGTCACATTGTTCTCCTTGGGTCAGTAGTTCAAGTTCAATCCAGGTTGGTCATTAGCAGCTGGATATTCAAGCTGATAGTGGCTGGAGTCTCTTGAGCCATTTTTGTGGACTGCTGATGTCATCACCAAGAAACCACCACCTTAATTAGCACTCATGTTTACTTATTGAGACATATGAGTCCAGGGCCTCACATACTTCCTAAATGCACAGAGGGCAAACTAGGGCTGGCTTGCAATGCTGGTATATAACTGTTTCTTGCAGTGCCATGATCCCAATGCTACTCTGTACACAACAATTGATGACCAGAAGGTTGCTTTAAATTCCATTGGCTCTCAAAAAATAGAGCACTTAGCCTAAGATCAGCACAGTAGAGTTCTGTCCAGCTGTCAGCCATGCTCCCATTTCATCGCTGTGCCAACAACAAAGAAGGTGTAAAATCTTATCCTTACACTGGGATAATCTGAATGTGGCCAGTTGTTCAGATTACATAGACAAAGTACACCAGTGATGCAGTGCAAAGTAGCTGCAACACGTCCAACGGCCTGCCCCCAATTAATAGACAGTGTTCATTTTGGATATCTTGTTTTAATCATTTTTGTCAGTAATTTCAGAATAAAAAAATATCTAGACAAAATAATCAGGATATCAGAGTATTCTGGGTCAGGGAAGATCTCTCACCGACCACCCAGCACACATGCGCTTTGGATTGCTAAATACTTCTCCCAGAGCATGCACAAGTACAAATTGACCATTTCCTTTGGTAAATATCACCTGTGTATATAAATTATATTCACTAAGCGCAGTTGGAACTGCAAAAATTTTTACACCTCATGATCAGAATTGCTGGTGTAACCACCAACTTGCAAAGTTGAAAATAGACTAGCTACTCAAACACCACCAGGAAAATGCAACTTAAGTCAGTTTGTGCTGTATTTATGGTGGATTTTAAATGTTAGGAAATGCCTTTTTTATAAACACTACTGAAAAGATACCAGGAGGTGCCCGGTAGGCTAATGTCTCAGTGACAAACAGCAAGAAATCCAGTGACTGTCTCTACTTTCATGCACATAATTTTAAGCCATTCAGCACTGCCAGACAGGAGCTGCCAGCCTTTGATGGAAAATGCATTAGCGATTTGTAGTCAGATCAGTGAATCTCCCGGCACCCAGGGGCTATTAGGCAATAGACATGGTTAGAGAGGATATAGAATGAATTAAAACTCTGTGCCATGGCTTTTTAGGGCAGGAAATATGTAGTCATTCACCATCCTTTTCTTTCACATTAGGAATGTCAGAGCACAGCATGCCATTACTCGATTTTATTATTACAGCCCTTGGGAAGTATCAAGAATTGCTACCACTATTAGCTACTCAAAAGCACAGTTCCTCAGTGTGATGCCTTCAGTCTCAAAGCCTGTCATAATTCCATTGCTTTATGCCCCACTTCTAAGACAGATCTATTGGCAAAGCCGATAACTCTCAGCATCAAGTCAATACAATGTGCATATTTTCACTAATAACCAAGTGTCAGCAATCAGTGGGGTATGTCTCAAGATAGTCCCTCTGCCTCCCGCTTGTTTTTATGTATCATGCTACCTAAAGAACTACCCAAGACTTGAGCCTCAGTCTGACTAGAGCTGGGAGAGGCTCAGCTGTTTTGATTTGCAGGGGTTCATGCAAACATTTCCTTGGGTCTTACTCTACATGGCTTCTCCCCTTGGCTAGGTCTATACTGCAACGCTATTTCGGGATACCGGTGTATCCCAAAATAGCTATCCCGCATCTTCACAGCAAGCCCGTTATTTTGGGCTCACTACTCCGACATCCCTGTAAACCTTATTCTACAAGGAGTAAGGGACGTTTCGGAATAGCGGGTTATTTGGAAAATCAAATTATTAAATAAGCTATTTTGAAATAAGATCAAAATAAGATACGCAATTTGTGTAGCTCATATTGCGTGTCTTATTTGGGACTACAGTGCAGTGTTGATGTAGCCCTTGAGATTCACGTTAAAGGGATAGAGATGTAGCCGTGTTAGTCTGGGGTAGCTGAAGCAAAATGCAGGACAATGTAGCACTTTAAAGACTAACAAGATGGTTTATTAGATGATGAGCTTTCGTGGGCCAGACCCACTTTAAAGGGAGTGAGAATTATCTACAGGATCTTTAGTAAACTGAGTGGTTGGGAAAAAAGTACTATACATCAGATAATAATAATAATAATTTATAATAATAAATAAGCCTTTCATCTGAGGATCTCAAAAAATGTAGCAAGCGCTCAGTTGTAATGAAGACCACAACACCTCTCCCTGATAGGGAACTTTGTGTACTCATTTGACATGTGGAAAGACCGTGCTAGGGGAGGTTAAGGGACTTGCCCAAGATTATTCTGTGTGTTGGTGGCAAAGTAGAAAACAGACCCATGGGAATCTTGCCTCCCAGCTCTGTGCTGTAACTTAAAGGAACAGAGGTTTTAGGAGAAGGCCCAGTCCACAATCTTCACATTACCTAGCTACTCACACTGTAGGGGTACATCTAATTTTGACAGACCATAGACTGAGCTAAGATATTCCCTGTGGGTATGTCTACACTTGCAGCCTATTTCGGAATAGGGCTGCAAATGTAGGCATTCAGAATTGCAAATCAAGCCCGGGATTTAAATATCCCACACTTGATTTGCATCTTCCCAGCGGGGCTCCATTTTTTAAATTTACAAGCCCAGAGTAACTGCCTGTGTCTACATGCGGCAGTGAAACGGGCGTTCGAAATAAAGCCCTATTTCGAACTACCTGTTATTCCTCCTGCAATGAGACGCGGGCAGTTATTCCTAGCTTGTAAATTTCAAAAATGGCACCCGGCCGGGAAGATGCAAATCAAGTGCGGGATATTTAAATCCCGGGCTTGATTTGCAATTCCGAATGCCGAGATTTGCAGCCCTATTCTGAAATAGGCTGCAAGTGTAGACATACCCTGTAGTATTAATACAGTTATTATAGGCCTTCCTAAGATGGGATAATTGTATGCCATTGCTCTGGTAAACCTAAATCGCCATTAACACCTAAAATATTTTTATCTCAGCGTTGGTGCAAGGTGGGTGACAATACTTTTGTGAAAACACAGTACAGGTTGCTTTAGTCTGAAACTCACTGGTCTGACAAAATCTGTGGTCCACCGTGATTTTATTTAGCGGAATGTCCACTTATCATAGGTGTGGCCAAGTTTCTCGCTGTCCTATAAAGTTTGTTTTCGGCCACCAGTCCTGGCTTTCAGTGTTCTGTGCTGTTATTTAGCTCTAATTTGCCCCTAAATGTCTTCTAAGAGCACAGTAAACTGTGGAAGTGTTGGTAATGCTGCTAGTCAATATCAGTGTCCCAGGATTTGACAAATTCTCTGGTTCAGCACCAGTCAGGTCCTGAGAATGCCGGACTAGAGAGATTCAACCTATACAACACAGAATCAAATAACTAATCAATCACATTTTTACTGCACAAGCAATGACAATTGGATTTGGAAACCAAGCTAAAATGCAAATCTATACAGGAATAATATGTGAGGGCCTCTTTGAACTCTTGCTGAAAGAAAAATCCCTTTCTTCATACATTTGACACCATTTATCTCTTTATCGAAATCTGTTTGTGTCAGCTAAAAGTAATGAGGATTTGTGGGTGGCAGCATGTATATGACAGCAGAAGGGATTGTCCTCTTAAATGACTTGGATTTGTGAGAGTTTATTTGCTCAGGAATATCTGAGCACTTTCACAGACCAGCATTTCACACCTTCATAATCAGGGTCATCAATAAAGAGATGCTTTGCTGGTCTTCCTTTGGTAAATAAAAGCCATTCATCTTTGTGCTATGAAGAGGAGGTCCCTTCCTCTTGAAGGAGTGCAGGGGAATAGTTGTAGTTATCGTTTGGTTTGTGGGGAGAGGAATTGTACAAAGAATTTAAAGATGCGGGGCTGATATTCAGAATGAAGGGTTTCAGCATTTTCTGGGGATCACACCCCTTCATGATGGCACCCTACATTTTTAGTCATGTTTGAAAATGTAGGCCAAGAGGAACAATTCCTCCAGCACAATTCTGTTCCTAGTTTGCATGTGCAGTTCTACCGAGCGTGCAGATTAGGTTGTATCCCTTTTGCCAACCTTTTGTCTGTTTTGGCTATTTAGATTGTAAAGTCTTCAGGGCAGGCATGTTCTCTTATTCTCTAAAAACAATGAGTAGTTTTGTGGCATCTTAGGGTAAAAGAAAAAGAAAGAAAGAAAGAAAGAAAGAAAGAAAGAAAGAAAGAAAGAAAGAAAGAAAGAAAGAAAGAAAGAAAGAAAGAAAGAAAGAAAGAAAGAAAGAAAGAAAGAAAGAAAGAAAGAAAGAAAGAAAGAAAGAAACTGGCTTCCTCGTCCCTCTACATCCTCCAAATTATTTTACAGTTGTGTCGGTGGTGAAACTTTCACTTAAAGATACCACTTTCCTTCACCCACACACCCACCCTTATTCTTGCATGCCTGATGGTCTCACAGTCCCTAGGGATACAGAACATAAAATGTGTGACAAGAGTGTTTTTTCAGTACCAAAGCTCTTAGATCCAAGCGTTTCTAAGGTTAGAACTATCTACACAGTTACAAACATTTCAAGTAAGGAGTGGCTGCAAATGCTCCTCAAAGATCCACTTGAGACCGACCCAGGAATTGAGGAGTGAGTTACACTGTTCTACTGGTTACAGACCAGTGGCATAAAGGGAGCAGATAAAAACAAGCTCAAACTCTGAGAACATCTTGTGGTTTGCTATATTTACATCACTGGAATCAGTTATTTTGTTCTACTGTATGCGATAGAACAGATGAACCTAACCCAAAAATAATATTGAATCCAGCTGGTTCAATATCTCAGCATGCAAGTTAACTAGTGTACAGAGTCAGTGCTCTTCTGATCATTGCTTTGAATCTCAACCATGTATCACATGCCTGTAGTTTAAGTCCAACTGAACGGCTTGAAGCTGTACTTCCCAGTATCCTGACATGAAAAAATATCAGTGATAAATTTGTAGGAAAAACAACAAATAGCCAAGATTATGGACAGTTCCCATGGTGGCCTCTCACTCTCACCCTGATATACATGTGCATGTGTGCACACACACACGCAGAGAAATTAACAGCAAAGATTCAGAAAACCCTTAAGCATTTCTGGACCAAAAAAAACATTTTCAAAGGGGCCTCAATTGTTGCTTAAAGCCCAGATGTTGTTATATCCGCGTCTTCAGGGAGAAAGCCAGCAGAAGCAGAGATGATGAGAATTTTTCATGGCAGCTCAAAGACGTCCCTAAAGATCATGAGATGGAGAGGTTGAAAGCTCAGACACAAAGACTTTCTATATCCCAATGCACCCGTAAAAAGATATCTATTTATTAGAGGAAAATGGAGGGGCAGAGACAAGAACTGTAGGGAATTTAAGTGATCAAAAAACAAGTGCTTTCAATCAACTAGAGTGTTTATTATTGCTCTCTTAGGCTGCAGAAAGGAGCTGATCCAACTTTCATTGAAGTAAATTGAAGAAACTGCCTTTGACTTCAATGGGAGTTGGTTTGAATGCTGTAAGTGATCATAAACTATTTTTAAGCTGTGTGCCTTCCAATAACATTTTAAAGGCTGGCTGTACCGTAGAAAAACTTGGAAAGGGGAGAATTTTTACCCAGGCACTCTCAAATTACAACCACCACTAATCTCTAGAATTGTATGATCTAAAAATTGATCCTCCAAGAAAGTGTGTGTGTGTGTGTGTAATTTTTTTCAATAAAAATGGATTCTGATGATGAAATGTTACCCAAAGCAGATGCAGTACTTGATACTTATCCAATTAAAGAGGGAAAAGCAGACATAGTATCAGTTATAGGATGAGTTATGAGTGTCTAATTACAGGCAGCAGCATTCTTTTTTTTTAAAGTGACATTACATAAGGCACAGATTAAAGGTTTCCCGTGCTCCCTGCACTTTGGGGCTTCTGTAACTTCAAAGAAAAAGAATCTGCGTATTCCATGAACACAGAGCAAGAGTGAGCAAGGAGGCACTCAGGATCTAGTGAATTGGGGAGTACAAAGGAAAGAGCAAGCATGCAACTGCCACAGCATGTCTGCCTGTGATTGCAAGAGATCCATTGCCCTTTGGATATGCAACCAACAAGAGAGTGTAGTAACTCTAAACCTCCTTCATCTCCAAGAAGACAGAGCTGACTCCTGTACAAATCCCTCCAAGAATCAGTTAACCTTAATCTACTGAGTGATCCAGCTGATGCTAGAGTACATAGTTCCTGCAGAGAGACTCTCTAGTCACCATGGTGTCACCTCTGATACTGTGAATAAAAAGCAGGCATTTGCTACTCTAGTACAGGCTTGATAGCGGGGCCAGGCTCTTAACAGCTTCATTTTTTTCATGCGTAAAGGCTATGGAAGGGTTGCTACGTGTTCACGTCTTTAAATAGTCCGACCCTGAACTCTGAATTTGTACCACCACGATCTGCATGTGCAATTTTATTCATGCAAAAACTAGAAGCGAAGCATGGACTAAAAACCTGCCTGCAGCACCTCTAACACTTGGAAAAGCTAAATCAGGATCTGGGATTTGCAGCTCAAGCCTCTCTAGAGCAGTAGGACCCCAAACGGCATCACAACCCCATTTTAATGGGGTCCCCAGGGCTGACTTAGACTTGCCTTCAGCTCTGATTGGTGGAGCTCAGGTAACAGGTCTCCTGCCAAGGCTGTAGTCCTTGGCCTTTCTCCCCCACTCCATCCAGGTTGGAAGGGCTCGGGCGGGCTCATGCTTCAGTCCTTAGTAATTTTTGTTATCAGAAGAGGGTTGTGATCCAATGAAGTTTGAGAACTCCTGCTCCAGAGCAATTTGTGCTCAGGGCCATCCTTACCCATATGCAGAACTAACAGCTGCGTAGAGCACCCAAAAATGTGTCAGTGTCTGATGACATAGTCATCCTTGCCTATTTGCAGAATATGTAGCTGCATAGGGTACCTAATCATTTTGGTCTTAATGTCCATCCACCCGCCTCTTCCTCTCCTTAGTCTATGGCTCTGCTTCCCCAGGAGAGGATCTAGTTAACCAAAAAGTGACAAAGCCTGCCAGACCTATTAGCAGAACACTGAACCTGTGAAAGAGCCATTCAAGTCACAATGACGCCATTTAACAGGCATTTGTCAACCCCAGGTATAGATTGTCAGTTTCTGAATTAACTGTGTTAATCAACAGGACCTTAGTTTAAAATTCGCTTTAAAACTATTTCATTAGTGTGTTGCTGAAGATTATAAAATCACACTTCTAAAAAATCTAAATTGTAATTGATAAATATATCATTCCCACCCCCAACCTGACTGCCATTGGGCATAGGAGCACCAGTTTAATAGTCCTGCATAGGGTCCATAAACCCTAAGGATGGTCCTGTTTGCACAGCGAAACTCAACAGTTAGGCATCCATCTGCTCAGTTACAATAGGGAATGTCTACACTACCCCGCTATTTCGAACTAGCGGGGTAATGTAGGCATACCGCAATTGCAAATGAAGCCCAGGATTTGAATTTCCCAGGCTTCATTTGCATAAGCTGGGCGCCGCCATTTTTAAATCCCGGCTGGTTCGAACCCCATGCAGCGCGGCTACACGCGGCACGAACTAGGTAGTTCGAACTAGGCTTCCTAGTTCGAACTACCGTTACTCCTCATTCCACGAGGAGTAACGGTAGTTCGAACTAGGAAGCCTAGTTCAAACTACCTAGTTCGTGCCGCATGTAGCCGCGCTGCATGGGGTTCAAACCAGCCGGGATTTAAAAATGGCGGCGCCCGGCTTATGCAAATGAAGCCCGGGAAATTCAAATCCCGGGCTTCATTTGCAATTGCGGTATGCCTACATTACCCTCCTATTTCGAAATAGGAGGGTAGTGTAGACATACCCATAGACTCCTAATAGACTGTGCATGGAGAACCAGCTGCATGTGCAAATATAGGGCTCAAACTTAGATGGTCCTGAGTTCTCCTGCAGGGTGCTAGGCACTCTCAACTACCACTGAAGTCAATGAAGGTTGCTGGCACTCAGCACCATGTCAAATCAGACTGCAAGAGGCCATCTTGAAAACACAGCCCTCATTGGCTTGCATGCATTAGATCGGAAGCGCAGTGTTTGTGTGTCAACCTCGCACTGATATGCAAGAAATGTGCAGCAAGTGTCTTACCGCTTTTGCATCTTACACTAAATGACTGTTACATTTCTCAATATTATTTCTGAAGGCCTCTTCATACACCAGATGGCTGCAAAGTAACAAAATGATTGGCAGGTACACATATATAAATGTCATATGTTCCAACCGCTGCATTTCAACATATATAGTCTGCATAGCCAACAGTACCGCAGAACATAACACGAGAGGACAATGTGTGTGATTTCAGCCAAAGAAATGTGGAATCCAGGAAAATATGACTCTAAGCAAAGATACTTGGAGTACATAAATCAGCCCCTTCTAACAAAATATATGAACAGGTCCCAACGTCATAAGACAGCCTGCAGTATGTACCATAAATCTTCAATTAGAAACTGCAAGTTCTATCAAATTCGCTTCCCTCTGCAGCTTTAAACTGAACCAGCTTCAAAAATGAAGGCAGCTCCTATTTAAAAACTACACAATGTAGGTGAGATTACTAACTGCAGGCATTACCAACAGAAGGCAGCTCCTAAGTGAAGTTCTATGATATCTGCAGCATGCTGAAGGATTCATTTTCAAACTTAACCATTCTTTTTTTTTTTTTTACCAGTTCTAGCTGGAGGGGGCCCAGATGATTATACCTATGAGCCCTTGGTAATGTTGTGTAGTGCAGCTTAAACAATAAAAATAGCATTGGGATGTGCAAGTCATTTGCCCCTAGAGTCATGGGTGGTGGGTAAAGGCCCAGTTGAGAAGGCAAGTACAAGCCCCACCCCTTCCAAATGAAGCCACACCTCTTTCCCCAAGACCACACCCTTTCAATAACCCCACAGCCAATCCCTGCCCAACCCTGGCTGAGGGCCAGGACTGCCACACCACAGGCCCAGCCTTCCCCAATTGCCAGGGAGGTGGGCAGTGTAGTCAGTTTGGGGAAGGCAATGCCTTCCCCTACCTACATAATCCACTGTCCATGCCTAGATTACAGTATCCTGCTCTTGAGTTCTGATCATTGTGAGCCAAATCTTGATTCCACTGAGATCAGTGGCAAATTCCCATGGACTTCAATGGACCAGAATTTGGCCCAGGATTAGTTTTCATGCATTTTGGCAGAGATGAACATAGTTTTATAATGAACAATTCAGAAACTTTCCTGAGGAATTCAGTAATGAAAGATTGTCCAGCTGTCGGAAATGTAGCACTTTAGATACTTCATGAAGAGTAAAACCTTCCCTAATAAGACTTTCAGGCTGCACTTCATTCATTTGCTAGAGATCCAGGAAACATTTGAATCCATTTAGCACCAAATACTGCAAAAGGCTGAAATGTGGTTAGCATCATGTCATGAGCAAGGCAAAGTCTTAGACAAAATCCACTCCCTTCAGAATGTTCCGATCAATATTAGGGGTGTGAGAAGCAGCCACAAACCATCTGGCCTTTGTTAGCCGTGTTTTCAGCTTGACACACAAGAGGATAGAAGTCCCAAAGACACCCTATTATAGTCAAAGAATTCCACCAAAAGTCCGGTTAGTGGTTGAATGATCCCCAAAAGCTACCTGATAATGAAATTCACATGGTGGGTTGTGTTGACAGTGCTGCTAAACTGATATGTTTCAATGCAGTTTATGATGCTTTTTTCCCAGTTTAAATGTAATAATACAAACATTTCAATAAGTACTGTCAAATTCAAAGAGTCAATAAAATTATTCATTTTCTCCCACCTTTGCCCTCCCCACAAAGCTTAGCAACAACACGTCTATCTGTGTCTTCCTCTCACTGTAAAAAAGCCTTGTCCTTCAGCCACTACCAAATTATTTGTTCTCCAAATATATCAGATTCTGCCTTCATCAATTATGATTTCCAAAAGCACTGTAAATATTTCCTATAATAGAGGTAGCCCCCTCATCTACATTCCTTGACAGTGTGTCACATCATGCATGTTTGCTTATCAGGTCAAATGATAAACTTGATTCCTCTTTGTGCAGCCTTAACGTTCCCATTCCAAAAACTTGGCCTGGGATGGAACAAAAACTATTTTAGCCTTTGACTTGCAAGCTCCTACTGACTCCAATGGGAGTGCCACATGTGAAAGGTTTGCAAGTTGGGGTTCTAATCGACTTTAGTCTGTGAAAACAATAAAGTGGCCACACTTCCTGTAATCCTAAAAAGTGTTCCAGGGCTAAATTACAGTCAGACATATCCTTTCGCGGTAGTCAGGTGGGAATGCTGAGATTTATGTGGTGTCCTGAGAGAATAAACAGTTACTTTATCATAGACGTTTGCAGGGTTTGTTTTCTTTTGTGTTTTTCATGGAGCACAGTGGGATGGCTTTCTGATGCATCAGGGTTGTCTGAAAAATACCTCCTTGAATTTGCAAATCAAGAACATTATTTGGCATGTAAAGAGAAGGTGACAAACCTTGGCTCTTCCATGGGCAAAGCACATATAAGATTAAATGAATGGCAGTTCCAATGGCAGCTGAGTCAAGAAGGTCAATGTGTTTTTCACTGTGTTTGCTCCTTATTTTAGCTCCTTTCAAGGCTCTGTTCTCTGGCTGTTAAGCAGAAGCATAATTTCATGGTTAGAGCAGGGGACATGGGGTGTCATGGAAGTGGGAGTCAGCGAGTCAGGCATGAGCAGGGGCAGCCCGAGGCAGACTGCCGGCAGCTGGCACCCCAGGCGAAATGCATGATCATCGCCCCCACCTCCACAGCCCTCAATGGCGTGATGCCATCATTGGGTGCCCCGTTTAACGCAGCACCCTAGGCAACGGCCAAGTTGGCCTATACGCACGGGCTGCCCTGGGCATGAATACCCCAGAAGTTCTATGTGACTTGGATAAATCACATAATCTCAGTTTGTTGGCTGTAAAATGGAGCGAATGCCTCCCTGACAGAAGGCACAGATGCAGGATTTTAATTTCCTCACTGAGATCCTCATGACAAGCTCACAATGCTGCTTTTTTTCTTAGAGGAATTGTAGGATTGCTTGGCCATGCGCAATATGAACTCCATAGGCTTCATAGAGCTGGGTGGGACATAGGTTTCCTGTCCCATAAAAAGTTTTAAGATTTTGAAAAAAAAAATTCCCAACCCAAATCAAGATGAAAAGTCAAAATTTTGGAGAAAATAAGATAGAAAAATAAATTAGTTGGCTCAAATGAAATGTTTTGTTTCAATAACCTGGAAATATTTCATTTTGTTTCCAGCCTTTTTTTCATTTCAACAGATTTTTGCTATAATTATCTTACATTTTGAAACCCAAAAGCCCTTCTAAACTAGAACACTGGGATTTTTTGTTTTAAAAAAAAGGCAAAAATGTTGACAATATTGAAACTCTTATTTTTAGCTGATACTTCTCCATGGACAGTTTGTTTGAGGGATTGGCACTTTCCAAGGGCAAAAAAGTTTTGTCAGAAAATTTCTGGCCAGCTCTAATTACTACTGTTGCTAGTTGCCTCTGCAAAAGGACTAGAAAGGTACTAGAAGACCGTAGGTCAATGTCTTCACTCTTCATCTAACCAGCAGACCCAACAGAGCATAGAAACATAAAATACTAAAACTGGTTAGGACCTTGAGAGGTTATCAAGTTCAGCCCCCTGCCCTCCTAGCAGGACCAAGCACCCTAGATCATCCCTGACAGATGTTTACCTTGCCTGCTCTTCAATGATTCCACAACCTCCCCCAGACAATTTATTCCAGTGCTTAACCACCCTGACAATTAGGAAGTTTTTCCTAATGTCCAATCTAAACCTCCCTTGCTTCAGTTTAAACCCATTGCTTCTTGTCCTATCATCAGAGGTAAAGGAGAATAATTTTTCTCTGTTCTTCTTGTAAATACCCTTTTAGGTACTTGAAAGCTGTTATGTCCCCTCTCAGTCTTCCTCTTTTCCAAACTAATTCTTTCAGTCTTCCCTCATGGGTCATGTTTTCTAGACCTTTAATCATTTTTGTTGCCCTTCTCAGGACCTTCTCCATGAACAGTTTGTTTCAACAGACTGGCATTTTCCAATGGAAGAGAATGTACACTGCACCCTCTATAACAGTGGCAGAGCAATTGCATTGCTCAAGTACACAATATTTTCTTGTGGATTGTGGAGCTCCTCATGGACCCCAATGCAAGACTTGGCTTTACAATCTGGCAAATAGGGACTCTCGAACTAGTCAGGAAATGGTTTTCTTTGGTTGGTTTTCCCTGTGGACAATGTCTATGAAATTAAAAAAAATATTGTGAAAATTTGCTGTGGAAGATTTCCAGCTTTGCCAAAAGCCACACAAAAGACGTGATGGAGGAGGCCGCAGAAAACTGGAAACTTTTTCAGTTTTCAATTTTTTGCTGAAAAGTTGAAATTTTCCCGTGAAAGCAGATGCTATTCTTTAAAACAATTGAATGTAATAACCTCCCCCCACAAAATTCTATGGACTAAGAGCGGGAGTGCTTTTTTAGCAGCCCAAGGAGTCTCTCATTCCCTCGTCTAATTGGTGGTGCTTCTCTGTGAGTCACCTTAGCGTAGTCATGTTACTTATTCTGCACCTACACAAAGAGAACGCTGCCTTGTTGGGATGCAACGCACCTTGGCTTTGTTGGCAGTCTCAGCAGAGGTCACAGCTTGCCTGAGCCAGTCAGTCTGAACTCTTCTCTTATCCTAAAGGTGGTCCCACAGGTCAGAGTTGAGACATAGTGTGAGGAGACTGTTCTGTGGCAACACGGGCAGTTTATCAGTCAGTCTTCTTTCACAAGCTCTACATCCTCCCCAATGAACTCTCTTCCTCATTTTATCTTAACCACCAGTGAGAATCTCTGCAAATTGCCTGTGTCATTAGTTGTTTTATCTCTGACACTGGTCTCCTCAGCTCATCTCTCTTCCCACACAAAATGAACAGCCTGACAGCACAAAGCTAAATCAAGAAAAGAGCCAGAAATGATACATGCTAGTGGTGCCCAAGTGCACAAACAGCGAGAGCCTGAACTATGTCAAGTCATATCTGTTCGTTTTAGGGATGAGCTTTGATGCCCCAATAGGATACCTGAGGCGACACAGCACTTATGTGCTTCGTTATCTGTCAGAAATAGACTGGAAACTGATGATAGCAAAGGAGGTTGGGAAGAGTTTTGTTGACATTGCCAGTAAAAAGAGGTGAATAGAGATTCTCCTGGGTGGCCTTAGTGAAACACAGCACAGTGTGATTCCAAATAAAAGACAGTAGCTCGCTTCAGATAAACTGAACAGTAAATGTGAACAGAATCCAGATATGTGCTCAGTGCAAACCATTATACAGAGTCACCACAAGTTATAAAGGGAAGAGAAAATATCACTCAGTTAATACAAACTTCTAGCCCAGTAACATCTGCTTAAAAAAAATTAAAATGAGAAAAAGAACAGGGATATTCAGACTTACCTGAGGACTGGGAGCGGCTATTGTAACTCATACGTTTAAGTAGTGTATATATTTCACTATGATCAGCTGTGGAGCTGGGAAGTTATGGAGACAGTCCCTAGAGTGAATGGTTTGTTGTAGGAGTCCACAAACATGGGGTCCTGAGCCCCAAGGGGATCATCAAAAGATTCAGAGTAGGTTGCAACTATCCCATACCTGCTAACTGCTTTGCTTTGTTTTGAAATCCCAACCTTTTCTCTGTGGTAACATGGGGTCATGGTGTGGAAAAGATTGGAAAACCTGGGCTAGTCCCTTGCTCCTACTGTTTAGAAGATGCATCATCTGATGGTGAGTTGACAAACTCAACACATCTAACCCCATCACTCTTGAGCCATTGAGGCTTTGCCTATTTGCTGCAAGGTCAGGGCCAAACAACAGTATCTGCCCCAAAGTTTCCCATAAAAGAATCCTGTTTATGTTATCACTGCAGAGGGACTTTATTGACTGTCAGCTGAGTAGGCTGGGATTTGTTTTTACAGTAATCGCATCGCCCGGAGGGAACTGGGATGACTCACTGATAACAATATTTTAATACAGCATTTGGGATGGGCAGCAGTTTCACTGAGTCACAGGGCACCCAATCTGTTTTAAGGCTGAAAAAAGTTTGCAGCTGATAAGCTCTGGTGAAGCCATTTGACAAATGCTGCTGGGGCTTTGTGGGTCTTCTTTTGTCCTAGCACTCTTTAAGATCACTTCACCTTGGACATCTCCACAACCAGGGCATGGCCCAGTGATTAAGACATGAGATGATCAGGAAAGACTGCAAACACAAGCTTGGTAATAGCAAATAATACATAAATGGAGTGTGAGAAGTAAATACAACTGCCATCTCCAGCTGTGCCAGAGTTTACAGATTCCGAGGAGGGCCTCGCTGTCCTTCTGGCACCCCTGGTGTAGGGTCAGCCTCTCTTTCTCTCTGAAGACAGCAGCTGTTCTATTGATGCGAGTGGCAGAAACCACTCTGGAGCTAGGCTGTTGAGGAGGTCCACAGCAGGCTGGCTGAATTTGCAGCCAATAATAATATTACAGTACAATGGGGTGAGTTTGTCTTTCACAAGGTTCTCCTAGTAAGGCACATAACTCAGAATTAATGGAATGCAATAATTAATTTCACTTGTCAAGCCCGTGTTCCCATATCTTCTGGGGTGTTGCATCACACTGTGGCTTGGTTCAGGCAGAAATTCTTACGAAAGTTTACTATGAAAATGGCATGGCTATGAAATCTCTGGCTTTGAGGTATCTGCAGGGGGTATTTTAACTTCTGTTTTTTTTCTATTAATCAAATTAGCTTCTTCTCCAAAATACATCTCAAGTGTATTGAAAATCCAAGTAGGATGCTAGGAAATATTAAGAAAGGGATAGAAAATAAGACACAGAATATCTTACTGCCCCTGTATAAAAATATGGTATGCCCACATCTTGAATACTGTGTACAGATGTGGTCTCCTCACCTCAAAAAGATATTTTGGCCTTGGAAAGGGTTCAGAAAAGGGCAACTAAAATGTTTAGGGGTTTGGAACGGGTCCCATATGAAGAGAGGTTAAAGCAACTGTGACTTTTCAGTTAAGAAAAGAGGAGACTGAGGGGAGATATGATAGAGGAATATAAAATCATGAGTGGTGTGGAGAGTGCGGATAAAGAAAAGTTATTTATTAGTTCCCATAATAGAAGAACTAGAGGACACCAAATGAAATTAATGGGTATCAGGTTTAAAACTAATAAAAGAAAGTTCTTCTTCACACAGCGTGTAGTCAACCTGTGGAACTCCTTGCAAGAGGAGGCTAGGACTATAATAGAGTTTAAAGAGAAGCTGGATAAATTCATGGAGGTTAGGTCCATAGAAGGCTATTAGCCAGGGGATAGAAATGGTGTCCCTGGCCTCTGTTTGTCAGAGGCTGGAGAAGGATGGCAGGAGACAAATTGCTTGATCATTGTCTTCAGTCCACCCTCTCTGGGGCACCTGGTGCTGGCTACTGTCGGCAGACAGGCTACTGGGCTAGATAGACTTTTGGTCTGACCCAGTACGGCCGTTCTTATGTTCTTATGTTCTAAATTAGCATCTTCTCCAAAATACAACTCAAGTGTATTGAAAATCCACGTTGCAAAGCAACATTTCGTGTGCCATTGGGGGGAGGAGGCAGTTTGGGGAAACAGTAACTATTAGCTGAGTTTCTGCCCCATTCAACCAAATCCTTCCAAGATAAATATGCACATGATAAAAGCAATTAGTGCCCTTCCTTCACCAGTGTCTTACCTGAGCTAATGTAAATACCAGAGGAGGTCTTCATACTGGTGTATCAGAATGCCAGTCCCAGGCGAACATGGTGTTAACCTCAGCTCGTCTTTCCTAGTCTCCTTACACAAGTGTTGTGGGGAGGGAATATACATGGGATGCTGAGGCCAGAGAAGGAAGAAACTGCCTGCCTGTGAGGGACAGTGGAATTCAAGAGCTGTCGCCATTTTGGGTTTCTCTGCTGAGTCGTTCTAGCAGTTTTCAATGTTTTATACACGCCGAACGGCGTGCAGAACTTTTAAGCACTTAGGTCAAGCTCCAGAAATCAAACGTGGCCAAAATATCAATTGCACCCACAGCGGGAGCCAACAGCTTCCGCGGGTCCCCGGGCACGTCAGGGATGGGATCTCAGATGTTAGGGATGGGGTTAGGGGAGTCAGTCTTTAGTGCCACCCGGAGTGGAGTAGCAGTGGCTGCAGCCAGAAGCCCTAGGCCCTTTGAATCACCAGGCCCCAGGGTAACTGCCCCCATTGCCTCTCCCCGGTCAGCAGGCCTGTGAACCAATGGAATTTCAATCTTTAAAATATGGCAGAAGCAGTCCCTAAACCCACAGCTGTTAGTGAACTTGATGCACATCCTCCTACTGGGATGAACAGAAGCACCTGTAACAATGTGGCAAACCACTGCTTCCAAAAGGGCACCAGCTTTGCCACTGGAAGGCTCCGACCCCCAAAGGGATTTAGGAACCTAAATCTTGTTATAGGCATAAATGCAGTCCACACAACCTCTGCTTGGCCACCATCTAATCCCTGGAGGTGCCTAAATTCAATGTGCACCTTCCTTGTTTCCTTTGGTCATGCACTCTGCAGCGTTACTCCAGGCACCTCTTTCCTCCCTAAGCATGTCCACCGCCACCCCAGACACCTGCACCCCCAAGCAACTCAGGAGAGATAAGGGCTGGGCCACCTAAGCACTAGGCATACTGGGGCCACCACAGGCGAGTGCACACCGTAGTCAGGGGATCCCTGAGTGGATAAAGCAGGTGGGAGACAAGTGCATGGCCTCTCAACTGCCCCTGAGAGGGAACAAAGATTTGCACAGGGATCTGCTACCACTCAGGAGAGTGCCTGCATCACAGGTCTGTGGAATATCCTGCTGTGGGGCTCCCCCAATCTCTCCTGTTGAAATTCTTCTGATTTAATTAACTAAATATTAGTTGGGCCAATAAAAGAGCTAGAAAGACTCTAAAGCTCTAAAGGTTGGAACATTCCCCTGAGAAGCAGCAAATCCCTGTTCAAATCCATTCTCCCCCATCCCACCCCCTCCCCGAAGCAGGGAGACATGAACCAGGGGTTTCTGAGCTTCACACACACACTCAGGCTGTGTCTACATTGGCACCCCTTTCCGGAAAAGGGATGCTAATGAGACCAGTCGGAATTGCAAATGCCGCGGGGGATTTAAATATCCCCTACGGTGTTTGCATGAACATGGCTGCCGCTTTTTTCCGGCTCGGGGTTTTGCCGGAGAAAAGCACCAGTCTAGATGGGATCTTGCAGAAAATAAGCCTTTTTCCGGAAGATCCCTTATTCCTACTTTCAAGTAGGAAAGTAGGAATAAGGGATCTTTCGGAAAAGGGCTCATTTTCCGCAAGATCCCGTCTAGACTGGCGCTTTTCTCCGGCAAAACCCCGAGCCGGAAAAAAGCGGCAGCCATGTTCATGCAAACGCCGCAGGGGATATTTAAATCCCCCGTGGCATTTGCAATTCCGAAGTGTCTCATTAGCATCCCTTTTCTGCAAAAGGGTGCCAGTGTAGACACAGCCACCGAGTTCATTGATTGCTAGCAGAAATAGTTACCTACCTACTGCCCAGAGAGAAGCAGGGATTAGCATATACCTGTCTGGTCAGAGTCTTCCATTGGCTCCTAGCCTGCAGGCTTTGCTGGCTTGCATTCTTATGCCCCTGTCTCCCCATTCATTGTATAGGGAGTTTGATAGGGGTGGGGACTAGCCTAACTTGATGGATGACAGGTGTAGTCTTGTAATTTTTCCAGGTACCTGAAAGCTAGGCACCACCGTGTTCAGCATTGCAACACTGAAGTCCATTTGTGGATTCCACCTAAAAACCATGTTGAGACTTGGATGATTCATTCTCCCAGTGGCCTGTGTTGCTAGAAGTTTCTCTTCTGTAGCGCTACTCAACATTGCATTCTTAAGATACTGTATCAACAAAACGCTCCATGCAAGATACTCAAGACATTACACAAAGACACTAATTGCAGAATCACTGTGCCTATATCTACATCACAAGTTTTGCCAGAAGAGGCAATGAAAATAAAACGTGGATTAGCATTTTCTCGTGCTTCATTTGCATACTCTCTTCCAATCCGTTTTTGCGCAAGGGGTTTTTGAACAAAAACAAGCAGCATAGACATTTCCTTTTTCCACAAAAATGCCTTTTTGTGCAAGAGCCATACCAAACTTGCACAAAAAGGGTCTTTTGTGCAAAAAGGAAACATCCATACTGCTTGTTTTTGCGCAAAACCCCCGGTGCAAAAACGGATCGGAAGAGAGTATGCAAATAAAGCACGAGAAAATGCTAATCCGCACTTCATTTGCATTGCCTCCTCCGGCAACACTCATAGTGTAGACATAGCCTGAGAGTGCACTAGCTACCATTTCCCAGCCTGAGGACATAGCTTATTTTGGATCCACCAAAGACAGGCTCAGGGCAGTCTCTGGGATCGTAATAACCTAATTTCACCACTCACCTGTGCAATTCTACTCTCTTCCACCTGGGAACATAACTGCCATGGAACAGACATGGGGCTGGTTTGTATCATTTGCCCTGCACACTTCATTCCTGTCTTAAGCACATGCTTAAAGACTTTTTTCCTTTAGGCCCTGACTATACCTCATGTCAAGGGACAAAAAAAAAAAGTGCCTACATTTCACACAAACTAGGTGTCTCCTCACATTAACTGTTCATAACAATTTGTGTCTGAAGTAAAGGATAGCAAAACTAAGGCTATGGAGAGCATTGTATCTGTTGGTAAAAGAATGAATTGCATAAGATGTCAAGGGTATTGCAGGAATGACTTTTTTGTGCCCTTCATTTGTGCCTTGGCAGGTCTGAGAGGCATGAATGAAAGACCAAGTCCAGTCGGTCCCCCGAGATCTGGAACTTATGAGCAATAATACCTCTTTACAATACTCATTTGTGATATGAAATATCAAGCAAACCAAATGTACCAATGTCAGTTTGTGTTCTCTGCTGTTAAAAGTTTTCTGTATCCTTTTAATACATCTGTTTGGAAAGATCTGTACTGCATCCACTCTACTAATGTGAAATTGCATTTCCTTGCATTGATCCATTCCTCATTCTTGATTACTCTGGAGTAGAAATATAAAGAGGCACATTCAGACCTTGTCCACAGTACCACACAAAACTGACTATATAGAGTTGAAAGGCTAAGTACCACTAAGTTTTAATTCATGTTGTTTCATGTGATTTAAAACAAAATGCAGGACAATGTAGCACTTTAAAGACTAACAAGATGGTTTATTAGATGATGAGCTTTCGTGGGCCAGACCCACTTCCTCAGATCAAATAGTGGAAGAAAGTAGTCACAACCATATATACCAAAGGATACAATTTAAAAAAATGAACAAATATGAAAAGGACAAATCACATTGCAGAACAGAAGGAGGATGCGGGGGGGTGGGAAGGGGGAGGAAGGAAGGTAAGTGTCTGTGAATTGCTGATATTAAAGGTAGGGAGAGTGGGATGTTTGTGAGTTAATGGTATTACAGGTGATAATTGGGGAAACTGTCTTGATAATGGGTGAGAAAGTTCAAAGACTTGTTAAGTCCCTGGTGGTAAGTGTCGAATTTTAACATGAATGACAGTTCAGAGGATTCCCTTTCAAGTGCAGATGTAAAAGGTCTTTGTAGCAGAATGCAGGTGGCTAAGTCATTTAGAGAGTGTCCTTTCTGGTTAAAGTGGCAAGAAACTGTTTTCTCTTTGTGATCTTGTCTAATATCTGTTTTGTGGGCATTAATCCTTTGGCGAAGTGTCTGAGATGTTTGTCCAATGTACATAGCAGACGGACACTTTCGGCACATGATAGCGTAGATTATATTTCTGGATGCGCAGGAATATGTGTTCTTGATCTTATAACTCACTTGGTTAGGTCCAATAATGGTATCAGCAGAATGAATATGTGGACAAAGCTGGCAACGGGGTTTGTTGCAAGGGAAGGTACCAGGGTTGGTATTAGTGTGGTATGTCCTGTGGTGGTTGGTAAGAATCATCTTGAGGTTAGGTGGTTGTCTATAGGAGACTATGGGTCTGTCTCCCAGAGCCTCTTTGAGTATGGTATCCTGTTCCAATATAGGCTGTAGTTTCTTGATAATGTGTTGGACAGGTTTAAGTTGGGGGTTGTAGGTGATGACAAGTGGTGTTCTATTGTTGGTTTTCTTGGGTCTGTCTTGAAGTAGATGGTTTCTAGGTATTCGTCTGGCTCTTTCAATTTGCTTTTTTGTTTCTCTGGGTGGGTAGTTGAGATTTATAAATGCTTGGTAGAGATCCTGAAGCTTCTGGTCTCTGTCAGTGGGGTTAGAGCAGATGCGGTTGTATCGAAGGGCTTGGCTATAGACGATGGATCGTGTGGTGTGTTCTGGATGGGAGCTGGATGCATGTAGGTAACTGTATGAGTCAGTGGGTTTTCTGTAGAGAGTGGTGTCTAATTTTCCATTGTTGATTTGTACGGTGGTGTCCAGGAAGTGGATCTCTCGTGTAGAATGGTCCAGGCTGAGGTTGATGGTGGGGTGTAGGTTGTTGAAATCTCTGTGGAATATCTCTGTGGAAAATCTCTGTGGAAGTGGGTCTGGCCCACGAAAGCTCATCATCTAATAAACCATCTTGTTAGTCTTTAAAGTGCTACATTGTCCTGCATTTTGCTTCAACTACCCCAGACTAACACGGCTACATTTCTATCACTATTCTACATGCAAGGCACTACATTTAGCCGTTTGGAATGGAAATCCATCAACCATATGAAGAAACTCGCACAGATACAGACAGACATCATCTTTCTATCCAAGTGCAAGAAAATGGACATCGTACCCAAAGGACTGAAAGTGAACAATCCACTAAGATCAACATACTTCACTGACTACAGTGAAAGACTCTGCCTCACACTATCCAAGAAATTAAGAAACCACCTGATAAGTATTTTATACAAGAAACAGAAAACCATCAAGAATGACATTTCTAACTTAGATCGTCTCATCTCAAGACAAACATCCACACCGACTGACACCTTGCAAGACTTTTGTTCCACCAGACAAGAAATCTACTATACACACTTCTATTCCCTACAACAAAGAAAAGACAATAAATTTTCTAACCTGCTCCATACCACTGGCTACAACAGCAACTGCCTCAACCCACCGAATAATATTGTTAACCTCTCCAGCTACAAACTCAATCCAGCAGAAGAGTCTGTCTTGTCCCGGGGTCTCTCTTTCTGCCCCACGTCCCCCACAAACTGGATACAATTTTGTGGTGACCTTGAGGCTTTTTTTCGCCGCCTCCGTCTCCGAGAATATTTCCAAACCACCACTGAACATCAATCTGATCTACCAGATCCCCCCTACCAACACCAAAGGAAAAATAATTCTATATGGACTCCCCCTGACGGTCGGAATTACAATCTGGATTTCTATATACACAGCTTCCGCAACAACGCACAGACTGACATTATTCACAAACGACAACAAGCGACACACAATCTTAGCCGCGCTGAACACCATGCCATCCAGAGTCTCAAAAACAACCTGGACATTGTAATCAAACCAGCTGACAAAGGGGGTGCTGTGGTCATTATGAATAAGGCCGACTATAACCAGGAGGCAACCAGACAACTCTCGAACACCACATTTTACAAACCTCTCCCCTCTGATCCCACCTTGGACTACCAAAAGAAACTACACTGTCTCCTTAAAAGCCTCCCCACAGCTACTCGGGAACAAATCCTCACAGAATCACCTTCTGACCCCCGACCAGGATTGTTCTATCTACTTCCCAAGATCCATAAACCTGGGCACCCCGGACGTCCCATCATCTCTGGTATTGGCACGCTCACTACTGGTCTATCCAGCTATGTAGACACTCTTCTCAAACCCTTCGTAACCAATACCCCCAGCTATCTCCGAGACACTACTGACTTCCTAAGGAAATTACAAAACATCGATAACCTCCCCAATAATACCATCCTTGCCACCATGGATGTAGAAGCTCTATATACCAACATCCCACATGAAGACGGATTACAAGCAATTAGAAACACTATCCCAGAGGACACTACTGCCAACCTGATAGCAGACCTATGTAACTTTGTTCTCACCCACAATTATTTCCGGTTTGAGAACAACTTATACCTCCAGATCAGCGGCACAGCCATGGGTACACGCATGGCCCCACAGTATGCTAACATCTTTATGGCTGACCTAGAACAACGTTTCCTCAACTCCCGTCCCCTTTCACCCCTCCTCTACCTACGGTACATCGATGACATCTTTATGATCTGGACACATGGCCAAGAAACACTGGAGATATTCCACAGAGATTTCAACAACCTACACCCCACCATCAACCTCAGCCTGGACCATTCTACACGAGAGATCCACTTCCTGGACACCACCGTACAAATCAACAATGGAAAATTAGACACCACTCTCTACAGAAAACCCACTGACTCATACAGTTACCTACATGCATCCAGCTCCCATCCAGAACACACCACACGATCCATCGTCTATAGCCAAGCCCTTCGATACAACCGCATCTGCTCTAACCCCACTGACAGAGACCAGAAGCTTCAGGATCTCTACCAAGCATTTATAAATCTCAACTACCCACCCAGAGAAACAAAAAAGCAAATTGAAAGAGCCAGACGAATACCTAGAAACCATCTACTTCAAGACAGACCCAAGAAAACCAACAATAGAACACCACTTGTCATCACCTACAACCCCCAACTTAAACCTGTCCAACACATTATCAAGAAACTACAGCCTATATTGGAACAGGATACCATACTCAAAGAGGCTCTGGGAGACAGACCCATAGTCTCCTATAGACAACCACCTAACCTCAAGATGATTCTTACCAACCACCACAGGACATACCACACTAATACCAACCCTGGTACCTTCCCTTGCAACAAACCCCGTTGCCAGCTTTGTCCACATATTCATTCTGCTGATACCATTATTGGACCTAACCAAGTGAGTTATAAGATCAAGAACACATATTCCTGCGCATCCAGAAATATAATCTACGCTATCATGTGCCGAAAGTGTCCGTCTGCTATGTACATTGGACAAACATCTCAGACACTTCGCCAAAGGATTAATGCCCACAAAACAGATATTAGACAAGATCACAAAGAGAAAACAGTTTCTTGCCACTTTAACCAGAAAGGACACTCTCTAAATGACTTAGCCACCTGCATTCTGCTACAAAGACCTTTTACATCTGCACTTGAAAGGGAATCCTCTGAACTGTCATTCATGTTAAAATTCGACACTTACCACCAGGGACTTAACAAGTCTTTGAACTTTCTCACCCATTATCAAGACAGTTTCCCCAATTATCACCTGTAATACCATTAACTCACAAACATCCCACTCTCCCTACCTTTAATATCAGCAATTCACAGACACTTACCTTCCTTCCTCCCCCTTCCCACCCCCCCGCATCCTCCTTCTGTTCTGCAATGTGATTTGTCCTTTTCATATTTGTTCATTTTTTTAAATTGTATCCTTTGGTATATATGGTTGTGACTACTTTCTTCCACTATTTGATCTGAGGAAGTGGGTCTGGCCCACGAAAGCTCATCATCTAATAAACCATCTTGTTAGTCTTTAAAGTGCTACATTGTCCTGCATTTTGCTTCAACTACCCCAGACTAACACGGCTACATTTCTATCACTATTCTACATGTGATTTAGTGTGGCATATATTTCCTTCCAAAGAGATGCTATTTCAACATTTCCAGGGCCTACTTTGTTACTTGTGTTTATGTACCTATCACAAGGTATCTAATTTCTTTTAGGTACAGTTTATGGTATGAGCATTAAGGTGAATTTTTATTTGCCACTCTTAAAGGCTTTCAGGAACAGTTTATGATCTGAGCATAAAAGTGGATTTTTTTTGCCACTCTTAGGCTATGTCTACACTACAGCACTAATTCAAACTAACTTGGTTCGAATTAGTTAATTCGAACTAAGCTAATTCGAATTAGCGCATCTAGACTTAAAAACTAGTTCGAATTAGCGTTTTGCTAATTTGAACTAGCATGTCCACACTGAGTGGACCCTGAACTGAGGTTAAGGATGGCCGGAAGCAGGGCCGGAAGCAGTGCCTGCAGGGCATCAGGTTAGGACTTAGAGTGTGGAGCTGCTGCCTCACTCTAGCCGAGGGCTGTGCTTAAAGGGACCCGACCCCCAGCCCGGACAGACAGTTCTCAGGGATTTCCCGCTTGCAAAGCAGTCCTGGCTTGGAGTGCCCTGAGTGCCCACACTGGGCACATCACAGCACTCGGCCATCAGCCCGGCTGCACTTGCCGCAGGCTGCCATCCGGAGGGGGTCAATCAAGGGGCTTCAGGAGAGTTTCCACCCTGAGGAGCCCGCAGAGCCAGCCCAGTCCTCCCCATCGGGGGCTCGTACCCCATTCCTCCCTCACCTCCTTCCACTTACCCTCCCTAGCCCCCCCTTCCTGATGTACAAAATAAAGGACACGTGTGTTCAAAAATAGAAATTCTCTTTATTGAACAAAACTCGGGGAGACTGGGAAAAGGAGGTGGGAGAGGGGAAGAGAGAGGCTGGGAGAGGGGAGGGCAACTAAAATGATCAGGGGTTTGGAACAGGTCCCATATGAAGAGAGGCTAAAGAGACTGGGACTTCTCAGCTTAGAAAAGAGGAGATTGAGGGGGGATATGATAGAGGTCTATAAAAGCATGAGTGGTGTGGAGAGGGTGCATAAAGAAAAGTTCTTCATTAGTTCCCATAAAGAAGGACTAGAGGACACCAAATGAAAGGAATGGGTAGCAGGCTTCAAACTAGTAACAGAAAGTTCTTCTTCACAAAGCAAATAGTCAACCTGTGGAACTCCTTGCTGCAGGAGGCTGTGAAGGCTACAACTAGAACAGAGTTTAAAGAGAAGTTAGATAAATTCATGGAGGTTGGGTCCATGGAGTGGTATTAGCCAGGGGGTAGTAATGGTGTCCCTGGCCTCTGTTTGTGGAAGGCTGGAGATGGATGGCACGAGACAAATGGCTTGGTCATTGTCTTCGGACCATCCCCTCCAGGGTACCTAGTGCTGGCTGCTGTCGGCAGACAGGCTACTGGGCTAGATGGACCTTTGGTCTGACCCGGTACGGCCATTCTAAGCTCAGGGCTCAGGGTCAGAGGTCTCACTGGACCAGCTTGATTTTCATGCACACCTGCTCCTGGGTGGCCAGGCTGGCAGCTATCCTGCCCTAGATGGCCACTTTCCTGTGCCTTGTGCAGAGGTCGTGGATGAGGTCCACGATGTCTGCACTAGACCAGGCGGGCGCCCGCCTCTTGCGGACCTGGGCAGGCTCCCGGGAGCCACCAGCCTGGTCCCGGGAAGAGGCGGAGGGTTGGGTGGCAGCGGGTGGCCGGCTCGAGCCATGCCAGGTGCAGTCTGCTGGCTGGGTGCTGGTAGGCTTGCACCTGGCACGGGCACCGTAGCCAGCCCATGCCCCTTTAAGGGCTCCGGGGCTGGGAGGGGGGCAGAAGAGTTTCCCTGGTGGTGCCCAGAGTGGCCACCAGGGAAAGCTGGGGAGGGCTAGCCTCCCACTAGTTCGAATTAAGTGGCTACACAGCCCTTAATTCGAACTAGTTAATTCGAACTAGGCGTTAGTCCTCGTAGAATGAGGTTTACCTAGTTCGAATTAAGTTCAAACTAGCAGTTTGCATGTGTAGCGCCTATCAAAGTTAATTCAAACTAACGTCAGTTAGTTCGAATTAACTTTGTAGAGTAGACATACCCTAAAAGACTTGAGCTAATTATGTCCTGAGCCCAAGATCAGTGACATTGATATTCACCACTAAATGTTACAATAAAATAAATAAAAAATCCAGTCTCATCAAAACCATTTGATCTCTAAGGGAGTGTCTACACAGCAATAGCGTTATTTCAAAATTATTTCGAAATAACAGGAGGCTTATTCTAACATCTGTAAACCTCATTCTACGATGAATAAATCCTATTCCAAAATAGTTATTTTGAAATAGGGGCTGTGTAGACACTCCACGGCTGTTATTTTGAAATAGCCCCTCACCAGGGCTATTCTAACTTATTCCTCCCCAGTGCCTCTTGGGGTTCTAAATCAAAATAGCACAGCTACATTAGGAAGCCTGCCTTGGACTAATTTTGAGGCTTCCCTGCAGTGTAGATGTGCTATTTTGAAATAAGCTATTTCAGAATAACTATTCCGGAACAGTTTATTCCAAAATAAATGTGCAGTGGAGACATAGCCTCAAAGCCAATTTTAGTTCTTGAAAGACCAGTCTACATCTTGGGGTCATATTTATTTTGTTTTTTTTCTTAGTGAGATCAGTTAATGGAGCAGCCAGAGTTGCAAAATGTGGAATATTATTGAAAATTTATTCCACAATACCCAGACAAGATCTCACCTGTCACTTAGTAGTCAGTAATGGATGTATTTTAATAGCTTCTACTTTTACATATCTCTGGTTCATAACTCCCTTACTCTTACTACATGTCCCTGAATACATATCTGGTTTCCTACTTTCCTACTGAGCACTTTGGGGAGTTAAAAGTCAACTCCACTTCCTTGAGTTGCTGAAAGATTGGTTTCAGGTGCTGTAAGGGTTCTTCCCAGGCCTTACTAGAAATCAAGGCATCATCCTAATAGGTCACTGCATATTCGAAATATTTGCAATAGCAGAAGGTCACTTACTTGCTAGAACACTAAGGAGCCCCACGCCACCCACACAAGCCATAACCTGATCTCAAACCACCCAATGCGTGTTGAAAATTCTGCTCTGGGTTTAGAAGATTCAGTTATATATACCTGCCAATACCTATTACATAAATCCAAACAGTTTTCTTTTCACCATGCCTAACATCAACTAATACCCCATTCAGTCATGCAGCTTGTTGAAATAATGTGTTAACACCAGGATCTACAGCTTGTAAAACACTGAATGATCTACTCCCCAGTCTCTACTTGGCCATCTCAACGAAATATCCATCTTAAACTACACAGAGAGTTTGATCAGGAGCTAGTCCCCCAAATTCCTTGGCATGCTGCTTGCATTTATTTTAAGTCAAGCTTTCTTTATACATAATCAGTATCTCTCATGTGTACTGTCTTCTAGGTGCTCTGCGTAACCACCTGCGGGAACTGCTAGTGTGCGCCTGACCTGTATCCCACTGACATCAGCTGGAATGTTGCCACTGACTTCAATGGCAACAGCAGGACTGAAATCTTTCACAGGAGAATCTCCTTCAGTTCCCAAACAGGAGAGCTTTTGGACCATGGTTTCCATCCCTGTCAAGGATAGGCTCTTCATGTTGGGTCCAAGTTGGGATTCAGCTCCCTTGCCTTCTCCTAACTGTGACACCCCATGAAAAGAAAAATCTCAGAATATGTAGAAGCAGTGGCAGGCCTGCAGGGGGTGTTAATAAGACAAGGAAAGCCTACAAGAGCAGTTGGTACGATGTTTCAGGGGTGGGGAACTGTTTTTGGGTTGGGGGCTGCTGACCCACAGAAAAATCAGTGGGGAGGCCCCACACAAGTGAGAAGTAGAAACAGACAACCAAAGAACCAAACAAACCCTCACTCATGTGGCCCCCAAGTTGTTGGTTCTTGGTTCGGTAAAATGGCGGGAGTCCCAGAGGCTTAAGGCCAAATGCCCAGTGAAAACACTGAATGATGGCAAGACAACAAGTTTTAACAAAGAAGAAATGATTTATTAAACTGAACAACTTAAAATGAGCAATTACCCAATATTTGCCACAAAACAATTGAACCACAACAATTTCTAAAACTCTAAGTTACAGCTAAGTCAAATATATACACTTTTCAAAAACTGTTTCTTTAAGCACACTAACAATAGCAAAGGTAAAAGTTACAACTGAGCAATATATTTTCTAACCTGTCTCTTTTAAACCACTTAACAACAGTGAGGGTAAATTAAATACTTACAAACTCAGCAACAACAACAACACAAAGATATACAAGGAATCGGAGGGTGCTCGAGATTCGTACACCCCTTTTTAGATTCGGTGGGTGGGAGGCGGCCTTTGGGTGATCAGTCCTAAGCCAGACTCAGATTCTGTCTTCCAGTATTCCGGAGTCCGCTTCCAGCTTAGGGGTCAGGGGTTTTTATGTTATTGACTATTACCATATTTGGTATTGTTTGTGCTCTGGGAGTGGCATGGGTGTGGTCAGGGTTCGGTGTGATACCCACATATGGTGTTGAGTGCTGGACTCTGACAAGCTCCATTTTATTGGCAGATAAGCCTTGTTGCTATCCATGTGACGTGGTGAGGTTGCTGAGGTAGATCTCGGCTATGTGTGCGAGGCCTGACCAAGAGAACCCATACTTAAGGAGAAAGACACTCCCCACGTTCCCCTCCCACACCAGAGCCTAGGGGAGCCCAGGCTAGTACATTTTGTGTGCTCCAGCCCTGTGGGGAGGTGGTGGTGGGGGAAGCACCAGTGTGGGCTCCTTAATGCTGTGGGGGTGAGGAAGCCCTGAACCTTGGGAGCTGGATCTAGGCAAGCCAGGGGCCACATCCAGCCCCCGGGCCTTAGGTTCCCAACCCTTGGTTTATAACGTGATACCCCATTACAGAACCTCAGGTGGTGACGGTTTATGTGGTGGAAGATACCGGAGCTACCTTATCTTCCGCACATTCACCTGAGCTGAGTTGTGCTAATTTCTTAGAGTTAATGCAATTAATTGTTACTTTTCTAACTTTTCTCCCGATTCCTTCCTTTCACAGAGGCAGAGTCTTCAGCCTTTACTCACATTGAGTGGTGCAGACTTGGGCAAACAGTCCCACTGAGGTCAGGAGGACAGCTTGCGTGAGGGACACTCCTTGCAAGCTGCGCAGAATCTACTTGCTAATGCTGTGTAGTAGTGACTGCAGGCCAGGAACACAAGTTAGACACATTCAGAAATGGGTCGTTGTGTGTGTGCAGAGCCCTGAGTTGGGCTACAATGTTGAAAATGCAAGATGCATTCACCTTAAAGAGGGTAGAAGATGGCCCACGACTTTTTTTAGTCATGAAGAATTTTTCCTAGCTCAAGAGGCAGAGGGCTGCCACTTAGATTTAAGAATACTTGGTTCTGGTTTGAGAAGAGGCAAACGCTTAAGAGCAGTAACATAAAGAGCAATTGTTCTCCCATTTGAACTAATAAGAGTGTTGGTATTGGTTTCTGTGTGAGGAAGATCAGAGTCATAGGATGTAGATTTCCCCTGTACTGTAATGTGGCTTCAAAATGGATACTTTTGGGCTGACCATCACATCACAGAGTCATTCAGCTCTAGGAAAGGAAGGAGGATCAAATGATAAGGAGTTGTATTTGCCTGGAGCGTTAGAGACAAAGGGTCACTTTCCTACTGCACCACAGTCTTCTTGGATGTGTTACATAACCTCTCAATTCCCTATCTGTTAAATGTGGGTTATAACACTGCCTTAGGGGTGACCAGATAGTTCAGTGATGGGGGCTGTATAAATGCCTAGGACACAGACAGTCATCATGAACCTGAAACATACCAGCGGCATAAAGAGGGGTGTCAGGGGGCAGTTGCCCCCGGGTGCCATGCTGGGGCGAATGCAGGGAAAATGGTACAGGAGGGTCTGGGACCGCCTGGCCCTGCTGCAGCAACTGCGGCCACATCAGGCCTGCCCGCGCCATTCTCCCAGCGCTCACCCTAGCATGGTGCCTGGGGCCAACTGCCCCCTCCCCGGTCCCCTCCTCTCTATGCCACTGAAACATACTGTGAAGTATATAATACATTTTCTTATGTCACATCGTCCAAGAAGCAGCTTTCTCTCTGCAGAGGGGTGGGGAGGACGAGAGGTAGGGGACTTTCTAATCCATAGAAAGAACTAGAACTTCAGATAGTAGAGCAATTATTTTTCCTTCCAAAGCCCACAAGGAACTATTAACAGGTTATGTTATTTTGATAACTCCTAGACAAATAATGCAGGTTTGTCCACTGGGCATGTTAGCACTCCTGGGTGTTAGACAGTTGTCTGTACAGTGCATTAGTACATTCCAGCAGGGATGTAAATTCAAGTGCACTCCAGCATGTCGTATATTAACTATCTGTGTGACCCCTACAAGCATGTACTAAAAGTTCCTTAGTGTGCATTGACTTGGTGCAGTGGGGACGATGTCAACGTGCACTAGGGAACATTTAGTCCAACTAGTGTGCAATTACACACAAACTTGTGCAGTAACACATCATGTAGACAAACCCTGGTGAGGGTAGTATATTCCAATCGTGCAAGAACCTGATCTGCTTCACTTTAAGCTTTACATTTACATCCACTGTGCACTTCTTTATTTGTGAAGGTTCATCCATCATTAAAACTAGCCCTCTTCTTTACAACTTGCAGTCACTGTTGCTTCTTTGCACTGAATTTCACTTTACTACACATTCCACAGGAGTCACGTTAGCACATGTCCCTTAGCCTTGCTTCCCTCCACAAATGTACAATGGATATGGTTGCAGAAGCAAGGAGGATCCTGGGGACTTAGAGTCATTTAAATACAGCTTTCTGGCATGAGATCGCAGTGGCCGGCACCCAAACAAGAGCGAGGCCTCGTTGTGCTAGGAGCTGTACAAATACATCATTAGAGACAGTCCCTGCTCTGATGAATTTAGTCTAAATGTACAAGAGAAACAAAATGATGGAGGAAACGAGGCTGGGAAGTGGGAAGTGACTTGCTCACCAGTCATGTAGCAAGCCAGTCCTTCATTTTAGAATATAAAAAGTGCCCATCCAGAGATTCTGAGCACCTTGCTCCAGATTTAAAGTTACCAAACCAAAAGTCTGGTTCCATAAGCTCACAGCTTCTATCAATCATAACGGAATACCAACAGCCTCTTACGTGGGCTTACAGAGACTTCTGAACCTAGGGTGACCATATTTCCTTATGCTGAATATGGGACACCTGGTAAAATTGTTTCTGTTCGAGTTCAATGGCAAGCAATCAGAACTATGCAGTGCAAACGTGCAAATTAACATCAGGTTGACCGAGCCCCTGCTAAAAAGAAATACTGTGTAGCTGGAGTCTTTTTAGTTGCCTTCTTATCATTAAGGTTTGCTTGGGGACACGTTGCCTTGAGAAGACGCAGTGTCAGGCAATGGATCAAGGTATGGTGGAGCAGCAGGTGGCAGGGCAGGGGTGTGTGTGTGAAGGGGCACAGCAGGGAGAGGATAGTGAGAGAGGGAGGAAATAAAAGGCTGATGGGTGGACAGCAGAGGTGACACATAACCAGCCACTGCCTGCTCACACTCAAGTGCTGGCTGCAAAAGTGGGTGGGGTAAAGCCTGCTGGCAAAGAGCTGGTACACAACAGGGACTGCACTGAGGCTATGTCTAGACTGCAGGCTTCTTTCGGAAGAAGCTTTTTTTGGAAAAGATCTTCTGAAAAAACGTCTTCCAAAAGAGAGCGTCCAGACTGCCAACGTGCATCAAAAAAGCAATGTGCTTTTTCGAAAGAGCGTCCAGACTGAACGGATGCTCTCTCACATGTAAGCTGTGATTGCTATGGACAGAATGGCCACCAGGGCACCTGTGCTTTTTCCTCTTTCCTCTTCTTCCAAAAGAACTCCCTCTTCCTGGTGCGCACACGGCTTTTTGCGAAAGAGCTCTTTCACAAAAAGGCTTCTTCCTTGTAGAATGAGGATTACCAGTGCCAGACTCTGTTCTTTTGATTTTCTTGTGGAAGACCACAATTGCATCGTGGACATTCCTCAAGTTTTGTCGGAAAAACAGCCGTTTTTCTGACAAAACTCTGTAGTGTAGACATACCCTGAGGGACCAGCAGAGGAGCAGCCAGTCCTGCACAATGCCGCTTTGCACCCTTACACGCTCACTCACCAGACTCCCTCCTTCTGCTCACCACTGGTGGGTGGGCAGCTGGCAAGCAAGAATCCAGCCAGCAGTAGGATCCATCAGTACTGATGGGAGAGGAGAGAGAGAAACTATGGGACAATTTGCCCATTAAAAAAAAAAAAAGGAGGGACATCTGCAGGGGAGTTCAAATAAGCAACTGTCCCTTTAAAAAAAAGAACATCTGGTCACCCTGTCTGGATCCCCATCGAGGGGTCCTATCCACTGGACCACTCATGTTCAACAAATGAAAACTACATGAGACCACTTCAGCTTAGGATCAAATTAAAACCGTGATGACTGATTCATTATTTTCTGTTCACTTTATGTTCTTCTGATATCACAAAGCAGCTTGTATGCGAGCCAAGCACTTGTCAGGAAAATAACTGAAAGTCTCGCTTTTTACTCCTTTTACCGTGTCATTGAAAACAGGGGTGACACATGGCGGGCCTGAGGGGACACATGCTCCAAATGCCATGGGCAGGAAGGGCAAGAGGCCAGCTAGCCTCCAGCAGGGCCAGAGTCCCTGAGTCTCTGAGGGGATCTGTCCTCCCTCGCTCACCAGCAGCGGCAGAGCTGGCTAAGCAATGTGGCTTCAGTTCACTGGCCATGTCACACAGGGGAGGGGATGGGATCGCTCTGCCGCACCGATGAGAATTGGAGCGACATGGCCGGAGGAGAAGAGAGAGCCAGGGCCAAGTTGCTCCGCTTCCCCCGTAGCTTTGCTACCGGTGAGTGTGGAGGGGGCAGACTCCTGTTGCTAGCACCGGGGCTCTGCCCCCACTATTTCCCCAGGTCATAAAACTTGTGGGAACAGGTGGAGTGGAGCAAGGGCAGGAAAAAGGAGGGGAGGGGAGGAAATGGAGCAAGCGTGGGGAAGAGTCAAAGCAGGGAGAGAGGAAGAGAAAAGAGGCCTGGGTCAGAAGGGGGTTATCGTGGCTCTTCTCCTGGCTGGAGGTCCTCCTGGGCCCTCTTCACCAGTTGCCCATGACTGAAAAATTTTTCTTTCCAGCTGGAGCAGCCTTCCATGGCTCTGAAGAGGAAGGAGCGATGCAGTGAATAGGCATAAATTTCCTGATGCCTTAAGCAATTCCCTTTCACATTATGCATAGAAAACCAAAGCTTCAGCCCTATGCTATGCCAAAAAAAATCCCCCCTCCTTTTAGATGTATAAAGTTTGCCCAGCTTTAATTCACTGCCACCCAGGTTCACCCTACTGCTGGAAAACACCTCTCATTTTATTTCTCTGAAAAACTTGTGACGGTTTTGGCTGAGAGACCGGATTTTGGGGGGGGGAGAGTACTTTTATTCGTGGTTTATTGCCTTTAGAAAAACATACTTTAGTTATGAAGTATTCCCCCTTGAAAACTTACTTGACATTTTATCGAGAATAGTAACATTTTAAAAAAAGTTGGCCAAGCTACCTAATACCATAGCTGTTAAGCAAAGACATTTAGAAATATTAATACGTGGACAGGGATAGCTACCTTGATTGCCTTTATTTTATCCAGTAAAACATCTCTACTGACTAAGGGACTGATCCTGCAAAGACTGACACTCAGAGCAGATTTACCTTAATAAGAAATATTCCTCCTGCACAGAAGGCTTTTTAGCCACAGGGCCATAGTTTGATCTTTCTGCCTAGTCAAGTTGTTTGAGAGCCTCTCTGGGGTACTGAGATCACATGAGAGGAGTAAAAAGAAGCAAAGGTGGGTTTGAATTTTGTAGGTCATGTTTGCATAAAATGAGCCAAAGAAACTCTATCAGCTTCTTTGAGGGTCAAACAGTCTTCACATCCACCCGTGCAAACAACTTCATCAGAGAGGTACGAGAGCAGAAGCAAGCCCCATGTCTTCACAGTGTCAAAGAAGCTCAGCTTTCATCTATGTTCAGGGGCTGCAAGCAATTCCAGACTCTCTCTCCTGTGCCACAGGTTTTTTTCTCTGTCATAAACAGAGCAGGAAGATTACTACTGCAATAAAACTTCTGCCAGTGCACACTCACATCAAAATTAGTTTGCTTAGTTTTGCTTAACTGATTTAATTATTCACTGCAAATCTTTTGCTCTGGTCTAATCTCTCTATTTTACAATGTTATAGAGAAGATGGGGGCATAAGGGAAAGCATATCCTCATCTGGATTTATAACACTTGAAATCTGGCTTGAAGAGATTATGTCTCTGTGTATCCTGCTACACAAATCACTGTGGTACCTCGTCAAAACTTTTGCAGCTGGTCCACTTCTTTAAGAGGAATGAATCTGAATGCTGTGTCTGAACAAACCTGAGCCCTGGATAAGTTTGAACTCACATTGGAACATTTTGGTTTCTTTCTTTCTTTCTTTCTTTCTTGTAAACAAGTTGTAATAGAGCTTTAATTAATTGATGTGATGCAATAGATAATAATAATATCTTGCAGCTGTTAAGTAAACCCTTTTCTGCATTTATCCCAGAAGAATCCAAGAAGGCAGCTGCAATTTCATATTTTGAAACAGGGAAACACTGGGACTATGTTGCAATAATTTTATTGTAAATGCTAACAGGAAAGCCAGAAAAGTGAGAGTTAAGATCCACAAAAGAGGCTGCAGTGAGGCAAACTCCCTCAAGATAGCCTTTATCGTTATTAATAATTATTAAATTGCCTATAATTATTACTGAATGCCATGGAATCCCAGATATTACTTCACCATGAAAGACAATGCGACCTTTGCTATTGCTTTCAATGGGGGCACAGAGTGTGCTTATACACATTAACTTAAGATGGCTGTCCAGATGCCTGTTTGAAGTTGAGTTCCTCTGCTTAAAATGACACTCCAGTTTCAACTCATGCCATTAAGAGAGAGAGAGAGAGAAAGCAGCAGTAGTCAAGGATGAAATGTCAGTTTTAAAATTGGATTTCCTGGCTTTTCTTGGAGCATGTCCTAACTTTAATGTTAATGTTGCTGCTGGCATATATTCTCTTTGTGTTGAAAAACAAAACTAAACTAAACTAAAATGTCCTGGAGTGATGAGAATAGGTAACCTGTATTTAGGCTTCTATAAACACCCAGTTAGGGCCGGTTTGTTTTCAGATGAAAAGGCCAAAGGCTGCGTGTACATATCCACATTTCCATTGTACTCACAAAATGAGCATTTGCACGCACACACTGACTAACCCTATTAGATTTTTGGTTAAATAGAGAGGACGGAATTTATTAAAATTAAATCCTTTCACTGTTGAGCATAACAACAAAGGAGACATTATAAAAGATCCAAGGACACCCCCCCCCCCGAGCCATCCTTATGGTTTATAGCGCCTTACACTCAGGTGGGGGGACGACAACAGAGGAGCGGCTGCTCTGCGGGGGCAGGAGGCTTAGCAAGGCAAAGCCATATGGGCATGGAAATTGGGGGTGCTGCAGCACTTCTGCATTATGAACCTGGCAGAGGGGGAAGCTTTGCAATAGCGCATAAAAATATTGGATTTAAAGGCATCGATTCTGTTGCACAAGGAGCTCTCTCTTGCCTTCACTGTGCAGAAAGCAATGTCAGACACCTGCTGATTCTAATGCCTTCCAGTGTCTTAAACAGGCTTTTATTCTACAGGCCAAGATGCCCTCTGCCTACCAGGGAGTGCGCAGTTGGAGTGTATTCCAGCCATTGCCTTCAGCAGGAATTCCAGTTTTGGCCCCTCATCCTTCAAAATATTTACTCGTGTGTTTCACTTCAAGCACATGGGCAACACCACTGGCTTCAGGGGGGCTGCTCTCATAAAATTAAGCACACACAGAAGTGCTTGCGGGACTGGCACCAGAGAGCGGGGCCCAGCTGTGTGCAGGCAAGTGGGAAGCAGTGGTGTGAGACACCCCTGGTCTGCCACTCCCTTCCCCTGTCTTCTTCCCAGGAGCTGCCAGCAACAGTGCACACCGGGGGCTATCCATGTGCTGTCCCATTAAGCTGCCTGCCTCACCTGGCTTCCTGCCTGTTACTGTGGTGTGCGGGGTGGCCAGCAGCAGCCTAGAGCAGGAACCCTGGGAGCTGGCAGGAGCCCGGCTGCCAGAGTGTACTGCAAGCTGTGCCATGCACCTCCACCTACATCAGAGCACCCGAGCAGGGCATAGCAACTTACTTTCACCTCTGGCTCAGCTGCAGCCAAGTTGCCCTGTCTGTACCACAAGTCTGTCTACTGAGATGGGAAGCTCCTTCTTAGCTGTTTTGTATAACTGGAGTTAGTTGAAAGACTCCTACTAATTTAACAGACTTTAACTCAAATCCTTTAGCCATCCACACTGCTCAACTGGAATGTGTGAACGGCTTACTGGGAACTGATTCAAAATCTGTTGAAGTCAGTGGGCGTCTTTCCATTGACAAACATTCAAACAGATTCCTGTCTTTGGAGTTGGTTTGATCTATTTCTGCCTTTGCAATGTTACTGTATGGTACTTGCTTTTTAAGTAAACTTTCTAGCATAAGACTCGACAAACAGGACATTTTAGTACTGCAATCTCAATGCGCTTCTGGTCTCAGAACCTGCTTAATTTTTAACTTTTGATGGTCTAATTGATTTTGCTTTTGATTTGACTCTACTTCAGCCTTTCGCCCTGAAGGAGAAGGGAAGTTGCAAAAAGTTTTGCAGTCATTTTTACTGGAGCCTAAGGAATAAAGTCATTGGATGTATCATGTTACATTGCCCATTTCATGGAGAACAAGACAGGTATTATTAAGTGTGCTGATGAATCCAAACGTTTTATAGGGACTAACTTCAAACAAAGTAACCCAGATGTTTTAATGATGAGATTGTTATCTGGCTAGAATGCATTTAAATGTTTATTTTACAATTCACTGGCCAAATCATAAAAGGACCATAAACCTCAAAAGGAAAAATGAAGGTTAATGGGTTAGAAATCAGCCACAGAATTTTATGGTTCAGGAATTAGTAAATTTTTATTTTCCTTTAGGTGCTTTAGAAGGCAGGTTGGTTAGAGGTCATGGTCATGTTACTGTACTGTAATGGCTTTTCAACAGTCCCATAACACAGAGGAAGAAAGATATTTCCAAGAAACTTGGGATGTCACATAAATGAAAGGAAGACAGTGCTAATTAATATCACCAACAAGAGCTGTATTGTCATTTTCCCCCGAAGATACAATACTTGATTTATACTGTCTTAAAAACACATTGTTCTTTGAAGTCTTTAGCACAGAGCAAAGGTAGACTACAGCTGGCAATGGAAGAAAAATAAATAAACCCTTTCCTATGTATCTAGTCTTCATATAGGTTTTACTGATGGCTTTGTCCTGAGGTCCCATCTGCTCTGAGCAGTTACATTTCCCTGTTGTTCCTCTGTGATTGTTGTGTTTATTTTACAAGTTGTGCTTGGAATGTTGCATGGAATTCTTTTGGCTGGTCTTGCCTATGATTTACAGTTGTTATAAACATTCCAAAGTATACATGTAAGTCAAATGATACAATAATATTATAAAGTTAGAATTCTGGTATAAATGTGTCATTAGTTTGAAAATTCATTTGCCTGCCCCCTCCCATGATACCTGGTGATGCTGAACAGAATCAACTCTCTGAAAAAGCAAAAAAGATGTATGTATCATTTTCGAGAGGTGTGTCTCCCAAAAGTAAAATATTGTAGCTTCTTTCTGATCTGAGCACCTACTCAAAGTTCGGGGCCCTACTCACGTTCCAGTTGGAGCAGAAATGGATGATAGTGTTGTCAGCTAAAGAATCTGTTGCTTCCAATTTGATTCCTTCTGTGTTCAGAGACACAGGGCTGTGTACACCTTATGGCTGTGTCTACATTGGCACGATCTTGTGCCAAAGCGGACGCTTTTGCGCAAAAACATGCTGTCTGTCTACACTGGCGGGGAGTTCTTGCGCAAGAACACTGACGTTCTAATGTGTGAAATCAGTGCTTCTTGTGCAAGAACTATGATGCTCCCGCTTAGGAATAAGCCCTCTTGTGCAACTGTTCTTGCGCAAGAGGCCAGTGTAGACAGGCAACATGAATTTCTTGCGCAAGAAAGCCCGATGGCTAAAAAAATGGCCATCGGAGCTTTCTTGTGCAAGAGAGTGTCTACACTGGCACAGATGCTCTTGCGCAAAAGCACATCTCTTGCGCAAAGGCACATGTCAGTGTAGACATTCTCTTGTGCAAATACTTTAACACAAGAACTCTTGCATTAAAGAGTATTTGTGCAAGATCATGCCAATTTAGACGTAGCCTATAAGTAAACAAAGCTGCATAAAAGAATTACCTGACTAAGAGCACTCATTTCAGCCTGCACCTCCATCCCCATTACCTCCTACCAAGTTTGGCTCCTTCAGGCTGTTTCTCTCGTCCTTTCTTGTCTGCCCTCCATTTCTGTGTGATCACTCTTCTCTCACATGCACACACACCACTACTCAAAACAATCCTCAGTCAAAAGTCTTGGGGGAGGGGAGGACCATGCACACCGTTTGTTTTAGGTGTGGCTTATGCTTACAGTTAGGTTAACAGAAGGGTGATTTCACATCTACCATTTCATTTGGGTTTCCTCTCAGTCAAAAAAACAATGTTTCACCTAGCTCATAACAATAGTGTGGAGCAGAGAACAGAAAATCAACCAACCCGTTTATTGAGCCTTTGCAAAGATCAGTCTTTCTTTGAAAGCTTTGTGTTTTTTTGTCATTTTTATGGAAAAACACAGAGAGGAGGAAAAAACATCCAATCCTCTTGCACAGAGCCAAACTATGTTCTCAGTTACATGAATACAGTCTCACAGGGCCCGATTCTTCCCTCAGTACATCTGTGCCACTCATTTGAAATCAGCATGGGAACCATACAAGGTGCTGAGAGCTACAGAATTGGGCCACTTGACCGTGTGATTTACCTTGATGTTTTTTCATCAGGGTATTTCATATCTTGTTTATTGTGACAATTAAAGGATCAATCAACTCCATCCCCAGCCACGTCTTTGAAAAATGTTTACATTTGCTAGGTATGCAGGGATAAACTGGGCTGGAAGTTTCAAAGACGCCTACAGGAGTTAGACACCAAACTTCCACTGAAAATCTCTTAGGCTTCTTTGAAAAGTCCAGCTGTGATCACCATGCTTTACTGAACCATTCAAATGCTGAATTTGTATTTACTAGCTGTGACTTTTCTCATGGACATCATGAAAAGTCACAGCATAAAAAAACTCTCCTTCTCCTACGCCTTGCATACCCTGTTCACGTACGGATATCTGTCATCTCAAATGCCTTTCAAATTGTAATTAGTTAAGCTATACAATACCCCTGTAAGGAAGTATTATTAATCCAGTTCCTTAGGCAGGGAATCCAAGAAACAGATATTCAGTGTGTTGCCCAAGGTGAAATACTGAGTCAGTGATACTATTAGGACTAGAATCCAGAATGCTGGATTTCTATTCTGAGGCTCTAAATACTCAATTATAAGATATGCTAGTAGGGCTTCACTTAATTCACAATTCCCTGCGATGCTCATCACCTTAATTTCAAATGGCTTTAGGACTCATGTTTCCGCTCCTTCTCCCACACTTCCCCCAGCTGAGCAAGTGTTCTGATGACTGTGACCTATTGCTATTTTCTGAACCCAACTCTTCTGAATGGCCTTTAAATGTGCACCTGCCAGCCAACCCACTTCAGAATGTATTTTGGCAGTTTACAGTTGAGAGTAGGGATGTTAAGGACTAGCTGACTAGTCGACTATCCAATAAGCAAATGTTTAACAAATTGTCGACAGGATAGTCAACTAGTCACTTCTCTCCCCTTCCCCCCAACCTTGTGGCCGTTATCAGATAGAGGCAGCAAGGAGGGGGGAACCCAGGCTCCGCGCTGCGCTGCCCCTTTTAAACACCGCTGTGCAGAGCCTGGGATCAGCTGTGTAGCACTGCCCCTCTGAAAAGCTGCCACAGCATTTCAAAGCCATTGGGTGGAGCCCGGGATCAGCTGGGGAGTCCCCAGCTGATCCGGGGTTCCATGCAGTGTTGCCCCTTTGAAACACCGCCTGGCATTTCAAAGGGGCAGTGCTGCCCTATCAACTAATCAAATGATGCAAAAATGCATCAACTACTCGATTAGTCAATTACACGATACTTAACATCCTTAGTCGAGAGGGGCTGGAACTGGGGCCTTTTATGCTCAGTTGGCTCTGGATCCAAACCAACCATGGTTTTGTCTTTTAAAAACAAAAACTGGGTTGATAAGGTTTTTCAAAGCCACTGCTGATTTTGCCTCACCTCTCTTTAAAAACAGAAGTGAACCACTATCAGAGCTATTTATCCAAACACCAAGTTATGAGAGAGTAGGTAAAGTGGAATCAGGTCAGGACCTCCACAGGTTATATTTTTCAAAGAGTAATCAGTGATATTTTTCATAAAACCAATCTCGATAACTTTTGTCCATCCACAATGTATGGCTCATTTGTTACAAATAATGAACTAAAATTCTATGAGAGAATTTCAGGAAAACCAATGAAACTTCTGGGAGTCCTGCACATTTCAGGATCAGGGCCTAAATCTGAAATATTTATCAAAAGCATCATGAGACAGCTGCCTTTTGACAGAGACAGAGCTAATATATATGGCGTCTCCATCTCCGCTATGCTGTATTGAAGAATCCATAAGGGATACTTGTCCTCTAAATAAAATATATCAAATTTATTGTTTAATAAACAAGACTCTAGGCTGACCTCTATCTTTGCTTTATTTGTGTTACTCATGCTGTGTGTCTTTGTTTAATCTCATATGTTTTGAGTTGGGAAGAATGCCTGGTAGACCTCTGACTTTATCCTAACACATTCACCACCCAGAGTTATCCTGAACAAACTGGTTAAAGA
Organism: Pelodiscus sinensis; assembly: GCF_052426305.1. Taxonomy (NCBI): domain Eukaryota; kingdom Metazoa; phylum Chordata; order Testudines; family Trionychidae; genus Pelodiscus; species Pelodiscus sinensis. Next base: position 15,229,776 of record NC_143068.1, on the reverse strand, counting down.
AATTGCAAAAGCCCTCAGGAGAGCAGACTGTATGGAAAACATTATGGTGAGGATTAACTAAAACACATGGTACCATATTTCCTGAAAGTTTCACAGTCTGATTGAAGCTACTTGTTTAGCAGTTCTATGGACAACTCAGCTCAGCCTATCCAGAACTGTTTGAACCACTCTGAATATTTAAAAACCTTTCCAGCCTCCCATTAGCTAATAGTTAATTATGCAGTAACTCCATACACAGCTGTAGAAAAATTTATTTCCTTGCCAGAAATTTATAAGAATAATGTCAGAATTCAAAAAAATATTAGTAACTACAGATGTACCTGGCATTGCTCAGGTCCTTAAGTGTAGTAATTAAAAAAAATTAAAAGGAAAATGTATCCGCTTTATTTAAATGATGGCATTGGGGCAGGCGGTTGGGTGGGGGCGGGGGGGCTCAGGACAAGGGGGGGTGCAGAAGTCAGGGAGGGGGCTGGGAGGTATGGGGGAAATAAGGGCAGGAGTTGGGGGGTGCCAGAGTCAGGACAAGGGGTGAGGGACTCAGGGCACAGGTTTAGTGTGGAGGGAGGAGCTCAGGGAAGGGGGTGGGGGTGCCGAAGTGAGGACATGGTGTGGGAGGTGCAGGAGTCAGGGCAGGAGGGCAGAGCACTGGGAGGGGGGTGAGCTTATCAGGGCTGCTCAGAGCAGCAAGGGTGGCGTTGCTGTGGCAGTGGCTCCCCCAGGGGCCGGGGCTGCACTCTCCAGCCAGCGGCTTCTCCTGCAGGGCCAGTGCTGCGTGCACAGGCCCCAGCCTGCAGTCTGTTGCTGGGGGGAAGGACGACAGACTCCAGGGGTAGCCCTGGCCTCCAACACTATCCCCCACCCGCAGCCTGCAGGCTGTCTGTGGGGGATAAGTTTGGGGGGCTGCACCCAGGCTACAGTGACCTCACCATGGCCTGCAGGCTCTCCACAGGGGGGCAGGATTCAGGGGCTGTCCCCAGCCTGCAGCAGCCTCCCCACGACCTGCAGCCTTTACACTGTAGGGAGGCAGACTCCAGGGGCTGTCCTTGGCCTGCAGTACCCCAACCCCCATGACCTGCAGGCTGTCCAGGGCCAGGCTATGGTTCCCAGCCCTGGCCTTTCTTGGGTGGGCCTTCTGGGTGAGGCTGGAGGGTCCCAAGTGGAAGAAGGGGACATGGAGTTGGGGGGGCACTGTTTTGGGGCAGCAGGGCCATTTACCTGCTCAGTTGCAGAGTCCTGTCTCCAGCTGGCTAGTTTCTTGCTGGTGCAGCTGCCCCCAGAGGACATTCTGCAGTACAGCTCTCCCCTGTGGGTTCGCTGCTCCCAGTGACCACCTTCAGGGTCACACCTTCTCTCCTTGCCTCTCCCTGGAAAACAGTCTCATTCCTGGCACTTCCCATTTTCCTGGAACAACTAAACCCTGACCTTGCTTTAAGTTAGGAGAAAAGGAAGCTACCTACCAAATTTGAAGGCCTAATTCTTACCATTTAGGAGGAATTCTTGAACAAATGGACTCAGACACACAGACAGACGCAGTTTAAGATATATGTAGAGAGATTTAATCCCCTTTTTTTACAACTAAACATAACAAAGAATGCTCAGTTAGCACTTAGCTCAAACAAGGCAACCACAGAGCAGATTCAGTTTTCTTTGTTGCAATATGAAAATGTTTTACAATGGCTCATAACTCATGCATGAAACACTGACAGTGGTAATGTCAACTCCCACCTTTCATGCTGTGCTTAAAAATATGGTTTGTTTATGTACTACATGGGCTGTGATCAGATTTACCTTTGAACACATGCAGCACAAGCATAAAGTTTAAAGACTATCTTCTGAAAAAGGACCCTAATAACATAGGGTATGTCTACACTAGCTCGTTAGTTCGAGCTAGGTAGGCAAATGAGGGCAACCGGAGTTGCAAATGAAGCCCGGGATTTAAATATCCCAGACTTCATTTGCATGTTCCTGGGCACCGCCATTTTTAAATCCCCCTTAGTCTGAACTCCGTGCCCACGGCTACACGCGGCACAGAGTAGGTAGTTCAAATTAGAGATCCTAATCGTGGAATGAGGAGTACCGGTAGTTCAAATTAGGATCTCTAATTCGAACTACCTACCCCGTGCTGCGTGTAGCCACGGGCATGGAGTTCGGACTAAGGGGGATTTAAAAATGGCGGCGCCTGGAAACATGCAAATGAAGCCCAAGATATTTAAATCCCGGGCTTCATTTGCAACTCCAGTTGCCCTCATTTGCCTACCTAGCTCGAACTAATGAGCTAGTGTAGACATACCCATAGAAAACTCTCCTTGTCCTTACAATTATTATTTTCAAATTTCATTTATTTTTGTTCATAGACTGGGCCAAATTTATCCATTGTGTAACTCCATAAAATTAACTGAAAGTTTGGTGCTTGGGATTTGCATATCACATTAACCTCTCTCTGCCCTCCTAAAGATTATCCTTCACAGAATGTTCTATAAGCCAACAAGATGGACGAATAGATGTAGCAGATTTACAACCTGCTTATTTTATATGGTGTTGACTGATCTTTGGCCCCATCAGTTAGAGACAGTTCAGAATCTCACCTTTCACTTTCTAAAAAAGATAATTTCTAGCTTTCATGATGGCATAGAAAAGCTGAGAAATGTACCCAGGTGCACCCTAAAAGTTCAAAAAAATGGCAAATAAAAAGAACCCAAAATATATTTTTCAGAGCAAAACAAAACATGATTTTTAAGCCTATCTCATGGGGTTTGGCTGCTGGCTCATGATTTTGTAATGTTTGTGGTTGGCAATAACATTTGCACTTGGACTTGATTATATTGATCTTAATTTAACATCTTTAAAACGGTAAAATAAAACTATTAATTACACTGTGTCCTTCAACAATAAGCTCTTGTTTTTCTTTTACATCCTATGTTGGAGTAATATATTTCAGGCTAAAACCATTTTTCACAGTGGATCCAAGCACAACATATTTGCTGACTATAAAAATGATTCTGCATTTCAGTGAGAGATTTTTTTGTTCTTAGCATAAAAGATATGATATCAACCTAAGGCACTGGCCAACACCCTCTAAACTTTTGCTCTGTTATAAGATGCTGGCAGTGTTGTCTTACCTTTATTGATTCTCAGAGGGGTAGCTGTGTTAGTCTGTAACTGTAAAAACAACGGGTACTGTCCTGTGGCACCTTAAAGACAAACTAAAGATACATAGAAAATCATGAGCTTTTGTGGGTAAAACCCACTTCATCAGATAATTGGAGTGGAAATAACTTATTTATTGAGCAGTTCATGTGCAGAACCTAACAGTTATATTGTCTAGTGAATTATGCCTTGGAATAGAGCCAGGACTATGGAATCTGTGGGCCCATGAAGTTTTCAGCCATATCAAGGTCAAGTGGTTCAGACATTCTGTAAGTAGCACTGGGGCTCTTTGCATTGCAAATGGCCGTGCTGTGTAACTTCCTTTGTTATTAGTGGCTAGCTTATTCCTCCACCCTTATCTATACCCACTCCCATGCTGCCTTCAAATTGTGCCTAGCAAGCAGCCCAAACACACCCATGCTGAGGCCCACCACCCTGCCCTTTGAATTTTTTATGAGCAAAGCAAACCTTATGCCTCAGACGTCACTGCTCATAATAGCAAGAAAGAATTCTCAGCGACATCATACCAGGGGGCAGCAGGGATGTCTTAAGGCATCAAGAGTTCTATTTTGGGGGTGCCATAAAGGAGCCAATAAAGCCATGAGCTCTGCATTTAGGAACCAATAGAAACAGCCCAATGAAATCTATGGGAGCTTCTCCATTTATTTCAATGGGCTTTAGATCATACCCTTATAACACCGGTCCTGAACCTATAGACAAGACTTATGGTATTGGCCTTGATTTAACAGAAAACCAAACCAATACAGCGTATTTCCCCCTTCCATTTATCAGCATAACCCCTTCAATATCAGAGCTCCATACCTATGAGCCTGATCCTGGGAACAAGTATAATGAAGAGTGTATAAGGGAGTTTAGCACAGAGCTAGGAGCCAAAGAACAATGGTCTTTTATAAATGGACCTATTATGAGGAAATTCTGCATATTATATTCTTAATCACACAGTGGGTTATCCACATGCTAAGTGTTGTGTTCTCCTCTTATCCCATAAAGTACATTTACATGAGAGTAAGGAAGAAATAAGACATTTTATAAGAATATTTCCTAGGCTCTGTGAACAAAGATGTCTTGATTTAAAGCAGTCAAGGGCCCAGCAGGAGGAAATAGTTCATATTATATGTGTAAAGAGAAAAATGACTCCATCAACCAGTCCATCAGGTTTTCTAAACAGAGCTAGTACTACATATAGTAAAGCCGTGTGAACAATTGAATCTACCAAACAAAGGGCCAGGAAAAGTGGCTAGAGGTTTGCACACATTTTATGTGCGCATTTAAGTAAGCACCTACTTAAAAATGTGCAGCTAGTAGATAGAGGAATTTGATGCGTGCACACAAATACACAACTAATTCCATTGCATTGAGTGCTATGATTGTAAGGTAGAACTTTTGGGGCTCAGCTAGACTGGGTACAGTCCATATCCATAGTTCTTGCTCTGAGGAGCTTGCAAGCTAAGCCTGGTATTTCTAAATAAACCTAAACTTAGATGCCCAAACTTCATTGATAAGCTGCAGGATTTGTCCACCTTTCATATCTAAATAGACAAGATGGAAAAAGGAAATCCCCATTTTATGGAGGGGAAATTAAGGCACAGCGGGATTAAATGATTTGCCTAATGTCACACAGCAAAGCTGCAGCAGAGGTAGGAATCCATCCCACATTTCCTGAAACTGAGTCTTGGGCTTTACCACCTGACCATCCTTCTATTCAGCAAAAGAAGAAAATGTATCATTTGCTGTCACATTCCATTCAGAAGCTCCTTATGTGAATCCCAGAAAATAACTCTCTGCTAATTTGTTCCAAGCAACTCCATGTTGCCAAAAGACCTCAGTGTGAAATAAAGTTTTAAGCAGCAAAAGATTGCCTTAAGCACCACTGAAAATCAGGAATCACTTGTGGGAAATTAGTACATGTGATATGCATGCTAAGTGACACTTAACACTAACCATCACTTCCAACTGGCAAATTCTTAATCTAGGGGACAACTTTATTGTATCCTCTAGGATCCCAGTATAATTTTCTTTGACAAGCAGTTAAAAATCCTCTCTAATAGGCAACCCATTTTTCACTGGTCCACTGGGTGGTTGCCTAAGGCAAATTTTACTATGCAGGGAGCAATGAAAAATATCACAGGAAATAGAGATTTTCTTGCAAACAAGGCAGATATAAAACTTAGAATGGAAAGCATCTTTCAGGCTTTACCCAGGGAGGCACTATTTCAAGGAGCTCCATATTCCTTTTGTCTGTACGCACATACGAGTCCTATTAATGTCAAGAGGAGCTGCACACGTTAGAATGGAAGAATGGTCAGATAAGTAAAGAGTGATCCATAAGTAAAGACTATGGTGCATATGTTCCCAAATACCATCATGCTTTAGGTGTGTCATGAGGCACAAGCCCAGAGCCCGAGTAGCTCCTATGTCCAAGACACCTCGCAATATTCCTGATGTCTGATTTGTGTTCATTAGACTGTAGTTAGAGACTGTCCGGTTTGGCCAAGATACATGGCAGAGGGGCATTGCTGGCCCTTGATGGCATAGATCACATTAGAGGATGTGCAGTTGCATGAGCCCTTGATGTTGTGGCTTATGTGGTCAGATCCTGTGATGGTGTTGCTTGTATAGATGTGTGGACAGGGTTGGTAGCAGGGTTTGTTGCAGGGATAGGTTCCTGGGTGAGAGTATCTGTGGTGTGGTGTGTGGCTGCTGGCAAGAATTTGCTTAAGGTTGTGGAGGGGTGGGAGGCTGTCTGTAGGTGAGGACAGGCCTATCTCCCAAGGCCTGTGAGAGTGAGGGATCATTTTCCAGGTTAAGTTGTAGATTGTCAATGATGCTGTGGAGGGGTTTAAGCTGGGGGCTGTAAGGGTGCATCCACCCTGCACCGTAAGTCGAAATAAGATACGCAAATTGTGTAGCTCAAATTGTGTATCTTATTTTAATCTCATTTTGAAATTGCCTATTTCATAATTTGACGCTGTCTACACGGCGCCAAATTTCAAAATAACCCACTATACCAAAATGTCCCTTACTCCTTGTGGAATGAGGTTTACAGGGACATCGGAATAACAAGCCCAAAATAACAGGCTTGCTGTGAATTTGTGGGATAGCTATTTCGGGATACTCTGGTATCCCAAAATAGTGTTGCAGTGTAGATGTAGCCTAGGTAATGACCGGTGGTCTGTTATTTTCCTTGTTGGGCCCATCTTAAAGTAGGTGACTTCTGGATACGTGTCTGGCTCTGTCAATCTGTCACTTCTCCTGGTGAGTATTTAAGTTTTAAGAATGCTTCATAAAGATCTTGTAGGAATTTGTCTCTGCCTGTGGGATTGGAGTAGATCCAGTTATATTTTGGGGCTTGTGCTGAGGAGGGCTTTGAAGGAGGAGGGGACAGCTCTATGGTGTATAGGATAGGCAGGCCATTCCAGGTACCGGGGTGTATGAGGGAAGGTGTGGTGATGCTTGTGGGAGATGGGAATATAAAAAGATATATCCTGGAAAATAGATGTTAATTCCATAAGGGAATGGTACAAGTAACTTGTCTGAAGTTTTCACACTCTCATGAGACTGGCATATGGATTTGATGGCAATAAATGAAAGGCCACACCTCTGGGGAGGCCCAATAAAAAGGCAAAATATGCTTTGTCTAGACTTCTTGAGGATACTCACAAAGAGAAACAGAACAGTTTGCAACACAAAAGGCAAATAAGGCCCTAGAATACTCTGGCCAGTGAGTCAATTAGAAGCCAAAAGAGGGAACTGTTCCCCTAGTCTGGCCCATTTGGAAAATTTGTGCACTGCTGAGCTCTTAGTTTCACAAATGACATTATGGCAAAGGTTCTGAAGACAGAAAGAAGGTGTGTTTGGGGTCCAACTAAGTAAGGCTTTCAGCAAAGTAAAAGGCAAATAAATCACAGCTCAGGATAAAAGTGTCTGAGAGATTCATGCAAGTGGCTAAGGAAAGACATGTTCTGACTTTAGGCAGGATAGTATTACTAGTGCTTGAACACCGTCCAGCCCCATCATTTCCATTGACAAAGTGTTACAACCAAGAGCGGTGGGTGAACCTAGGACTGGGGGAGGCAAGCTCTCAGCCCTGCCTCTTCTGCTCAGGACCTCACCCCTGCCATCCATGATATCCTTGGGAGCTAAGCTCCCCCATAAGCATGGGTGCATCCCAGGAGCATTCCCCCGACCCCCAGTACACTTGCAGCCTGCAGAGTACTGGGGGCCCATAGCTCCACCATCCTCAGCCCCAGGGAATGGGTGGGGAGGGGAGCTGATAGCACAGGCACGGAGGGGCAGAATGTGGGCAGAGCCGGCCAGGCAGTTTGGGAAGCCATTGCCTTCCCCTGCCTCTTATACTTGCTGCCCATGGTTACATCATAGGAAAGACACAAAACGCTTATATTTAATTAATATCCAGCTGTATGGAGTTTTCATTTGCTTAGGGATAAGACCAGTTGTGCATACTTGCACAGCAGTTCAATGCCTCTCTATGGCTCTTCACATAAAGTGAGAAACTACAGGGCAATGTTGACCTAATTTACGAATACCATAGCTGGAGTCCATGTACTTTAGCTGGAGTTACCACAAAGTTTCCACTGTGACGAGTCAATGGGAGAAACTCTCCCGTTGACTTCCCTTATGCTTTTCCAGTTAAGTTCTGGAGTCTATGAGAGAATGATTGGTGGTCGCTTTAGTGGGTCTTCACTAGACCCGCTAAGTCAACCCCCAGAGGATCGATCACCATAACGTCAATCTCCACACCCCAAACGCTCCTTTTTTCTTTGTCTTCAGAACCTTTGCCATAATGTCAATTATGAAACTAAAAGACATTCCTTAGTGATGAATCACAGGGGATTCTGCCAGGACTGCAGGACGTGGTCCTAAGTGTGACTCAACCATTAATATTCGTGCAGATCCTGTTGGCATTTAGCATAGTTTGAGTGAGCATGCATTTACACAGACTAATAATTCTCTATCCTGCCCTTGACAAGACAGTCCCATGGCTCCCATCTGGCATTTTTAGGGATGCGGTTATTCTATCAGAAACAAATGGGGTCATGGAAGGGAAGAGCCAAAAGTAATCTTTCCATCTCTTGTTTTCTTAATATGAAAAATGTATTACAGTTTTCAAAAAGAACAAGAAGACAAAGAAAAATGACTTTATCTGAAACTAGAAAACCCACCCAAACTTCATTTTATGAAGTGAGCTAGCAGTGGACATGGAAAAATATGTGATTTGACTTTCACATGTAATACTTCACTCAGATTGTCAAAATAACACCAGGTGTATGGGTTCTTTTAAGAAATGCCTTTTATCTCAGAAAGCTATTTACATTATTATAACCTTGAGTCACCTTTTTTTTTGTCGCTGGCATTTATTTTCTTGGAAGAATGTGCTTCTTCAAGTTAGTCCTTCTGCTAAAATGTCATGAAAGAATTTACAAAGGAAAAGGTTATAGTGCTTATAATTTTGCTTTTGTCTCCTTTTTGTATTCCTTCCTGTAAACTCTTTCTAACCCCTTGGATTTTCTTTTCCTTTCCCCTTCCCCATTTCATTTAAATACACCACTTACTTCTTAATGTTTTTTCTGACCATTTCTAATTGGTCTCCTATTTGTTTTCAGCACCTAAAATCTAGTCTTAAAAAGCAGATGAGCTGAACTCTGTTTGCAAAAGCATTCATACCGGCTGGTTTTCTAGAAGGGCTATTTTATGCTCTTTCAGGTTGCAGGCATCAAGCACTTGATGCAGAGGAATTGTGGACAGGATACACAATATAATACAGGCAGTCATAAAACCAAGCCTTTCAAATATTGCCTGTTGCTGCTAATCATCTTTGGTACAAAGATAATTTCTACTAATCCACATGGAAGAAGAATATTTCCTCTTTTGTGGCTTTTAGGATTCAAATGTTTTGTTTTGTTTTTTACAAAAAATATTAAAATAGAAGGCTTGATAACAGCTAAAATATTGGAATAGAAGAACTTTCAGCCACCAATCTCTAAGCAGATTTAGTCCGGCAGGAGTTGTATTACAGATGCAGCTTAGTTCTGCCTTTAGAACATAAATAATTATTTTCAGCTCTTTGAAATGTTTATTCTTTAATTATGATCCCTCTGGGGGCATGGCCTCCTCTGGATCCAAGCACAGAGCACACCTTGGTGTTTGAATGACTCAGTGAAGCTTAGAGGTCACAGAAAGGCTGTGGAAGACTTCAAATGCAGTTCTCCTAATCCCCTACACACACTACTGAGTGCTACTCCACTGCATCTCTCCCATTACTACCAGGACGACCTGGAGGTGATGTGTAGGGCACAGCCAGAAGATCCACAGGCCAAACTGCCAGATAGAATTAGGGAGCACAAGGCCTGTGGACATTCCGGCAGCTTGCAACTGTAGCGTGGCCATGCAGTTGCTCCATCCCTGCTCTGCAATTTGCTGTGGAGGCTTGGGGACAGGAAAAAAGATAATGAAGGACAGAGAAAGTCAACAGGAGTACTGGCTGAGTGAAGACTAAAGGATCAAGCCCACATATTTAAACCCGACTCCTCTCAGCTCATATTCCTCAAAGGTAAAGTGGGAACTGCTGGCTACTACAGCTTGAACCTCTTTAGGCCAGCACTTTCTGGTCTGGAAAATCCATGGTTTTAGCAGATGTCCACTTATGGGTGTGACCAAGTTTCCTCCAGCCCCATAAGGTTTGTTGACAGCCATCAGTCCTGGCTCTCAGTGTTCCATTATTAAGCACTAATTTACCCCTAAATGTCTTCTAAGGCTACGTCTAGGCGGTGGTGCTATTTCAGAAAACTGGAAGTATCCCCAAATAGCTATTTCACATATTTAAATGTGCCCATTATTTCTAAATAGATTTTGAAATAACAGGTGCACTATTCCAGTATCCCTTTAACCCTGTGTTCCACGAGGGTTAAGGGATGTTTTGGAATAGCACTTTATTTCAAAATTTGGTGCGGGGTAGACAGCGCCAAATTTCTAAAGAAACTATTTTGAAATTAGATTAAAATAAGATACACAATTTGTGTAGCTCAAACTGCCTATCTTATTTCGACCTATGGGTGCAATGTAGATGCACCCTAGGGCTATGTTTACACTACAAGGTTTTCACGCAAAAACGCCTGTTTTTATGCAAAAACTGGCAGAGTGTTCACACCTCAAGCGCATTTTTGCGAAAGAAAATTGACAGAACAGAGGGCTTTTGCCAGTAGAGTTATTTCTCTCCCCATGATGAATAACTCCTTTTTGCGCTACAGCTCTTGCACAAAAAGACAGGTGTGGATGCTCCGGAGGGGTTTTAGCGCAAGAAGGAGGCAAATAAATCACAGCTCAGGATAAAAGTGTCTGAGAGATTCATGCAAGTGGCAGCCCGAGTGGAACTCCTCCAAGAGGGAGTTCGGCTGTTCACCTCCTCGACCCCTGCCGAGGATGGCCATCCCAGAGGGCTGGTGGACACCGTGGGGGGACGGCCTCCATGTGAGGCACCGGTTAAAGACCCACTACTGAAGAACCAGGATAGACCTAGCCTGCCAGCCAGTCCAGAAGAGTCCCTCATGAACAACCAAGCCAGCAGTTCGTGTACTTCCAGGGGTAACCCCAACACAGAATTCCCGATGTGCATCAAGCCGCTGCCCCAATGGGAAATAACACAGCGTTGGTGGATAAGACCAGTTGCCAGCTCTCTGGCGAAAGGGCAGTGCAGAAGTAGCTAGGGGTATGTCTACACTACAGCATTATTTTGAAATATCTTATTTTGAAATAGTTAATTCAAAATAAGGATATGTCTACACTACAAAGTTAATTCGAACTAACAGACGTTAGTTCGAATTAACTTTGATAGGTGCTACACTAGCGCTCCGCTAGTTCGAACTTAATTTGAACTAGCGGAGCGCTTAATTCGAACTAGGTAAACCTCATTTTACGAGGACTAATGCCTAGTTCGAATTAGCTAGTTTGAATTAAGGCCTGTGTAGCCACTTAATTTGAACTATGGGAGGCTAGCCCTCCCCAGCTTTTCCTGGTGGCCACTCTGGGCACCACCAGGGAAACTCGTCTGCCCCCCTCCCGGCCCTGGAGCCCTTAAAGGGGCATGGGCTGCCTACGGTGCCCGTGCCAGGTGCAAGCCTGCCAGCACTCAGCCTGCAGACCCTGCATCTGGCACTGCTTGAGCCAGCCACCCGCTGCCACCTAACCGTCCGCCTCTTCCCAGGACCAGGCTGGCGGCTCCCGGGAGCCTGCCCAGGTCCGCAAGAGGCGGGTGCCCGCCTGGTCTAGTGCGGAGATCGTGGACCTCATCCATGACCTCCTCACTAGGCACAGGAAAGTGGCCGTCTAGGGCAGGATAGCTGCCAGCCTGGCCACCCAGGAGCAGGTGTGCATGAAAATCAAGGTGGTCCACTGAGACCCCCGACCCTGAGCTTAGAATGGCCGTACTGGGTCAGACCAAAGGTCCATCTAGCCCAGTAGCCTGTCTGTCAACAGCGGCCAACTCTAGGAACCCTGGAGGGGATGGACTGAAGACAATGACCAAGCCAATAGTCTCGTGCCATCCATCTCCAGCCTTCCACAAACAGAGGCCAGGGACACCATTTCTACCCCCTGGCTAATAGCACTTCATGGACCCAACCTCCATCACTTTATCTAACTTCTCTTTAAACTCTGTTATAGTTCTAGCCTTCACAGCCTCCTGCAACAAGGAGTTCCACAGGTTGACTATTTGCTTTGTGAAGAAGAAATTTCTGTTATTAGTTTGAAGCCTGCTACCCATTCATTTCATTTGGTGTCCTCTAGTCCTTCTATTATGGGAACTAATGAAGAACTTTTCTTTATGCACCCTCTCCACACCACTCATGCTTTTATAGACCTCTATCATATCCCCCCTCAGTCTCCTCTTTTCTAAGCTGAGAAGTCCCAGTCTCTTTAGCCTCTCTTCATATGGGACCTGTTCCAAACCCCTGATATTGTAGTTGCCCTCCCCTCTCCCACCCTCTCTCTTCCCCTCTCCCACCTCCTTTTCCCAGTCTCCCTGAGTTTTGTTCAATAAAGAGAGTTTCTATTTTTTAACACACGTGTCCTTTATTTTGTACATCAGGAAGGGGGGCTAGGGAGAGTTAGTGGAAGGAGGTGAGGAAGGAATGGGGTACGCACCCCCGATGGGGAGGTCTGGGGTGGCTCTGCGGGCTTCTCAGGGTGGAAGCTCTCCTGAAGCCCCTTGATTGACCCCCCCCCCTCTGGATGGCAGCCTGCGGCAAGTGTAGCCAGGCTGATGGCTGAGTGCTGTGATGTGCCGAGTGTGGGCACTCAGGGCACTCCAAGCCAGGACTGCTTTGCAAGCGGGGAACCCCTGAGAACTGTCTGTCCGGGTGGGGGTCGGGTGCCTTTAAGCACAGCCCTCGGCTAGCCTGAGGCAGCAGCTCCACGCTCTAAGTCCTTATCTGATGCCCTGCCGGCACTGCTTCCAGCCATCCTTAACCTCAGTTCAGGATCCACTCAGTGTGGACATGCTAGTTTGAATTAGCAAAACGCTAATTCGAACTAATTTTTTAGTCTAGATGCACTAGTTCGAATTAGCTTAGTTCGAATTAACTAAGTTAGTTCGAATTAGTGCTGTAGTGTAGACATACCCTAAGTTATTTCGAAATAACATGTCTACGCACAAAATGCATTTCAAAACAGTGTTTTTCTATTTTGAAATAGTGTGTCCACACTGAATGCTGAATCGCATTTAAGGGCAGCTGAAAACAGTTCCAGCAGGGCATCAGGTCAGTAGTTGCTTTGTGTGGCTGCTGCCTGAGATTATTTGAGGCTTGTGCTTAAAGGTACTCCCCTTCTTTCCCCCCGAACAGCCGGTTCTCAGCTTTCCCTGCTTGCTTGCCTACCTCACTGAGGGACAGCAAAGCATTTTTGTCTCTGCTTGCTTTGGTTGCCCTGACTCAGGACACCACATCACTCGGTATCATGGAGCTAGAGCTACCCCTGGGCACTCTGGTGCTCTTTTTGGATGTCTTGCTGCAAGCCTGGCTGCAATTCCTGGAGACTGCCTGGCAGCATTTGCTGCAGCCCAGCCCCCAGGCCTTCTTCTGGATCCTCCTGGGGGTCAGGGAGGAGCAGCGGCAGCACCCGGATGCCAGCGTTCCCCGCTGCATCTGGCATCTGGACACCAGCAGCGACTGGTGGGACCACATCATCCTGGAGCACTGGGGATGGACCCAGAACTTCAGGATGAAGAAGGACACCTTCCTCGAGCTCTGTGAGTGGCTAGCCCCTGCTCTGTTGTGACAGGACACGCACACGAGGCTCACCATTCCTCTCCACAAGCGTGCGGCCATCGCCCTCTGGAAGCAGCCACACTACAGACTGCCTGCAGTGGCCAGGATTGCTGGGAGGGTTGCTCCTGGGGAGTGGGGGTGCGGGGCAGTGGCAAGGAAAGAGCACTCTCAGCTACCCTGGTACCCCATTGACTCTTGGTTTATTGTGTCCCTCTGCAGGTGGTCAAGGCCATCAATACAGTGCTGCTCTGCAGAGTCATCCGCCTCACTGATTTGGATGCAGTCAGCGAGGGGTTTGGCGCCCTGGGCTTCCCCAACTATGGGGGAGCAATTGACGGGATGCACATCCCCATCCATGCCCCAGAACATCAGGCCTCCCTGTACATCAACTGGAAGGGATACTTTTTGGTCATCCTGCAGGCTGTGCCTGACCACCGGGGCCAGTTCGTGGACATCAACGTGGGCTGGGCTGGCAACGCACATGACACGTGAGTTTACCGCAACTCCTCCGTGTGCCAAAGGCTGCACGCCAGGACTTTCTTCCCTGACCACCATATCAGGCTCAGGGACATGGACATGACTGTGTGCCTGGTGGGGGATGCAGCCTATCCCTTACAACTCTGGCTGAGGAAACCCTACATGGGACACCTCCACCCCTCCTGACAGGCCTTTAATGCCAGGCTCAGCAGGGCCTGCATCATTGTGGAGGGGGCGTTCGGCCAGTTGAAGGCCCATTTTAGTTGCCTCCTCACCTGCCTGGACCTATTCAAGTGGAATATTCCACACGTGGTGGCAGCTTGTTGTGTGCTACATAATTTGTACTAGAGGAAGGGGGAGGCTTTCCTGCCAGCCTGGATGGCAGAGGCCGACCACTTGGCTGGCCTCTATGCGTAGCCCCATAAGGCTGCCAGCCAGGAGATCCATTGCGGGGGGGAGGGGGGGGCTGTCCATATCTGGGAGGCCCTGCGGGAGAGCTTCCACCCGGAGGAGGAGTGAAGTCTCCCTGGCGTGCACCACTGGGGCCTCATGCCTTATTCTACCCTCATGTCCGTCCACTTTCCCCTCCCTACCCCCCCTTCCTGATGTAAAATAAAAACACATGTGTTGCCAAAAACAAACTCTCTTTATTGACCATAACTGGGGTGTGAGGGGAATGAGAGTGGGAGAGGGGAGGGGTAAACCTGGGAGGAGATAGCTGGAAGGGGGAGGCAAGGGGAGGAAGGGGGAGGAGAAGCTCAGGATTTAGGGTCTTGCTGGTCCACCTGTCTCCCAGCACTGCGGGTGCAGGGGCCTTATCATCCTAAGTGGGTGGGGAGCGGTTATGGAGGGTGGGGTGGGTGGGGAGATGGGGGGAGGAAGAAGCAGTAGGGGGAGCAGGAGTGAGAGGAGGAGCGACAGCTGGGGTGGCTGCAGGGGCTGGAGCGGCAGCAGGCAGCAATCTCTGCACAAAGGTCTGCAGGTGGTCGCAGATGGCACGGCCCTGGTCAAGTAGCTCCCACAAGCTCTCCCGCTGCAGCTGCAGGTCTTCAGTGCTCCTGCAGTGCTCCTGGCTGCAGACCTGCCTTCGCAGTAACTCCAGGTGCTGCCGCTGGTACTGCTCCTAGTTCCGGGTGAGCTTGGTGGCCCAGGTGCGGGAGGCTGTCCTGGATGGGGTAGTGCACCCTGCACTCGCAGCTGCTGTGACTGTGGAGAAACACGAGAAGTGGTCAGTTATCCCTGGGGACACAGCGGGTGAAGCCCAGCCCTCCTCTGTAAGGCGAGGAGGGCAGGTCTCCGCACCATCACGTCCTGCTGTCCCCGGGAGTGTGAGCTGGCCCCTGTGCAGTATACAGTGTAGGTGTGGGAGAGAGAGGGAAGGGGAGATGTGTCTTGCCTCTGCGTAGAGAGGCTTCTGGAGGGAGGGCATTGTGCAGTGTCCCTCCCCACGGTCAGGAGCATGTCATGTGCCTTCATACATACATGCGTGTAGATAACAGGCCAGGGCCCCTGTGTGGCAGACAGCCGGGACCACATACCCAGGGTGGCACGGCACATGCACAGGTTGCTGCATGCTCCATGGTCAGCAAGGCCCACATGCATGGTCCCTGGGTTCCCTCTCCTCCCCTCTCCTACCCCGCATAAGGGGACAGTGAGGGCACTCACATGTCAAGGCCTCTCTGGCCTCGGATGACACCGGCGACGGGCTTGCTGGAACAGCTCGGGGGTCCTGGGTGCGGGGCACACTCCCTCCAGGCTCCTGCGATTCCTGGCCATTGTCCTCCTCCTCCTTCTTCATACCCTGGTCAGGGCCCTCTGATGACCACCTGGGGGGCACAGACCATCTGACCCCCAGGATGCAGTCCAGGGCATCATAATAGAGGCAGGAGTCCGGATCAGCCCCTGGTTGGGAGCTGCCCCCTGAGGCCCTGGCATAGGCCTGCCGCAGCTTTTATTTTCATGCGCAACTGCTCCTGGGTGCGCATGTGGCCTTTGGTGGCTAGGCTGTCAGCCATCCACCTGTACACGGCCGCATTCCTGTGTCTAGTGAAGAGATTGTGGACATGGGAGGCCTCCCCCCAAACCTCAATGAGGTCCACGATCTCCACACTTGACTAGGAAGGCACCTGTCTTTTGCAGCCGCTGGCAGGCTCCTGGCAGCTGCCAACCTGCTCCTGGGGAGCGGTGGAGGGCTGGGTGCCACTGGGTTGCTGACTTATGCTGGGCAAGGTGGATGGACTGCTGGCTCTGTGCTGGCAGGCTTGCAGCTGGCAAGAGTCTACCCCTTTAAAGGCTCCAGGGCTGGGGGGGAGCAGAAGAGTATCCTGGTTGTGCCCAGAATGGCCACCAGGGCTCCCCCTATTCGAAATAAGCATCTACACAGCACTTATTTCGATTTAGCTATTTCGAATTTGGCATTATTCCTCATGGAATGAGGTTTATCAAATTCGAATTGATTTTGAAATAGTGGTTTGGCTGTGTAGATGCTAGGAAATTTATTTCAAAATAACATTGCTGTGTAGACATATCCTCAGAGGGGTAGGAAGAGGCCCAGAGCAGGGAATAAACTTGTCCCTGTGAGGGTTGGTGAGTTGCAGTTTTTTCCCCACCAGCCAGGTAGTGGAAGGATTCCCTACCCTTCAGGCCC
The DNA here is from genome assembly GCF_052426305.1 of Pelodiscus sinensis. Classification (NCBI taxonomy): domain Eukaryota; kingdom Metazoa; phylum Chordata; order Testudines; family Trionychidae; genus Pelodiscus; species Pelodiscus sinensis. The sequence goes on along the minus strand of NC_143068.1, from coordinate 15,213,204 downwards.
TGGGCTGGGACCCAGTTGAGAGGGAGGGCCCAGGTCCCCCTACCCTGCCCCCCAAGATAAGACACACCTTTATTACTTTAGGGGCTCCAGCCGGGGATGGACTAGCCTGGCTGTGGGACCCGAGACTATGAAACTATCTGGATATAATTCAGCTCTGGTCAGTATAAAGGCCAGGAGCCGGCCACAAAGGGGGCCTAAAGACTAGAGACCCGTGGGTACTGCCCCATGGGTTACGAGCTGCCATGCTGAAGGCCCCTGGCCCAATTGCTTGCACAGACTCGCTCCTGCAGGCAAAGTGGGGCAAGAGTAAACTCGGGATTCACCATCCCACAAAACCTTAGGCTTCCCCTGGCGAGAGACATATGTAAAGTTAGAAATATGAAGTATAAACCTGCCGTTTAATTGAGAATCTCTAGTGAGAGCCATTAGTGGTGCACAAAGGGGCTTAATGACCTGATGCTCAAGCAATGATCTGTGAATGGTTTGTTTTTTCCTGTCAGCACAAACTGTGGTTGGTCCTACAAAGACATGTGATCATGGCACACTGTGCTGGAATCCACCTGGAATCCGGTAATTTCCCATAGGGATGGGGAGGGTGAAACAAAGGGTTCCCATCCTGGGGAAATTCTATTTAAGGAATGGGAAGCAATTAATGTGGCTGGCTTTTGATACTGCTTCACACACCCTAAGAGGAGAAACCTGAAAACAAAGAACTCTAAGGAGTCCAGAAGCTGTTAGGCCCAGAGCAGAGAAAAGATCTACTGTGGCTTGAGAAGAATTGCATCAAAGATAAGAGCTAGGGTGAGGTATACTTTATAATAACTTCTCTTAGTTATTAGGCTTAACTGGCGTGTTTTGTTTATTTTGGCTTAGTTACTTACTTTGATCTGTCAGTTTTCACTTATAATCACTTACATCCTATTTTTTATACTTAATAAAACCACTTTTGTTTATTATCAAGTCCAGTATAAATAACTGTTACCTGGGTGCGGAGGGAGAGGGAGCCACAGCTGTGCATATCTCTCTTTCATTGATAAAGGGGACAAACTGATGAGCTTTCTCTCTGTAAAACTTTTAGATACAGTAAGATGGATTTATTTTGGGTTTTGGTCCCTTTTGAGGGTTTTGTTTTGGGTGCTATCAAGTCCCTATAGCTGAGCACACCCAGAGCTGAGCTGGTTCAGTGTAGGGTTGCCAGGTGTCCGGTTTTCGCCCAGACAGTCCATTATTTCTGGCCCCTGTCCGGTAAAAAAAACCCAGAAAATACTAAGTTTGGTCTACCTTTTTTTGTTTGTTTGTTGGTTTTTGTTTGGGGTTTTTTTTTCCTCAACCAAGTCTTTTTCCTGCCATGTTCGGGATTTTTGATGAAGGCACCTGGCAAGCCTAGTTCAGTGTCTTTGTTACTCTGCTGGAGAGGGGGGGTGGGCTGCTACCCAAACTCTATGCTTTTGCTGAAGGAGACCAGAGCTGGGTGGAGCGTCCCAGAGGGCAGGTAGGTAGGTGCAGTGGTATGATCAGCTATAGGTGACATTTATTGGACTACAATAACATCATATTTAAATTGTTTTATCCCATTGTTTTATCTTCCATATTTCAGGTTTCAAATGTCTACACTAAGTTTCTTTTGTTCTCTGAGGGCATTGTGATGACAATACACAGAGCTTATGACATTCCTTTGCTAACATTAATTAACCCTCACAATTCAGGCAGACAGGCTCAACAATTTATCCAAGACCCCAAAGGCAGAACCACTGATAAGGGTGGGGGGCAGGGGTGGGCTTAGGGGGCAGTTTGCCCTGGGGCCCAGTGATTTAAAAGGTTCTAGACAGCATGGCCCAAGCAGTGCTTGGGGTTGGCTGCTCCTAACCCCATCTCTTCTGTCAAAGGCCACGCCCCTTCCAGGGGGCCTGGAGCTGAGCCCCTTTCACAGTGCCCAGGGCCCAAAGGACACCATGAAACTCAGTGAAGTCAACGGAAAGGTTCCCTTCACACTCCAAAGAGATTCGTTTTCAAAGCTGAGATAGGTTCCTAGCTTCTAGTTCCATTCCTGTGCTCAGAATGCTATGTCAGGTCTGTCCTTCTGCTTTCATTACAAGACAATGTTGCCCAGTCACAGCTGGTCGAGAGTTGCATCTTTCCAATTCACTTCCCATGTCAGGACACAAAACCTTTATAAGGGACCCTTCTCCATTACTGAAAGTTTACAACCCTGGTAGCATCATCATCCTTTGCTAATCTCTTTGTGGCTAAAAACTCCTTTTGATCCACCCAGGGTATCATGTTATCCACCCCAGATGAAGGGGTTATATCAACTTTATAATTTACTCTTCTGCAGAAGCTCATGTTCACTCTTGGGATATCCATCCCCAGTAAATACAGCCCACAATCTGGGAGCATAGGACATTTCACGGATGTTGTCGTCTGGCACTGTGCATCGACCCAAGGATACATTTACATTACAGAGCTATACGTGGGCCCAGTTCTGTAAGCAGCTACACATTGAAGCCAGTGTGAGTTGTGAGAACCCAGTACCACAGAATCAACCCTTTGCTTTCTGGGGTTTTTAAAATAGTGGATGTTGCATGTCAAAAAATCCTGTTTTTTTACCATAAGGAATTTCCCCCTACATACAATCCTCTCCAGAAGCCAAAGTTTTTTTTTATGATGAAGATCAACAAAACATATAATCACCAAGCACATATAATATACAAGACTTCATGTTGGATTAAGTGTACTGCACGCTTGAAAAACAAGCCTTCAGATAAATAACAAATGTTAACGGCATTCACTCAGCAAACTCCATCTCCACCCTATCACTAATCTTGCTGTCAGAGTTCATGCTTGCCTACTTCACTGAATGCAGTTGCAGACATGGATCTGTCATCTCTTGAAGCCTATTGCCAGCCACTTAAGAGCCTGATTTCTCCAAAAGAAAAGTAATACCCATAACGTTAGATAACTGGCGGCTGAATCTGACAGTGGAAGAGAACAGTAACAAATCATGCCATGGGATATTAAGAGCAAACCTAGGAACTGGGGAGCTCAAAGAGATGGAAAAAGGTTAAGGAGTCCTTCACTTCCATGTTGTTGGTTTGATTCTGGCTTGGTAGTGACTGGAAGATAGTAGCAGTTGTTGGTTAAGGGCGGAGAAGCTGTATCAGACTCATCCTATGCTGAGTCTACCATAGCTGCTCCTTTAAGGAATCACTCCGTTAGCAGAGCTAGCAAATGCTTGTGCTGAAAAATCCTGCTTCAAGCCCCACTCTCAGAATAGGTGGTGAGGATTGTTAAATCTACTTTCCTGGAAATAAGAAGACTAGTATTTTGGGCACCCAACTTCCAAGAGATGTGTGTGACTTTCAGAAAGTGCACCACAAAATGTCAAAATAGGCATTTTTGACATGCAGCATCCACTATTTTAAAAACTCAAAAAATTAAAGGCACCGGAAATCATTAATCACTTTTGACAGGTTTGGTCCATACCAACTCTTCTTTGTCCAGCTGTTCTTGCTATGGTCAGTTCTTACATAAAGACTGGCTATTTTGGAGGAAGAAAAAAAAAGTCAGAAGTTCTTTGAATAGGGTGAATTAGTCAGAAATTGTGAGTGGAGGTGCATTCATATCAAAGGTACTGGGGGAAAACATGACAGAACCATTTAATTTCTTTATATGGGTGTAAGAATGTTGCCAAGTTTCAAGAGTAATTAAATTTAATGTGAGATAAGACAGCAGAGATGAAGTCTTAATTATATGCTTTCGAAAGATTGGGCTCTTTTTAAATGAAATGCCCTGAAGGGGTTTCACAGCAGAGTTTTTCTTCAGCCTTTGGTTTTAAAAGAACCAACTGCCAATAGATACTTTTCAATGCATATATGTGACAGGAACTCCTAATGAACTCCCTGGCAGTTAAACTGAAAGTTGCCACCTAACCTGACAATTTGTTAGGCTTTCCATTTGTTATGTTTTCCTTAGCGGTAGGGTCTCCATGTTCTCACATGCCCATATTGTAATGAAGGCAGAAGGTGGCATGTTGTGTACTAACCACTAAATATGACTAATGAGCATTCATATCGTCCACCTTTAACTCAGAAAATCAAACTCCCCTAGCAATAAAAGCCAGATAATGTAAAGTGTTCAATGAGTCCTGTGAGGTACCGAGCACCTGCAAGTCCTGTGGAAACCGATAGAACTCATTTGGACACACTCTAATGGGGAGAAACAGACACAAATAGTCAAGTCCTTACATCCTTATTGGAATGTCAGGGATTCTAATTCCCTTTATTAGGAGTATGAATGAATATCATATGCAGATCACCACCAGAAAAGATCCCTTTCGTGGAGCTTAAAGATTAGTAAAAGTTGGAAACTCCATTTCCACCCTATTTAAAAGAGAAACAGACAAAAAAAAAAAAAAAGCTCCTTTAAGATTACCCATTGCTTACATTTGTTTTCTTTGGATGTTATCTGCCGGGATCACAGTATTATTTGTGTGAGTAGTCAGAAGATTCTTGCTGTGACTACGTTTTCAGATTCCAAAAGTGCAGTGAATGTTAACACACATGTTTTTTCATGCTTATTTGTCTAGGAAAAGGCTAGAAAACATGGCATTGCCTCATTACCACAGGCATAGGAAGGTTTTGCACCCAATTTCCTCACACCCAGCAGCTGGCCCCACTGCCAACCCGTGCCACCAGCCAGGGGTGGATGAGAATTTTGTGGGGCCCAGGGCACAGGGCCTATTGAAGCGCAGGGTCCGGGGCAGCACAATTTCGCGCTTGCGCCACGGCCACAGCCGACAGGTAGTAGCACATGTGCGGGGCCTATTGAAGCGCGGGGCCCAGGGCAGCTGCCCCATTTGCCCTGCCCTAAATCCACAGCTGCCACCAGCTCCACCAGCCCTGGGTCCTGGCCTCTGGGCAGCCCCTCTGGGATCCCATCTGCCCCACCGGCTTTAGCATCCCCTAGGGTCCTGCTGCCAACCAACTCCAGAGGTTCTGCAGCCTACTGTCCCCAGGCTCCAGGCTATTGGCCCTGGAGGCTCCACTGCCATTCAGGGTCCCCTCTTGGGCCCAGGGCTCTGCAGCCACAGCTAGGTTGCCATCTCTCCCAGACCAGACAGACCCAGTGCCATTTGCAGCAATGGTGTCCAGTCCAGGTGAGCTGATAACCCTAGGTGTGACCCCAGCCTGGGTTGTGGGGGTACGAACAGGTGTGGGAAGGGGGCAGTTCACCACCCCTCACCCTACAAATAGTTCCAGCGCCACTGCTTGTTACTGTCTTTGCAAAGTTTCTCAGCGGGCAGGGATCAGAAATGACTGTCTGCGCCTTAGGGGGCAATCACATCCCAAGTATCTGAGAATCAAACCAAACAAGTTTGTGAACTGCCCAACCGTCAAAATTTATTTTGGAAATGATTACGAGAAAGCTCATGAATGCATAGACTATCAGAGGAAGGAAGGAGTAACGAATACAAAACAGAGCTACATTCATTGGATCATTAATTTGTAAGCAATAATCGGACCAGATTTATGTGGGAGATACCAGCCTTTTTGGGATAATATGATCTACTCTTTAAGGAAACTCAGTGGCTATGTCTACACTGGCGCGATTTTGTGCCAGAGCTATGCAAATGAGGCTAAGCGTGGAATATCGCCGAGCCTCTTCTGCATATCTAATGAGCCATCATTTTTGCAGAAGAGGCTCTTGCGCAAGAAGGAGCTGTCTACACTGCCCCTTCTTGCGCAAGAAAAGCCCTCTTGCGCAATGCCGTTATTCCTGAAAATAATCAGTGTAGACATAGCCAGTGTGCTGGGCCAAATGGACTTATGTAATTCAGAGAAATAGAAAGAGCATGGTGGATATCAGCTTTCTCAGTTCCTAGCACATAGCTCTACTGCTGAGAAATGTGATAGCATAGGCAACAATCAGTCAGTACCAACAGAAATAGAAGAGCACTGAGCAACTTGCCTAACAGCATGACACAAAGTGATTTATTATCCCTCCAACCTTTCATTTTTAATTAATTAAACATACTTTGTGTCTTTCTAGCAATTTTCTCTCTGAGGAAAAAAATACTGTGCCTGCAAATATGTTCAAACATATTTCCCCAAAACACAAATTCCAAATAGTGGTGTGTGATGATCTTCAGTATGTTTTCCCTGCTACCGTTTAATTATATTTAGTTTTAGTCAAAACCCTATCTATTTTTGGGAGCCTGTAGGATCCTGAAGATGCCTGCACCTGTTGTTGGCACAAGCAATGTTTCTGAACAGGATGAGAGTGACACGAGTTCTAACAGTTTTGCTGCTGGCTAGGAGCATAGTCTCCCATTTTCCCTAACAGCTTCTACAGATTTCCAGACCGAACAAGCTCCAAACAACATGTGGGTGAAGGTATAGCCACACAATTAGTTATGTAATTTCGCCTGGTGGCATAACTGTATATTTAGTCACATGTCCACTTGTGATATTGCCATACTACCTACAACTGTCCTCTCATAATCTTGAGTAAACTACACAGGGTCAGGCTAGGTCAGTACTTGGATGGCCCATCTTCAATGGAAACTGAGAATGGGGTAGGAAGTCCACCTGGTGGTGATTCAACGCAGTGCGTAGGACTCTTCCACCCAAGTGAATATGGAACTAGCCCCTGATCCATGGGGACCACTCACTTACTTGAAGTTATGCACATGCTTATGTGCTCTGTTGGACTGCCTCCCTAGGCTACGTCTACACTACAGGGTTTTTGCGCAAAAACCCATGGAGCGTCCACACCTCAAGCATGTTTTTGCACAATAAAATGTACAGTAGAATGGCAGAACAGAGGGCTTTTTGCAGTGTAGGTATACCTCTTTCTATGAGGAATAACTCCTTTTTGCACAAGAGTTCTTGCACAAATAGATGTGTATGGATGCTCAACATGGGTTTCTTGTGCAAAAAGAGCCTATCACAAAAAGCACAGGTGCTCTGATGGCCATTCTGTGAATGGCAATCAGAACTTTCTTATGCAAGAGCATCCATGCAGTGTGGACATTCTCTTGCACAAAAGCACATCGCTTTTGAGATGCGCTTTTGTGCAAGAAGCCTGCAATGTAGACGTAGTCCTAATGTCCAGGGTAGTGCTAAGGATGGCATGCTAGCTTTCAAATAAAGGGTAAAATTTGAAGTCCTGGCTCTTTGTGATTATTACAGATGCAATGGTGTTTTTTCACAGGAACTATGAGATTAGCCTTTAATTTCCTTGCCAAGTTTAAACTGGGGTAATGCTAATTACAACCTGCAATGCCTATTTTCCCTGTGATGTGTAGTGCTGCTGTACACTGTTAAACAACTGGGAATCTCATCCCATAGATGGTTAAATTTCAGTAATGAATGTGTTTGTATAGTACTGTATATAGTTCTCAAGGCCTGGAACAATCAGAAGGAAATGTGCTTTGTAAATATGAGACACTATGATGTATATATTGATATTTTATTTTCCAGCAGCTGGAACAAAAAAAAAAGTATTTCATGAAAGCTGCCATAATTTAGCTAGCTTGTAAATAAGAAAGAATATCTGAGTGGAGATTTCCTGGATAAACTGATTTGAAAGAATCAAAATTCAGAACAGTGCTTTCTGCAAATTTCCTTCAATCTACATTGAAGTTGCAATAAATACACTGTAAATGTGATTGAAAAAAATACTGCAGGTATGCCTATTGTTCATGGTCCATATGTTAGCAATACATTTTACCATAAGAATAATAGCTATCCCCTTATGTTTTAATAGTTTATAGGCTGTGTATTGTATGCTTAAGTACAGCCACAGGTTTTTAGTATATTCAACCGGAATGCAGGAAGCCATATTTTGTTCTCGTTTATACCAATTTAAGTTTGGAGTAACTCCACTGAAGTCAAGAGAACTACTATGCATTTATACCAGTGAAATTTAGACCAGAATCTATTCCTTAAAAAAAATTCTTCGTTCATGAGGGAAAATGAATCCACAACAAATGGTGGCATTTTGCATAATGGCCTCCTAATGAATCTCTGTCTGTGTTTTAGAGCTATGAAAACAAAGCCAGAGACTGCTCTCATTCCTCTCTCAGTAGGAACCTGACAGGTGCAGTTAGCAATGAGGTCACAGCAGATAAAAGCCATAATTTCATTACGCAAAAGAAAAAATATTTTCAGAAATGCACACTGAGCTCAGGCACTTAGTTCAGGGATGTTGCTTTGCTGTGTGACTGCCCTGCAAGTCCAAGCCTTGTGAAGCTTGTGTGCCCCCAACTCCTACTGAGGATGACAAGACTTCAGAGTGTACGACAAATGCAAGGCCTCATTTACACTGCTGTAAATCAGGGGTAACCCTACTGATGTCTATGAAGTTTTTATAATATAAAACCTCTATAAGTGAGATCAGAACTGGGCTCATCGGGAGCTTGATGTCAGCAAAGTGACTCCTCATTCACAACGGTGTGAGATCATGAATCAGGCCCATTTAAAAAAAATAGATTGTTTTGATTTCTACAGGGTCTTTTAAAAAACAATGACCATCTGGTACACTCGGCGGAAGAGAGAACAGGTATTGGTTTTCCATGTAGTTCTGCTCCCTTCTCCCCACCAATTTCATATATGATTTAACTGTGGTTCTCAACCTATTTCCAACCACAATTCAATTATTGCTTAGACATTTTGCTCCAAAAAGTTTCTCGGCAGCACATAATTCTGGATCCTAGAGACAACGAAGGTGCCAGCACCAAGTGGTACTGGTATGTCTCAACGTGGGATCTGAATCAATTGGGTGAATCACACACAGAGTTCAGAAAGTTCACCTTCCATATCTCAGATACATTTTACAGTTTACATAAGGTGAAGGGATATTAAGTCTCTAGTATATTTCTTTTATGCTGGCACCCTGATAAACTTTCTAGGTGGATAACCAGGATCTATAAAACAATGAAAACATTTTAGTAAGAAACTGTAGGCTAAGATTTATAGGCTGTGGGGTAAATAAATATTAAATTCCCATTAATGTTAATGGGAGTTAAGTGGCTAATTCCCCATCCACTGCACTGAAGATTTACCTCACTGTGTTTTATAGACCAAATGAATTTATAGTCTTCCTGGAGGTTAGGCCTGAGAAGAGTAAAGAGCTCAGAGAAGGAATGGGCTGTTATTGCTGTTGCTTTTTTAAAAAGGAATTTCTTCCCTGAAAGAAAAGAAAAGACTAAAAGAGCAGAAAAATAAAGCAAAGAACTTCCATGGAATGCCAGTGAAATCTGTGACAACACTAAATCCAAACCATCAGACTGAGGGAGGCACAGAAAGATCCATATAAAATGTCTTAACAGAAGCTGGAAATTCTTAATGATAATCAAGGCTGACATTTATACAGTGCCTTTCATATACAGATCAGAAGGCTGCATTCTGCCTTCAGAAGTGCTCTCAAAACTTTTAAAATTAAAGCCATTGGGTAATTATATATCCATAAGAGAGGATAATATTTGGTTCTGTGTAAACTGGGTTTGCTTTATCATTACGGAAGTGTAGCCTCCGCTGGGGCAGACATCCACAGTTTTTAAGAACATACTTAAAAATATTCGTGTTTAAAAGTGCCTCGTGTTACAGGAGGATACTGATATAATAGGCATCACAGAAACCTGGTGGAATGAGGATAATCAATGGGACACAATCATTCCAGGGTACAAAATATATCGGAAGGACAGAACAGGTTGTGCGGGTGGGGGATTGGCACTATATGTGAAAGAAAATTTAGACTCAAATGAAGTAAAAATCTTAAATGAATCAACATGTTCCATAGAATCTCTATGGATAGTAATTCCCTGCTCTAATAAGAATATAACACTAGGGATCTATTATCGACCACCTGACCAGGACAATAATAATGACTATGAAATGCTAAAGGAGATTAGAGAGGCTATCAAAATAAAGAACTCAGTATAAAGAATAATAATAAAGAATAAAGTGGGGGATTTCAACTATCCCCATATTGACTGGATACATATCATATCAGGACGAGATGCACAAAATTTCTTGATACCTTAAACGACTGCTTCTTGGAGCAGCTGGTACCAAAATCCACAAGGGAAGAGGCAATTCTCGATTTAGTCCTGAGTGGCATACAGAATCTGGTCCAAGAGGACTGCCTGGAAATAGTGACCATAATATAATAACATTTAACATTCCTGTGGTGGGAAAAACACCTCAGCAGCCCAACACTGTGGCATTTAATTTCAAAAAGGGGAACTATGCAAAAACGAGGAGGTTAGTTAAACAGAAATTAAAAGGTACAAGACTAAAGTAAAATCCCTGCAAGCTGTATGGACACTTTTCAAAGACACCATAATAGAGGCCCAACTTAAATGTATACCCCAAATTAAAAAACATAGTAGAAGAACTAAAGAGCCACCGTGGCTTAACAACCATGTAAAAGAAGCAGTGAGAGATAAAAAGACATATTTTAAAAAGTGGAAGTTAAATCCTAGTGAGGTAAATAGAAAGGAGCATAAACACTGCCAAATTAAGTGTAAAAATGTAATAAGAAAAGCCAAAAAGGAGTTTGAAGAACAGCTAGCCAAAAACTCAGAAGGTAATAACAAAATGTTTTTTAAGTACATCAGAAGCAGGAAGCCTGCTAAACAACTAGACTGTGTCTAGACTGGCAAGTTTTTCCGCAAAAGCAGTTGCTTTTGCGGAAAAACTTGCCAGCTGTCTACACTGGTCGCTTGAATTTCCGCAAGAACACTGATGATCTCATGTAAGAAATCAGTGCTTCTTGCAGAAATACTATGCTGCTCCCGTTCAGGCAAAAGTCCTTTTGCGCAAAAGCTTTTGCGCAAAACAGCCAGTGTAGACAGCTCAGATTTGTTGTGTGCAAAAAAGCCCCGATCGCGAAAATGGTGACCAGGGCTTTTTTGTGCAAAAGCACATCTAGATTGGCATGGACGCTTTTCCGCAAAAAGTGCTTTTGCGGAAAAGCATCCGTGCCAATCTAGACGCTCTTTTCCACAAATGCTTTTAACTGAAAACTTTTCCGTTAAAAGCATTTGCGGAAAATCATGCCAGTCTAGACAGAGCCCTAGTGGGGGCCCTGAATGATCAAGATACAAAAGGAGCACTTAAAGACGATAAAGTCATTGCAGAGAAACTAAATGAATTCTTTGCTTCAGTCATCACGGCTGAGAATGTTAGGGAGATTCCCAAACCTGAGCCATCCTTTGTAGATGAGAAATCTGAGGACTTGTCACAGATTGAAGTGTCATTAGAGGAGGTTTTGGAATTAATTGATAAACTTAACAATAACAAGTCACTTGGGACCAGATGGCATTCACCCAAGAGTTCTGAAAGAACTCAAATGTGAAATTGCGGAACTATTAACTATGGTTTGTAACCTGTCCTTTAAATCAGCTTCTGTATCCAATGACTGGAAGATAGCTAATGTAACACCAATATTTTAAAACGGTTCTAGAGGTGATCCCGGCAATTACAGACCAGTAAGTCTAACATCAGTACTGGGCAAATTAGTTGAAACAATAGTAAACAATACAATTGTCAGACACATAGAAGAACATAATCTGCTGGGCAAAAGTCAACATGGTTTCTATAAAGGGAAATCATGTCTTACTAATCTATTAGAGTTCTTTGAAGGGGTCAACAAACATGGGGACAAGGGGGATCCAGTAGATATAGTGTACTTAGATTTCCAGGAAGCCTTTGACAAGGTCCCACACCAAAGGCTCTTATGTAAATTAAGTTGTCATGGGATAAGAGGGAAGATCCTTTCATGGACTGAGAAAAAAGATAGCAAACAAAGGGTAGGAATAAATGGTAAATTTTCAGAATGGAGAGGGGTAACTAGTGGTGTTCCCCAAGGGTCAGTCCTAGGACCAATCCTTTTCAACTTATTCATAAATGATCTGGAGAAAGGGGTAAACAGTGAGGTGGCAAGGTTTGCAGACGACACTAAACTGCTCAAGGTAGTTAAGACCAAAGCAGACTGTGAAGAACTTCAAAAAGATCTCACCAAAATAAGTGACTGGGCAACAAAATGGCAAATGAAATTTAATGTGGATAAATGTAAAGTAATGCACATTGGAAAAAATAACCCCAACTAAACATATAATATGATGGGGGCTAATTTAGCTATAACTAATCAGGAAAGAGATCTTGGAGTATGTCTATACTGCCACGCTAGTTCGAACTAGGGTGGCTAATGTAGTCATTCGAACTTCCAAATGAAGCCCGGGATTTAAATATCCTGGGCTTCATTTGCATGTTCCCGGGCGCTGCCATTTTTAAATGTCCTGTAGTTCGAACTACCTGCCCGCGGCTACACGCGGCACAGGCTAGGTAGTTCGAATTAAAGCTCCTAATTCGAACTACTGTTACTCCTCCTGCTCATCCTTGTGGAATGAGGTGTAACAGTTAATCCAAACTAAGGACTTAGTTCGGATTAACTTTAAACTGCCGCGTGTAGCCGTGGGCAGTTCGTTCGAACTAAGGGGGATTTAAAAGTGGCAGCCAGACAGGAACATACAAATAAAGCCCGGGATATTTAAATCCCAGGCTTCATTTGCAATTCCGGTTGCCAGATTTGCCTACTTAGCTCGAATTAACGAGCTAGTGTAGACATACCCTAAGGTGCTACAGGACTATTGTTGTTTTTAAGATTTTTTTTTTAGTGACAGACTAACATGGCTACTCCTCTGAGGTAATTAAAGTTTGTTCATTCTTCCTCCAACCCACGTAGTTGCTCAAGATTTTCCTTAGAAATCAGTGAAACACAAAGTCGGTGTTTGCAAGTTTGGCAGCTCCTCTCTAACCCAGACCAAATCACAGCTGAAAGGCGTGTGGCCTTAACCACACCTCCCAGTGACAATGCCCCAGTGCCTGCAACTTTCCTCCCAGCCAGCTATTTGCTGTCAATCAGGCCTCTGCTGAACAGGTCTCCGTGCTGAGCAGCCTCTGGCTGACTAGAAAGAGAGGCAAACGTGAGAAAGAGAACAGGGGGCTCTAGAGAAGCAATAAGGGTTGAGTTACAAAGTAGGGGGACAAATCAGTGCTGTTGTCATAAGAAATGGTGAGAAACTCCTTCCTTCCCATCCAGAATGACAATACCCTGGATCATGCCTATCCTTAGGCATACAGTGCAAACATGGTTGTGTAGGGCACCCAAAAATTTGAGGCACCTCTGTCATGGGCGGTGGGTGAACCTAGGGCTGGGGAAGGCAAGCCTCAGGCTCCGTCCCTGAGGCATTACCCCCTAAGGGAGCCAAGCCCCCTCCGCCCCTTGCAGGTGCAGGCCTCTAACCCCCCATGTGAGCCTCTCCAGCCAGGGAGCACAGGTAGGGTTGCCAGATGGTTTAACCAAAAATACCGAACGCCCCCCCCCCCCCAAAAAAAACCACCAGGGAAACAATTCTGTTGAAGAAAAAAAGGGGGGAGACCAAAGTTGCTGAGCAAAAAAAGGGGGGGACCCCAAAAGTTATTAAGGACAAAAAAAAAAGAAAGAAAAAAAAGCTAGCATGGCCCCTTTAAGAGCAGAGGCTGGGCTCTGCCACTCTTAACAAGCTGCCGGTGTAGCAGCAGAGTAAGGGCAACAGCAGCTCTTACTGAGCATGCTCAGTATGCCCTAGGTATGACTTTCTGAGAGGCAGCTGTTTGCGACACTACACCCAGGCAGGCGGCGACCATCTTCTCTGCCTTCTCTCCCTGCTCCAGACCAGACAGCAACCCTGCAGAACCAGAGTGGGCGGGCGGGCTGGGCCCAGTTGCTTAGGGTTGCCAAGTATCCGGTATTTTCGCCCCCTTGCCGGGAAAAATCAGAAAATACCGGACATTTTAGGTGTCCAGTATTTTCTGAATTTTTTCACCGGAAAGGAGGTGAAAATACCAGACTGTCAGGGTCAGTACTGGACACCTGGCAACCCTAAGCACAGGGAAGGTGGGTGTCTCCAGTCTCCTGCCCTGGAGCACAGGCAGGGCACATTGCCACAGCATCCCTCGCCTCAGCACAGCTGAAGCCTGAGGGCAGTCCTGGAGCTGAACTGAAGCACGGGGTTTTCTGGGACTGGAGTGTGGGCGGGGCCAGGCTGGCAGGTTGGGAAAGCATTGCCTTCCTGTGCCACTTATACTCACTACCCATGATTCCTGTGTCTTAAGTGTCCACACTTTTGCCTCTTCTTATTTCTGTTCCACCCTTCCTGCAGGCTCCTACAACTGGATACTGCAACTTGATGAGTCTTCATCCAGAGGGAATCTAGTGACTTAAAAGTGAAAAAGCTTTCCAGCCTGCCAGACCTAATAGCCCAACATTAAAATGGTTAAAGAGCCATTCAAGTGGTAATGAAGACATTTAAAAGGCATTTGCCAACCCCTAGATATATACTGCCAGTTTCTGAATTTGCTGATTAAAACAGATGTGCCTTGCTGTAATATTCATTCACACCATGTTAGTCTACAAGATCTTAGTTTAAAATTCACTTTAAAATATTTCATTAGTGTGCTGCTGAAGATTATAAAAATCACATCTCTACAAAATCTTCACATGGATTTTTAGATCCACAAGCTGAGTATTCATCTTTAGCCTTAAATGCTTGGGTTTTCAGACATATCGTTTTTTAAATAAAGCCTTCAAAAGACCATCCTTATCTACAATACACATGCGAACCCAAGCTGCCAGCGGGCCTGGGGACACAAGTTTAGTAATACTGCATAGAGCCCCATAAATCCTAAAGATGGTCCCTCACTGGATTAATGTTTTGAGGACCCTTAAATCTAATATATTTCCTTTTCTGAGGTGAATATCTGTGGAGGTTACTCTGAGGGAAACTTGTCGAAATAGAATGAGTCTAACCAAGTGAAAAAGGCAAGTGCACTGTGGAATCAGAAAGGTTTGCAGATCCTAACCAGGGCATCATCATCATCAACAACTACAATTTGTATTACCTTAGCACCAAGGAGCCAGTGTAACTGCCACCGGGCAAATTTGAACCTGGGACCAAGTCTAGGCGCTTCTACCCTCTGAGCTAAAAGCCAGATGGCTCCCAGCCCATGCTATAGAGTTCTCTTGGTCTTAACTGTTGCTGTAGTCTAGGTGCCACTGAATGGTAACCACACTAGCTGTGTGGGTTACACCAGAACTGTACGAATACAGAACAAAAAGATGGCCCTTACCCCACTGAACTCATAGTCTAAGTGAGAGACAGGGTGGGTGAGGTAATATCTTTATTAAGCCAATTTCTGATGGAAAGAAAGAGAAGCTTTTGAGTTACACAGAGCTCTTCCTCTGGTCTGGGAAAGGTGTTTTGTGTTACAGCTGAACATGAGGTCAAACAGATCATGAGCTTGGTATAGCTTGAAAGCTGGTCTCTCTCACCAACAGAGATTGGTCCAGTAACAGCTATTACCTCACCCACCTTGTCTCTCTAATATCCGCTGATAGCCATGGCTAAAGAAATGCTGCAGACCACGATCTAAGTATAAGATGAGAGGCAACAAGTGGTGACAGACAGGCAGGACTACTGGTGGCCTGTCACTCTTGAAATCCATCAGACATCAAACATGGTAGCACTGACGACAAATTCAACTTTCCTTCACTCTTTCTCTTCTGGTAAAAACACTGACCTGCAGAGAGGAAGGCACTAAGAAGAATCTGAATGGAGGAACAGTGAACTTCACTTCAGCAGAGCACAGCATGACATGTAGTCACCATAGTAACCTTGTTTGGTTTTGTTCTGTTCTTCCCAGAAGTAGATCAGGCCCTCTAAGAAAGGCAGAGAACAAGCAGGTCAGGAATGTGATTCTGCTGCATATTTGAAATGTTATTTACTGTCTCAAAAACCCATTTTATAGCAACCCTGTATTTTATTTTCCAACACTTCTATCGACACACTCACTGTATATCAGTCATTATCTGATTATGGAAGCTTTCAGAATGGTTTCCGGGCGCCTTTAGGAGTCTGCCAAGGAATTCAGCGTGGCAGAGTTTTGAACTTCCATTGCTCATTTTCACAGCAGGCTGAAGAACGAAAAGCAAAGAAGGAAAATGTATTTAGACAACATGCCTCCGTTCATGGACAAATGAACCTCACAAATTTACGTAGTGCAGATAGCTTGCCCGTAAGCATCCTTCAGATCATTGGTCTCCAAATCCCCTCAATTCCTGCAGAAAAACAATAAATAAATGTCATGTTATTACTGAAAAGGCACCAGCGAAATACAGAACAAATATTAATTGTACTTAAAGTAGACTAGTCAGACAAGGTACATGAGCATCCTAGAGAGATGATGGACAGGTAAAGAAAAAAATCTCTCCATTTAAAAGAGATAGCTGACTGAACTGGTTTGTTGTTTCTGGCTGCATCTGAATAGGATCACGCCCACCCAGATTACTTTAACATTCTCTGCTTTTCCTGGGGGAGAATACCTTGTCTTTTTAAGCCATTTAGTTGTGCTGATAATTTTTATTCTTCATACTAGGCCATTAGCCAAGGTAAATGTTTGTGTTGTTTTAAAAACTTAAAGTATATCACTGTGGGAAACTTAAAATATACAGATTACTTCAGAAAGCATTTTTGAAAAAATTGTGATAATATTCAATGTTATTTTACTTTTCTTCTATTAGTTTTACATGTTACAAGGCTTTGGAGCCTTTGCCAAGTTGTGGGGTGGGGTACTTTGCCACTTTCAAATAGATGAAAATACTGATACAATATGACCTGAATCTGTCTACACTGTATTCCACCAACAGAAAGAAAGAAAGAAAGAAAGAAAGAAAGAAAGAAAGAAAGAAAGAAAGAAAGAAAGAAAGAAAGAAAAAAAGAAAGAAAGAAAGAAAGAAAGAAAATCAATCACTATTTTGTCCTTGAATGAATGTTTGAAGTGTGCACCACAAATAAAAAAAACACGTTGAAGTGACTAAATATTAAATATTGCTACTAAACAGAACTCAAAATAGTAAGGGAAGGACGGGTGCTATTTAATTGGAAATGACAAAATTAAATAAGACATGGCCTTTAAGTTCACACAGAGAACATTTGTCTAAGTCAGATGCTACTACTGCTGCATACCAATTATGTACTGTACATTGCTGAGCTCTTGGAACCAACATTTAAAAAAAAGATTAGAAGTTTGGCTTGCAAAGCCCACATCAAACTCTAAGTAAAACAAAGTCAGACAGCTGAAAGCATTCAAGGGCCATTAGACACCAAGAAATCTTTTGGGGGAGGGAAGTATAGGTGCAGGGGGAAGACACCTAAATTCTTAAAGGTTTCCTACTTTCACAGAGCCATTCCCATTCCTAATAGCCCCCCCCCCCCCGCCACACACACACACACACACACACACTCCATAGCAGAAACGACAGCAGCAAACAAAGACCTTCCACCAAAGGAAAAATAACTATTCACACATATTTCCGGTACACACCTCCATCAGCCCGAGTGATCTCTTGCTGCGTAGTGAGGAATATTAATTAAAGAAACCGCTGAACAGCACAATTTGGGTCTAAACCTGAATCCAAATTTGCCTGGAATTTAAAAGGATTCACCTTTGGGGTTTTCATAAGCTTAATCAAGAAAATGAAATTGTTAATCTACCACAGGATCCCATATGTCTCTCCTAGTGTTACGGTGAGGGCATTGCTATGGCTGAAAGGTGCTTAGGCTGGCCACACCCAGCAAACCAGATGCTGCCTGGCTTAGGACCCGATAGAGCTTCTATAAACTACATAAGTCTGTCTATTAATCAGATGGACACTTTGTTCTGTGCGGTGTCTTCTAGTTAATTCTGGTCCTGACACATCACACAAGCCCCCAGATCTTACACTTATGTGCCACCATAATCCCAAACCAATCTTCCCCTTCCAAGACATACATAAACACAGAGGCACAAGTCCCCACAGGTTTGTTGTTTTAGGAACAGATGACATTAAAACAGCTCAGGAGTTGTGTAATCTAGCCGTAATAAGCATGTGCTTTCTATTTGTCACTGCCTAAACTGTACTTTTAGACACACAGCCTGGGAGCCTTGCCGAAATCTGCAAAACATTAACTGCAGAAAAGATGAAGGAAGTATGTACACTCCACAGGCAGAGTAGATCATCTGGCTGGGAGAGTGGGTTACGGAGAAGTCATTTTGATGGAATTAAGGGAAATAGTAATCAGGGTTGTAGTAAGAACTCTCTTCCTCATGTTAATGTATTTTCTTAAAGAACAGAAAGCTCTTGTGTGCTCCTTGGGTATGTAGCTAACATGGTCTTTAGGTAACCAGTATAATACAAATGTATTTTTCATTACATAATCAATGAAAATAGGTAATATTTAAAGACTTAGGGCCAGAATCCCTTCTCAGTTACACTGGAGTAAAAGATGAGGTCAATGGACTTGATCCAGATTTACACTTATAGAATTAAAATCAGATTTTGACTGTTTTTAATTATGCTGGTGTAAACCAGCCCATTTATTTCAATCAGTTTATGCCTGATTCACTATGGCAAAATGAGAATCTAGTGATAAGTGTTAGTGAAGCATCTTGGAGTGAACACCACATGAATAATTAAATATGAAAAAAATATATTAATCTATGATTAATACCTAGTGCTGACTTGAGGAAAAATGCTTAATATTTTCCACTAAAGTTTTTGAAAGAAATGAAACATTTTCAAGTCATTCTAAATTTTTTGTAGATTTTGTTTGTTTGTTTCTTTGAATGAAAAAAAAACAACCCAACGCAGCAGCTGCTGGAATTCATTAATACAAAAAAAATGGAGAAACCAAATTTTCTTGACGTTCAATTGCCCATATTTTAGATTTAGAATGAATTACTTGGAAACGGTTAATAAAAATGACATGCAAAAAAGATCTCCAACAAGTCCCTATTCACCCTAGATAACTGAAGGGCTGCATATTCAGCTTGCCTCCAGATGGCCTTTGAGTTTGCATATTAGTAATTGCATCAGCAAACTTGGGTATGAATGTATTTTGTGCTTTGCATTGTGTACATGGGACTAAACCACTCAACCCTGCCACAGGAAGGTATTAACTCCCACAGGCAGCAAATAACATGATACCTATTTCTGCTTGTTACTAAGGGTATGTCCATACTGCAACTGTACATCATGAATGAACCAGGCTTTAGGAGCCTACTAGGTGAGAGGGTCCCAAAGATCAGGCCTGAATGCAAATATCCATGGGTGGCGAGTTGTAAGGGCTCGTGGTGCTCAGGTTCCACCAATATTTGGAGCTGGAGCGGGCCCCTCCCCTCCCCCCGCACGTCCTCCCATCCCGGCCCCAGAGCGTCTCTCCCCCGGCCCCGACCTCGGCTCCGCCATGCGCAACTTCCGTTGAGCTCCCCCTTGCTGGCTGCTGCTGCCATGTGCACCGTGCTCAAACTAGTGGGCAGCGAGACACCCGGGCGTGATGTAACATCACAGCCTGGAATTTTAAAACTGCTGGGCGCTGCGTTGTGCCATGTGGCTGAATTGAGGGTTTGGAGTCAGGGGACGGAGCGCAGATTCCAGCCCCGCACACTGGAAGGCAGAAGTTAGGGGAGGGAAAGGGCTGGGAGAGGAAGGGGCTTGTGTGTAGGGAAAGGGAGAAAACTAGGGGAAGAGCTGGGAGAGGAAGTGGCTTTTGCGGAGGAGGAGGGGAGAGGAGAAAGAAAGGGGAAGGCACCAAAGGGACAGGGTAGAGGAGAGACAAATGCCAGGGGGCCAGGTGCAGACAATGAGGAAAAAGGCAGGAGGAAAGGTGTCAATGGGAGGGGGACAGGGTGATGCTGGGAGGGGAAAGGATAAGGGCGTTGGGGGCTGGAGGAGGAGGTGCTGGGAGAAGGCTTGAAAGAAGGGGTGGGCATGAGGAAGGCCAGGATGGAGCAAGTCATGTGTGAGGGCACAGAGGGGCATGAGGGAAACGGGGGCAGAGGATGGTAAAGGGGTGGGCATCAGGGAAAAAGAGGGCAAAGGGGGCAGGGGCAGTGAGGGAAGGGGGAGGCACCAGGAGGGTGCAGGAGTAAGAGAAGGTGCAGGTGCCAGGGGATTCTGGGGGTGAAGCAGAAGAGCAGACACCTGCAGGGGAGGGACCAGCACCAGGGGAGAGAGGCAGGGCACATGTGTAGAGGGAGGTGTTAGAAGAGGGGATGAGGAGGAGTAGCTCACATGAACAGAGTGGAGCTACTGGAGGAGTGGGCAAAGGGGGGAAAGAAGGGCTGGTGGATGGGGGCAGGTCGCAGGAGGGCTGAGGGCAGTGAGAAGGGCAGGAGTCAGGACATCAGAGGAGGGTGAGGAGTTGGGGGGGCAGTAGGCACCAGGGGAGCTGATGGAACAAGGGGAGTAGACATGGAAGCAGAGAGAAAAGGTAAAAGTTTAAAAATATTTATTAATAACTTGGGTGTCACAGTGGCACATCCAAACAATCCACATGAACTCAGTACTGGTGCACAGCACAAAATTCATGTTGCTCATGGGGGGAAACTCTTAGCCTATGTCTACACTGTCGGTTTCTTGCAAAAGAGTTCTTGTGCAAGAAGTCTTGCGCAAGAACATATCCACACTGCCATGTGCGAGCTGTGCTTTTGCACAAGAGCATCTATGGCAGCATGGATGCTCTCTTGCCCAAGAAAGCTCTGATGGCCATTTTAGCCAAAGCGGTTTCTTGCACAAGAAATCCCTGCTGAGCATCCACACTGCCCTCCTGCGCAAGAGAGCTTACACCTGCTAGAAAAGAGCTTAGCTCTTGCGCAAGATGCCCTCTCTTTCTATACCGTACTGTAAATTTCCTTGCGCAAGAGCAGGCTGGCAGTGTGGATACTCTGTGGGTTCTTGCGCAAGAACAGCTGTACTTGCACAAGAAGCCACGAGTGTAGACATAGCCTTAGAGGGAACACTTCCCCCAGCTTCTCTGCCCCCGAGTTAATGTCATACACATTGAGTTAATGCAACTGCAGGATAGTTGCATGAGAGAGGTTTGGTGGGGGCCAAACTAATCCCTGTTGGTAGGAGGATGGTGGGAAAAGCCCTTCGAGAGGGGTGACATGACACCATTTACTTCTGGTCATGTGTCCATCTTGTCCCAAGT
Organism: Pelodiscus sinensis; assembly: GCF_052426305.1. Taxonomy (NCBI): domain Eukaryota; kingdom Metazoa; phylum Chordata; order Testudines; family Trionychidae; genus Pelodiscus; species Pelodiscus sinensis. The sequence continues at coordinate 15,192,128 of NC_143068.1, read as the reverse complement.
GTGTTACCTCCAGAGGCGTGGCTAACGGGGGCCAGGCATGGCTAATGGGGCACCACCAAAAATGATACAAACCTGCCGCCCATGCGAATATCTACACCAGAATTAAACAGTCCCTTGGCCCAAGCCCCTCAAGCTTGAATCAGCTGGCATGGGCCAGCTATGGGTTTTATTTGCAGTGTAAACATACCCTAAGGGCCTGGCCAAATTGGTCTGGGAATCTTGCAGGCCAAGCTCTGTTAGTGGTTCTGATATCACTGATTCACGGATGCTGTGTAGGTGTGGGAGGATGATTCCGTTCTACCAACATCTACATGAAGTCCCATTTACTTAAATGTGGCACCATTCAAGGGCATGGACCCAGATCCTCAAATGTGTTTAGGCACCTAACTCCCATTAAAATGAGTGTGACTGTCTATACTTATGCAGAGACTGATGCTCCAGAGATCGATCTTTCAGGTTTCAATTTAGTGGGTCTAGTAAGGACCCACCAAATCAAATGCTGATAGGGTCACCATCAACCCTAGTACTCCATGAGGTCGCAAGGAGTAAGGGAAGTTGGTGGGAGAGTTTCTTCCATCAACCTCCCCCAGTATGGCCTCTGGAGAAGTTCAAGGTACATCAACTCTAGCTATGCTAGTCTTAACCAAAGTTGCGCATTTTAAATCAAATTTCTCTCCCAGTATAGACCTGGCATTAGGCATCTAAATGCTTTTAAGGATCTGGATTTAGGTCCATTAAAATGCACAATTCCTTGTGCACAAATACTCCCTCAGGGTACGTCTACACTACAGCGCTAGTTCGAACTAACTTAGTTCGAATTAGTTAATTCGAACTAAGCTAGTTCGAACTAACGCATCTAGAACTAAAAACTAGTTCGAACTAGCGTTTTGCTAGTTCGAACTAGCGCATCCACACTGATTGGACGCAGGGGGGCATTTAAGGGCAGCTGAAACCGGTTCTGGCAGGGCATCAGGTCAGCAGTTGCTTTGTGTGGCTGCTGTGGCTGCTGTCTGAGGCTGAGGCTCGTGCTTAAAGGGACCCCCCTGGACAGCCGGTTCTCAGCTTTTCCTGCTTGCTTGCCAACCTCGCCGAGGGACAGCAAAGCGTCGGTCTCTGTGCCCGTCTGTGTCGGTGCTTCCCTTCGGGGGGGGGCCGCCGCAGGTGGCAACATGGAGCCACGGCTCGCCCTGCACCTTCTGGTGCACGTTCTGGACTTGCTGCTGCAAGCCTGCCAGCAATGGCTCGAGGCTGCCTGGCACCACCTGGTGAACGTCAGCCCCCTGCCTCTCCGCCTGGCCGCCCTGGGGGCCGTGGAGGAGCCGCGGCGGCGCCCTGGCTCTGGCGTCTGGACACCAGCAGCGACTGGTGGGACCGCATCGTCCTGGAGCGCTGGGACGACCGACAGTGGACCCAGAACTTTAGGATGAGGAGGGACACCTTCCTGGAGCTCTGCGAGTGGCTCGCCTCTGCCCTGCAAAGAAGGGACACTCGCATGAGACCCGCCATCCCCCTCCAGAAGCGGGTGGCCATCGCCCTATGGAAGCTCTCCACGCCGGACAGCTACCGATCTGTCAGGAACCAGTTCGGCGTGGGGAGATCCACCGTCGGAGCAGTGCTCATGCAGGTACTGTGCTTGTTGGCCACCGAGCCGGGGGGGAAGGGGGCTGCGAGGAGGGGATGGGCCGCCCCAGGGACAAAGGGGGGGGGGCGGGAGGAGGCAAAAGCGCCCCGCACCGGAGGGGTCGGGCTGTCCCGGCCGTACTACATGCCGTCAGGGGGGTTGCTTCCGGGAGTGGGGCGCGGGGCACTGCCAGGGCACGCACGCTCCCAGCCACCCGGGCGCCCCACTGATTGGCGCTTTGCTGTGTCTCTCTCCGCAGGTGGTCAAGGCCATCAACCGGGTGCTGCTCCGCAGGGTGGTCCGCCTCGCCGACCCGGACGCCGTCATCCGGGGATTCGGCGCCCTCGGCTTCCCCAACTGCGGGGGGGCCATCGACGGGACGCACATCCCCATCCGTGCCCCGGAACACCAGGCGTCCCGTTACGTGAACCGCAAGGGGTACTTCTCCGTCATCCTGCAGGCCGTGTGTGACCACCGGGGACAGTTCACGGACATAAATGTGGGCTGGTCCGGCAAAGCACATGACACACGGGTGTACCGGAACTCCTCCGTGTGCCAGCGGCTGCAGGACGGGACCTTCTTCCCCGACCGCCACATCAGGGTCGGGGACGTGGACATGCCCATCTGCCTGGTGGGGGATGCCGCCTACCCACTGCAGCCGTGGCTCATGAAGCCCTACACGGGGCACCTCAATCCCTCCCGCCAGGCCTTCAATGCCAGGCTGACCAGGGCCCGCATCGTGGTGGAGGGGGCCTTCGGGCGACTGAAAGCCCGCTTTCGATGCCTCCTCACACGTCTGGACCTGGCCAAGCACAACATCCCTCCCGTGGTGGCGGCATGTTGTGTGCTCCACAATTTGTGTGAGCGGAAGGGGGAGGCTTTCCTGCCAGCCTGGATGGCTGAGGCTGACCGCATGGCTGGACACTACGGTCAGCCCCGCACCGCCGCCGTCCGGGAAGCCCAGCGGGGGGCCATCAGGATCCGGGAAGCCCTGCGGGAGAGCTTCCAGGTGGAGGAGGAGGAGGACTGACCTCTCCCTGCATGCCCCACCGGGGCCTTCTTCCACCCTACCCCCCTTCCCCTTTCCCCTCCCTACCTACTGTCAAATAAAGACACCTGTTTTTCAAACAAAAACATCTGTTTATTTCACAGAACTGGGGTGGGGGGAGGGAGGAATGAAGGTGGGAGAAGGGAGGGGGAAACCTGGGATGAGGGAGCTGGAAGGGGAGGGGAGGGAAGGGAGGAAGGGAAAGGAAAGCTCAGGGGTGGGAGTCCGGCTGCCTCTCCCGTCTCGCCACACTGCGGGTCCGGGGGCGTCGGTGGGGAATGGTTGTGGAGGGGGGGGCAGAGGGGACAGGGGGTGTGGAGGAAGCAGGAGCGGAAGCAGGAGGAGCAGGGGGAGCAAGAGGGGGAGCAAGAGGGGGAGCAGGGGGAGGAGGAAATGGAAAGCGGTCCAGCAGGCTCTGGAGGTGGCCTCGCAGGGCACGGCCCTGCTCCTCCAGGGCCTCCAGACTCCTCCGGCGCAGCCTCAGGTCCTCCTGGACCCAGTGGTCCTGGAGACGGAGCTGTCGGTCCAGGAACCGGAGATGCCGCCTCTGGTAGTCCTCCTGGTTCCTGGCTGTCCTGCTTGCCCGGGCACGGGCGGCTGCTGCAGGCGGTGTGGTGCGCCCTGCAGGCCCAGGTGCTGCAGCTGTGGTGCAAGAAGATCAGCGGTCAATTTCCCCAGGGGCCCAGGTGTGTGAAACCCAGCTCCCCTCTGCAAGGCCAGGGCCCCTGCAGGATCCCCAGCTGCTGCTCCGTGGTGGGCAAGGCCCAGGCGCACGGTCCCGGGGCTCCCTCTCGCCCCAGCCCCCCGTACACATAAGGGGAACACGAGGGTACTCACAGGTGGACGCCTCCCCGGCCTCTGACGATGCAGGCGAGCGGGTCTGTGGCGTGCCTCGGGGGTCCTGGGTCCTGGGCAGGCTGGTGGCAGGCTCCTGGCTCTCAGAGCCCTCTTCCTCCTCCTCGGTGTCCAGGAGCGGTCCCTCTGCCCCGGGGTCAATCACGTCCCGGGGGGCAGGGACGGCATGAGGCCCCAGGATGTGGTCCAGGGCATGGAAGTGGGGGCAGGCCTCCGGGTCGGCCCCTGGCAGGCAGGCCCAGGAGTAGGACTGCCGCAAGTCCTTAATTTTGCAGCGCACCTGCTCCCGGCTGCGCTGGTGGCCCCTGGCGGCCAGGCTGGCAGCCATGCATCCGTAGACGGCCACGTTCCGGTGGCTAGTGCGGAGATCGTGGACATTGGAGGCTTCCCCCCAAACCTCGATGAGGTCCACGATCTCCGCACTTGACCAGGCGGGCGCCCGCCTTTTGCGCCCCCGGGCAGGCTCCTGGGAGCCGCCAGGCTGGTCCTGGGGAGCAGTGGAGGGCTGGGAGCCCTCGGATGGCTGGCTCATCCTGTGGCAGGTGCAGGCTGTGCAGGCACGGGTGCTTGCAGCCTTGCAACTGGCACAAAGTGAGTAGCCACCCCGTGCCCCTTTAAGGGCTCCGGGGCCGGGAGGGGGGCAGTAGAGTTTGCCTGGTGCTGGCCAGAGTGGCCACCAGGGAAACCTGGGAAGCCTTAGCCTCCCACTAGTTCGAATTAAGGGTCTACACAGCCCTTAATTCGAACTAGCTAGTTCGAACTAGGCTTAATCCTCGTAAAATGAGGTTTATCTAGTTCGAACTAAGCGCTCCGTTAGTTCGAATTAAGTTCGAACTAACGGAGCGCTAGTGTAGCGCCTAGGAAAGTTAGTTCGAACTAACGTCCGTTAGTTCGAACTAACTTTCTAGTGTAGACATACCCTCAGTATCTTTCTCCTTTGGCCTTTCCTTCTCCCAGTACCTTAAAGAATTTTAAAAAAATTAAACGGAGAAATGTGCATGTGTATGTGTGTCTATATATATAAACTTCTTTACTTGGAAATACTTCTTTTCCTGCAGTTTTCTAGCTGACTGGTAACAGTTCTTAGTGAGTCTGTTTTTTGGCAATAACCATTCCCTAACCCAGTCACACATACTGTCTAAGTGCCAGCAACCCAAAACTTTAAATAAAGTGTTACTGAAATAACTGTACAAATATCTTGCACAATAATCTGCTTGCTGTCTTTCATGCACTCACTAATGGCTTCTACCTCCTGTGGAAACTCATTGGGCTCCAATTTCTTTACAACTTTCCAGGATTTAAAAATAAAATGACCTTTTTGGATAAGCGTTTTGTGTAAATGTATGTGTGTTTGTTTGTTTTGTAGCAAATTCTTATTTTATTACCATAATTGCAGCTTTAAAATGAACTAGCCATCAAAACAAATTAGCTGAGGAAATGGCCAAAACTCTTCTTCTCTAAATGTCAAGTGCTTATCATCTTGTGTTTTTTAAGATGCTTGTCACATCTAAAATGAACCTCAATATAAAAAATTAGTGAATTCCCTCAATTTTATTTCAAGAGTGTTGTGGCTTTAAATCATCTAATGTGTAAACTTGAGACAATACAGAATTGTCCAGCTTAGTTAACACTTGTGTATTCATTTTAATTCTTTCCATCCATGCAACACATTATAAGTAGGGCCCTACCAAATTCACAGCCATGAAAAACACGTCATGGATTGTGAAATATGCTCTTCCTCCGAAATCTGGTCTTATGTGCTTTTAAGCTAGAAATATAGATTTCATGGATGGAAACTGGCGTTTCTCCAATTGGAGGTCTTGAGGGAGTTGCAGGAAGTTGCAAGGTAATTTGGTGGGGAGAGGAGTCACAGTATTGCCACCCTTATTTCTGCACTGCCTTCCAAGCTGCATGGCCAGAAAGTGGTGGCTAATGGCCGAATATCCAGCTCTGAAGACAGTGGCCTGCCAAAAGCAGCACAGAAGTAAAAGCAGCAATAACATACCATGTCATTCTTACTTCTATGCTGCTGCTGGCAGTGGCTCTGCCCTCAGAGTTGGGCCACCACCCAGCAGCTGCTACTTTCCAGCCACTGCCCTCTGAAGGCAGCACCAGTGCCAGCAACAGCATAGAAGTAAGGATAGCAGTAGTGCAACCTCTCTACAATTACCTTGCAGCTCCTCCCCCCCCCCCCCCACTTCTTTTTGGGTAAAGACTCCTACAACTACAGTGCTGTGAAATTTCTGAAATAATGAAATTTACAATTTTTAAAATCTTATGACTGTGAAAATGATCAAAATGAACTGTGAATTTGGTAGGGCTCTAAGGCTACATCTACACTGGCCCCTTTTCTGGAAGGGGCATGTTAATTTCAGCTATCGTAATAGGGAAATCCGCGGGGGATTTAAATATCCCCCGCGGCATTTAAATAAAAATGTCCGACGCTTTTTTCCGGCTTTTTAGAAAAGCCGGAAAAGAGCGTCTACACTGGCCCCGATCCTCCGGAAAAAGCGCTCTTTTCCGGAGGATCTTATTCCTACTTCAAAGTAGGATCGGGGCCAGTGTAGACGCTCTTTTCCGGCTTTTCTAAAAGCCGGAAAAAAGCGGCGGACATTTTTATTTAAATGCCGCGGGGATATTTAAATCCCCCGCGGATTTCCCTATTACGATAGCTGAAATTAACATGCCCCTTCCGGAAAAGGGGCCAGTGTAGACGAGCCCTAATTGTTAGACAGGTAAAAGCCTGGAAAAACCCATTCAAAGAGTATGCACTTAGGGCCCAATTGTACAAATAATTGCTACTGAAGTGTATTGCTCAAGTGAGTGTATTGCTATTGATATTTACTCCTGAGAGTAGTACTATTAACCTCAATGGACTATTCATAGTAGTAAGCAACTCACTCAATACAAAATATTTGCAGATTAGGCCCTTAGTTTATACAATCCATAGTAAGAGCCTGGCCTGCAGTTCACTGCAGCAGATCAAGGCCTTCGCCCCACATTTGTAGAAGAAATTGAAAGTGGGGAAATTGGGACCACAAAATAAATACAGAAATACAAATATTTAATAAGGATCATATTTGCAAAAGGGCCTTGGCACAGCCTCTAATTCTTGCACATGCAATTCTAGAGGCACTACTATTTACACCTGCAAAATCAAATCACAAAACACAACCTCCTCAGCCCATGCTCATTGAAATGAGTGAGAAGGCCAACTTCACAACTCTGAAGCTTCTGTTATAATGCACTTGTAGCACAATACATTTTTCTTCAAGCACTTTTTAAACATTAATTAATTATTAGGGTGTAATTCTCCACTAGACCAGGTAGGTTGGCTTAAGGTACACCATCCAGCTACACAAAATGTATAGCTGGATTTGACTTACCTTAAGCTGAGCTGCCGCAGCATCTACACTGCGGGAGGCCAATGGGAGCACACACAGAATGAGGAGTTCAGGATGCTGGTAGGTGCCGACCCCAGCATTCAATTTGGGGATCTACACTAGAAGATTGACCTCCAGAGGATCAATCTTCTCTGTAGTATAAACCTGCCCTTAGAATAAATCTGGAGTAATTCCACAGAGACACAAGGTGGCGAGGGAATCTCTTTTACTGGATCAATTTTGTGAGAGAGACAAGCTTTCATCTGACAGAGCTTCAGGTAGGTGGCCTGAAGAGGAGCCCAAAGTAGGTTTGAAAACTTCTCACCAATAACTTAGTTTTAGATCAGTTAGTTTTTCCTGTATAAATTACATTTTACGATCAACTGTTTTATTCATAAAATGTCTTATTGTCTAATATCACAGCACTGCATTGTGCAACATACCCAGTTCCATACCAACAAATCTCCTTATGCTTCTACATTGTATTCCAATGCACAGTATTAATGCTACAAGCAGGCCCTCTCAGGGTATGTCTAGACTGCATCCCTCTGTTGGCCGAGGGATGCAGATTAGGCAGGTCGATATTGCAAATGAGGGAGGGATTTAAATATCCCGTGCCTAATTTGCATAAAAATGGCCACCACATTTTGTCAACTCAGCACTTTGGGAGCAAAAAGTGGCAGTCTAGAGGGGGATCTGTCAAGAAAGAAAGCCTTTTTTGACAGATCCCTTATGCCTCCTGCAAGGAGGTTTACAGGATCTGTCGAAAAAGGCTTTCTTTCTTGACAGATCCCCCTCTAGACTGCCACTTTTTGCTCCCAAAGTGCTGAGTTGACAAAATGTGGTGGCCATTTTTATGCAAATTAGGCACGGGATATTTAAATCCCTCCCTCATTTGCAATATCGACCTGCCTAATCTGCATCCCTCGGCCAACAGAGGGATGCAGTCTAGACATACCCTCAGAGAGCGGCTACACTACACCGTTATTTTGAGATATCTAGCGTTATTTCAAAACAACAATGTGAGCGTCTACACAGCCATTCCGTTATTTCAAAATAATTTTGAAATAACAGAGGGCTTATTCTGAAATCTGTAAACCTCATTCTATGAGGAATAACACCTATTCTGAAATAGCTATTTTGAAATAAGGTGTGTGTAGACACTCCTCTGCTGCTATTTTGAAATAGCCCCTCACAAGGGCCATTCTAAGTTATTCCTCCCCAGTGTCTCCTGGGGCTCTAAATCGGGATAGCACATCTACATTGGGGAAGGCAGCCTCAGACTGATTTTGAGGCTTCTCTGCAGTATAAACGTGCTATTTTGAAATATGCTATTTCAGAATAACTATTCTGGAATAGTGTATTTCGAAATACCTGTGCAGTGTAGATGTACCCTCAGAAAATGACAGAGGCCTGGGCCAATTTGAGTTTAGAGGCCCCAGCCCCCCAATGTGTCTAACTTCTCATCCACAGGGTCATACTAAAAGCAAAAGAATCTATGAAAATAAACACTTGAAACATGTATTTAACAATTAAGTCATTATATCAGGAGCATGTATATTAAAACTGTAACTTTAATTGTGAGTTTCCACTGCAAGCAAAACTCTTCATTTCAGGAATGCTTTTCGGGCTTTGTTATGTGTAAACTCATTTATAATTGCAGAAAAATCTAATTTATGTGCAATGTCACTTTTAATGTTAAGCCTTGTGAGCCCATTCAAATGCTCTTGTCTTATTGTAGAATGGTGATAGTTCTTTACTTGTTTTAACACGTTGAATGTGCATTCACCTGAAGCCACTGATGCAGGGAGACTGACAAAAATATGTAATGCAATTGTGATATTAGGAAATGCAGTGGACAGGCTGAGAGTGAATATTTCTTGAAGCAGTTCTTTTGGCTTACAGTCCAATTTAAAGTTGGTGGAATGTATATGTTTCAGGAAGATGATCTCATCACAGAGATCTCTTGAAATTTCATTGTTGTATCTTGGTTGAAACTGTTCAGCCGCTGAATATAGAACTTCATCACTTAGTTCTCTGAACTCTCAAAGGAATCCAAAAAGGGTACAAATTTGTCACAGTGACTCAAATGGATGTGTAACACCAGATTTGATGGAGTCAATAATAACAAAAAAAGCATTGACTCGATAGCATCTTTCTGCATCAGACTGAGATGTTCAGCTGCGATTGGTGGAAAACTCAGATGAAATGTCAACACCCTGGGTACCTCTATACTTGCACCCTAGTTCGAACTAGGGATGCAAATATAGGTGACTGAAATTGCTAATGAAGAGGGGATTTAAAAAATGAGGAGTAACATTAGTTCGAACCAAGGGGTTTGACTGAACTAATGCGGCCCGGAGCACACTTCCTGGTTTGAATCAGCTGGTGATCGGAATAGCGCATGGGCGAGATTATGCCAATGAAGCATGGGATATTTAAATCCTCGCTTCATTAGCAATTTTAGTCGCCTACATTTGCATCTGTAGTTCGAACTAGGGTGCAAGTATAGACGTACCCCCTGTGCTACTAATATGGACTCAGAAAGGACTGTGTCCCACTGATCATGAACCTTTGAATATCTAAGAGAATTCATTCAATGTTATCCCTGTCGACATCTAATGTAGCATTGTGTGCATCAATTACAAGATTACTTTCCTGGATCATTTTTAGCAGCAGCATCCACATGGCTGGCATTAAAATACATTCAAGTTTGGATTTATCTTTCTGAATTGACTTAAGCTCAGTGCGAGCCTATGCTGTGAGAGAAAGCGATTCAAGCTCACTTAAAGACTTTCTCACAGTCGAAATGCTGTGCAACTGGTTTAACGCCATCAATTCGTGCTGACCATCTCATAGTTGAAATGACATGAAGGGAAACAGGCAGATGCTGCTTCAGAATTTCCCACTTTTGAGGACTGCTGGATTGTTCCAAAGTATGTGATTGCTTCCTTGCATGATTCAGCACAATCAATGCACAATAAGATTTAGTGTGTGGTTGCCACAACTGGAGAATTACAATTTGGATTTTGCTCAAGAAGGACAGCTTGTACTCTGTTGTACTTCCCAGCCATATTGGATCCTTTGTCATAGGCTTGGCCAATGCAGACTTGAACGTTTAATTTGAAGACTTCCAGAATTTCTAATTGTGGCAGTGCGTCGGGGTTCCCCTGCCTCCTGCACCCCCGTAGTGGCACGAACAGACTCCACCAGCCAGTAGAATATAGGGAGTTTATTGCTTCTCCAGGATACAGCACAGCACAGATGTAATCTGGTTACAGGACAGGCCTAGGATGCCTCAGCCCCCCCTGAGATGGGGGAGACTGGTCCCCTAAATCCCAGCCTGTTGCTTAGGCTGCTTCCTCCATGATACCAGACAGCAACTAAAACCCTCTTCCAGCCCTGCTCCCCAGCCAGGTGTTGGTCTCCGCCCTCCTTCCCTTGTCTCCCTCCCTGGGAGGTTGAGCCTGGGTGTCTGGGTTAATACACATTTGGGAGAGTCAGTGAAAATCTCACATCACAGCGCAGCCGGACCCCAGGTCACAGAGCAGACAGCACCCCCACTACGCCACACTAATATATGAGTGGAGATTTCTTTTCCAGTTTTTTTCATGAAATTATTGAACAAAATGAATCGTTCTTCAATTGAAACCTTTGAACTTCCTGCAATTTCAAAATATTTAACAACCAAGGTTGTCTGTTCTTTATGAGAACAGTCTGGAGTTGCATCAATAATAATTTAAACGTACTTCGCATGTTGTATCTCTTCAAGAATTGTTGTTTGCATAAATGTCCCACACAGCTCAATAAACTCATTTTGTACTCTGGTAGACAGTGTGGCAAGGGCCCCTCTTACCCAGGCCACCACTGGGCTGGTCTCTTGCTCCTAACCCCAGAGTTTGGGGTTTGCAGCAGGTCCCTGTGGTAGGGAGCCCAGCCACACCTCCTCAGACTCTCTCCTTAGCTGCCTCCACCTAGTGCTGTTGTGGATTGTCCTCTCAAACCTTTTTCTCTCTGTCTCTCCACCACATCCCTTCCATCCTCTCACACACCCAGCATCCAGCTGCTGAGGCTTTTAAAGGCCCTCAGTCAGACAGCAGAGGAGTCAGCTGGCCCCAATCTGCCTGAGCAAGCTCCCTCCCAGCTGCATCTAATTGGCTTGCAGCTCTCTGCTTCTACTTACAGGGGGTTTTACCCTTTGGGGCTGTTTTTTTCCCTCTCTGCAGCAGCTCCCTGGCCTGACCCTGCCACACATCGCCCCCACCCCTGCTCAACACCATGGGGTTGGGCTACTTGGGTCGGACAACAATGTACTCTTGATAACCCGTCTGCGTTCCCATGCTGGGTTCCTGATCTATGTTGCATGCAGAAGTGGAAGGGCTGCAGGGACAGGAACCACTGGGTCACCTCGCATTCTTGTCCTTGTTTCAGTGCATCGATTGCAGGGGTGCATGATCGGTGAGCAGGGTAAACTTCCCCCAAGGAGGTAGTAACGTAGGCTTTCCATGTCCCACTTTACCACAAGACATTCCCTCTCAACCACCACATAGTTTTGTTCCTTCGGCAGAAGCTTCCTGCTGAGGTTCAGGCCTGGGTGCTCCTCTTCCCCAACCATTTGTGACAATACAGCCCCTAGCCCTACTTCTGAGGCATCAGTCTGCAGGATAAACTCCTTCTTAAAATCAAGGGCTATGAGAACTGGATCACCGCAGAGGGCCGTCTTGAGATCCTTAAAAGCTTCTTCCACTGCAGTGGTCCATTTTACAACATTGGGACTGCAAGCTCTAGTCAGGTCGGTCAAAGGGCAGGCCCTGGAATCGAAGTTGGGGATGAATCTACAGTAATATCCAACCAATCCCAGGAACACCCTGACTTATTTCTTTCGGGTTGGTTGGGGACACTTTTGTATCACATCCACTTTGTTGAGTTGGGGCCTCACTACACCCCTTCCCTCAATATACCAAAATACTTGGCCTCGGCCAGCCCAATTGTACACTTCACGGGGTTCACCATAAGTCCCGCTCTCCTTAGGGTCTCCAACACTACCTCTACTTTCTCGAGGTGTGTGTCCTAGTCAGGACTGTGGACAACAAGATCTTCCAAATAGGCAGCCGTGTACTAGGCATATGGCCGCAATAGCTTGTCCATAAGCCTTTGGAACATTGCAGGAGCCCCATGCAAGCCAAAAGGGAGGACCGTATAATAAAAGAGACCCTCCAGTGTTGAAAAGACTGTCTTTTCCTTGGCTCCTCATACTAGAGGAATCTGCCAGTAGCCCTTGGTCAAGTCAAGGGTAGATAGAAATCGGGCCTTGCCCAGGTGGTCAATGAGTTCATCTACCTATGGCATGGGATAGGCATCGAATTTGGATATCTCATTTAAATTTTGGAAGTCATTGCAAAACTGAAGGCTTCCATCCAGCCTGGGCACCATAACAATAGGACTAGACCACTGGCTATGTGATTCTTCAATGACTCCAAGTTTCAGCATTTTCCCAGCTTCAGCTCGGATCTCCCTTCGTTTTGCCTCAGGTATCCGGTATGGTTTAAAGTTTACCTTCACCCCGGGATCTCTGATGATGTCATGGTAAATCTTTGTAGTTCTACCAGGTTCTGTCGAAAACACATCATGGTTTCGTTCAGTCATGTCAGCTACTTCTGCCTTTTGATCTGGGGTCAGCCTGGGAGGTATACCCACCTGCCTTTGTGGGCTTTCCCTTTGGGGTGGTGACCCCAGAGCAACCAATGACCCTTCTCTGTCTCACCAGAGTTTCAGCAGGTTGATGGGATATATTTTCTCGGGCTTTTGCTGGTCAGGCTGGCGAAATGTATAGTTTACCTCTCCAACTGCTTCTATTACTTTGTATGGCCCCTGCCTCTGCCACTGGGCTAGGAGCTTACTTTCTGCTGTTGGCACTAGCACCATCACCCGGTCTCCCACCTGGAGCTTCTGGGCTGTCGCTCGCTGGTTGTAATAGGCCTGTTGGGCCCCCTGCGCCTTTTCTAAATGTTCCCGCACTATGAGGGTGACTTTGGCTATTTTGTCCGTCATATGGAGTACATGATCAACAACATTTCTTCCATGGTTGGGTTGTTCCTCTCAGGCCTCCTTGGCAAGGTTCAGTCTGCCCCGTGTGTTACGCCCATATAAAAGCTCAAATGGGGAGACCCCAATAGAAACTTGAGGAACTTCCCTTACCACGAACATGAGGTATGGAAGCAGAATATCCCAATCTTTGCCGTCCCAGCTTACCACTTTCTTGAGGTGGTATTTTTCATGGTCCTGTTAAACTGCTCAACAAGATCGTCTGTTTGGGGTTGATAAACTGATGTCCTCAGGGCACGTATGGAGAGCATGGTACACAAGTCCTTCATAAGCTTGGGCACAAAGGGTGTCCGTTGGTCCGTTAGAATTTCTTTGGGTATCCTACCCTAGAAAAAATTTGAATTAGTTCCCTAGCAATTGTTTTGGACAGGGTATTGCGTAGGGGCACCAGCTCTGGGTACTGGGTGTCATAGTCTACCACAACTCTGATGGCCCCGTTCAGCCCGCTCTAGTGGGCCTATTATTTCCATAGCAATTCACTCAAAGGGGACTTCAATGATGGGTAAGGATACTAGTGGGGCCCTCAGGTGTGATCAGGGCCCATGTAATTGACACTCAGGGCAGGAAGCACAATATCTGAGGTCTTCTGCATAGACCCCTAGCCAAAAGAACCTCCGGAGGATGTGGCCCAGGGTCTTATCCACCCCAGATGTCCTCCAAATAAATGACTGTGCACTAATTCCAGTACTGCACTCCGGTGCTTTTGAGGTACCAAGAGTTGTTCCACCTCTTGGTCCTGTATACAAGCTACTCTATATAGTAGATCCCCTTTAAGTATATAGTATGGCCCAGTGCCTTTGTTCTTTCCCTCCACTGGGACCCCATTAACTTCAACCGCATCTTTACAGACAGTTTGATATACTGGGTCATTAGCTTGATTCTGCCCAAAAGTCTCGCTTGGGGATCCAACCTGTTCAAGTTCTGGGGAACCCACTCCAGTTTCCTCTCCCGATGAGCTGGGTCCTGCCTCAAGCTCATCGTGTCCTGGGGTTTCTGCCCTAGTAGTTGGGTAGTCTTCCCTCCCTGCCAGCTCCTGCTCCTGATTTGGGGCCAAAATCTTCAACCCCAACTTTTTAGCTGCCCTCCTCTCCTGCCAGGTCTTCCTGGGTTCCCTGGGCACTGAGAACAGGTCCTGGGAAAATTCATGGAAGGCCAGGAGGGAGCTATCTTCTTCTACCCAGTCGTGCGGCAGCAGGTCATTAAACCCAGGGAAGTCTCGCCCTATGACCACCGGGTATGGAAGCTTTGGGACCACTGCCCCAGTTACAGCTGTGACTCACCCTTGTACTTCCAGTTTCACGGGGATAGTGGGATAATAATTAAATGTCTCCGTCTACACACGATATTCCAGTGCGTTTGGCTCAGGTCAGTTGGTCCTGCACTACTAGTTTCCCTGAGACCAATGTAACTGCGCTCCCGAAATCTACTCGTGCAGTTGTTTCCACCCAATTCATTTTGTCGACGCTGGTAAACCTCATTTTACGAGGAATAACGCCTTTTGTCAACAGAGTTCTGTCGAGAGAAGGCGTTATTGCATCCAAACTGTCCTTTGCATCTACACTGCCATGTCGACAAAGCAGCTTGCTTTGTCGACAGAACTGAATGTAGTCTAGATGCTCTTTGTCGACAGAAGCTTTGTCGACAAAAGCCTGTAGTCTAGACGTCCCCCAAGAGACTAACAAATATATATATATATATATATATATATAGTATTATGAGCTTTCATCACCTTGAGATACTGGATTGATTATGTATTAAGTAATTAATATTAAGCTTTTATTTACTTCTTCAAATATGTCAGGATGGATGTCACAGGGGTAAAGGTCACAGGGTATCTGATAGCTTTCTTTGATAAGATAACTAGCCTTGTGGATAAGGGAGAAGCGGTGGATGTCCTATACCTAGACTTTAGTAAGGCATTTGATACAGTCTCGCATGATATTCTTATTGATAAACTAGGCAAATATAACTTAGATAGGGCCACGATAAGGTGGGTGCATAATTGGCTGGATAACCGTAGTCAGAGAGTTGTTGTTAACGGTTCTAAATCCTGCTGGAAAGGGATAACAAGTGGAGTTCCTCAAGGGTCTGTTTTGGGACCCGTACTGTTCAATATCTTCATCAATGATGTAGATATTGGGATAGAGAGTACGCTTATTAAGTTTGTAGATGATACCAAACTGGGTGGGGTTGCAAATTCTTTGGAGGATAGGGACATAATTCAAAATGACCTTAGCAAGTTAGAGAAATGGTCAGAGGTAAACAGGATGAGGTTTAATAAAGAGAAATGCAAAGTGCTCCACTTAGGAAGGAACAATCAGTTCCATACATACAAGATGGGAAGTGACTGTCTAGGAAGGAGCATGGCAGAAAGGGATCTAGGGGTCATAGTGGACCACAAGTTGAATATGAGTCAACAGTGTGACGCTGTTGCAAAAAAAGCAAATATGATTCTAGGTTGTATCAACAGGTGTGTTATAAGCAAAACTCGTGAAGTCATTCTGCCGCTCTACTCTGCACTAGTTAGGCCTCAGCTGGAGTACTGTGTCCAGTTCTGGGCGCCACATTTCAAGAAAGATGTGGAGAAATTGGAAAGGGTACAGAGAAGAGCGACAAGAATGATTAAAGGTCTAGAGAACATGACCTATGAAGCCAGGCTTCATGAACTGGGCTTGTTTAGTTTGGAAAAACAAAGATTAAGGGGGGACATGATAGCGGTTTTCAAATATCTAAAAGGGTGTCACAAGGAGGAAGGAGAAAATTTGTTCCTCTTGGTTTCTGAGGACAGGACAAGGAGTAATGGGCTTAAAGTGCAGCAGAGGAGGTTTAGATTGGACATTAGGAAAAAATTCCTAACTGTGAGGGTGGTCAAATATTGGAATAAATTGCCAAGGGAGGTGGTGGAATCTCCCTCTCTGGAGATATTTAAGAACAGGTTAGATAGACATCTGTCAGGGATGGTGTAGATGGAGCTTGGTCCTGCCTTGAGGGCGGGGGGCTGGACTCGATGACCTCTTGAGGTCCCTTCCAGTCCTATTATTCTATGATTCTATGATTCTATGAAAGGCACCTAGTTCTCTTTATACCACTAGTGGAGCTACACTAGTGGTGAATTATGGCTATGAAGTTTGCTAGGGTAGACAATGACTTTGTTCTAAGTTACCCAAAGACCTTCTTGGAGCTAGGTGAACTCCAACAACCCTGCACTCCAGCCCAGAAAGCAAGTTTAGCCTAATTTCACCATTGCCACTTTGCAAAACTTGTTATTGTCAGTATAATCCGTAACGCTTTCCTTGTGAGCCACGTCTATAGTTTCAGCATACATAAAAAAAAATAAAAACCCAAAACCCAAACCCCACTTTTCCAAATAACCTGAGCAAACCAGAAAATCCCTTAAGCATTCAGTGTGTGTTGGGTTCAGCAAATCAAAATGGGTAATAAAAAAAAACGGAATGTGTAAGCTGCGAGATGGGGCTCAATCCTCAGCTGAATCATATTTATGCTCAGGATATCTATGAAGAAGTGTGGGGGAAAAGTAGCTCTGCACCACCTTTCTACTCCCCTGATCCTGGACCAAACTTGGGCTGAAATGGTCTCCAGAACAACTTAGAACAGCCTCGGGGCTGTTGTAAATTACACCAGCTGCAGCCAGCTGCTGAGCTAGCAAAGGATCTGACTAACTGTTATGTGCTGCTCCCCAGATGTGGAGATGGGGGTGCTGGATGGAGTACACAGAGCCAGCTGTGGCAGTTTTGCAGAACCCTTCCTCCGAGTCAGGGGGAATCCTCAGTGACTCCATTAAAGCAGCATTCTGGCTGCTATGTGCTGCCTAAGCAGCACAGAACAGCTGGATTTGGGGGGCGAAGGACTAAGCCCATAAATTTCAGGGCTTTGATTAATTCCTTTCCTCTTTTTCCTAGCAGATGTTAACATTTCCTAAGCAGTTATATGCTACCTTAGTGAGCAGCAAAGAAAATAGAAACCATGTCTAAAGTTACTCAAAGCGTCAATTAGAATAGTATGTACCAGTCGAACGCAACAGCCAAGATTAGATAAGGAGTACATGTCCAGTATGGTACTTGAGAAATTGACAGGAATATGAAAGACATTTTTAACATGTGTTTGTGATACAAGTCTGTTCCACTCAAAGGGGAAATATGTTGTATTTTTGCCTCCAATGCTTCTTCCCGACCTGTCAAGCTAAAACATATTGGAAGAAGCAGAATAATACTGTTCTAATGATTTCACAATTTTCTTCCTACTAGGAAAAGGTTTATATCTCCTCTAAGCCAAACCTCATAGCACCCAGCAACATTGCATTTAACTCTTGCTGCTGCTAACATCTGACTTTCTTGTATATGGCTAAGGACCAAAATGATTTAAGAAATGTATGCAACAAAAATGATGTCATGTTCCCTGGCAGAGGATGTTGGGGTCACAAAATTATTCATATGAAAATACAGCTTGAAAAAAATAGCTTCCCTAGAAAAGGAGCTTATCTGCCTCTCCTGGGAGGACAGACAATGAAATTAAGAGTCAATATTTCTTCATTAATATAACTTTTCCAATTTTAAAACAATCATAGACTTTTAGAACACTAGAACTGGAAAGGACCTCAAGAGGTCATCAAGTCCAGTCCCCTACCCCCATGGCAGAACCAAGCACCGTCTAGACCATTCCTGATAGGTGTCTATCTAACCTGCTCTTAAATATCTCTTCGGATGGAGATTTCACAACCTCCCTCATAATGTATTCAATTGTTTAACAACCCTCACAGTTAGAAAGCTTTTCCTAATGTCCAATCTAAACCTCCCTTGCTTCTTGCTTTATCCTCAGAGGCCAGGAAGAACAAGTTAAGCCCATTGCTTCTTGCTTTATCCTCAGAGGCCAGGAAGAACAAGTTTTCTCCCTCTTCCTTATAACACTATTTTAGGTACTTGAAAATCGCTATCATGTACCCTCTTAGTCTTCTCTTTTCTAAACTAAACACGTCCAATTGTTTCAGTCTTCCCTAATAGCTCATGTTCTCTAGACCTTTAATCATTCTTGTTGCTCTTCTCTGGACCTTCTCCAATTTCTCCACATCTTTCTTGAAACGTGGTGCCCAGAACTGGACACAATACTCCAACTGAGGCCTAATCAGTGAAGTGTAGAGCAGAAGAATGACTTCTCGTGTCTTGCACAACAGTTCTGTTAATTCATCCTAGAATCATGTTTGCTTTTTTTGCAACAGCGTCACACTGTTGACTCATAGTTAGCTTGTGGTCCACAATGACCCCTAGATCCCTTTCTGCAGTCCACCTTCCTAGTCAGCCGCTCCCCATTCTGTATGTGTAAAACTGACTGTTCCTTCCTAAGTGGAGTACTTTGCATTTGTCCTTATTAAACTTCATCCTATTTACCTCAGACCATTGCTCCAGTTTGTCCAGATCATTTTGAATTATGACCCTATCCTCCAAAGCAGTTGCAACCCCTCCCAGCTTGGTATCATCTGCAAATGTAATAAACGTATTCTCTATGCCAAAATCTAAATTGTTGATGAAGATATTGAACAGAACTGGTCCCAAAACAGACCCTTTGGGACCCCACATGTTATGCCCTTCCAGCAGGATTGTGAACCGTTAATAACTACTCTCTGAGAACGGTTATCCAGCCAGTTATGCACTCACCTTATCGTAGCCCCATCTAAGTTGTATTTGCCTAGTTTATTGATAAGATCATGCAAGACTGTATCAAATGCCTTACTAAAGTCTAGGTAAACCACGTCCACAGCTTCTCCCTTATCCACAAGACTTATTATCCTGTCAAAGAAAGATATCAGATTGGTTTGACATGATTTGTTCTTTACAAATCCATGCTGGCTGTTACCTAGCACCTTATTTTTTTCCAGATGTTTGCACATGAATTCCTTCACTACTTGCTCCATTATCTTTCCTGGCACAGAGATTAAACTGACTGATCTGTAGATTCCTTGGTTGTTCTTATTTCCCTTTTTATAGATGGGCACTATATTTGCCCTTTTCCAGTCTTCTGGAATCTCTCCCGTCTTCCATGATTTTTCAAAGATGATAGCTAAAGGCTCAGATACCTCCTCTATCAGCTCCTTGAGTATTCTAGGATGCATTTTATCAGGCCCTGATGACTTGCAGACATCTAGCTTTTCTAAGTAATTTTTAACATGTTCTTTTTTATTTCATCTTCTAAACCTACCTCCTTCCCACTAGCATTCACTATATTAGGCATTCCTTCAGCATGAGACTACTTGGTGAAGACCAAAACAAAGAAGTCATAGAGCACCTCTGCCATTTCCAAGTTTCCTCTTATTGTTTCTGCCTCTTCACTTAGCAGTGAGCCTACCCTATCCTTGGTCTTCCCCTTACTTCTAATATATTTATAGAATGTCATCCTGTTACTCTTTCTGACTCTAGCTAGTTAGAGCTCATTTGTGCCTTTGCCTTTCTAATCCTGCCCCTATATACCTGTATTGTTTGCTTATATTCATTCTTTGTAATTGTCCTAGTTTCCACTTTTTATATGACTCTTTTTTTATTTTGAAATCATGCAAGATCTCCTGGTTAAGCCAAGGTGGTCTTTTGCCATACTTTCTATCTTAGCTACACAGAGGAATAGCTTGCTTTTGGGCCCTTAATAATGTCCCTTTGAAAAACTGCTAACTCTCTTCAGTTGTTTTTCCTCTTAGTCTTGCTTCCCATGTGACCTTACCTACCAGCTCTCTGATATACAACTATACATAAGGGTTACAAAAATAGAAGCTGATCAAATATGGGCCTGATTGTGAAAAGAAGCTGTGCGACTGCATGCCATTTGGGATACCTAGATAGCTAGTGCAAGTTCATATACTAACTGGCATGTGCAAGTTCATTTGCTTCTGCAAATACCCAATTTGCACATGTATTCACAATAACTGGAAGTGCAAACTAGGATAGCAATTAGACACACATTTGCTCATGCAACTTTTTTTTTAATGTTTCCCAATATGACCCAACTATTGCAAGCAAAGACCATACTTATATGTAACCAAGAATAAAATCACTGACTGCCACACTGCAGTAACCCCACCCATCTTCTCTGATCTTACATACTTCTCAGTTACACATCTGTATTATTCTTTATGCAAGAAATAAATTGTTCCCATAGCACATACGATTTCTCTATGTAGTCATTAATCTCACATATGTGATGCTCACCTGACAGCATTTCCGCCATGTCAGAATACCAGCCTTTCAGAACGAGAACACATGGGCTTTTCTTCCTCCACAAGATTAATCTCTTTATATAGCTAAGGGCAATCGCAATCCATTTTTTGAAAGTGCTCAGTACTCCCACATGCTAAGGAGAAATCGTGGGGCCACATTTTCTTTTCCTGATTTAAAAAAAAAAGTGCATTATTTCACCTCAATACAAAACAGATTGTATCCTGTGCCTCAAAAATCATATCTCATTCCCAATTCAGATTTACGTTTCATGACCCTGGGGATCTGGGTACCCCATTGTGGAGATCAGTTCCAGTTTTAAAATAATAAGTGCACTCAAAGCCCATAATTAATAAAGCTAATTGAAATTCACCAGCAAAATATTTTCCTACAGAAAAATGGGGTTTCATCAAAAACTTTTTTTTTAAAGAGAAAATGTTGTTTTCCTTCATTTTTAAAGAAAATGTCTATGGGGAATTTCAAGGAAATTTTTGTTCAGTTTTGAACTGTACTTTTCATTTCAATTTGGCTTTTCAGACATAAAATTCAAATGAGAAATTTTGAATAAAAATGTTTCATATACAAATTTTCACTAAAAAAAACCCTATAATTTCTCCACTAGTTTATATACAAATAACGGCCAAATACAAAATGTAAATCTGAAGCCAAATTTGGGCTCTGAGCCTCGTCTTCAAAGCTCCAGGGGTACGTCTACACTACAGCGCTAGTTCGAACTAACTTAGTTCGAATTAGTTAATTCGAACTAAGCTAGTTCGAACTAACGCATCTAGAACTAAAAACTAGTTCGAACTAGTAAGTCCACATTGAGTGGACTCTGAACAGGGCTTAATGATGGCCGGAAGCAGTGCCGGCAGGGCATAAAAGGAGGACTTAGAGCATGGAGATGCTGTCTCAGGCTAGCCGAGGGCTGCGCTTAAAGGGTCCCGACCCCCACCCCGGACACACAGTTCTAAGGGGTGCCCCGCTTGCAAAGAAGTTCTGGCTTGGAGTGCCCTGAGTGCCCACACTGGGCACATCACACCACTCGGCCATCAGCCCGGCTGCACTTGCCGCAGGCTGCCATCTGGGGAGAGGGAGTAATTGGGGGGCTGCAGGAGAGCTTCCACCCCCAGAAGCCCGCAGAGCCAGCCCAGTCCTCCCCATCGGGGGCTCGTACCCCATTCCTCCCTCACCTCCTTCCACTTGCCCTTCCCTAGCCCCCCTTCTTATTGATGTACAAAATAAAGATAACGTTTCTTCCAACATTGACTCTGTCTTTATTGAAAAAAACTGGGGGAGACTGGGAAAAGGAGGTGGGAGAGGGGAAGAGAAAGGCTGGGAGAGGGGAGGGCAACTAACATGATCAGGGGTTGGGAACAGGTCCCAGATGAAGAGAGGCTACAGAGACTGGGACTGTTCAGCTTAGAAAAGAGGAGACGGAGGGGGGACAGGATAGAGGTCTGTAAAAGCAGGGGTTGGGTGGAGAGGGTGCATTCAGAAAAGTTCTTCCTGAGTTCCCATAAAGAAGGACTAGAGGACACCAAAGGAAAGGAATGGGTAGCAGACTTGAAACTAGTAAGAGAAAGTTGTTCTTGACAAAGCAAATAGTTAACCTGTGGAACTCCTTGCTGCAGGAGGCTGTGAAGGCTAGAACTAGAACAGAGTTTAAAGGGAAGTGAGATCAAGTCATGGAGGTTGGGTCCATGGAGTCCTATTAGCCAGAGGGTAGGAGTGGTGTCCCTGCCCAAAGTTTGTGGAAGGCTGGAGAGGGATGGCACGAGACAAATGGCTTGGTCATTGTCTTCGGTCCATCCCCTCCAGGGTCCCTAGGGTTGGCCGCTGTGGGCAGACAGGCTACTGGGCTAGATGGACCTTTGGTCTGACCCAGGACGGCCATTGTAAGCTCAGGGCTCAGTGTCGGGGGTCTCAGTGGACCCCCTTGATTTTCATTCACACCTGGTCCTGGGTGGCCAGGCTGGCAGCTCTCCTGCCCTAGACGGCCACTTTCCTGTGCCTAGTGCGGAGATCGTGGACGAGGTCCACGATGTCCGCACTAGCCCAGGAAGGTGCCCGCCTCTTGCGGTCCAGGGCAAGCTCCCGGGAGCCGCCAGCCTGGTCCCGGCAAGAGGGGGTGGGCTGGGGGGCATCGGGTGGGTGGCTCTGTGCCGTGCCAGGTGCAGGGTCTGCTAGCTGGGTGCTGGCAGGCTTGCACCTGGCACGGGCACCGTAGCCAGCCCGTGCCCCTTTAAGGGGTCCGGGGCCGGGAGGGGGGCATAGAGTTTCCCTGGTGTTGGCCAGAGTGGCCACCAGGGAAACCTGGGGAGGGCTAGCCTCCCACTAGTTCGAACTAAAGGGCTACACAGCCCTTAGTTCGAACTAGCTAGTTCGAACTAGGCGTTAGTCCTCGTAAAATGAGGTTTACCTAGTTCGAACTAAGCGCTCCGCTAGTTCGATTCAAATTCGAACTAGCGGAGCGCTAGTGTAGCGCATAGGAAAGTTAGTTCGAACTAACGTCCGTTAGTTCGAACTAACTTTCTAGTGTAGACATACCCCAGGTGTTTACACCCTTCTATTAAAAATATTGCAGCATGGAACAGGCCTCCCAAACACACTACAAAACCCTACTTCAATACAGAAAAACCCTCCTGCCACACATTCCTAGTTGTTTTCTCTCACCCAAAACTAGAATCCACACAGGGTATCATTTCGCATCTACAGCCCATAAAATGGGAACCACATCCCTGAAAGAAATTTTTCCTAAATCCCCTCTTCTAGACTTCAGAGAACCCTGCAATCTCACAAGCTTATCAACAGAAGCAAGCTCCTCATAGACCAGAACACAACACAAAGCAACACCAAACCCTGCCAGAACAGATGTAAAACCTACAGTCACATTTCCATTGCTACAATAATCAATACCCCTACTACACACTTTCCAAGACCCAGGGGGCCTACACATGGCTATCACAACATGTGCAGAACCTCATCCAGTGCACTAAATGCCCCGATAAAAACTATGTGGGGGAAACCAGACAATCATGACATTCTTGAATTAACTTGCACAGAAAACTGAAAAAAGACAAAAACATGGACGAATATTTTTCACAAGTGATCCCTCCTTATCTGACCTCTCAGTCCTCATCTTCAAAGGAAACCTGCACTCCATTTTCAAAGAGGAGCTTAGCACCTTAAATTCATAACTTTGCTAGACTCTAAAAATCACAGTTTAATAAAGACACAGGATTTATGGCTTATTATTACAAGCTGTAACCCTAAACCCTCCCCTTTTTTAATTTTATGATTGGAGAGGTGTAAATACCTATGGGTATGTCTACACTACAGTGCTAATTCGAACTAACTTAGTTTGAATTAGTTAATTCGAACTAAGCTAATTCGAACTAACGCATCTAGAACTAAAAACTAGTTCAAATTAGCGTTTTGCTAATTCGAACTAGAGCGTCCACATTAAGTGGACCCTGAACCGGGGTTAAGGATGGCCGGAAGCAGTGCCGGCAGGGCATCAGAGGAGGACTTCGAGCGTGGAGATGCTGTCTCAGGCTAGCCGAGGGCTGTGCTTAAAGGGTCCTGACCCCCACCCCGGACAGACAGTTCTCAGGGGTGCCCCGCTTGCAAAGCAGTCCTGGCTTGGATTGCCTGGAGTACCCACACTGGGCACATCACAACACTCGGCCATCAGACCGGCTGCACTTGCCGCAGGCTGCCATCTGGGGAGAGGCGGCAATTGGGGGGTTGCAGGAGAGCTTCCACCTCCAGAAGCCCACAGAGCCAGCCCAGTCCTCCCCATCGGGGGCGCGTACCCCATTTCTCCCTCACCTCCTTCCACTGACCCTTCCCTAGCCCCTCTTCTTGATGTACAAAATAAAGGACAATTGTGTTAAAAAATGGAATCTGTCTTTATTGAACAAAACTGGGGGAGACTGGGAAAAGGAGGTGGGAGAGGGGAAGAGAGAGGCTGGGAGAGGGGAGGGCAACTAAAATGATCAGGGGTTTGGAACAGGTCCCATATGAAGAGAGGCTAAAGAGACTGGGACTTTTCAGCTTAGAAAAGAGGAGATGGAAGGGGGACAGGACAGAGGTCTCTAAAAGCAGGAGTTGGGTGGAGAGGGTGCATACAGAAAAGTTCTTCATTAGTTCCCATAAAGAAGGACTAGAGGACACCAAAGGAAAGGAATGGGTAGCAGGCTTCAAACTAGTAACAGAAAGTTGTTCTTCACAAAGCAAAGCGTCAACCTGTGGAACTCCTTGCTGCAGGAGGCTGTGAAGGCTAGAACTGAAACAGAGTTTAAAGGGAATTGAGATCAAGTCATGGAGGTTGGGTCCACGGAGTGCTATTAGCCAGGGGGTAGGAGTGGTGTCCCTGGCCTCTGTTTGTGGAAGGCTGGAGAGGGATGGCACGAGACAAATGGCTTGGTCACTGTCTTCGGTCCACCCCCTACAGGGTCCCTAGAGTTGGCCGCTGTCGGCAGACAGGCTACTGGGCTAGATGGACCTTTGGTCTGACCCAGGACGGCCATTGTAAGCTCAGGGCTCAGGGCTCAGGGGTCTCAGTGGACCACCTTGATTTTCATGCACACCTGCTCCTGGGTGGCCAGGCTGGCAGCTCTCCTGTCCTAGCCGGCCACTTTCCTGTGCCTAGTGCGGAGGTCGTGGACGAGGTTCACGATGTCCGCACTAGCCCAGGCGGGTGCCCGCCTCTTGCGGTCCCAGGCAAGCTCCCGGGAGCCGCCAGCCTGGTCCCGGGAAGAGGGGGAGGGCTGGGGGGCATCAGGTGGGTGGCTCGATCCGTGCCAGGTGCAGGGTCTGCTGACTGGGTGCTGGCAGGCTTGCACCTGGCATGGGCACCATAGCCAGCCCGTGCCCCTTTAAGGGGTCCGGGGCCGGGAGGGGGGCAGACAAGTTTTCCTGGTGTAGGCCAGAGTGGCCACCAGGGAAACCTGGGGAGGGCTAGCCTCCCACCAGTTCGAATTAAGGGGCTACACACCCCTTAATTCGAACTAGCTAGTTCGAACTAGGCTTAATCCTCGTGGAATGAGGATTACCTAGTTCGAACTAAGCGCTCCGTTAGTTCGAATTAAATTCGAACTAACGGAGCGCTAGTGTAGCGCCTATGAAAGTTAGTTCGAACTAACGTCCGTTAATTCGAACTAACTTTGTAGTGTAGACATACCCTATTTTGCCTTGAATGGTCTCAGAATATGTGAGCTACAAATTTGTTACACCTTGTATTTAATTGTGAATGTCTGAGGCCTGGTTGACATAAGAGAATTAGGTCAGTATAAGTACATTGCTCAGGGGTGTGAAAATCCACACCCCCTGAACAGCACAGTTAAGTTGACCTAAGAACCCATGTTTACAATGCTAGATTGACAGAAAAAATTCGTCCATTGACCTAGCTACTGCTTCTTGGAGAAGTACACCACTTACTCCAATGGAATAATCCCTTCTGCAGATAGTGTAGATAGTGTACATGTACTACTGCAGCGGCACAACTGTGGTGCTATAACATTTTAAGTGTAAACATCGCTTGAGTATCTTTCCCAGATCTGAAGAAAAGTTTGGTGTAGTTCAAAAGCTTGTCACTTTCATCAACAGAAGTTGGTCCAGTAAAATAAATAATCTCACCTACCTTTTCCTTATAAAAAATATAAATAATGTAAACCATAAGACAAAGTTTATAAATATGTCCCAATGCAGAGTGAAAATATGTGAGCCCAAACTATTATCACTTGCAATGACAATTACTTGCAGCAACAAATTCATCAATAGGATTTAGGTATGAAACTCCTGGACCACAGAAGTCAATGACAAAACTTTTATTGGCTTAAATGGCTGCAGATTTCATCCTAGATGTCTAAACACTTGAGTTAAATAAACAGTTGCTGATGCAAATATTTGATTCTTGTAAAATATGAAACTCTTATTTGGGCCAGCAAATGATTCTGCAAGCAAATTTACTGGAATAAATTTAGAGGCCTATTTTCAAAATTTGAAAAATCTGAGATTGATTTAGGGTAATAAACAGAGGCAGGCAAATAACTGAGTTTTCGATGCAGTAACTAAACTGAAAAAATAGTATTGGGTTGACCAAAAATGGAATTTTTTCAATTTTTATTGCCAAAATGAAAAAAGGGAAAATAATGTTTTGAGTGAAATAAAATGTTCAACGTTTTGTTCAACCTGAAATATTTTTTTCTTTTTCCAGATATATTTTTTAATTTGTTTGTTTTAAAAAAATAAATCTAACTTAATTTCTAAACAAAATGTCATTTCAAAAAGTCACAACATTTCATTTTGAAAATGTCAAAATTAAACATTGTGGCGTTTTCAAAATTAATTATTTTTCTCCTTCACTTCAAACACTGTTAGTCAATTTGGCTCAATTTTGTATCATGGACATTCCTGTTTATGCAGATGGGGCACTCTTTGAGTTTTGCAGCACCCAGACAGTAGAGAGCAGTCATCAGTATCCCCAAAACAGGTGCTGACCCTGGAAAATACCAGGGTCTTTTGTACGTGAATACCAGCTAAAAGCTGGTGAAGGTTTCAAAAAACAAGACTGCCATCACTACCAATGTGCCAAAGATCCTGACTCAATCTAGGCCAGGGTGGAAGTTTGAGCTTCTTGACCCATTCAGACTTTGGCCTTAGTAGTGAGAACAGAAAGTCACTTGGTAGCAACAGCGATAGCAATTCTTGAGACATGGAAGTCCATCCAACAAAAATTGAACTGAGATCAACAACGCATTTTGCACAGACCACTAGAGACCCTTCAGGTAAAACAACTTTTGATTACATACTGACCAGAGGTGCATTTGACACAACAAGCTATAAGACCATCATCCACCCAGTTCTTCTTCTTCTCTGTTCCTGTAGTAAGCTGGCCAGTAGCTTGCATAAACTCTCACTATTCTAAGAACTGCACTATGCCACTGCAGACTTCTGTGTTTGTGAATCTATTCATAAATTAGTTTTGTTTAAAATGTCCAGCTGCAGAGACTTGGCAAGAAGGCTGCCACATACCACAAGCGCTAACTCAGTTGTCACTCTGAGTATGGGGCTTTTATACAGAGTGACATTTCCTGATTGATGATGTACCTAAATATGGTGTCTATGTAACAAATGCATATGAGTGAGTAAGCCTAGTCCATTCCCAAACAAAAATCATGCCCAGGAGGGGGGTAAAAAAAATCAACACACACATTAGGAAGGTGAAAGGTCAGGTGAAGAAACTTTCCCCATTAACCTTTTAAGTGCTGGTAGGCTGGAAACAGAAGTGGCTTGATCAAAAATGCATGCAGAGCTAAGGGCCTGACTCTTACCTGCCTTGCATCAAGTGGTGTGGTGTGTTCATGTTTAAGGGAGTGTGATTTTGACTTGGTAGCATTTTAAAACAATGTTCTCTCTATTTTTTCCATCCGTGTATGGAATACATTTTGTTACATGCATCGAGGCATGTGCAGCTGTGCACCACCAATAGAAACACATACAGATGGCTGTGGGAATTGTGCAGGGGTGGGCAAAAGGGCCTCTGCGGGCCAGATCCAGCCCGTCAAGTGGGATGATCCAGCCCGCAGAGGCCCTCCCACTCCCAGGCTAATTAGGGCCTGGGGGCAAGGGAAACGCATGAAGTTCCCACCACCCTGCCAGGAGTATGCGACGCTTAGAAGTACCATGTGCTCCTGGCAGGGTGGGAGAAGACTTCTCCCCCTCCCACACCCCCAGGCCAATCAGGGTCTGGGGGCAGGGGAGCGCACAAAGTTTCCCCCACCCTGCAAGGAGCACATGGTGCTTAGAAGCACCACACGCTCCTGGCAGGGTGGGAGGAGACTTTGAGCACTTTTCCGCCCTCAAGCCCTGATTGGCCTGGGGTCGTGAGAGCGCACAAAGTCTCCTCCCAAAACTAGGGGCATGGGTGTCTAGGGGGAACCTCTGGGGGAGGCAAAGACTTCACATGCTCCCCCACCCCCAGACCAATCATGGTCTGTGAATGGGGAAGCAGGGAAGTATACTGGCCCCACCCCTTCCATGCAGTCCAGGGCCATTTAAAAAATTTCTAAAGTGATCCCCGGCAAAAAATTATTGCCCACCTCTGGCATTGTGGATGCTTTGCTCATCAGCTGCATGGCATTTGAATCTCTCCTGGGTGGCCGCCCAAGTGATCAGCTTACAGGGAACACTTTCACACCGCCTTTCCACAAGTGTGACAGCCACAGGGCAGAATGAGACTCTTAGTTTCCAAAGGATTGTTGTGAGTTTGCTGTATCCTTATTTTTCTACATTCACTCCCACAGCTGCTTGTGGCTCTCATAACCTTTCTCCCTACAAACCACTCTGTGAGGAAACCTCTTGGCCTCCACCTGCCCTCCTCAAATCCCAAACACACCCCCAATAATGACGAGAGATTGGTTCTTTCTTTTGTTTTTCTTCTGATAAGAACATAAGAATGGCCATACTGGGTCAAACCAAAGGTCGTCTAGCCCCATAGGCGTGTGCACAGGGTGTGCCGGGTGTGCCTAGGCACACCCTAATGTCTCCGGCCCGCTAGCGGCTGCTGGAGGAGGAGAGGGATTTGTGATAGGGCACCACAAACCCTCACTTTAAATTCCCCACGGCCATCTACGGGGCACTGTGGGGCAGACGTCACCAAGGGACAGGGTGGAGAGACAAATTCCAGGGAGAAAAGTGGAGACAATGAGGAAAAGGACAGGAGGGAGGTGTCAGTGGGTGGGGAGGGGGGGTGGCAAGGTGATGCTGGGAGAGGAGAGGGTAAGGACATTGGGATCTAGAGGGGGGAGGGGGAGGTGCTGGGAGAAGGCTTGAAAGAAGGGGTGGGCATGAAGAAGGCAGGGATGGAGCAAGGCATGTATGAGGGCACAGAGGCATGAGGGGAATGGGGGCAGAGGGTGGTGAGGAGGTGGGCATCAGGGAAAAAGGGGGCAGGGGCAGTGAGGGAAGGGGGAAGCACCAGGAGGGTGCAGGGGTAAGGGAAGGTGCAGGTGCCAGGGGATTCTGTGGGTGAAGCAGAAGGGCAGACACCTGCAGGGGAGGGACCAGCACCAGGGGAGAGAGGCAGAGCGGGTGTGTAGAGGGAGGTGTTAGGAAAGAGGATGAGGAGGGGTAGCTCACATGATCAGAGTGGGGCTACTGGAGGAGTGGGCACAGGGGGGAGAGAAGGGCTGGTGGAGGGGGACAGGTCTCAGGAAGGCTGAGGGCAGTGAGAAGGGCCAGAGTCAGGACAACAGAGGAGGGTGAGGGGTTGGGGCACGAGGCACCAGGGGAGCTGATGGAGCAAGGGGAGGAGACATGGCAGCAGAGGGAAAAGGTAGAGGTTTATGAGATATTTATTAATAACTTGGGTGCCACAGTGACACATCCAAACAAGCCACATGAACTCAGTACTCGTGCACAACACAAAATTCATTCTGCTCATGGGAGGAAACTCTTAGAGGGAACACTTCCCCCAGCCTCTCCATCCCCGAGTTAATGTCACACACATTGGGGTAATGCAACTGCAGGATAGTTGCATGAGGGGAGTTTGGATAAGAGTAAACTAATCCCTATTGGTAGGAGGATAGTGGGAAAAGTCTTTGGGAGGGGAGGGCAGATGACACCTTTTGGTCATGTGTCCATTTTGCCCAGAGAGTATTACCTCCAGAGGTGTGGCTAATGGGGGTCAAAGTACACTTTTGAAAAATTCTTTGGGTGCACACCCTAATGAAATGTGCTGCGCATGCCTATGTCTAGCCCAGTACCCTGTCTGCCAACAGTGGCCAATGCCAGATGCCCCAGAGGGAGTGAACACAACAAGTGATCCTCACATGATCCATCTCCTGTCATCAAATGAAGATCAACAGCTGTGATCTGTGATCAACAGCTCCATAGTTTCTTTGGGCATGTCTTTACTGGCCGCGCCAGAGATTGACGCTCTGGCCTTTGATTTAGCAGGTCTAGTATAGACCTGTAAATCGAAAACTGAGGGTGGCTCCAGCCAGTGCCTGTATTCCTCACAGTCATGAGGAGTAAGGGAAGCTGACAGGAGAGTTTGCTTCAGTCGGCCTCCTGCTGTGTAGACACCACCAAGCCCGACTTAAAGTAAGCTGACTCCAGCTACGTATTTTATGTAGCTGGAGTTGCGTACCATAAGCCGACCTTCCAGGTCTAATGTAGACCTGGCCTTAAGAGAAGGATGAATTCTATTTTCTATTTCCTCCAACGTATTCTCCCTCTCTTCCTAACAGGAAGCTGCCTGGAGGAAAACTGTCCTCCCTCCCATAGATCCCCTGGTGGCAATGAAAACAGACAGTTCATCACAGGGGCCTGACCTGATCATATGGGACAATGCTCTGTCTCTCACACACACACCGTCCTCACAGGTTGAGTGGCAGAACACCAACACACCCTCTGCAGTCAACTGGTGGTCCATGGTCCGTATTCTGGAAGTCCTGGAAGGAAGAAACAGACTCTCTCAATTCTAGTCCAACACCATTTTTGTGTTTTCAATTACAGATCGTTCTCTCCACCTCACTGCACACAGACAACAATTATGAGTATCCTGTTCAGGGCTATTTCCTTACCCTGGGTCACTACGGGATGTAGCTTCTGACAGGAAGCTGAGCGGCGCGTGAGTCGGCAAGGATGGAGCAGATCTGGGAATCATTCCCAGCATGTGGAGGCTTCATTCGGCTGCAAGCGAGGGCAGTTCCCAAAGCAAGTGGAAAATGGGCTTCAACTCCCTGCGGTCTTGCTGTGGTTTGCTTGCCTGGCAATGTTATTTCTGAATAGCATTAAGGAGCTATGTGTGTCTTGTTCTGTTTTGTAAATCCAATAACTAAACCTGTCCCACTTCTGGGTGGTCCTTGAGAAATACCAGCAAACCACACCAAGGCCATGTGATATAATAATCATAATAAACATTGGGTTTGCTTTGACAAGACACCTCAAAATCAGCTTTTCAAGAAACGGGATGTTTCTACCAGGATGGCCACTCCCTTCATTTTTCCCCCCTATTCCCTCCTCTCACCCACTGTCCTTGTTCTTCTTGCTATCCCTTTCATTAACTGGTAAACCAGAGTTACTGGTCTGGAAAATGAGCTTCATTGATGCATTGGCACTTAATTTATTATAAGATTTAGAAGTGGTATGGTATGCAAATGCCTTCCAGTTTTAAGAAGTCAGATCTGGACTGCAAACAGGCTGACAGGGTTTGAGAACAAGAAAAAGGCATGATGCTAAAAGCTGGCTATTATAACACACATGTAAGCATGGTTTCCTTCTGTTTTTCTAAACATTTTGTGGGTAGAGCTAGTGTTCAAGGACTAATACTCTGAATAGAGCTAACTATAATGTTGCCAGGTGCTGAGCTTGCCCACACACCCAAATCTCTGCCAATGCACCTCATTCCTGACATGCAACACCCACTGCCATTCCATTCCTGGGCCCCCCACACATAACACTTGCCAATGTGCTTTATCTGGGAGCTGCCACGCCTACTAGACCAGAGCCTCTTCCATATGTCACTGCACTTCCATGCTAATTCATATCACTCCGGCTATCCTACACTTAGAACTCTCTTTAGCCAACGCTACTGTCCTACATTGTGCAGTGCTTTTGTCAGAAGGACACATTTCCACTAAGGGATAGCATGACACCATCAAATGCCTTTCACTTCTGAACAATGCAAGATTTTAACATAGAACTGCAAGCTGCTTAGGTATTGACACGCATTCCCATTTAGCTTCTTGCAGAATCACAGAGGTTAGAGAAGGAAAAAATAGCAGATAGTGCAGCCCGTCTCCCTACAAACCATCCATAAACATAGTATGTTAAAGGAAAAATTATTAAAATATATCCCTAATAGCTTCCAGTCCTTTGCAGTAACCACTACTCATAAAGTGCATTTACATAACATCCTTCCACTCAAAGCATTTCAAAATTACAGTATATATGCACGCACACATTACTGGCATGCAGTCATCTCTTGATGGAGAAGAACTAAATTTCCATCCTAAGGAGACAACATGCTGGCCAAGGACATTGGGCCAAATTCCCACTTTTAAGAAAAAAAATCCATTTAATATCTATATGGATCCAGAACAATGTTATTTTTAAGGACCTGATCCAAACCCCACTGAAGTCAATGGGAGGCTTTAATTTCCTTCAGCAGCCTTTGGAGCAGATCTTAATTGCACAGACATATGTCTATGATCTTATTTACCATTACATCTGTTTTGACCAATTGCCACAGTACTAAAAGTATTGAGGCAATTAATGTTAACCTCTGAAAAGGAGGAAATCTTTCTTTCTTTCTTTCTTTCTTTCTTTCTTTCTTTCTTTCTTTCTTTCTTTCTTTCTTTCTTTCTTTCTTTCTTTCTTTCTTTCTTTCTTTCTTTCTTTCTTTCTTTCTTTCTTTCTTTCTTTCTTTCAGATATATTGACTCCAGCTATATATTTAACATAGCTGGAGTTGTATATGTTAATTTGACCTTCCCACGTAGTGAAGACGTGGCCTCAGTTACTGACTTACAACTAGAGGTGTTCTGGGTAAAATCAAAGCACCTTTCCCCCACAGTCTTCATCCTTTTTGCAACTCAACCTGAAATTTTTTAGACTTTGAAAAAGTTTATTAACTTTTCTTCATTATGTTTCTTTCCCACAAGTACAAAACGGCAGGGCAAAACCGGAGCACTGAAAACACCCGTGGTCAAAATATCCATTACAACATCCAGGCTGCCCTGGGCTCCTATAAGTGAGAAATGCCAGCCACACTTACAAATAATGGCCCCAGGATGTCTCCATGGAGTCAGACTCACCACCCTGTTGGTCCCTCTCCTCTTCTGTACCAGGCAAGCTCTACCCTGGCTCCCCTAATACATCAGTTTGGCACACATGGCCTAGTTTGCTCCTGCTGCTTGGGAATGATGAATCAAGCAACAAGGGAGGGTTGGGCCTAGCTGCCTGGGTGGAAGGGGCCACTCTTCACAGGCCCAGGTAGAGAGTTCTACATCTGTAAGGACAAAAGGTCAATCCCATTATTCACAACAATCTGTGAACAATTATAGTAGGTCAGGGGAATAGGAGGTAGGAGCTCAGCCATTAATATTTAGCGGGGTGGAGGAAGGAAGACATAGAGATGAAAGCCAAGCACCCTTTTGAATCACAGCCAAAGTTTTATCAGCCATATAACAAAGACAACCTCATATCCTGTTCAGCTAGACACATGCTCTTTGATTACATTACATTCAGTTCCGTCCTCAGTTGTGACAGATCCTGTGAGACTCACATATAATATCTCCTGCCTGGAGTGGCTCAAGCAACAACAAGAAAAAATACTGTGTGAGTCACAGCCCACTGAAATTGCATCCTAAAGAGACCTGCTTAATATAGTAATTACCAAATGATTGTGAACCCCAGGGTCACACACGGCTCATAGATCATTGTAAGCGTTAACATTAAAATGGACTCTTAAGTGGACACAAGCATCATGGAAATCAGAGAGCAGATTGTGGGCATGGCACTGATCCGGCATCCCGATACAGAACAATTATGCTGGATTTTGATGGGAAACGGGCTTAGGGAAACCTGTCCTACCAAGCTTATAAATACAGTGAAATCCCCAATTATATTGAAGGTAATGGAAAACTGGAGTATCCTTGTGACTTCCCCAGTGACTCTGTCATGTTAATCTTCTAATGATCCCTTCTGCTGCTTTTTGAGGGGTCCACATTCAAATCTCATTTATGCCAGCATCAATCTAGAGCCACTTTGTCTAATAGATCTCAACCCAACCCTGTTTTATTTTGCTTGGAACATGATTGTTAGCTTGTTTTGACCACTTGGAGAGATCCTTGATGTGCTTTGACTTGCTTGCATCAAAAATGTAAATAACAGTGCTAAGTACAACAATTAACATTGTGTCATTACAGATGTTTGTTTCTCTTGAAGGAGTTTGGAATTTGAGTGGGAGTGATGGAGAAAAGGCAGAAAATGGCAGTTAATTCATTTGAAAGCAAAATACCCCTCTTGAGTTTTTTAAACAGCTCAAGCTGCTCCCATTTCTGTTTGGGATGTCAACAGAAACCCTTTATTGGATCGCAGCATTGTTATCCATCATCTGCCGTCTGCTATTTTTTTCTCTACTATATAACAGGCGGGGCTTTGGTAAAGCAGTATGCGAAGGCGGCTGGAATCTTGAATCATTACAGCCCCATTTGAATGGAAGCCAGTAAGTTTGAGATTGCTTGAATTTTTCATACGACTTATCTCGCCCAAGTCTGAAGATAATGTCATCTAACAGTTGTAGGTTATAACTTGTAAACAGCAAGATAACCTTCACTGTCGAGTAAAGGCATAAATGCCATTAGCCGATAGAAAGGTGATTTAATTCAATCTAGCCATTTGCTTGCAAGTCTGAATGTATGGTATCAGCTGTGATGAAATGAGTGTTTTCATAAGATAGACATGTACAACTAACATAGCACAGAACTCGGCAATCTTCAAAGGGCACCAAGTTTGTAGCCTCTTTAAATTTTCTGGCAAAAACCAAACATTTGTCTTTCTTATCACTTTCACTCAAATGATGTGTTTTTGCAATATTACATCAGGTTAATTTGCCAGAAGAAGAGTCCAAAATAAAAGCACAGAGAGATGAATTCCACCTTCAGTTACATCAGAATAACTCCATCACCTCCACTGGAGTTTCTCGGGACTTACACCCATATACCTAACAGACAGCTCTTGATACTGCTAATACATAGTTTTTATACTATCATTCCAAAGACTCTGTGGTCTGATATTTTCCAAGTGAGAAATTTCAGATGAGAGGCTCATAGCTAATGTAATTAAAGAACTGACAAGGGATAACTAATAATATGACACCTGTCATACCAGCCACGTTATGCTAAAATAACAATGCAGTTCACTCGATGTTCCCTGCAGTTTGAGAAGTGAGGCTTCAGGAAATACACGTATGCATTGATGGGTCACTTTTATTTTCTGGTCTTCTTTAAAAACAATTCTTGGATGTTCTTACTTGTGTTCCCATTTAACTTTTTCAGTACTAGTGCTGCACTACACTGGCTGCGTTGTTCTCATCCATTAAAGCAATGTTGGGGTATGTCTGATACATTCAGCAGGACAGACGTGTTCTGGATAGTGCCATGGTCCATTCAGCAACATGGCAGGTTCATTCTACCTGGAGATACCTAGGAAGTTCAGAAGTAACCAACTGGTTTTTGACTTCATTGAGAAAGCACAGATAAAATTGGGCCTATTGGGGTAATGACCTGAGGACACCTTCCTGTGATGATGCTCTTCCTATGACTAAAGAAAATTAAATTACTTCCAATGTTAAAGAATGTACCAGAGCTTTCTACCATTATTCAAACCCATATCTGCTAAAATAGACAACAGAGGGTTTTACAGCACAAGTACGGTCAGTTTTATTTTACATGTTTCCATTGCCAAGCGGGAGTCATGTCAAACAAAGGTCATGTGAATAAAGCACAAGACAGTGAGTTTGCTCTAGAGCTGGGGTCTCAAGCTCTGCAGATCAGATAACAGAATGGGCAAATGACCCGAGCCAACTTACATGCATGCACACTTATTGGACGTTCATGTGTGAATGATCAATTATGGTAAATATGGACATTTTTTTCGGACCTTTGCTCTCAACCATTTCAAAAATCACTTGTATTTGATCGTCCAGCCCATAAGCTCCATTACTTACCCAATGCAAGAGTGTTCTCCTAGAGCAGCGGTTCTCATGCTGTAGGTTATGACCCAACACAGTGGATCATGACCCTCTTTCAATGGGGTCACCAAGGATGGCTTAGACTTGCTTTAGCCTGCAGCTGAAGCCAAGCCCCACTGCCCAGGGCCAAAGCCAAAGTCCAAGGATCCCTTGCCTGGTGCTGAAACGCTTGACCCTCAGCTTTGGCCCTCCTGCCTAGAGCAGTGGTTCATGGGCTTTGCTGCCTACCTCTCCCCCATGCAGTGGGGCTTGAGTGGTCTCAGGCATTGGTCCCCCCTCATGGGGTCATGAAGTACTTTTTCCTTGTCAGAAGGGGGTCACAGTGCAGTGAAGTTTGATAGCCCCTGCTCTAGAGAACACTCTCAAGACAAGGGTCACCAAACTAAATCCCTGATGCATGCATATTCAAACCCCATAGCTTACACTCGCCTCTAGTACTGACAAATCTTGCACTCAGGAGAGCTGGCAGCTAGTGTGGGCCCCTGGACAAGGGGGGGCACTCTGCCCTCCTGGAAGGGGGGGCACTCTGCCCTCCTGGAAGGGGCAAGGCCTTAGGTGGAAGGGGCAGGGCCAGGGAAGCCAGCCCTCCATGCCTCACAGAGCATGGTGCCTCCCCCCAGTCCTCAGAGCCTCATGGAGTGTGTGGCATTCCGGCAGCGATTTAAATAGCCTAGGACTGCAGCTGCCACTGCTGCTGTAGTAGCAGGGCCAGGAGCCCCGGGCCACTTTCAATCACCAGGCCCCAAGGCAACTGCCACCTTTGTCTCGCCCCCCCTCCAGCGACAGGCCTGCAGTCAGTCTGGTTTTAAATATGTTTGAACAAAGAGGGGACTACTTGTTACTCCAGAGCTGCCATCTGGATCCAGATAAATCCTTTTCAACATATGTTAACATTTCAGTGGACCACTGTGTCAACCTTGAAGCCACAGCTAGTGCTTTACTCTATATCCCAAGTGCATCACTTTAAATTTAAAGGGAAAAATATGTAGCGCTAAGTCTAGTCTATGCACTAATGGTCTTCAAAGAGGTTTCAAAAGGCGTCTTGAATGTTTCACCCTTTCATTAGCATGTTCTGAGTGACATTAGAAGTCATTTTTGGCACTCGCTATTATCATCACATCGCAGTAATTGCAGCCCACAGCTGCCCAGATGTTGGAAACTGCAGTGGAACAGATCTGTAACACTATCTGACACACACCAGGCAAGTTTGTACAGCCCCAGTCACAACTCCACCATGCAGGGGATATCAGCCCCGCATGGCTAACTATAGATTTGCTGAAACTTTATCATACATGAAGGACTAATTAGGTGTGCTGGGCCATTAGCCATCTCTGAACATTGACTGATGAAAAACATAATTAATGGCAGCTTTCATAAACAGACTCCAGAATGTAGAATTGAATTAAAAATAAAGCAGCTGTTGCTAATGGAAATAAGGACCATTTCTAGCTTGAAACATTCCACTGTCTTTCTGTGGGAGGCTGTTACAGCGAGCTAGAGTGGTTGGGGAGATCTTACCGAGAGAACTGGAAACAAAAGGTTTGCAAAGCTTTCTGCTGAAGAAAACAAAACTTCTTTGGTTGGGAGTCACAAGTGTTTTTCTTCTCAGATTCACTCAGGAATTAGAGACCAGGAAAACTCACAGCAGTATCTTGTCCATCTCACTGCCGGTATAGCTTGATAACTGTTTGAAATCAAATCTGAAATGAGAGAACCCAGGTTAACTATGAGAGCAAGTACGGCTTTGCAGTAAATGAGTTAATGCAGCTAATTAGATTTGACTCTGACCAAGACTCCAGATTCTGATACAGACATTGGACTATTCAAAACAAATGAAGAAATAGCCACAAGACCTGCCCGCTCTCCTCAAAGCCAACCTCAGCACCACCACTCCTCTCCCCACAATATAAATCACCCTTTTGAGTAAGCCAGCATTAAGTGGCAGCTTCCCCTATAGTACCATTGCATATCCCTCGGCCCCCTGGAAATACATGAGCTTTATGCCTAGTCTGAAGGCTAATAATCCCAGACTCTGTCGAATCAAGGAGTGGTAAATGAACTCCAGAGTCAAGGATCCTTCATGGAAACAATCAGCCCTCTCACTACTAAACCTTGGTGTTGTTAGTCTGAGCACCCTGTAGCAACATCAAATGTGCAGAGACGGGGCATACGCAGGCCCCAGAGCCCCCAGAGCAGAAATAGGCTAAAGCAGCATTCCTTGTAAAATGAGCACTTGGGCAGCCATCTAGGAGAGATTCAGGCACCGCCCAGTGGATTAGCCGAATGCCCACAGCCGCCAGCATGTGTGTCTACTGGTGGTGCACATCTATATATGCCGAGGTGCACATAACAAAATTTATGTGGCAGAACCACAGATGTTGCTAGACAAGAGAAGCCCAGCTGCAGAGGTTGAGAGCAGCTGGGAATGGAGCCAGTCTGCTGGGTGGCAGCCCGCAGGGCCTTACATGGGATCAGAGAGCCCCAGGAGAGACTGCCGCCCACAGGGGATAGGGACAGGAAGCCCCACTAGGAGGGCCTGGCAGCAGAGGCAGGGAGCCCCAGGAGCAGCTGCTGCCTTGTGTGGGACCAGGCATAGGGAGCCCGAGAGCAGCTGCCGCATGGCACGGGGCCAGGGCCAGAGAGCAGAGCCCTGCAAGTGGGCTGGGGGGCAGCAGAGCCAAGCAGGTGGGCCAAAAGTCAGGTCTCTGGGTTCTTCCAGGGCAGCAGCCAGACGGGGAGCCCCGGGAGAGCTCAGAGGCCTGAACTCCCCTGCTCTGGCAAATTCCCTTGTTTGGGACCACTCAGGTCCTGAGGGTGCTGGACCAGGGAGGTCTAACCTCTACTAAATTTTCTAGTGCAGGAGCCTCTACTAAATTTTCTAGTGCAGAAATGATCTCAATATGTGTCACACATTAAAGAGTCCCCAAAATCTATCTTGTGTGTAACATCATCAGAAGCTAAAGAACCTGTATCCCATTCCGAACATTTTCTCTGGTATTTTTTCTCATTTTCTCTGTGTATGAGCAATTATGAGATTTCCACATATTTGTATTAAATACACAAATCATATCAGCATCAAACACACATAACTCGCCTTTTACATGCCATACTTAAAACCAAGTAGCAAGGCATATCTACAGCACACAAGTACTGTATATACTGGTTCATTAGCCCATTTGCTTATAAGCCGACACCCCCAAGATGAATAGATAAAAATGGCAAAATGCTATGACCTTTTCATAAGCTGACCCTATATTTTAGCGGTTGGCAAACTTCAATTCCTGGCTAATCAGTGTAAACCTCTGGTATGTCGGGATGTTTTGTTTATCTGGAGTGCATGCAGGTACGGAGACCTGCAGCTCCCAGTGTTCCTGGCCAACAGGAGAGGAGAGAAGTGGGGGGCCAGCACATCCCTCAGCCTGTGCCACTTCCTGCAGCTCTTATTGGCTGGGAATGACGAATCGCAGCCACTGAGAGATGAGGTGCTCCTGGACTGCAGACACGCCAAGTAAACAAACCTCCTGGTGCGCCAGCAGCTTACCCTGATGGGCCAGGTGCCAAAGTTTGCTGACCCTTGCTGTAGATCACCGGTGATGGAACATCAGTTCTGGACTTTAAAAAATGTGCTAACATTTTATTTTTTATTTAAATTGTATTTGCATGAAATTTGATCCACCCATTTCACAAAATACTAGACAATCAGAAAAATACAATGCACAATAGTACTATGGCACTGGTGTCTGTCGGCTACTGTGTAATGTGATCTCTTCATGCATGTTGGCCTCTTAAGTCTCCAGCCAATCTATAAATATAATGTGCAGAATCGATTACATCTGTAACAAAAATTTAAATAGCCTGTTATCACCACAGACATGCCAGTCCACAGGGCTGCTTTGAAATAAATAAAGAACGATTATAATTTGACAGTGATAAAGCAGGTGACATTCCTCTACAAAGTCCTACAAAATCTGTAACTGAATTATTTTCTCAGCTTTTATACTAGTATTTAAAATGAACAATGGTGAAATCAAAAGAAAACAGTCTGCTTATGATGTAGAATTCAAACTTAAAGTTGTTGAATATGCAGAAGCAAACAATAATTTTGTTGCTGTTCATGAATTCTAGGGTTGCCAGGTGTCCAGTATTGACCTGGACAGAGCGGTATTTTAGCCTTCTGGTCGTTAAAAAAATTCAGAAAATACTGGACACCTAAAATGTCCAGTATTTTCTGTTTTTTTTCCCCTGCCAGGAGGCTAAAATACAGGACACCTGGCAACCCTACACACTCAGCAACTGGGCCTACCCCCGGCCCCCCTCGGATCCCTGCCGGGACCCCCTCCATGCCCCCGCACCTCCTCCCACTTACCTAGTTCCACAGGGGCTTAGCCTGTGGCTGGAATAGAAAAACAAAATGGCTGTCGGCAAAAAAGCCTCTTCTTCAAGGGTCATGCTGATTTTTTATTTTTTTATTTTTTTATTTTATTTTATTTTATTTTATTTTATTTTATTTTTTTTGCTTCATAACTGCTGTCCCTTTCACTTTGGTCTCCCTTTTTTTTTCCTCAACAGAATTTTTTCCCGGTGTTTTTTTTTGGGGGTGGGAGGTTCGATATTTTTTGTTAAACTATCTGGCATCCCTAATGAATTCTGTATCAATGCAAAGCAGGTAAGAGAATGGTGAAAAAATAAAACAATACTAAAAGTAATGCCAAGAAGCAAGAAAAATGTCCAATGAGGTACACTTCATTTCCTGAGCTGGAGAAAGATCTCAATGATTGGGCTGTTGAATGTTGACAAAATGGGTACTTTGTCACTATAACTGGAATTAATCTGCATGCTCTGAAAATGTTGAAAGATGACAAATACAAATCAGTAAAGTCAACCATATTTATCACATCAGTTGGTTGTTATACTCACTTCATGAACCGTCATGGTCTCTGTCTTTGTCAGCGAAAAAAGCTAGCACAGACGTTGCCAAGAGACCTGGAAGAAAAAACTGAATCTTTTCAAAAGTTTATTATAAAATATTGAAAGGAATATTCATTTGAGCTCTCACTAATAGGAAATATGGATGAAACATCAATGACATTTGATCTCCCAAGTAACAACAGTAACTGGTGTTATTGAAAAAACAATTTTAATTAAAACTATTGGCCATGAAAATATCCATTTTACAGTGGTTTTATCATGATTGGCTAATGGATCAAAACTCCCTCCAGTTATTATTTTTAAAAGGAAAACCTTGAGTAAAAACATTAACTTTCCTGTGGGTGTCATTGTATGTGCACATGAAAAGGGATGGATGGATGAAAGCGGAACTATTGAATGGCTGGAAAAGTGTGACATCAGAGACTAGGAGCACTTTTCAAGAAACCTTGTATGCTTGTTTGGGACATGTTCAGGACACACAAGATGGATGGGGTGAAGCAAGTAGCCAAACATGAAAACTACTTGGGCTGTAATACCCGGAGTCTTAATTTCTGTTCTATGACCGACTTATGTCTGCTGGAACAAAACCTTTAAGACAGGCTACACAAAATGTGATTTGACTGGATGTGCTCAGGCATGCCCAAATTGATAAAAGGTGGAAATCTTCTAAAGCCCAAAATCAAGCTGGTGGCCCCGTGGGTCAAGGATGCATGGGAGTCCATTCCCATGGAAATTATAGAAAATGCTGTATCAGCAATGTGCTTGATGGGTCAGAAGATGACACCATATTTTGACACCAAGATGACCTCGAGGTCCTTTCCAGTCCTAGTATTCTATGATTTGTGATGACACAATGGAAGCTGATACATCTGAGTCTGAGGACAACACTGCTGACATCTACAAAGCTGAGGCAGGAGCAGCTATGCTGAAGCTGAGTTTAATGAACGGTTTGGTGAATTAGAGACTGATTCAGAAGTTAAAGGATTTTAAAACTTTTTAAATAAGTGCATTAGAATGAGATGGGACTTCAAAACATGGACTTTAATTTTGGAGATATGTAAATACATATTTGTTCAATTATTATAACAGGTTTTTTTTGTTAGACTGCATTAAAATAAATCTACTAAAGCTTTCGCACGTTTCTTGTTAGCCCAACTCTTAAAATACAGCAGGGTCGTCAAACTTCAATTCCCAGCCCAATCAGAGAAGCTGTTGATGCGCTGGGATGTTTTATGTACTTGGAGGGTCTGCAGGCACAGACTCCCTTCAGCTGCCAATGGCTATTTGCCATTCCTGGCCAATGGGGGCTGCAGGAAACAGAGCGGGCTGAAGGACATGCTGGCCATCACTTCCTGCCACTGCCGTTGGTTGCAAATGGCAAATGGCCACCACAGGGAGCTGAGAGGCTCTGTTCTTGCAGACACTCCAGGTACATAAAATGTCCCATCATGCCAGCAGCTTACCCTGATGGGCTGGGAACTGATGTTTGCCAACCCCTGATCTACAACAACAATGCAGACCTTTTGATAAGCTGACCCCACTCTTTGATGTGTCACTTTTTTACCAAAAAAAATCAACTTATGAATGGGTATATACGGTAGTTAGTCAAAGGTCCAAGGGCTTGAGTCATCAGTCCATTACTCTAGTTTCAAACTGAGGCAATTTCTATTCTATTCTATCTGAAAAGAGTTACACCACTGCAAAAGAGAAGTAATGCAATGCAGTATCAAGCCCACAATGCCAGTATCAATACCAGAACCCACAGTTTCGCCCATGGAAATATAATTTGAGCACAGTCATGTGGCTGGCACAAAATGCAAACAAGTGTTGTCACCGATAATCAGACAACTCTAAAAAATGCAGTCTCTTTGTCACAGGAACCAATCAGAAGGATCCATTCAGTCATGACATTTAAAAAAAATCCACTATTAAAAATTACACCCTCAGCACTTCTCAAAGATCACACCTACTCCATTTTATATTACTATCTAAGTCAGACACCTATGGTATGTCTGCTTTCATCCCGTAGAAATGTTATCTGACCTAGATAAAAAAAGACAGCCCTCCCCAACATCGGTGATATCTTCTAAGTAACTCTAATAGGTGCACACACTATTCAGATAGGGTTTGATCCTACTCCATACAGGGCAAGGTTCACTGGCATACTCCAGCTTCTTTGGCTCCACTCCAAAAACTCTATTTACCTGGCTGATCAAACTAGTTTGACAATGGTTTTCCATGGTCACAATATTACATAGGTGCTAGAGAGCACCAATGAATCTTGCCTCCTGGGAGAAATGCATTCCAGCAGAGCAGCTTGGAAGGAACAGGAGCAGTTTCCTGGAAGGCCAACCCGGGGCCCCTTTCTGCTCCTTGGAGACCTGGCTGGCAGGCAGCTGCCTACTTTACCTTTAGGTAGAGTTGCAAAACTACAGCGGTGCTTAAGGTAGAACAGCATCTGCTGATTGGGCCCCCATAACCTTATGGACCCTGGCAACGACAGCACCACTGTAGCTGTCTTGCAGAGAGCTGGGTTCTGGTAGGTTTTTGTGAAGCTAAACAACTGCAATGTTTATACACAAGTCTGCACAAGTTAATTTTGTGTCATAACCACACACCTGTAGTACCTTCATGTCAAAGTGATTTTCCATCATAGCATCATAGCACCTGGTAGGCAGGGAACAGTTCTTATGCCCGGCATACAAAGCTAAGGTACAATGAGGCAAATAGCCTGGCTTTTACATGTCCTAAGTACACCAGCTCCAGCCACTGTCACTCACTGCTGGACTTTCAATGGGGGATGGCAGTTTTAATCTCCATTACATGCCAGCCAGCTAAGAGAAAACTGAATCATACTCTCTCTCTCTCACCTTTGAACATGTATAGGCCAAGTGCAGGCTCCCTGGTGGAGAGGAGATTGCAGATCTCTCTCTCTCTCTGGGCAGACTTTCTAACTAGGGAACCTGCCCTAACTTTTGTTCATACAGACCCTGCAGAGAATCAGACCACATGCTGTATCCAAACGAATTTCCACAAAGGAAAAGGTATTCCTGTGAAACTTTTTTGCTAAACATCTACTATATGCTTTCCTCCTTCCACCCTGACGTGAGTTAATTCTATACTCATTAAACTTAGGAGCTAATTGCACTGACTTAAATTAGGCCACGTGCACAAAATCACTATAGGGTACATCTACACATCAGAGTTATTTTGGAATAATGTCTGTTATTCCGAAATAATATTATGCACTGTCTACACAAGAAGCCAGTTATTTTGAAATAAATTCGAAATAAGGGGCTTCTCACTCCGACTTCCTGTAAACCTTGCTGTACGAGTATTAAGGAAGTCAGCGGAATAGTGATTTATTTCTAAATAAGTGCTGTTAGATAGCGCCAAATTTTGAAATAACCTACGCAATTTTCATAGCTCAAATTGTGTAGCTTATTTTGAGGCATGCACTACTGTGTAGACATACCCTATGTGGAGTCCCACACTGCTCTGCCAAAGCACCATGAATTCTGGTCTTATTATTATGCATTATTTGTATTGTGGTAATATGTAGGAGACTCAGTCAAGTACAAGGTCTCCATTGTGCTAAGCACTGTACAAACAGAATAAAAAGGTGGTTTCTGCCCCAAAGAGCTTGCAATCTAACATCTAATCTCTTTGCTATTCCAGTCCTGGGCATAACAGAATAAAACCACTACACCTCTTTACATTTGTAAGCCGAGCCAGGGATAAGAACTTAAGATCTGGATTCAATTCTCTGTTCATCCAGACTTCTTGTGTGCGACTGAATCTCTCTAGGCCTCAGTTCTCCATCTTTAAAATGGGGACAAGTAAGT
The DNA here is from genome assembly GCF_052426305.1 of Pelodiscus sinensis. Classification (NCBI taxonomy): domain Eukaryota; kingdom Metazoa; phylum Chordata; order Testudines; family Trionychidae; genus Pelodiscus; species Pelodiscus sinensis. Next base: position 15,147,360 of record NC_143068.1, on the reverse strand, counting down.
AACACCCTTACCTCATAGTGGTGTTGTAGAGATGCGATAGATAGATAGATAGATAGATAGATAGATAGATAGATAGATAGAAAGATAGATAGAAAGAAAGAAAGAAAGAAAGAAAGAAAGAAAGAAAGAAAGAAAGAAAGAAAGAAAGAAAGAAAGAAAGAAAGAAAGAAAGAAAGAAAGAAAGAAAGAAAGAAAGAAAGAAAGAGAAATTAGGGTTATGCTGACTTGTATGGCCATTCTGCTAGAGTTCCAGAAATAGGGTCATCTACATGTGCTTCTCATTTCATGAGGAGAAGGAGGAGCTGTGAAAGACAGTTTCATACACATGGGTCTGCTTACTGCTCACATTGCAACTATGAAAAATGTTTATACTGCCTGCCAATGCTTATGTATTGGCATTGATCATTTAAAAAGTGTTTTAAATTGTAAGGCTGAGCGTCCCAAACTGCACATGAAACAATCACAGACTCTCTTCTTGCCTTGATAATCAGAGCAACTATACATATGCTGACAATGGGTGGGAGGGAGCTGCCCAGACGCAATAGGAATCTTGCCTGTATTCCTAGAGAACTTTGTTCACATTCATCAGAAGAAAAATATTGACGAGAGGTGGTGGCCTATGTTCAGGATCCTCCAGGAGTGGCCACTGCCTAGGCTCCAGCAAAAGGTGCTCCCAGGAGTTCAGCTAGCAGCTTGAGAGATGGAGAAAGAGTGTTTGCCTTTGGAATGATTTGTGCTCCACAGGCAGGCTCATAGCACCAGGGTGGGCCTGGAGGCCAGAATTTGCTGTTTCCCTTTCCCACTCATGTTCACATCTTGATGGGAAAGGTGTTCCCTTGGGGAAAGGCCCCTGCTGGCAGCATTTGTCATTTTTGTGGAGTCATTCCATGAGATTACATGCCCCACCATGCCACAATCGCGTCTCTTTTATCCTTGCCAGGAATCCATTCCTTCACATGTTAAATTCTCTCCAGAAACATCTGCACGGCACCCAGCACAATGGAGCCATGATCCTGACTGGTCCTCTGGCTTTTCTATAATACAAACCATAATAACATCTAACAATTCACTATGAACCAAGTCTTTGGTTGGGGGCACCAGAGCAGCATTTCGCTAGCTCTCTGCACCCCAGTTCTGAGGACAGCAGGATTCTTTCATTGACTCAATCAGTCATGCATTGACTCATTCACATCTATAGACCTTCCCCATAGCTCTTCCTGCTGAGAGCAGGGCTGAGTGAAGGTCCTCCTAGGTCTTAGGCATTCTCATAATCATAGGCCTTGAAATTAGTTTATATATAAATATATAAGAGAGAAATGCCCTATCATCTATACACCTAATAGTTAATTGTATACCTGTATGCTGTCTGATGACTAAGGATAGCAAATTATTAAGCTTGAGTTAGCAGTTTTCTTTTATTTTCAAGTCAATTATGAAATTTTTTTAGGCCCTAAATTTTTCAGAGGCCCTAGGCACTGTGACTATCATGCCTAATGGATAATCTGGCCCTGGCTGAGAGGTAGGCTCTGAAAACCCTAAGCTCCAAGTGGCATAATTGTGAGATACATGCTCAGTACCTGCCCCCCTGTGGAAGGCAACAGCATGAAAGCTGAGTTCAGGTTGCAGCATCAAATTCAAAGTGGAAACTAAAGGGAAGGGAAAGTCTGACGGACAATGGGCTGGGGAAGGGAGGGGAGATGGATGCCTTTCATTTCACCTTTGACCTGCAGGAAGCTTTGATGTGGTCTTTCAATGCCCTCCCAACAATGTAACTTATCCTGAGTGCACCTCATAGTACCACCAATGGATTTATATGAGGCAAAAAGCCTGACTTTGCAATTCTCACTCAGACCCTGCAAGTGAGCACCATAATTCGGACCCAGCGCCCTTCTCTACCTAAGGTTGCCAGGTGTCCGGTATTCACCCAGACAGTCCGGTATTTTCACCTCCTGTCCAGTAAAAACAAATTCAGAGAGTACTGGACACCTAAAATGTCCAGTATTTTCTGATTTTTTCCCCGGCCAGGAGGTGAAAATGCCAGGCACCTGGAAATCCTACAAACACTCAGCACCCAGCCTCCCTCCCCCAGCTTCCCCCTGGCTCCCAACATCCCCAGCCCCTCAACCCCAGCCCCCATGCTTACCTGGTTCTGCAAAGCTGCCGATACAAAATGGCTGCCAACCAAAGGGAAGCAATTTTTTTTTCCTCAACAACTTTGGTCCCCGCCTCCCCTTTTTTTCCCTTCAACAGAATTTTTTCCCGGTGTTTTTTTTTGGGAGGCAGAGTGTTCGGTATTTTTGTTTCAACCATCTGGCAACCCTATCTCTACCCCTCCCTTCTCCCACTCTCTTGCATGAACAACCTGGGTAGGAAATTTTCTTGAATAAACACAGAAGTGTTTGATGTTCCTAATGGCATTTCAGGGACAGGAAACATAAAACCACATGAGTTATTCATCTCCATGTAATGGTTTTATCAGGGGCCCTGAACAAAATTCCTCAACCTTAAGCAGGCTGATTTTCCGGGTGAGATATAAACCCATCAGGCTTCATGTGCTCTGATAATGGGTGCTATGCAAGGAGATAGACAGAAAGCGGCATACATTCTGGGATGAAAAGCACAAAGGATTTCTCCCTCTGATGGCTGAACTAGGCTATTCAGACATAAACAATATGAGAGAAACAACCAAGAGTTGTATCTGCAAATCTAGGCAAGAAAAGGTTTTTCTCCATATTTCTGAGTGAGCACTTCTGTTAAGGTAATGCCCAGTCATCGCCCAGAACCCCATTGTGCTACGTGGTATATATACACAATACAAAACTGTCAGACCTTTGTTCCAGAAAGTTTTCAGTCTTTAGGACCTGACTTGTGGGACCTAATTCATCTCTGATGTAAGGCCACTGAATTCACTAGCCTTTCATCAGGACCCATTAACCTATTGACCCATGATAGCTAAGCAAATGCCTTTCTTCACTTGTTGTCTGAAGCTGTTGTGTAGTGCGTTAAATCCTGTGTCATATTCTAGCCCAGAGGTGGCTGTATTTCAGTGCACAGTGAAGTAATGCCTCTATTTATTGGGCAAAATCCTGTCCCGAGACACAGAAAGCTGTATATAGGGAGAGAAGGGTGCTGATTCCACATCTGGCAACTAGGGCTATGTTTACACTGTCTCCTTTTTGCACAAAAAATATGCAAATGAGGAGAAGCATGGAATATCACTGCACCTCATTTGCGTAATTGATGAGGCTCTGTTTTTGCACAAGAGGCTTTTGCGCGAGAGCTGTTCTTCCACATTTTTTTCACATTAATTATGCAAATGAGGCGTGGCGATATTCCACGCTACGCCTCACTTGCATATTTTTTGCGCAAAACGGGGGCAGTGTAGACATATTCTAGGGGTACGTCTACACAGCAACGTTATTTCGGAATAACGTCTGTTATTCTAAAATAACGATGCAAGCGTCTAGATAGCTAGCCTGTTATTTCAAAATAATTTTGAAATAACGGGCTGCTTATTTCAGCATTTGTAAACCCCATTCCATGAGGAATAACACCTCCTCCAAAATAACTATTTCGGAATAGCAGTAGTGTGGATGTTCCACTGCTGCTATTTTGAAATTGCTCCTCCCCCAGGCCATTCAAAGTAATTACTCCCCAGTGCTCCCTGGGGCTCTAAATCCAGGTAGTGTGTCCACCTCAGACTAATTTCCAGGCTTCCCTGTAGTGTAGATGCACTATTTTGAAATAAGCTATTTTGGAGCATTTCTTTGTGTGCAATGTAGACGTAGCCTAGGTGAGCAGCACACTGATTTTCCTTTAAGAAAGAGCAGCATGTGCCCTCAGATGGTGTTCACTGAACACTGCAACCTGTGCTCTCGCCCACTGTGGCCCTTGCAGAACTTACCCTTATGTGAAGTCACAGACACCCCTACCCTAGCACTCTCTGGAGGGATGGGGATAATAGGGTACCTACACGTGCTACAGAACTGTAACACGTGCTACAGAACTGTATCACATGCTACAGTACATGTACTGTACATGTAAACTACATGCTGTGTTAATTCTCACAAAAGCCCTGTGAGATAATCCATTGTACATTTTATCTACTTTACAGCTGTGCAGACTAAGACAATTTGGGCCAGGGGATATGACATGGGAGTAGGAGACATGGATTCTATTCCTGCCTCTGCTTCTGACTAGCTGCATGACCCTGGCTGAGTTACTTACCTTCTCTGTGTCTTGGTTTTTCCTTCTGCAGAATGGGAATAATATTTATTCTACCTACCCCTCTTGGTTTAGTCACCAGCTGCATAATAGACTGACTCAAGCCCTGGATCTGGACTCTTCTGAGCTTGTTCTTGTTTGAGGCATGTGCCTGTCCCTGAACATGGTAGATGTCTGTATTTAGTTTTCCACAGAATTATCCCGTCTCTTTATTTCACTCTGAAAAAAACATTCAAGGTGAAGTTGAATTTTTGCACGTTTGATGTCTGAGTCACTTTGAAATGAGGCAATACTGGCTGCTTCCCCAAAGGAGCTCTTCTTGCTGCTCCCCTCCCAAGCTAAACATCTGCCTGGAGACATTCCCTGTTGAGGGGAATGTAGAAGAATTGCGAACTCCACACCCGCATGGTAGCACTCCTCAGTGATAAAAGCATGTTGGAGCACACACAGGGCTAAATATATTGTCAGTGCTCATAAAATGGAAACTTTTAACCAGCCCTAGGAAAGTCTCTCCTTTCTTCATTAAAATCCTCCCTGTTCTTTGTCTCCTCCAACATTTACATCCAGGCTAATTTTTGCATTGTGGTAACAGCTGAAACTTCAGTAATAGTTTCTTTTCACTGCTTGAAAGTTCAACATTTTCCCAGTGCTCCCAGCATGCTCACTGCATAGGGACAACATGGGCATGTCTAGACTGCATCCCTCTGTCAGCAGAGGGATGCAGATTAGGCAGGTCGACATTGCAAATGAGGCACAGATCTAACTATCCTGTGCCTAATTTGCATAAAAATGGCCACCGCGTTTTGGCGACTCAGCACTTTGTCGGCAAAAAGCGGCAGTCTAGAGAGGGATCTGTCAAGAAAGAAAGCCTTTTTCGACAGATCCTGTAAACCTCTTTGCAGGAAACATAAGGGAGCTGTCAAAAATGGCTTTCTTTCTCGACAGATCCCCCTCTAGACTGCCGCTTTTTGCCGACAAAGTGCTGAGTCGGCAAAACGCGATGGCCATTTTTATGCAAATTAGGCACGGGATATTTAGATCTGTGCCTCATTTGCAATGTCATCCTGCCTAATCTGCATCCCTCTGCCGACAGAGGGATGCAGTCTAGACATACCCCATGGGACTAGCTTGCTCTTCTCTTTCACTGCATTGCACCACTATGGGGGTGAGAGAAGTGATACAGCTCTAGCTGTGGCCTGCATCAGCCCCCAGTACTACTGGACTCAGAGGCAGCCAGAATGTCCCTGTTGGTCCAGAGCACTTCTGCCCCCTCTCTCAACCTATATATCAGGTATTTACATGACTCCCACACTTGTAAACAATAAGCACCTCTGAATTGTAATGCATTTAGCCTCACAGCACTCTGTGAGGTAGGGAAGAGCAATAAATTCCATGTTATGCCCAGAGACTCTGAATGATTTGCTCAAGATCATACAGAAAGTCTGCCACTGCAGGGAATTGACCTAGGTTCATTCCATGCTCTAAGCACTAAACTAGCTTTCCTCTCTAAGCCCCCTCCAACTATAAAAGCTGGATGAGAGCCCCCTATTATGCAACTGCTGCTGTCTCATACATACACGTCACCCCAGTTTGCAGATGGCAAATTCACGTACAAGCACATTTTGCAATAGCATTTCCAGGAGGCCATTAGAAAATCTGGCCTTGAAGAAGTGTTTAAAAAGAAACACTCCTAAAATGCATGAGAAACAAAGCAGGTAGAGGGAACAGAGTGTTCTCAATTGCCTTTTCTCCTCTGCTGACTTTAATTAGATATTATTCATTAAGACTTTGCTCTTCAAAGCAAACAGCTCTGTTACATGACACTTCTATTACATAAAAAACCAGAAACCCTTCTAGAGGCGTAAGCATGCACGTGCTCACACATACCACACAAACACACAGAGGAATGTTGTACTCACACTACACACTCTGATTTTCCTGTTCAGCTCGTGCATTAAAAAACAAGGAGTTGCCACTGCATTAGGGATTTTTCCAGATTAGCTGCACAAAGTCCACATGGAAACTAGACTGAGTCACCTGCAGCCTGGCAGTTCAAGAAATGAGGAATGCAGCAGCACTCAAAAGGACCATACATGGTTCTTTGTGAGAACTGTTACTCCCAACTCTGTGCTGTGTTGCAAGGAATTGTATCTGCAAATTGGGTGGACAAGTTGTGGAAGCAAAATGGCCTAAGTGTTTTAGAGTAGATGGTGCATCTATACAACCAGACCACACCATGCAAATGTGGGTGCAAGTGAGAAACACTTATTCAAAAATCTGATATGTAAATAGAAGGAATGTCCAATATGTAGAACAAGGCTGAAAGAGAAAGACCAGCACCAGAAAATTCAGAGATGAATATCTACAACTTCTAATGACAAGGTTGCCAAAACAAAAAGTATTTGTGGAGTCCAGAGTCAGAAGTTGGGTGACTCTATGTTCCAGAACTGATCATCTTGGCATGGGGAAGTTTGGTGGCTGCCTATTAACCTACCTCACCACATGCGAGTGGCACCAACCACAGGAAAAGATGATAAAGAGGCAACTCTAACATGGTGTGCCTGCAAGCTGCTAGCAGCACAAGTAGCCTCCTTAAGATACTGCCATGTGGCTGTCCCTCCCGTCCACAGAGTTGCCTGTACCATGTGCCTGCCATGCGCACTGAGCTTGTTGGACATTTTTTATATTTAGCAAAATGAGAAATCTAAGAAAGATACATTTTGTGCACCACAGTGATGAGATGGCTGGCAGGCGGTATCCAAGCAAAGAATTATCTTTCCTTCCCTTCCCATTCAAAATATTCCTAAACAGCAAGAACACAGTTCTGGTGCTCAAAATACCAGAAGGATGGATGGATGGATGGGTAGATAGATAGATAGATAGATAGATAGATAGATAGATAGATAGATAGATAGATAGATAGATAGATAGATAGATAGATAGATAGATAGATTGCATTCACACTCCTTCATCCACCATATTCATTTAAAGCTACCACTTTATACAGCTCAATGCTCTTCATTTTCTGCTCAGAAACAGCATTAATTTCACTTATTAAGAGCCTAATCCAGTTGCATCGCCCTCCTAAAGTCAAAGGGAAGATTTCTCATATCAGTTGGAGTTGGATCAGGTCCTAAGATCATAATCAATCAGACCCAGACCATGAAACCCTTGGTTCAGAAAGCTCTTCTTGCATGCAGAATTTGCCATTTCCTGGTCTAATTATGAACATACCGTACCAGCTTCCTCCGGGATTATTTTTCATAGTTTTCTCCCTGGAATACTTTTCTCACTCTCCAGCTTTGCCCTAAAAAATAAAAAATTGATCACACAAGTGGGGAGCCAAGTAAATACAATTCAAATGCTGTATTGCTAGGCAGAGACATAAATGTATTGGAAATTTCAAGACAGTACAATTTTATTTTGTGCAAACTGTATCCTAAACACTGATGAAACCTATAGCTCAGAATGCTTTGCTTGGATACCGCCTGCCAGCCAGAGGTAAATAATACAGCTTCAGAGTTAGACATGAAGAATAGCAGGTTGAAAAGAGATGGAAAGTGACTAAAGGAGATATAAGGGGCCAGATTTTTGGAGATGCACAGTATCCAGTAATATTTATTGTGATACATATGGAATATAGGCCCAGTTTGACTTTTACATGGGGCAGAGGGGACCTCCAGTCAGGCCAATGGGGTTGTATGTGGGGCGGGGGAAAGGGGCCAGGAGGGCAAATTCCATGCCTGCCCAAGGCTTGCAGGGGTTTTTTTTGGGGGGGGGAATGCCCCTTCTGCTCCCTCCCCCATCAACTATGCCCATGATTTATGACCAGATTTTCAAAAGAAATATGGTTATTTATTTTGAAACCTACACAGGAACTAAGCAGTTTTGAGACTCTGGCCCACAGTGAAAAGCTGAGCAGAACATGATCCTGCTAAGACTGGCAAGGCACTGAGGAACAGGAGGCCAGTGCTGTTGCATGAGCTGAGGAAACAGGATGGGCTGTAGAGACAAACAAGACTCATAAAGTGGATTGGAAATAATCGGGGAGAGAGAGACTTCGGATAAAAGAGGACAACAGAAGGATGAAGTGAATGAGTGTAGACATTTGCAGATAGGCAGGGCTTCCCAACAGGGAAGGCAAAGGGAAGCAACTGCCCCAGGTACTGGCAATTCAAAAGGGCCCTAGGCTCCTGGCCGCTGTTACACTGCGTGGCACAGTCCGGTCTGAGGGCTGTCAGGGGGGAGGGAAAGGGGTGGCACGGACCAGACAGTGCTCAGGACTGGCTACTTCAGCTCTGTCCCTTATACATAAGGCCCCGCCCCCTTCTGGGAGCACAGAGCCCCCCTTCCATGCTCAGGGGCCCAGCAAATCTGTCGGCCCCCCTGCAGATAAGATAGGGTGGGGTGGGGTGGGGTGGGGTGGGGTGGGTGTGGCTGTGCTTCTTTATGCACCCAGCAGGGTCTCAGATCCCAGGCTCCAGACCAGAACTCTGCACCACGATGAAACAACCCCACATCATGGGCCAGCAGGGTGTTGCTGTGTATACATTAGGATTATAGCGTTCTTTACTGTGGTCCGCATGGTGGTGCTAGTGCCTGATGGTTTTCTCAAGAGAGCGAAAAGTTAGCTGTAAAAAGTCATGTGCAGTTTGTGGCTGCCACCATGTCTGAAGATGCAAATGGACACAGGAGATCTCTCTAGCTCCTTGATCTATTAATGGCAAATAGAAACAAACATGTGAGACCAATTCATTTTTGCTTCAGCCAAACACAGTAAAACTACTTCCAGTCACACCGGAGGAGATAGTAAGTCACACCTAGTGCAGAAAGAAGAAATTTTCGCTGGAATTGGAGCCAGACTAACAGTTGTTTCAGCTGATCCCTGATGTAGCTTCACTGAAATCAGCTCAGTCAGCTCTTTTCATCTTCCGTGGAGAGTTACCCTACGGATGATTTTGGTCCATTATGTTTAGCCCACAAAATCCAACTGCAAAAGGAACTAATCTCTACAGATTATCTAGCTTTCCATCAAAGGGCCTTGGGACACGTGCCAATCTGACACATCCGAGCACCTGTAGCTACTCAGAGCTGCAGCTCTGCCTCGCCCACCCCTCAACTTTAGACTAGCACTAAATACCATGCAAAGCAGCTTCTTGCCAATGGCATATCAGCTGCAAGCGGTAGCTATCCAGAGTGACAGAAAGCCAGTCTGCAAATATAAGGGTACATCTACACAGCAGCGTTATTTCGAAATAACGTTGCGCTGGAGGACTTCTTATTCTGACTCCTGTAACCCTCATTTTACCAGGAGTAAGGGAAGTCGAAGGACTTCCTGGTATGTAGACAGCGCCAAAAGTCGAATTAAGCTGTTTCGACTTTAGCTGCCCAATTGACATAGCTGAAGCTGAGTAGCTTAATTCGACTTTTGCCCTGCTGTGAAGACGTGCCCTAAGACTCCCTGTTTTGAGGATACCCATTTAAGAAATAGTGTAGCCATTGGGCACCAATTTGTTAAGCAAGTCACTGTTCACAGTTCCTAGTGCTGTAGGAAAATGTAGACCAGGATTTGCTAAGTAGATGCCTGCTCCTGCTTGCCCTCTGCTGTTTACAAATGGTTCTATTACTCCCTCTCCCATTATCGCACAATGAATTATAGTTAAATGATGTTTGATATATAAATAGAGTCAGACTATTTCTATTTAAAAGTTTCAAGCTAATATAAAATGTGGTCTTTTTGAAGTTAAGAAAATTCTTTGCTATTTCACAGGCTATTATTATATTTCAGTGTGCATAAGCTATTCGTTTCTTTGGAAAGACATTTTGGCCTGACAGTTTCCTAAGTGCAGGAAAGAGATCCTTCTTGATAAGAATTGTTATTGCTGGAAGGAATGTCAGGCCATGATCTACTGTATTGCTGCTTTCTGAATCACTCTATTAAAATGTTATTAGCAGATTAAAAACCCTTCTAATTTGAAGAGATAAAGTCTGTCCAAGGGTGAACACAAGCAAAAGCGGGGGACTGGGGGCATAGCACTACATGGTTCTCTTTCTGAACAAGGGCAGGCTTCTTGTTCATCTGGAACAAACCCCCTCTTCCTTTTAAAATCCCATGGCTATTGGAAAAATGTCTCACATTGGTCTTATCAGTAATTTCACAAAGAAGAAAAATATTCCAGTGGTTAAGACCCCAGATCAGAACTCTGATCTAGATCAGCTCCTGATTCTCCCACAGACGTCTTGGCTACATACTGGCCAGTCTTGTGCAAGAACATATGCAAATGAGGTGTGGCGATGAATATTGCTGCACCTAATTTATATATTTAATGAACTGCCATTTTTGTGCAAGGGGCTTTTGCGCAAAAAGGAGCAGTCTATGCTTATTTTAAGGCAGAATGGCCCTTGCACAAGAGGGGTTTTTTGCACAAGAAGGAGCAGTATAGACTACTCCTTCTTGCACAAAAGCCCCTTACACAAATATGGCGGCTCATTAACTATGCAAATGAGGTGCGATTATATTCATCACCGTGCCTCATTTGCATATGTTCTCATGCAAGATTGGCCAGTGTAGACGTAGCCCTTGTGTGTACCCCTGGAAAAGTGACGCAATCACTCTGTGCCTCAGTTTCCTGATCTGTAAAATGGAATTCATTCTGCTTTCTGCATTCAATTCCTAGCTATTACAGCCTGTGTGATGCTGGTCAAGTCACTTAATGAATCTCTCTATGCTTTGATTCTCCATTTGTAAAATATAAGGAGTAGTACATCCTTTTTTCTGTTTTGGACATTAGGGGCATGTCCTCACCACAGGCTGGATTGATAGACAGTGATTGATCCAGCAAGGGGTGATTTATCATGTCTAGAATAGACACAATAAATCAAATGCCAAGCACTCTCCGTTTGACTCCAGTACTACACCAAAATGAGAAGAGTAAGCAGGCAACAGGAGAGCATGAGCTGTCAACTTACCGCAGTGAAGATACGTTATTCACGTAGCTGAAATTGTGTAACTTAGGTCAACAGCCCACAATAGTATAGACCAGGCCTTAGACAATAAACTCTTCAGGGCAGGGACTGTCCTATGCACTTGTGCCACACGTTGCACTATGGGGCTCCGATAACAGTTGGGAACAACGAGCTCTCCTCATTTTTCATGTGCCAGACCTGGTGTCTCATTCTGGTGCTGAACCATCTCAGCTGGATCAGTCTGAGTCACATCAGGCAGGGAGGGGGCTCTTTATGGCATTTAATTAACCCGGCTTGATTCTGATCTCATTTGTACAGATTTCACAGCATTTTAACTCCTTTTATTTCAATGATATTGTTCTTGATTTTCAATAGGGTGAGATGGGATTCAGGACTTTTCTATATTTTATTGTATCTAGCACCACTTCCAGCCATGTTTTCATTTTGCCTAGCACCAGATAATAATAATGTAACTTGACTCTTTCTATTCAGCACAGTTACATAGAGTCCAGTTATTATTGGTTATTATTCATTATTATTATACATCTGCATATTGTAACACAAGTGTTCATCGCTCTCTACAAAAAAAATACAATAAAGACCCAGCAACAAAATATGACATCTGCTAGATCAGTTTAAATCCATAGTATCTCAAAGGACTTCTGCAGACATACTCCAGATTAATGCCGTGTAATTTACAATCTGTGTTATAGAAACAATATGACATCCCACTAGAGACTGAGGCTACGGCTACCCTGCTCGCATTTGCATATCTTCTTCCCATTATTTTTGTGGAAGAAGTTTTGCTGCTATTTGGCCCCGTGTAGATGGGGCCAAATGTTGGGAAAAAACCCTCCTTCGCAAGACCCCTTATTCCTTGTAAATTAAGGTTTACAGGGTCTTGTGAGAGGGTTTTTTTCCAACATTTGGCCCTGCCTGAATGGGGCCAAATAGCAGCAAAACCTCTTCTGCAAAAAGAATCAGAAGAAGATATGCAAATGTGAGCATGATTTGCATATCTTCCGAAAAAATGGTAATGTAGCTATAGCCTCAACATCTTACAAAGATGATGGAAGGGGGGGGGGGGGGGTCCACAAACAAGGTGACAAGAGTATTTGTTTAGGTACAGTACAATATATATGATTAGGCTGACGTGAATATGAGAGATTTCTGGATATAATTTACTATAAATCTCATATATGCTTTTGGGCAGGGTACCCAAATCCTTGGTTCAGGTATGTGAGCCAGAGGTAGTTTAAAGACTCATTTCTAGATGTAAACACCAACTTTGGCTATTAAATTCTGATCCACCAAATTCTCTGTGCATTTTCTCCTGGGTACATAATTCTTGTATATTTGCTGCCTACTGTTATATAGATGCTACATTCCACCCCAAATTTGACTGCATTTCAATGGTAGAGTAATGCCCATATATTCCTGTGGCCTAGTTCTGCAATTGTTCTGCGTGCAGGAGTGCTGCTGAAATCAACAGGAGTTTTGAGTGTTGATCAAGGCACAACTGGCCCCACTTTGGAAAATGAATTCCTAGTAGTACTGTATTTTAAATGCCTACTATTCAGGGTCTCTCCTAAATGATGTTCTTATTCTCTAATTACAGCAAATCTGCTGTTAAGAATTTAGTTAACTTAGATCGTATGAAAAGACAGCTGGTTCAATCAGTGGGTTTCTAGGAAAAGAAAAGTAATATGCACACAGTTGTAACAAAGAGGCAATAATAATTCTCTTCCGTTTATACAACTTTCCAGTGGGTGCTTTTTAATTCTGGCTCAGCAAAATAATGAAATGATAAGCAGTTACCTCCAGTTTTCTTTAAGAAAGTTGAAATATCAAGGACTAGTAGAAACAAAAGAGACTTCATTTACACACACACGCCCCAAAAAACTCCTAGAATGTTTCCATTCTCATTTTGCTACCTTATAGCACCACCTACAGAGAGCCTGCAGAGAGCCTGCAAGAGTCACATCAACCTGCAAAAGTGAGGAAAGACCACAATTCACTGTGAAAGCAGTGCCCTGTTTTAATCTTAAAATGAAGTACTTGTAACGGCTAGTACAGCGACATTCCTGAAGTGCTGAAACCATCTGTTTATCCATCGAAGAGGTGTAAGGGTAGTGCAAATTTCCTCCAAAGTGCCTGAATATGATCCAGAAGGATCACATCTAGCAGTGACAAGGTCAGTAATACTTACCATGGCCCATTCATTCATTAATATTTCTGCTGAGATTGCCAACAAACTTGTGACAGGACTAACTGGTCTGTTTAGCCCAGTACCCTGCCATTAGCACAGGCTTATAGCAATTGCAATGATCTCTTGGCTATTCCGATGGGAAATGTATCAATGGGGGAAGGCAAAGACATTCCTTCCTTCCTCGCCCTTGTTCTGATTCCTGAAGCACATGAGCTAATCGCCTTTGTCTAACTAGTCTGAATAGTTACACATTTCTGAAGACTAGTATGATGTGGCTATAGCTCCATTAGGAACTAGACTGAGATGCCAAAACTTGTGGGAATTGTTCTAAAGACATCTTTTGAAAATGTGACTCTAGTTATCATTTCTGAAACATTTTGCTTAGCTGTTTCTCTCAAAATAGAACTATGAGATGAAATAAGGCACACATTTGTCTTTCTTTGGGAGCAGGGGCAGACTGGCCCGGCGGGATACCGGGAATTTCCCAGTGGGCCGTCATATCCGCCCGTGACAAGCCACCATTGCCCCGCACTCCGAGTGGCTGTGTCCATGCTGTATGCGACATACAGAGCCCAACCCACCACTTGTGCCACAAGCCGGATGTGACGCAGGGAAATGGGGCGGGGCATGAGGGGCACAAAGGAGTGACATCATGGGGAGGGCCGTTTCCAGGCCTATTTTGATTGCCGGTCCGCTCCTGTTTGGGAGCCTGATCTAAAGCCCACAGTAGTAAATGGAAAGACTACCATCAAGTGCAATGAGCTTTGTATTAGGCCCTGGTTCTTGGAGAGAATGTGGGTGGAGAAATGTGAGAGTTCATTGATATGTACTATAACATTGCTCACTAAGTAGGGCAGCAAGGAAAAGATGCCCAGAAACACTGGGGAAGTCAGCAGAAGAAATAGTACTCAGAGGGAGCTATTATACAGGAAGAGGCGAGAGAGGTAGGAATCCAAAAAAATATCTTAAAATTATACTAAAAGAACATCAAAGTTTGCAAAATGAAGTCATGAAATGCCAACGTGAAGGTACCTTAATATACCTCTTGCAACATGGCACAGAATAAGAGCTTATTCCATGTGCATCCTCATTACAATCATATTTACCGACCTGTTAAATAAGAATTTCCAACCAGCTTTCTCATATACACATGTCCAGAGCAAAAGGACATTGTGAGATTACCTAGTGAATGAGGAATTCAACTCAGCTTACCTACACTTGCACGCGCAGTACCAAGAAAGTGTTGGAAGTTCATTAGCAAAAACCTGTTCTGATAGAATAAAAATGGCAGAAGAAACCTGGGGAGCTGGGATTGAGTCCAAAAAGAATCTCGTGTTTCAAGAATTCTTCACATTTTCTGGTTTCTTTTGTTGCTGGTCTGTTCTGTGGCACTGTGTGCTTTGCTGCTTCCTGGAGCGGCCTGGGAGCCTCCTCTCGCTATGGAGAAGGATCTATGCTTCTGGGCTGTGTCTAGACTGGCCAGATTTTCCGGAAAAACTTGCCAGCTGTCTACACTGGCCGCTTGAATTTCCGCAAAAGCACTGACTTCCTATTGTAAGAAATCAGCGCTTCTTGCAGAAATACTATTCTGCTCCCGTTCAGGCAAAAGTCCCTTTTGCGCAAAGCTTTTGCACAAAAGGGCCAGTGTAGACAGCTCAGATTTATTTTCCGCAAAAAAGCCCAGATCGCAAAAATGGCGATTGGGGCTTTTTTGAGGAAAATCGTGTCTAAATTGGCATGGACGCTTTTCCACAAAAAGTGCTTTTGTGGAAAAGCGTCCGTGCCAATCCAGACGCTCTGTTCCGAAAATGCTTTTAACGGAAAACTTTTCCGTTAAAAGCATTTCTGGAAAATCATGCCAATCTAGACGCAGCCCTGCTGTCTGCCCAGTGATCCAAATGCAAGGGTCTACACTCATTCTTTCTTGTACTACTAGAGCCCTGTCTCAGCAGGTCCCCAAAACGTCCTTTTGAAGCAGCAAGAAGCTAAAGCCAATGTACAGTGTCAGGCAGCACAGCAGCTGCTGTGCACCTCTCTTGTCCTTCGAGAGATTCAGTGGGTAGTGTTTGTATACATAGTTCAAGCTGTTACCATAATCGCAGACACCTTTTCCTGAAAAGTCATTCCATTATGTCTAGTCACCAGCGTCTACAGTGAGCAGTGACCTTTGCTATTATAAGCAATTAGCAGATCAATCCTGTGTTGCTCAAGTCTAAGCATTATTGGGGATAATGTTAATAATGGACAAATTAGGGGGTTGTAGGGAGCTATGGGTAGAGGTAGTACCTTTGTTTTCTGGTAGCTGCACTCAATTTTTGAGTGGACGGAAGCACTGGTCCTCATCCATCTCCTAAATCTCTCACGTCTGGCTCCTAGTGCCGCACCCCAGTAAACCGCTTCAGCTGGCGGGCTAAACGACGTGAGGGGGTGATGTTTACACTGCATCACTGGGCGAATGAACTCCCACGACGGAGTCACCGGCCAGGGTGGAAGGGTCTCGTTAGGACCCAACGGCCAAGTGTTCGGGACCAAGGTGCGCCACTTCGTTTTGAGGATTGCGGCTGTGGCCTATCAGCTATGGTTTGAAATAGCAGGGAAGGTGGATCTCTTCAGCCCTGGAAGGCCGTCTGCCTAGGAGAAGGAAACTCTGATGTAAAACCTGCGACCCGAGGACCTCGCTGTCACCATCCCAGCTTGCTAGGCCATGGCAGCTGAACCCCGGGTTCAAAGGGTGGAGCCAATTCTGCGCACACTGCACTCCACTTGAAAGCTCCTTTGCGCAGGCAAGAAGGAAATACTCACGTCTACTCCCCCCGGTCTCACTAAGACCTGTAGCGATGGGAAAGGGGCGAACTCGGCAGGTGTAAGATGACACTGGCAGCCGCAGTCTCAATCCTGCATGCAGGCGGTTCAGGCATTAGTGGTCGTCTGATGATGACCTGGAGATGACATCATCACTCAGCAGCACTCTGAGCGACCAAGCAGCCTTTTTTAGGGACAGCACTGCTTGCTTCACACGGAGAGGGACCTAGAAAAAGTGGCCTAAACAAAGCTCGTCTCCTTCTCCCCCAGTTGGCTTACCGCGGCCAACGGGCATCTCCATATGTGGTCGAACTATATCAAAGAATCAACGGCGAATCCCACTCGCCTTAAAAGGTGGGAAAGGACTTAAACTCGCATGCTGGAACATCAGAACCATGTTAGACTCAGCCGACAGCACTCGACCTGAGCGACGATCCGCTTTAATTGTACATGAACTCAATAGGCTGGATGTTGACATCACCGCACTCAGCGAGTCTAAGAGAGCATGGCGCAGGTTACACCCTCTACTGGTCAGGCAAACCAGCTACAGAGAGACACCTTTCAGGTGTCGGCTTCATGATCAGGGACTCCATCGCTATCAAGCTTGCAAGCCTGCCAACCGGCCACTCTGACCGCATCATCTCAATGTGTCTACCACTTCATGACCAGCAACACGCCACACTGTTTAGTGTGTATGCTCCAACTCTCCAGGCAGACCCTGCTGACAAAGACAAGTTTTATTCTGACCTACGCAGCCTTCTGCAGGATGTTCCAGCTGATGACAAGATTGTCATCCTGGGTGATTTCAACGCCAGAGTGGGCAGAGACTCGGAAACCTGGAAAGGCGTACTTGGAAGGCATGGTGTGGGCAGCTGCAATGATAATGGATGCTTGTTACTCAAACTCTGCACGGAACAGCAGCTTTCCATTACCAACACTATCTTCCAGCAGAAAGACAGTCTGAAGACAACCTGGATGCACCCTCGGTCAAAACACTGGCACCTCATAGACTACATCCTAGTGCACCAGCGTGATCTAAAAGATGGCCTTCACACCAGGGTAATGCCCAGTGCCGAGCGTCACACAGACCACCGCCTTGTCCGCTGCAAACTCAGCTTCTACTTTGAGCCCAAACCAAGGAAAGGTGGCACACCGAGGAAGAAGCTCAAGGTCTGCAGCCTTCAGTCTGCTGCAGTCAAGGCGGTTTTCCAGGAGAGCCTACGATCCAGGCTAGAGGAACCGAGCTGCCTAGCAGACTTGCCTCCGGCTCCAGAAGTGCTGTGGGATCATATCAAAAACATTGTTCTGCAAACATCTGAAGATATCCTTGGATTCTCCACGAAGAAGAACAGGGATTGGTTCGATGAGAACAACTTAGAAGTCCAAGAGCTGCTGTCAAAGAAGAGGTCAGCACACCAGGCCCACCTGGCCCAACCATCCTGCCCGCACAAAAAAGCAGCCTTCCGCCTGAAATGCAACACTTTCCAGCGCAAGCTTTGAGAGATTCAGAACGAGTGGTGGACCAACCTCGCAGTAAGAACTCAGCTTTGCGCTGATACTGGCGACTACAGGGGATTCTACGAAGCTCTGAAAGCGGTATATGGCCCCTCGTACCAAATCCTGAGCCCCTTGCGGAGTGCAGACGGGAAAGAACTGCTCACCAAAAAGGACTCTATCCTGAACCGCTGGTCTGAGCACTTCTACACCCTCTTCAATGCTAGCCGCTCAGTCCAAGAACCAGCGATTGACCGCATCCCACAACAACCAGTGAAAACTGAACTGGATGTAGCACCAACATTACAAGAGACTGAGGAAGCCATTGAACAGCTGAAGAGTGGTAAAGCTGCAGGAGTTGATGGCATCCCTCCTGAGGTATGGAAGAACGGAGGCCCAGCACTGTACACCAAACTCCATGAATTCTTCGTCTGCTGCTGGGAGCAGGGTAAATTCCCTCATGACCTCAAGGACTCAGTCATCATCACCCTGTACAAGAACAAAGGGGAGAAGTCAGACTGTTCCAATTATCGCAGCATAACACTTCTGTCCGTCGCCGGCAAAATCCTTGCAAGAGTACTGATGAATAGACTGGTACCCGCGATAGCAGAAGATCACCTCCCAGAGACACAGTGTGGCTTCAGAGCCAACCAGGGAACCACAGACATGGTGTTTGTCCTGAGGCAGATTCAGGAGAAGTGCCGGGAGCAAAACAAAGCATTGTACGTCACCTTTGTGGACCTGACAAAAGCGAAAAGCGTTTGACACCATTAGCAGGCAGGGACTTTGGAAAATCCTGGAAAAACTAGGCTGCCCACCGAAGTTCCTCACCATGATCATCCAGCTTCATGAAGACCAGCTTAGACAAGTCAGACATAGCAGCGACCTCTCGCAGCCTTTCCCTATTGCAAATGGTGAAACAGGGCTGTGTTTTTGCTCCCACACTGTTCATCATTTTGTTCAGCATGATGCTCCAGCAGGTCACAGAGGACCTCGACGACGCTGATGGCGTATACATCCGTTTTCGTCTCAACGGGAGCGTGTTCAACCTGAGGCGTTTGCAGGCCCACACAAAGATCATGGAGAAACTGATCAGGGAGCTGCTGTTTGCTGACGATGCCGCCCTTCTTGCTCACACAGAGGCAGCTATGCAGTGAATTACGTCTTGTTTCGCAAAAACTGCTCAGATCTTCGGTCTTGAAGTCAGCCTGAAGAAGACTGAAGTTCTTTATCAGCCTGCACCCCACAAGGAGCACCATCCACCAAGCATCTTCACTGAACAAACAGAACTGAAAGTTGTGCACCAGTTCAGCTACTTGGGGTGCGTGATCTCATCTGACGCCAAGATCGACAAAGAAGTCAATAACAGACTGGCTAAGGCAAACAGTGCATTCGGCAGACTATACAAATGTGTCTGGAACAACAGCAACCTCAAAAGAGACACGAAGGTCAGCGTCTACAAAGCTGTTGTGCTGACCACTCTCTTGTATGGCGCTGAGTCCTGGGTCACATACCGTCGTCACCTGAGTCTCGAACGTTTCCATCAGCGCTGCCTCCGCACAATCCTCAATATTCATTGGAGTGACTTCGTCGCCAACATTGAAGTCCTCGAGTTAGCGGAGGTCACCAGCATCGAGGCCATGGTCCTCAAGATACAGCTTCGCTGGGCAGGGCACATCGCGAGGATGGAGAACCACCGCCTACCCAAGATCGTGTTGTATGGGGAACTGTCCTCTGGCTACCGCGACATAGGGGCACCACGAAAGCGGTACAAAGATTCCCTGAAGAAGTCCCTCACTGCTTGTTGTATCGATCACCGTCAGTGGGCAACACAAGCAGCTGATCGCAACTCCTGGCGGCATACAGTCCACCAGGCCACCTCCTTCTTCGAAGATACCCGCAGGGCCTGTATGGAGGACAAAAGGAGAAGGAATAAGAACCGTGACCCCTCAGCACCTATCCCGGATCAGACCTATATTTGCAGCCGTTGTGGCAGGACCTGCCTGTCCCGCATAGGCCTTGTCAGCCACCAGCGTGCCTGCAGAAGACGTGGATTTCTTTCCTAGATCTTCGTTCGCGAAGTCAAGCCATGATGATGGACAAATTAGATAGAGATTTCTATGGGGTTCAAGTCCCATTGGAATGGTGCACCTGGGTCCTGAGGCAAGTCCCTTTGACTTAGCCTTCTCAGAACTCATCTGACCTCAGTGTCTTTATTTTTTAAGAGTTTGGCAGGTGTACGAAAGGCTCAAGGCAGGTGGGTGGGAGGCTCAGGACTAAGGAGGGAGGTTGGCAGGCGAGTTAAGGCTCAGAGGAGGCCCAAAGCCAGCTGGGTCTGTGCTGTCCTGCCAGCGGCTCAGTCCCAGGGAAGGGGTGGAGCTGTGCTGCCCTGCTGGTGGCTTCTCCTGGGGTGGGGTGCAGCGGTGGAAGCTATGCTGTCCATCTCTGCCAGGCAGATGGTCCTTTGGGTGGGGACGCTGGCCAGCGGGGTTTCCTTCCCCCCCACTGGATCCGAATGCCTGGGAGTTTGGCTTGAGGCTTTGAGAGAGGGAGGCCACATACCCAGACAGTGGCCTACAACATGGAAAGCCCCAGCCCCAGCTGGCCACTCTCTTACCGGTGCAGCTATCCCTCTCTGGTCACTCTGGAATAATATTGTTCCCCTGCGCTCACTGCCCCCTTAAGGTCACTGAGGAACATAACTGTCCAGAATATTAGAACTCTGCTTTTCTGTGTTATGGAAAACAATCTGATTCCAGGCACATCTCATTGTCCTGGAATCTTGCTTTAAGTTATGGTAAGAGGAAGCTGCATACCAAATGTGGTGATCCTAGCTCTTATGGTTTAGGAGGAGTTCTTGAACAAACGGACTCACAGATGGAGACAGACAGACAGACAGAAACCCACATTTCTAAAATATATAGTAGAGAAGATTTTGGGACCTCTTCTTGAACAGTTCTATTGCCTCCATTCAAGACTCTAGAAATTTGCAAGGTGAGAGGGATATAGGCCTCAGTGCTGCAAAGACTTGGGTGTGTCATTTTCAATGGTCTGATGAAAATCTGTTTTGGTTTTGGCTGAATTATAAAGATTTAAAATATATTCTTCACTCTAGTCCCTGTTACTCTGATGCTTATATAAGTGTTTCCAGCTGTCACGATTTTACCCAGAACCTTGCAAAGGCTAGCACTTCTGGAGTCTTGTAATTATACGAGAAGCTCATTTTCTGCACTCCTGGTTGCAATGAAAAGCTGAAGCATGTAAACAGGAAATGCTGGGAAACCAGAAGGCAAATCAGCAGAACCCAACATGTGTGTGTTTAACAGCTCAGGCTTTTAAAGCCAAATCTCATGATTTGGGGGCCTGACACATAGTTTCTGTTTTGGGGTGCCAGATGGTTTCAACAAAAATACGGGACACACTTGATATTACATCACAATCCACATCTTATTTAGAAAATTCCAGACATTTACATTTTCTCAATTTGTTTCCCGAACAGAAAGCTCAAATACTGGACTGTCCTGTTCAAAACCCAACACCTGGCAGCCCTATAACATTCTGCATGCTTTAGCCCACTAACAGTTTGACACTTTCCCCCCTTTTTGGAGCTTAGTCGCAGAGAGGTTAGTGAACCAGCTGCTGCCCTCCCGTTAGGGCGCCCCACTTGACCCCTTTTGCCCCAAACAGTGCAGACTCGGGAGCCCAGCCAGACCGCCCTGGTGCCGGAACGTTAGTGCCGCGGTGCGCGGGCGGGGGGAGCAAGTACTAGTGATGCACAACGCGGAAGTGAGCCGGGCCGCAGTCAGATCCGGGGGGGGAGGATGGATGGAGCCCGGGGCTGCCACACGGGGCCGGGGCGCGTTCCCGCTCCCTAGTCCCTGTGAGTGGCGGGAAGGAGCCGCCGGGGACTGGCGCTGCATCCGCCCCGGGATATCCGGGCTGAGCTAGGGCGGGAGCCCCAGGCAGGCCCCGCGGGGGAGGCTCAGGGGCTCCCGGGAAAGGGGGGGGCACAGGTCTGACCTAGGAGCCGTTAGGTGGGGAAGCCATTGGGGGGCCGGTCGGGGGGCTGTACATCTCGAAGGGGAGTTGAGGAATCCGGGGACCCCTGGGAGTGCAGGGGGGGTTGAAGGCTCGGGCCCCTAGGAGTGCACGGGGCCCCCCTAAAAGTAGAGCCATGGCCACCCGGCGTTTAACAGACGCGTTCTTGTTGTTGCGGAACAACGCGATCCAAAACCGGCAGCTGCTGGCCGAGCAAGTGAGTAGTTACAGCTCCTCCAGCCCTCTGAATTCACGTAGCATGGCTGCTGCGGTGAGTCTCCTCCCTTCATCCTACTGTATCCCACACTGGCTGCTCTAGTGCTATCTGCTTAGGACTGTCAGACAGCAGGTGTCCTCCTTGTCTCCTCCCTCCTCTCTTCATCCCATCTCCTAAGTCACCCCTTCGCCTCACCTTTCTCCCCTTAAACCCCCCTTCCCCTTTCTTCTCCTCACCCTGCTCTTTTTTTCTTACTCTACAAGCTCCCTTTTCTCCAATTGCCTTCCTTCTCTCCTATCTCCTATATGTCCCACACTTCTAACACCACCCCCCTGCCCACTGTCCCTGCCCAATGTAAAATGAATAGAATATATATGTCATTTCTTATTGATCTTCTCTGTTTGCTCCTTAAATAATAAACTTTATTATTATTATTTAAATAGCCTCATATTATCACTAGACATTAAGTTGTTGTCTTTCCTTTTTCTCCTGACCCCGCCCCCTTTTTCAGGTAAAAGGAATAAAGCTATCTTTTTCATTCTGATCTTTTCTCACTTTGTTGTAGGCACTGTTAAAACCTATAATGCAAATTGCCACCGTTATTTTAACCCTTTCTTATTTTGAGACGTTCTCTTTTCTTCCTTTTTCAAAGTAAACAGTCATTTAAACATCATTTGAACTATTTGAAAATACTTTATAGTAAAATAGTAAAAGTAGAAGCTAATTGGACTGCAGGCACAAGAGTACACCTGTGTACACCACTTTGCAGGATGGATGCTTGGAGTGTATTCTCTCCATTGGTAATATATACATAGAGCGCACGCGCGCGCGCCCACACACACACACCCACACACACACCCCCAGCGACTGAGGCCCCAGTTTCAATGCTTTAACTATGAAAAGTGAAAACCTTCCATTTTTTTCCCTTAATTTCTTATTGTTTCCTCTTCTGTGTTGGTTTTTATAGCTTTTGTTGTTTGTGTTCTATTGCAAAGTTGTTATAATACACAGTGCAGATACCACCAAGCATAATCCTCAAGTGCAATCCTCATTCCATACCTGTGGCTGTTTATAAATGGTCTCGTCAAATTCTCGTATTGCTTTGAATCATGTATGAAATAATTATCAAGAGAGTGAGGCTTTTGTAAATGCACATAAACAGGGCCAATTTGAATTGAGTTTAAAAATTGGGTTTCAGTAAGTAATGAAGCACCACATTTGACAGGCCAGCCATGTAGACTTCTGGTTGGTAACTGAAACTATATGGCTGTGTTGACATTGGCGCGATCTTGCGCCAAAGCAGCCGCTTTCGCACAAAAACCTGCTGCCTGTCTACATTGGCAGGGAATTCTTGCGCAAGAACACTGATGTTCTAATGTGTGAAATCAGTGCTTGTGCAAGAACTATGATGCTCCCGCTCAGGAATAAGCCCTCTTGCGCAACTGTTCTTGCGCAAGAGGCCAGTGTAGACAGGCAACATGAATTTCTTGCGCAAGAAAGCCCGATGCGCAAAGGCACATGCCAGTGTAGATGCTCTTGCGTTAAAGAGTATTTGCACAAGATCATGCCAATGTAGGCATAGCCTATTAGTATAGCATTGTGTTCGTCCATTTCTGCTTTTAGGTCAGTCTTCTCATTTATATAGAAAAGCCTCTTCTAAATAAATGGGTCCTCCTTTCTTTCTCTTGCTTTTCATTAATGCATTTTCTATAAGGAGAAACAATAATTAATGCTACAAATTCTGTTCCAACATAGGTGCTGCAGTAGACTAATCTTTGTCCATAGTTAGCTTTATCCCACCTGTCTTTGTACAAGCTACTTACAGTATTACCTTTACAGAATAGTAAAGGTCACACCTAGTAATATATTTTAAATGTATTTTATTCTGGCACTCTGTTTGGCTTTTCTAAAATTGTATTTGTACACATAGTTATTAGAGGTTGTTAAATCACCAAGATTTTTTTAGACATTCTAAAGTTTTAATACTTGCCTAGAAAGGTTACTGATGATGAAAACAAGCATAGAAACAACTGACCAATCAGATTCAGTTTCCATTGAAAAGGTAATGGGATAGTAATACTTAGCACTTGTTTATGCTTTACATTTTCAAAGTCTTTACTGGCATTGTTGGGGAAAAAAACTATTTTGCCAAGTGCTGGTACAAATGCAGCCAACATTGGCAGTGATTGAAAAACTTAACTGTCTCCTTGTTGCCCCATAAGAACATAAGAATGGCCATACTGGGTCAGACCAAAGGTCCATCTAGCCCAGTATCCTGTCTTCCAACACTGGCCAATGTCAGGTGCCCCAGAGGGAGTGAACAAAAGAGGTAGTCATCACATAATTCCTCTCCTGTCATCCATTTCCAGCCTCTGACAAACAGAGGCTAGGGATGCCATTCCTACCCATCCTGGCTAATAGTCATTGATGGACCTAATCTCCATAAATTTATCTAGTCCTTTTTTGAAAGCTGTTAAAGTCCTAATCTTCACGACATCCTCTGGCAAGGAGTTCCACAGGTTGACGGTGCACTGTGTGAAGAAAAACTTCCTTTTGTTTGTTTGTTTGTTTGTTTAAATCTGCTACCTATTAATTTCATTTGGTTACCCCTAGTTCTTATGTTATGGGAACAAGTAAATAACTTTTCTTTATTCATTTTTTCCACACCAGTCATGATTTTATAGACCTCTATCATATCTCCCCTTATTCTCCTCTTTTCTAAGATGAAAAGTCCGTCTTTTTAATCTCTCTTCATATGGCATCCGTTCCAAACCCCAATCATTTTTGTTGCTCTTTTCTGAATCTTTTCCAATGCCAGTCTTTTTCCTCATGTGAAATTAATAGTTGGACCAAGTTAGTAGTGGACAGATGTCTGTTCCATAATTCCTACTTAGTTACATCCATGTTTGTCTCTACAAGAAAGTACAAGCCGGTCCCCAACTTACAGCCACCTCGACTTATGACCATTTGCACTTATGACCAAAGCGGTCGTAAATGCAGGCTCCGAGTTACAAATGCGATCCGCGCTTACGAATAGCGCAGTCGCAATGTAACTCAATGGGTTCCGAGTTACGACCATTCCGAGTTACGGCCAAGCGTTTGGTCCATAACTCGTTTGTAACTCGGGGACCGGCTGTAAAGAACTGCATAGATTGAATTGTCTTCCATTTATCTGTTTGAGGTACCTATCACTACACTTATTAATATAGCATCTATGCAAATTGCCTTTTCCTCTGTAATATGGTGCCTCCGAAGCAGGGTTAAAGCACACTGGCAGGGTGGCAAAGTCTAATTGGTAACTACATTGTTTTTGGATAAACAGGTTCAAGAGTTGTTCATCTACCACCCTTCATAAATACAATAAATTACTGTAAAAAATTATTTTTTATTCTGCATTAGAATAGTTCAGCCTTCTGATACAGTCATGAAATCAATGTAACTGGAATTTTAGCTACTCAGGCAAAGTTTAAATCCTTTTTTTTAATATCTAAAGCTGAGTATATGACTATAAGAGCTATTTAAATGTAGCATGAGACACCGTTTTACCTCTGAAACATTTTGTCCTTGCTTTCAAATTAACATTTGCTTTTAATTTTTCAATTATCCTCCTGAAAACACAGTTGTTAAACTGGTAAAGTTGAAAATATATAGTAGTTGTTCTATATTTTGGTGTTTGGGTGTGGCTTTTTTGTTTGTTTTTTCCCATTTCCTCTTAAAGCGATTGTAGTGCTTATCAGTAAATGTATGTCTTGAGTCATCATTTCAAGCTTTACCCAATAAAAGTATCAAATCATAATGCATACAGGTCCGCCTATCTGTTTCTTGAATCAAATGTGTCAAAGTGTATACTGGATGTTGAATCTTATGGGCACATGATCCTTGCTATATTAAACTGTTCTAGCTCACATTAAACATGTTTTACACAGCAATTCTTCTTTCTGATGGTAATCAAAGTCATATGTTAAATTGCATTTAAATCAATTTCTTGACTTTCTTGATTTTTTTCAAACAATTATTTTCTTGTTTACCAGCAAAAAACCAAAATACATTTTAAAGAAAAATGTGCTTTTGTGTTCCAGGGTAAATACTTATGTAGATACATTGAGAATGCTGTAATTTAATTAGCCATTATTGTTTTAAGATAATTTGTGGTTTGTTCTTGGTAAACAGTCTATTTATTTAAAAAAAATAAAGCTTCAGTACTTTCTCAACTGACTGTACCCTATCTCTGTCCTATGTGTGTGTCTCTGTGTCTCTCTCTCTCTTACCTTTTGCTGTCCCTAAATGGATGGGGCTGATGGAATCAACAAATCATCAGGAGCTGGATGAGGTATTGTTTTTTCATGTTTTGTTCCACCATGGTGCATCTAATATAGATGACTAGAAGATTTACCCAGTATTGCTTGGGTCCTTAACTCAATCAGTTTGGTTTTTTGAAAAATAAAATTTAAAATGTACATGTTTCTTTGGAATCATTGCTCTGGGGTGTGGCTGGGGATTAAGGGTTCAGTATTCAGGCTGCCCTCAGGGAGAGAGGAGTACTCGACCCTCTGTCACCATAGCATCTTGGGACAAGGTGAGAAGTGCCTCTCAGTGGCTGCTGCAGCTCCAGTGGGCACATCTGGGGGATGGGGTGCATGTCCCCCTGCTAGGACAAGTATGGATTCATCTACCCCCTGATCTCCCTAGCCATGGTGAGGAATGTGGCAAACTGTGCACTTTCCCCTCATTCTCTGACAAAGGGGATCAACCAGCAATATTCCTCTATGAATCAGGGTGGGTGGGGGAATCCTGGGGAGTAGGAGGCTGGGCTAAGGCAAACTCAGATGTGGGCCGGGATACGCCCCCAGCCACCCCTTTTCACCTGCCTAGTGATTTTGTGTCTCTTTGGTACGGTTTTATGAGACTCAGTCCCATTCTAGGCTTATTCCATTTACCAGGTATAACCCAAACTCTTTCCTTGTTTTAAGTTATGATAGGAAACTGTATACTGAATTTGGTGATCCTAGTTTTTACCATTTAGGAGTTCTTGAACAGACAGGCAGACTCTGTCAAATATGTAGTAGATGATTAGTTAGAACACTCATATTGTTTTACTGTTAATTTCTGAGATTTAACAGTGTGAGATCAGTGATGTATTTTTCATAATATAAGAATGAGGCAGCTTTTTCATTAGAGTGAAGAAGAGTTTTGTGAGACATTTTGATGTGCAGTGGAGTCATATTACAATATTACTACATAGTTACATAAAACTGTCCAGATTTACTGTGTACACACTGCATATAAAAACTTTATACAGTGAAACCATTAACTATTATTCCTGCTTTTGTTAACTTTAGTAAGCATAGGGCTTATTACTGTGAGTAGTCCCTTAGGATTCAGTGGACTAAGCAGTGTGCGGAGTAACACATGCAGCAGTAGGGTCTTTGGGAGTGTCCTTATTATCAACAGATCTTCAAAGCTTAAGCCTTTAAATCAGAAAAGCATTATATGCTAAAAACAATTAATTTGCACAACTTTTGATTGTCTGCACAGCTACAAAATACACGTTGCCATCTGCTTACACAAAGTATTTGTGGGATTTCTATAATGTGACATCCCCTGTTTACATGACATTTTGAAAAATCTCACCTTCGTGATCACATATAACCCATTTGCACTGGTACAGCAAAATTAAATGCAACCCAATCAACCTACTTTGAAATGCAGCCCAAACAAGATGAACTGAAGAAAATGTTTATCAGTAGCTTTTTCTTAAAGTACAATTATCAAATACCACTCATGCTGCTTTATTTAATTATAAATCCATTCTGTCTCTTTTCAATGTCCTATATAGAAGCCGAGTGTTCCAGTTGTAGTGGCAGCAAAGCTTTGTAGCAATACTTCAGTGGAAATGAGAGGAAGCTGACTGAATTAAATTAGAAAGCATGGTCTAGTGACTAAAGCTCAGGATTAGGAGTCAAGAGACCTACATCTTATTCCTAGCTCTGCCATAAATGTTCTGTGGACAAGTCATTTAACCTTTCCATGCCTCTGGTTACCCATTAGTTTTATAAGGACATTACTTCAAGGCTTTGTGAAAGTATTCTTTTGAGGTACTTTGAAGTAAAATGCTATAGAAATATTAAGTAATTTATGTGATTTACTGTACTACTTGTCTTACCTCAGAGTTTTCTTGTTTGTACAGGCCGGTAATGAGCCTTACTCAGTGTTACTACTTACTGTGTTCATTTTCCTTTTTAATTACAAGTTATTTCAATCACATATAAAAAAAAGAAAAAACATTGAAGGTTGTGTTGCATAAATTGCAAGGTTTCGTCCCCTTGGAGGCTAGTCTGATTTACCCCAAGAAGAGAGTCACACTTTCAGGCTGGGTCCAACTCAAGTTTATTGGTTGCAACCACGGTACGGCTAAGGAACTCAAAGTTCAAATCAGAGCCGACCCCCAACATCTCATATGCAGGGGTTTTTATAGGGTTAACATCCTTCCTGGTTTAGGTGCCTTAACATGATAGGTTACTTCATTTTTGACGTTTAGCATTCCTATAGGTCAGGTTAATTTTCCAAACGAGGTTAAATACAGTGCCTACTTGCTGACTTTGCGGTTACAGCTGTATTACATTCATTCACTCTTGCTGAACAATGGGCAAGCCATACTTCCCTTTTCCCTTTCCTGCTTGAGCCGGTCACAAGTTTAAAGGATGTGGAATCTATCCATATCTCTACTTAACAGAAGACTGGTTTCACCTCCCCTCGTCTCCTTATTATAAGTTATTACCTGTGACAGGCCTTGACCTTTGTCATGTCTTACTCCTATACAAATAGCAAATATATCTAAGCATTAGCAATGTATGTATATTGTACGTGCCCCTCATAGGGGAATCAATGGCTCCGGGGGATTTGACTTCCCTTTTACACATCAGTTGCAACATCTAACTCAGCAAAACAGAACAGATCCAGGTGAATTACTGTGTTCTATGTGTCTAAATCAGTTTCAGATTCTTCTGATGTTGCTAGCTTTTTGGCGTAGATAGGGATGTGATAGTGTAGTTGAGTCAATAATTAACTGATAAGCAAAAGCTTATTGGTTAATGCTATTGACTACATGCATTCCCCCACCACCTAATTTTTTAGAGGGATGGCCAGCAGCCTGGGAGCTACTCCTACCTCAGCTCTGCACTTAAAGTAGTTTAGGAGCCGGGTGGACAACCAGCCCAGCTCAGTCCCAGCTCATGCCAGGACCCAGAAACTCCCAGGACTCGGCATGAGCTGGGACTGAGTGCTTGCAGTGCTAAACCCTTATCGATTAATCATGTAGTCGACAAATTTTTTGTTGACTACACGATTAACGGATTGTACCCTTCTTAACATCCCTAGTGGTAAAGAAGAGTGGCATGAAAGGCACCAAGCAATTGCTAAGGCAAGGAAATAAATGGGCACCTTCCTTCCATCCACTCCACATCTTAAGGACACTGAGGATAAGTAAGAGTATTTCATCATTGATGTCAAATCCTACAACAGATATGCATTAGTATATGTTATGCTTAGAAGAAGCACACTGGACTTTTTCAGGGGATAAGGCAACACGCCATATTTATTGATAATATAACAAAGTAACATGCACGCACGTACACACATGCACTAATGGAATAGTTACCAGTCTGTTGCTCGGCTCAACCTATTGGCCAGATAGCTTGGGTGCGACGAAGGAGCCGTGGTTTTGTCAGTCCGGACTAATGCTCCACTTGGCAGGACGAGAACCTGAAGAACCATACAAGACACTCCATCTTTTATAGGATTTTCCTTGTATGCAAGTATATGGATTTTGCTTGTCAGGCCTTAATCAGTCATTCAGCATCACAGTTTTCCTAAGACATATGCTTATCGGGAAGAAGTTGTTCTCACAGTCATTTGATATCCATATGCTGACGACCTCTTGGGGGTGCTGTCTTTCCAGTGAAAGTTGTTATTGGTTTCCTATCAAGGGGTGCTTGCCACTAACTTCAGGGTTCATCAACTTGCCCCGGTAGTCTGTGTCTTCAGTGTGCTTTCACTTAGTTGATAATTATTTGGTGCTTCTGAGTTTCTGGCCCTTCCTCTGACTATTTGAGCATGCAGTGGCCTTTGCACTTATCTCTCCTAAAACATTCTCGCTTTCATTCACACAAACAATACATTAACACAACTGCAGTGTGAGACAAAAGGGTACTTCTAGTCATTTTACAGAGTTACAAAGTCTTTCAACATTAAACTTCTTTCTATCTGTTACAAGGCCTTACCTAATATTAACATCACTATGCATTACAATATTCCATCCCTCCACTTTAACATCAGAACATGCTAACATCAAACAGAGCTGGAGCTAAGTTAACAAAGCTGCCGGGCCTGTCTGAGGCCTACATCTTATGTTTAAGTTTAATCCAAACCTTTTGCTATAACATACGTTCATTATAACTAACTAACTTATTAGTTACAAAATTCCAGGGCTACACATATCTGAAATCAGAATTTGTCCTTCAGTCGTTACCAGATTGAGCAAAGATGTTATGCTCTTTTTTTATCCTTTATTTTATACTAAGGCTTTATTAGAAGCCTCTTGAAAGTGAAGTGAAACTCTTTTGACCTACACCTATCAGTAAGATTTGGAAAATAAGGCTGCTGCACACTTAGAGTATGTCTACACTGCATTCCTCTTTCGAGAGAGGAATGCAAATGCAGAGGAACAAAATTGCAAATGAAGCGTGGCTTTGAATTTCCCATGCTTCATTTTCATCATCACATCCGGGCACTATTTCTAAATACCCTTTTTTGAAAAAAAAAAAAAACCCACTGTCCAGACGTTATTTCGAAAGAAAATGGTAATTTCAAAAGAAGGGTTTTCTTTCGAAATAACCGCATCTAGACAGTGTTTCTTTTTTTGAAATAGGGTATTTTGAAATAGTGCCTGGACGTGATTATGCAAATGAAGCGTGGGAAATTCAAAGCTGCACTTTATTTGCACTTTCGTTCCTCTGCATTTGCATTCCTCTCTCGAAAGAGGAATGCAACGTAGACATACCCTTCCTCTAAGTGTTTGCAACTCTACAGATAACCTTTGTGATTAGTTCTTTCCTTTTAAAATCTTTCAACTTTTCAAATTTGGTTGCAACCATACTGTGTTTTAATAGAAATCTGCACTTCACTTTAAGTATACTATCTAAGTCTCTTCAGAATGTACTGCACCCTTTCTTTTAAAGCTGATACAACACTGATATAAATAAATCAGTAAACTTCAACTCCCAACAACATTAAATTCTACATCATGATACTCATTAAAATACTTTCTTATTCAAATTCTATGACTCCTACAAATTGTGATGGACACAGGATGTTTTCCTCTTTGTATTTGTGCTGTTTTGGAGAATATACTATGATGCTAGTGGGCAACATTTTAAAGGCTTATTTTCATTATGAGAGTTAATGCAAATGCACATTCAAAATAGTTTTGGGCTTTCTTCTAAAAGCATTTCTGTTGGCAGCTTTGTCTGTATGGTTACTTATTTCCTTGCCAGAGTTGCTCCTGTCATTACTGATTTATTTTAAAGTTACTCCCACAGGCCTTAATTAGGATCAAGGCCCAGTCTTCTAAGCACTGTACAGCTACAAATATACATACAAACTTAGCCCCTCATGTTACAGTCAGCTCCATCTGGGCAGGCCCTTGTTAAAGTCAGTAGAACTCTGCATGGATTCAGTTGTTTGCTGTTGCAGATAATCAGGAATGGGGATAAGTAGACCAAATGCACCAAGCAAGTCCAACATGCAGATTGGAGGATGGGAGGGAGGATAGAGGTAACATATTTACTAGACTTAATATTGCACAAGTGTAGATCATGTATACTAGTTCTGTTATTGTAAATATGCCTCCTAAAAACATAGCCCTTTGAGTTCCATTAAAATTCTCCAATCCCATATAAGGTAATTTTGAGCACATTGCCTGTTTGTATCTCATGTTGTTTACTTTTGCTTTCTCCCCTGCCTTTTCTAGATAACTCCTTTCCCTATCATTATTTAGGGTATGTCTAGACTACATGGCTCCATCGAGGGAGCCATGTAGATTTGTTTATTGGGCAAAGGGAAATGAAGCGGCAATTTAAATAATCGCCGCTTCATTTAAATTTAAATGGCTGATCAGCTGTTTGTCGGCTCAGCGCGCTAGTCTGGACACTCCGTGGTTGACATCAAAGCCCTTTGTCGACCGCCCCGGTAAACCTCATCCCATGAGGTCCTTTTCTTAGGTTCATAGGAAGCTAATGAACGTTATCTTTGGTCATTTGGAAAATTCATACCATTATTTGAGATTATAAAACAATATATTAAAAAATTACGTCCTTGAAATTAAATGAAATTTGAAATTTTTCGATGACGCTCATTTGTAGAGGAATGTGGCCAATATGAGGATCCTGTGGCAACAAGCTCTCAGTAGAGCCAATGCCTTTTCCCTTACTCCAGTTCATGGGCTTCCTGGGTCCCAACTTTGAAGCAGAGAGGAAAATGTGTGACTGTCCATTAGTTGCAGAATGGATTCTGTCTCCCAAATCCTGACAGGACACAAGGTCATTGCTAATTAGTGATGCATCTAACGAAGTGGTTTTTAACCACAAACGCTTATGCCCAAATAAATTTGTGCTATATATATCTTGTTTGTCTCTAAGGTGCCACAGGACTACTCGTTGTTTCCAAATAAATCTGTTAGTCTTTAAGGTGCCACAAGACTCCTTGCTGTGTTTGTGTGAGAAACAAGCCTGTCACTAACGAGTAAACTGTACATGTAATGAATAAACTATGCTCTTAGACCCTTTGTTAAACTGGCTTTTTTAAAGCAAGGATGACATTACAGTGATTACAGATACCTGAATTGGATGTATATAATCTGAATAAACATAGTTTTCTGTCTTTAAATTTGTTGCTTTTACCCTCTGTAGCTTGCTGATGATCGCATGGCACTAGTATCCGGGATCAGTTTAGATCCTGAAGCAGCAATTGGTGTAACAAAGAGACTACCTCCCAAATGGGTTGATGGAGTGGGAGAAGTAAGTTACTTACATGTTATTATTGGGTATAGTTTCTTGTGCAAGGATTTTGTTGCGGAAAATAGCTGTGACAACACTAATGCAGTTTACCGTAGTAGTAATTTACCAAGGAGTTAGTTCAGTGAGGTCTTTTTGTAAATTCGAATGCTGTTTTACATACATAATGTAAGAAACCTGGCTCATCCTACTACAAGTTGAACTTCTCTGGTCTGGCACCATCTGTAGCCCGGCAAGATTTTAGTTAGCCCGATGTCCACTTTTCATGGGTGTGTCCAAGTTTTTAATGATCCATAAAAATTTGTTTACAGCCGTCAGTCCTGGCTCTCAGTGTTCTGTGTATTATTTAGCTCTAACGTTTTCTAAGAGCCTTGTAAGCAGTAGAAGTTTTTGGTAATGCAGCTGGACGCTATTGACTTCTCATGGTCCCGCAAACTCTCTGGTTTGACACTGGTCAGATCCTGAGGGTGCTGGACTAGAGAGGTTCAACCTATAGTACAGATTTCAAAAAGCCTCTCAAAATGTGCTCACAAAATTTACAGTCACCCCCTTTTCTGTATATAAAAACCATGCAATGTGCAAAAAGATGGGTATTCAGCCTTTAAAAGCACAGTCCACTTCTAGCAGACATCTGGCTTATGACCTTACAGTTGTATTTTTCGTAGCTAATTTGATATTATGTACTTTAATTTGTACCATGATGCTTGAAATTCTCAGCGGAGTAGCCATGTTAGTCTGGAAGGATTGTGCCTACAAAAGCTCATGACACAACATTTGTTTTAGTCTGGTGCTGCAGGCCCATTCATTTTTTAAGTTTTACCATTATGCTTGATTTGTATTACACCACCATGTGACACGGGGGAAGGTGTAATCTGGATTTTTCACGTTTCCTTCAAAACTTGCAGTTTTGCTTTTACTATTAGTATTTGATATGTTCTTTCACTCTGGCTATGTCTAGACTGCAGGCTTCTTTCGAAAGAGGCTCTTTCGAAAGCATCTTTCGAAAGAGCCTCTTTCGAAAGAGAGCGTCTAGACTGCATGGAGAAATTTCGAAAAAGCGGCTTGCTTTTTCGAAAGAAAGCATCCAGTGAGTCTGGATGCTCTCTTTTGAAGAAGCCCTATTTACATTGAAGAACGCCTTCTTTCAAAAGAGGAACTTTCGAAAGAAGGCGTTCTTCCTCGTGAAATGAGGTTTACCGCCATCGAAAGAAAAGCCGCGTTCTTTCGAATTAATTTCGAAAGAACGCGGCTTGAGTCTGGACGCAGGGGAAGTTTTTTCGAAAAAAGGCTACTTTTTTCAAAAAAACCCCTGAGTCTGGACACAGCCTCTATTATGGTCCAGTCTAGTGGAATTAGAAATTTGAAAGCACCATAATCCATTGTTTACTGGTGAAGGGCTTATGCTAAATTAAAATGGCAGTAGAGCAACAGGGTTACAGACCACACACTCAAAGGCCAGCGTAAAATGTGGCCTGTTTTTGTACAATGCATGATTCTGTTCAATTAAATCTATGTACAGATATAATTATCTGATATTTGTCAGAACCTTTTCCTCTGGGCATTGCTGTCTTTTTTCCATTTCTTTTAGATTCAAGATGATATCAACAGGATTAAACTGAAGATGAAAGAATTAGCCAGTCTTCATGACAAATATTTAAACAGACCTACTTTGGATGATAGCAGTGAAGAAGAACATGCAATAGAAATTACTACCCAAGAGATCACACAGGTGCAGATAAAATATTTTCAGAGTTCTGAAGCCATTGCTCTGCTTAGGTCTATCCTGATGTGGCACTGATTTGTTTGAAATAAAGTTTACATTTGCTAATTAGTGTAATATTGTGGTTAGAACAGGTGATTGAGCCAGAACTCTTGGGTTCTGTTCCTAGTTCCTCCATTATGTCACTGAGATCCTGAGTGGTGGTGTTGGTCTGTGATCTACAGGTGGTCAGCTGGGATGATGGTGGCTTCTTTTTCTGGACTTATACTCTTAATGACTCTGTGATGACAAGTCATGTACTTGCTCTGTGCCTCAGTTTACCCATCTGTAATATAGATGTTAAATTCCTTGCAGTAGTATTGTGAGGCTCAAGTAATTCATGTTTGTAAAGGAGTTTTAAAATATAAAATAGTATTACTAATATGAACCTCCATTCTGAGCAGAAATAATTGCTTTCTAATGGAGTAAATATTGTTTTTGAGTGGAACAATCAGTATGCTCTCTTGAATGCCTTTTTAATTCACAAAGTAAGTACCATGATGTGCTTAACCACAAATCCGTTAATCCATTACAAAATCTAGTTTACAGAAAACTTCAGCTTACATTTAG
The DNA here is from genome assembly GCF_052426305.1 of Pelodiscus sinensis. Taxonomy (NCBI): domain Eukaryota; kingdom Metazoa; phylum Chordata; order Testudines; family Trionychidae; genus Pelodiscus; species Pelodiscus sinensis. The sequence goes on along the minus strand of NC_143068.1, from coordinate 15,112,012 downwards.
CTGCAAATTTGTTTGGATTTTAGTCTTCATCTGTGTGCTGTATTTTTATATCCATTTAAATGACAGCCTGGACATCAATGTTCTTTACTTCTCTTTAAAATATCCTTATGTTGAAATATTACAGTCCTTCATATTCAGCATTTGAGACATGTGATAATTAAAATGTGTTTACTATTCTTTGACTAATGGGAATTATTTTTTCAGCTATTTCACAGATGCCAGAGAGCAGTGCAGGCCTTGCAAAGCAGGTCACGTAATTGTACAGAACAAGAAGAACGTGTTCTCAGAAATGTAGTGTCTTCCTTAGCACAGTCCCTTCAGGAACTATCCACCAACTTTAGGCATGCACAGTCTGACTATCTCAAACGTAAGCATCCGCAAAGACATGTAGTACTAAGTGCCTTCTGTCTGCAAAGTATTAAACAAATACTCTTGTCCTATTCCTTTTGTGCTATGAAAATGGTATCCCCATTTTCTAAGTTGAGGAAACAGAAGCACAGAGAAGTTAAGTGACTTGGTCAAGATCACAAAGAGCTAGTAGTAGATTCAAGAGTTCCTGGCTCTAAGTCCTGTTCAAACCACTTAACTGCCTCCTTTTATTCTTATTTACTTATAAAACAAGTGAATATACTTAGCATGTTCTTGCTACAAGTATGTGATCTAAATATGAGTAAAGTCTTATGTACAGACTAATTTACTCTGCAATCAGACTTAGGTAGTCTCAACTTTTTTTCGAATTACGTTTTGCGGAACACTTATGGTGTACAAATTGCTTGTAAGTCATCTGCAGAACTGCTTTTGTTACATTGGTGAAGCAGCTGTTAGTCTTCAGTCAGTGGTGCTTGCTGTTAGTTGAATCCTAATTCAAGACCCTTAGGACTTGCAAAGGTGTGTGTGGACAAACTAAAGTAAAAATATAGCAGGATGCCACATGGCTGCTTCGTACCTCTCTTTGGTTTAAGTTCTGTTGAGCTTTTTGATAGAAATAAAACAGTGATTATATTTGAGGCTGATAAAATTAAAGTAGTATTTAAAAAACATGTTTAAAAACCAAATTGCAAACTGACTACAGAGATTAGAGTAGAGGGAGCTGTGGGCAACAAATGGAGACTGATTGCTAATAAATGTTCATGTCCATAACCCATAGAGGAGAGAGAACACAGATGTAAAATGGAATGTGTAATATACCACATATATAATGTGCAGTATCCAAAATTCTGTAAGTAGGCAAATGCACCAATTTATTTTTGTCTTGTCTACTTAATATTGGTCTAATAATATCTCTTCATCCTGTACCCCAGCATTATAGCTGCCACAAGTAACATTTGGGATCATGACTAAGAGGAGACATGCACTGAAAGGATTTCTTTGCTAGAAAATAGCCCCTGACAGAGAGAAAGAGAAAAAGAGAATGTACCTACTTAGGTACGTTAGGGACCACATCACCTTCATATATGTATTCACTCATCACCTCTAGCTTTGCTCAATCCCAAAAATATGCTTTTCTGAAGAAAAGACATAAAATACTTTCGTAAAAGATGGGGCAACAACGAAAAAACTCATTTAATTTGATCTGCTAAATGTTAGAGCATGTTAAATTACTTGGAAGTTCACGGAACATAATGATTTTAGAGTTGCTGATCTAAGCAGAATTTTGGGTAGTCATAGTTGTCATGCTTTGTAAATAGCAGTCTGTAAATGCTAATTAAAATTCAGTGCATGTACCAGAGGCAGCAAGGGAGAGGAAAACAGGAGCCAGGGCCACCTCCCTTTCCCCCTCTGCTGTCTCTCATAAAGGAGAGTAGGGGAGGCTGTTGCGACGAAGCCCCTGTCCATGGCAGCTCGGGCTGGCTACGGACAGGGGTTGCTGCCGGAGCTGCCTCTGCTTGTTGCCAGCCCGGGCCACCACGAACAGCTGCTGGACCTGGTGACTGCTGTGGCTCTGCCTTTTAAATAAGTAAGAGCCAGGCAGACTGACCCTTTTTAATGTAGTAGAAGCCTCCCGGCAGACCCGCAAAAGTCCTGGAGCCAGTGTGAGCTGGGACCGCTCAGTTCCAGCTTGCTCAGGCTGTAGGGGCCACCTTCATTGCAGCTCTGCCTTTTAAATGTAGCAAAAGCCACAATGCTCCCAGAGCCGGCGTGAGCTGGAACTGCTCAGTTCTGGTTCACGCCGCCTCCAGGAGCTACCCCCGCTGCAGCTCTGCAGAGCACCTCTCTTTATTGACTAATCACATAGTCAATGTTAATTGTATTGATTACACAAGGAGTGGGCAAGATACCTCTTGCGCATCACATATGACCCGCAGAGCCCCCTGCCAGGATCCTCAGGCATGCAGCAGCCATGTGCCTTTCTGCTCTGGAGGGAGGGGAAAGCTTCATGTGATGCCCCCCAGTCCCAGCCCAATCATCAGCTCCTATTGACCAGAAACAATCAGCCAATAGGAGCCGAGAGATTGGCCTGGGGCACAGGGGCAGCACAAGCCTCTTCCCCATCCCGGAGCTGAGCGCCACATGGAGGGAACAGCCTGCAGTTTTAAGCAATCTGGGGCTACAGCAAGCAGGGAGCCCAGCTTGCCTTGTGGGAGCTGCAGGGCTGCTGACCGGGAAATGCTTAGGTAAGCGCCTCCCAGCCAAAGCCTACCTCCTGCACCCCAACTCCCTCCCCCAAGTCACCAGCCAAACCCCCTGCACCCTACTGCCCCAGGTCAGAATGCCATCCCAGTCCCCTCCTGCAGCTCTCCCCCAGGCCAGAATCCTCTCCTGCATCCACATTTCCTCCCAGACTCTGCTCCAGGTTGCCACCCAAACCCTCTGCAGTCTGCACCCCCTTTTCCCTTTCTCTCCGGTCACAGTTCCCTCCCAGACTTTGCATCCCATCCTAGAGCCCCTGTCCTAGGCCAGAATCTTCTCCTGAATCCATACTCCCTCCCTGACCCTACACCTCAATCCCCTAATCCAGATTACAAGATCCTCCTTCATCCAAACTCCCTCTCAGACCTCACACTGTCTCCTGCACCCCAGTCCCTTACCCTGTGCTCTCTTCTGCACCCAACCTCCATCCTAGACCCTGCATCTTCTCCATGGAAAAGTGCGGTGCTTGACCACTTTCCAAAATCTTGGAGAGCCACCCCTCCTCCCCCAAAAAATTATTGCCCACCCCTGGACTACAAGATTAGCCAAATACCTGCTCCTTAAAATCCTTATGAATAACATGATATTGCTCTGCATAAATGACTTTTCCTCTCCTGCACATTTCTTATGTCCTCCTTAAGCATCTGTGAAAATATTATTTCACCTATTGTGAATTATTTCAGAATGTTGTATTTTAAAATGGCAATAGTGGATCTGGGTGTCTTACTGCTTTGTGAATCTGAATATTATATTCAACCACAATGCTTGTCTTTTTACAGGCATGAAGAATCGAGAAGAAAGATCCAAGCATTTCTTTGACACATCAGTCCCACTTATGGATGATGGAGAGGACAATACTCTTTATGACCGGGTAAGTTAATAGGAGTTAAGTGAATTGTACTGGAGAGTGGGTTTTTATATTTGTTTTTACTGTGGTGTTAAATATGAGAAGCAATCTCATTTTTGATTGTCTGATATATACATCATGCCACATGGGAGTTCTAGCTTGCAATTTATTTTAGTGTTCCAAAGGGATCAGGGCTCCTGGCTGCCAGCAGCAGCAGCCGGAGCCCCAGACACTTTACATTGCTGCAGGAGCCCAACATGGCCTGCTCCGGGTGGTACTGAGGGCTGGCGGGAGAGGGAGAGGACGCGGTGGGCCGTGGAATGCTGAGGGCTGTCTGCCTCCACCTTGCCCCTTCTGCCCAAGGTCCTACCCCTTCTGGGAGCATAGAGCCCCTCCTCCACCTTGTCCACAGGCCCAGCAATTCCGTCAGCTCCTTTGCTGCAGAGAATTGTCATTGGCAAGCATGATGGCAGCTTCAAATGGATAGTGGCAATGTCCAGTTATGAATTGTGATACCTTTGGCTCTGTTTGCTCTTGACAGAGAAGTTAACGTTTTCTGCACAGACCTTATGGAGCAGAGTTTCAAAGAATGGGTCCAATTTAATGCTTTAACTCTATCTCATCTAGTTGATATATTGCACAATATATGTCTCCAGGGTCAGTAGGGCTGACAGACTGACTGGGCCCCGGGATATGGCCAGGGGGGCCTGCTCTTTGCACCAGAGGTGGGTGGCTCGGCTGGAAGGGGTGGGGCAGCACCACTTGGAGAGCACCAAACCTCCGGCAGGCAGCCCTCAGTGCTGTCAGGAGCGCAGCATTCGGCACTCCAGCAGCAGTTTGAAGGACACGGGGCTCCGGCTTCTGCCAGGCGGCAGTGGCTGGGAGCTCTGGGCCCTTTTGGTCCTTGGGAAACTGCCCCACTTTGTCCCTCCATGTTGGCGGGCCTATCCAGGGTTACCACATATGTCAATGCGTCCCTAACAAGTGCCCACGTTAATGTTTCAAGAAACTGCGTACTTCTGCTATGTCAGTGTTTCTCAGTATGCCTCTGTTCCTTAGTTGGCACTGCAAAACACTACAGCCTCCAATGCTAAAGGATTAAGTGGTGAATTTTTGGGAAATATGGTGCACTGTATTTCAACTAGCATAATAGTAGTGTGTCACTTGACCACTACAAGAAAGCCCTGGGTTCATTTTCAGACTTCGTAGTGCATGGGAGATAAAAACATAATGGGCGATTAAAAATAGTAATGTCTGTGTAATACAAAAAGATTCTGCTAACACAGTCATTGCTGTAATACACACTTTAGCAGCAGTTGATCTTATGAGATGTTCTGAACTCCAAGAATTGAGCAGATAGCCAAAACTACTATTGACACGTATATCACTTCCTGGTTTATACATGTGGCCAAATGCTTTCAGACAGATTTGTATGCCCCATTGATATTTTAACTGCTAGCCTATATTTGGTATGCAAGTTTCTTATTTTAAACATCTCTACCAGAAATGCTGATGACAATCCAAATTATTTTTGTGACAGCCCTAAATCTGAAACATATGTAATGCACAATTGCTCACTAAGATTCTTTTCTGTGGCTGCTATGGAAATTCCAAAGAGGTGGCAACATTAGGATGACAATAGTTTACTACTACCAAAGTTCCATGTTAATTATGGCTAGCTCCTCATTTAAATTGTCTATTTCTACAGGGTTTTACAAATGACCAGTTAGCATTGGTGGAAGAAAACACATTAATGGTGGAAGAGCGGGAACGAGAAATTCGCCAGATTGTACAATCAATCTCTGATCTTAATGAAATATTTAGGGACCTTGGAACAATGATAGTGGAACAGGTGTGTGAACCGATGGTATTAGCACTACAGATAGAGCTGGTAGCCCTGCTTATTATTAAGGTTGCCTGGCAGTGCTCACTGTAAGGCCCTCTTTTCAATAGCTCACAATTTTGCCAAATTTTAACCTTTTGGGCAGTAATATTCCATGCTTGGTGTTATAGATTACCAGTTCAGCCTACTAGTTTTTCCCTTTGATATTTGCATACCCTTTGCTACTTGTTTCCCGCCCCCTTCTTTTTTTTCTTCCCTCCCTCCCCTATTTATTTTAGGTCTGCACATCCTAAACTCAAAACTCTGGTCACCTGAAAAAGTGGGCTGTGCCCACGAAAGCTCATGATACCATCTACATATTTTGTTAGTCTATAAAGTGCTACCAGACCATTTGTTGTTTTTTAAGTTTATCCTGTGCAGACTAACTTGGCTACCTCCTGAAGCATACCTCATCAAGCTAGTGTGCATTACTCTCCCTTCCTCCCATGGTTTCTGGCTAGGGAAAAATATGTTTGCCCACATTAAAAACCCTATTTATCACCCTATTATTAATTGTAACTTATTGTTCTGTAAAATTTATTTAGGTTAAGGTTCATGCTCATTATAACTATTTGTATTCAGGGTACAGTGCTGGACAGAATTGACTACAATGTTGAACAGTCGTATATAAAAACTGAGGAGGGATTGAAACAATTAAATAAGGTAAACAGAGAGCACGTTTAAAATGCTTTGTCATGTGATACTCTTTAATTCTTTTAAGAAGATTGTTCAAACACCATGACCAAATTTAAAAAACAAAACAAAAACAACTGGTACCTTTTCTGTCGCATACCACTGTGGCAATTGTGGATGCAACAGCAAGTGAACCTTGATTCCTAGAATTAGGCACCACATTCATAGTTGAGCACCTAAATATAGGTTGTCTGATGAGTTGTTGAGCCCTGTGCCGTTTCCACAGAAAATCCCTCACGTTCGGTGTCCAGGTTTGCAAATGTTGGCCTTTGAGAGCCAAAAGTTGGCCTTTGGATTTAATATACAGGTGATGTTTTTGTGGGGCTAACAGTAGGTGCTTTCCTTTTTTTCCACAGCATCTGCTAGGATTTAAGTCAAACCTCATGCTTCTGCTCTGAACATTAGGCTAATTCTATACTAGCAAGTTTTGTCAACAAAACTTAGGTTGACACTCAAAAGTTGCCAAAAAAATTGGCAGAGGGTGTTCGCTCTTGCTCCCGCTGTCTACAGATCATGCCCACACTGAGGGGAACATCATCAACAGTGAGCAGTGCCCTTTGGGTATGTATCCCACAGTGCAGAGATCTTGGGATTGTGCATCTTGGGATTTCCTTGAAATTCTTCCACAGCCTCATCAGCTGCTGAGAGCAGAACCATGAGTAGCTCGGTGAGCTCTCCCTGCTGAGGAATGTCAGAGCAGCACAGCAGCCTGTCCCCCTCCCATTGCAGCAGCCTGTCTGCTGCTGTGTTCCTGGTGCAGGATAGAACAGGAGCAGTCCAATGATTTGCTCTTTGGTTGTTCCTCAAAGGGAGCAGCTCACTCAGCTGTCAGACACTTCCCAAAGCTTTGAAAGTGAAGAGTTACATGCCCGCAGGGCAGCACCGATCACACTGAGCAGAGTGATCAAGACAGGCATTCTAGGGTACTGACAGAAGCCAGATCTGTCAACAAACAGCAGAGTCTATACTGGCTCTTTGTCAACAATAAAGGGAGGGAAAAAGGAAAAAAAGTCTCTTATAGGTGTGGAAGTTTTTTGTTGCTGAAACTGGGTTTATTTTTCTGACAAGCTGCATTGCAGTGTATATACTCACAGTTTTGTTGCCAGAAGGCAGTTTTTGGCTACAAAGCTTGGTAGTGTAGCCACACCCTTAGCTTTGAAGTAGCTAAAAAGCTTGGACTCCAGCAAAATAATACAAAAAGGCTTTTTTTTAATATAGGATTTTGTTCTATTAGTTTCATGGCTGGTAACAAAAAAGGAATGAGATGTTTATGCTCAAACTCAGAATTTCAGTGGACCATTATATTTTGGAAACTTGGAAGTCTAATTATAACAAACTCAGTCTTTTCATATAATTGCAGATTTCTGATACATTTCCAGCCACAAAAAAAAAGCGCCATTAGAGAAGAGCATAATACATTTGCTTTCTAGTTCTTTTCCTGCTTGTTTATAAAGATGAATTGGTAACCACTGAAAACATGGCATGCATCCTCTGGCTATAATTACTAAAGTAATGACTATCAGTTTGCACAAAATAGGCTAGAAATAAATACGTGATCAGAACTGGAGAGATGTAGTAATTGTTAGTAACCCACACGTAAGTCCCTTGGGGCACGCTGATTAGAACTTGGATCCTTAGTGCAATACGCATTGTATACTGACTGTTTTCAGTACATGTGGGCTGTAGCTAAGCACTTGAGTGAAATCTAAGTCATAAAAGATATATATGAAAATCATCCTGATATTGTAAAACATAAAAAGTTCCTGCTATTTTCAGTACATTTGGTATCTCTTTTTAAGGCATATGTTATCAATTCTCTTGTTTCCTAATGTTTCTCCTTAGTAACAAAATGAAAATTACCCACGCCATTATTTTGGGATACTCTGAGGACCAGATTTCCAAGCTAATTAGGTGTGCAAGCATGTGGACAGCACATCAAATAATTGCATATGAAAGTGACTGGTTAACATTTCTTGACTAACACTATTACACATTTCTCATAAACATTTTTAACATTTTTCATTTTCTTAAAACATTGTTATGGTCTTTAATTTTTTTTATTTAAGAAATCAAAACAAGAATTGTTTAGTGTTGAGTTGAAAATGTTAGTTTTGACTTTTTTGGTGTGCATGTCTCTCCCCCACCTAATACCTAAAGCGGGAAAATGGAGAGAAGGTGTGGGATGTGGCAGAAAACTGAAAATCCAATCAAAAGAAAAAATTTCCAATTCCAATTGAAACTAAAGGACATTTTTCATTTTGTTACATCAAAAAACACGTCAAAGGAAATGAAGCATTTTTGTGAGATTTTCATTTCCTTCAAAACCTACTTTTGTTAAAATAATACTAAACATTTTTTGAAGAATTTTTGACCAGCTCTATAGCTTAGAGACATTTGTAGGCACAATTGCCTGATTTGTGTCCACAACTTAGGTAATTTCTGCACCTAAACAATCTTAAAATTCTGAGTTTAGTTATCATTTACTCTTTTAGCTGTGTTGCCTCTGTTCTCTGAAGTAATATTTTACACAGCACCCTGTGGGATATACAGCTCTTCCAAGAACTAAAGATATGCAGAGTATGGATAAAGGAATAGTTGAAGACTTTCATTCCCTCCCCACTTGCTGCCTCTGTATCAGAGGCAGCCGGCGGGGAGGAAGGGGAAGAAGAGCAGAAGCTGGTGCTGGGGGTAGCTGACTTAAAAGCTAGTTCTCCCCAGCACTGTTGCCGTGATGCTGCCTATCCCCTACTCCCCGCTGCTGACTCTATCAGAGGCTGGGGTGGACAAGGGCTGCTGCCGCAAAGCAGCCCCTGTCTGCAACGACCCAGCTTTGGGCAGGAGCTGCTTCGTCGCAGCTGTCTCTGTGCATGGGGGTCCCAATGGGAAGTTGTGACACCCTCCCCCTCCACACACAAGGACTGCTTTCACTAAGCAGCCCCTGTGTGCAGGAGAGCCTAAATCCCCACTGGGTCCCCTGTGCACAGGGGCAACTGCTAGCCGGGCAGGCAGCCCAGCTCGTTCTGGCTGGTGCTGGGTGTGAGACAAAACCCCACTGCCACTCTGCAATTTAAAATGTAGTAGGAGCCAGGGGGCAGGCTGCCCGACTCCTACTGACTTCTAAATTGCAGAGTCACAGCGGGATTTGGTCCTGCACCTGGTGTAGTTGGAACTGAGCTGGGCTGCCTATCAATTAATCATGTAGTCAATAAAAATTCTTTCAACTACTCGATTAGTTAAATACCCACATTTTAACATTCCTATTGCACAGCCAAACTTTAATTGACAAGAGGTCAGATTCTATGATGTGAAGTTTCCCTTTGATATGAATAAAACTAATGTAGCTAAATGGGGTATTAGTATATACTTGTCTTCAGCACATATACGCCCAGTTAAAGATGCTGACATGAGTTATTGAGTCATAAGGCTATGTCTATATTGTAGTTAGCTGACATGGGCCAGCCACTGAGTGTTTGAGTCAAATTTGTGGGGCTCTGGCAGTTGGCTGTGAAGTTGTGTAGACATTTGGGCTCAGGCTGTATCCCAGGTTCCAGTCCAATCCCAAACATCTACACCACCATTATACAGTTCCACAGCGCGAGCCTGACTCAGCTGAACAGGCCAGCCACAGATGTTTAATTGTGGCATAAATGTATCCAAAGTGGCCACGTTGCAGGATATTGTGAAAATTACAGACATAAATATAGTGTAAGAGTCTAACGATTGTCTAGATCCTAAACATGGATCATGTCCTGGTCTGCTTTTGAGCAGTGTGGAAATCAACATACTAACGACCTTTCTTTTGTTTCTATAGGCTGAGCAATATCAGAAGAAGAATCGGAAGATGCTTGTCATTTTAATTTTATTTGTAATAGTAATTGTCCTTATTGTTGTCCTTGTTGGTGTAAAGTCACACTAGGTAACAGTTCTATGATTTTCTTATTTTTGTGTGTATGTAATTTTTTTCCTACTCTGAAAGGATGGACCTGCACTCCAGAAAGTTGCCTTTGAATGTATAAGCCCTACTGGTTTTAAAGTCCATGCAGTGTTTCAGTAGAACTCTTCGCTATACATGCTTCGGTGATATGAGAGGTGTTTGTAAAACTTGTACAGAAAATGTCAGGACAATTTATAAGGCTACCAAATTGGTCATCCAGTTCTTTATCCAAACACTTGGAATACTGTGCAGTATTTTAAAAAATATGGAAAATAAGAGTAGAAATTTACAAGAAAGAACAATAATTAGTATTTTACTATGTGCAAAAAAGCGCTGTTCTTTGTGTCTTACATTGCAATTTTGTAAACTAGAAAGGTTTTTATGGGACTATGATTTAGAGGTTAAATGCCTTAAAAGATGCACAAAATTCTAACTGATTTCACATATTTTCTCCAAATTTTTAAAAAATATATTTGAATTGACTATTGAAAAAGAAACCTCTTAAAACAGAGCATAATTCAACCCCTGTGATCTGAATTTAGATTTTGCACCATTAGTAATGATCAAGGTAGTATCTGAAAGTGTACATAACAAGACTTAATCACTGGTATAATCTAACATGTATAATTAATTAAAGTGACTTCCTAAGCCTAAATAATCATAGGGATATTTTTTCCTTATCAAAAGATCATGCACAATATTTCTATTGCAAATGTATTGGTTATATTTAAAGTACATTTGGCTACATTAAAATGGTTTTAATGGTTAGTACTAAACCTGGAAGAGAGAGGAAATTCTCCTTCTAGCCTCCTGTATCTTTCATTTATTTCCCTCCATCAGGTGTCCCACAAGTAGCTCCAAACATTTACAGTACATCTAGCCATGCACTCAATCTACATGAGTATTTCAGTATTGGTATAATATGTATTGCAGTCATTGCCCCTGGCCAGACTTTTTCAGGGACAAGTTTAAGGTGCAGTATTGATCATGACTCAAATTCTGTACTAGGATTTTTGATTTGCTGTGAATTGGCAGCAGTGCAATTTGCCATAGATCATGTAGGGGAGAGAGAGGAAAAATCTTGAGCAGTGGAATATTAATGGTTTAATATGGTCCAAAGCGGTGTTCAATTTTAGGGACATTACCTTACTGTCTTTAACAAGGCTTTTCTGTATTGAAGATTTGGTTTTTCTAAGGGGCTGTAGCTTGTGTTAATGGCCACTTTCTGTTCTGATTTGGCCAGTGGTCTGCATGTGCTTGCACTGATGTTGTGCCCAAAGCCACTGAAGCTCAGATACACAATATAATGAGTCTAAAGTTGTACATGGGGGATTAGGATCTTCTGTCCATATCAGTGCACAGACCTTTTCATGCCATCCACCAACCCCTACTTAACCTAGTAATGATGATATGTATGGGTCTTCCTTGGCATATTAAGATATGGCTCTTTTATAAAGTATTTCTAGCTAGCTACCATATAGAGCTTCCTTTGACAAGATCTTCAGTCAGTAGGGGGATTAGGGTATCTGTTTACTCACTGGAATATTTCAGTTTCAGTTCCAAGTCTCTAGTTGTCATATATGTCAATCAAACAGGACAAATTGACTCTCGTGGAAAGAGATCTACTAATGAAGAGGCTATTCCCTCCTTCCTGCTCCGCCAACCCCTCCCCTCCTCTGAAGAATTGCAGTTAGTAGCTGCAAGGCAGAGGAGATGCATGGAGGGACTTGATAATGATTAGTCCCAATAATGGTTGTTTTCTATATTAAAAATGGAGAATATATTGTAGGCTAAAGAGATAGTCCCTAGCATGTGCTTAAATTACTGTCTTGCAAGATGAATGTGCCAGGGAACTTTCTTGGAACTGGACTAAATTTCACATTTTCTCAGTCTCCCTCAGTTGGGAGAAACATTTGTTGTCCTTTATGAATCAGGCAGATGATAGGAGACTAATGGGAATGTGGCTCATTTAAGTTTCACAACTGGCTTAGTGAGGGCCAAATCCATAATACAAAGTAGTGTATGAAATGGAAAATAATTCTGAGCTCATAGTTGGCCTTCCATGCAGCACCACTACCCACAGAGTTACACACTCTACAGACATTTGGAAATCTTGCTGATTAAAGTGTCACTTCTGAATACCTCATTCCTTGGGCTGAGCGCATATTTAGAAAATGCATATTCGATATGGGGAACAGGGCAAAATAAATTTGTTGGGTGACTGGATGGTTGTTTGGATTGGTGCTGGAATATGGGGAGCCATTCACCATATAGGTTATTGGTTGAAATCTGCTCCAAGTTGGTAGCAACCTTTAGTCACTTTCACCAGATGGATAATGCATGGCCTGTGTGGAATAAGATAATTTCAGGCCAGTTTCACAAACTGGCATCAATTGGGACATTCTGCACATTTTAAATGATAGGCTAGTGAGACTGGACTATCATCCGGCCATGAAATGTGAGACACTGGGAATCCAGGCTCTGTTTCTACTCCCCTTATTTGTTTTCTGGGTAGAGAGGATTTGGTCTCCAAAAACTGACAAATGAGATTTTTTTTTTTTTATCAGCACACAAAATTCACCTACACGGTTTGTAAAAGGCAGGATAAAATTCTTGTTTTGTAGCTGGTGTGCGCTCCCCAATGTTGGCATAGAACTTTCTGATGACTGTGATTTAAAACTACTGTCTCCTAATTGTGTTACTGCTATCTGCCTCATATGGTGTGTAGCAGTGAACATTGCTTTAATTTAATATACTGTATTTGCAACTTTCACTCTCAGATGTTATTTATTTGTCTTGACCAGTGTTTTTGATATTTTCTCCTAGCTGATGAATTTAAAGGCATAATAAAACAACACTTCAAATTAATTGGTTAGTTATTACTCATTTTTTACAGATTTATACAAAAATAAAACAATTAAGCACATACATTGATGTTTTTTAAACAAAAATAATTTTGTGTTTGTAGTCTGTCAAATTTAAATGTAATGGAAGCAGTAATGATATAACAAAATCAATGCTCATTTTAACTGTTAAATCTCATGAAGGATGAGCACTTTACCATACATAGCCAGAATTAGGAAAGAAACAGCATTCATCTCCTACAGGTATTGCTGAAATGATTCAAAATATTTAACAAATGTGAACATTGTATACACACTGCAAATGACAAGTTTAAGCTGAAATGCAGTATCTAGCAAAATTCATGATGAGCTGGTAATTGTTGAAGCTGATATATAGTGATACTGTGTTCATCTGATATACAGTCTTTGGTAGAATATTATATCATTCAAATTGTCTGAATTTTATTATAATTCATTCCAGATGTTCATTCAGGGCCAAAGCATAATCATTTATATTATGGAGTAATCTGGTTTGCAAAGGAAATCCTCATGGGATTAAAGATGGATGGTAGTATCCTATTAACCTAAGCTATGGAGCCACTTGTACAGTCATAGCAGCCTATGAGATGTATCAGAATCCCCTACCTACATAGAGGATTTGGGCCATTGGGTTACCATAATCTCATCAGCCTATTGACCAAGCCTCTGACCTGCTTTCCTCTCCTCCCCTCTCTTGCATGCTGTGGAGAAAGCCAATGCAATGTATTCTATAGCATTAGGGCGGAGCACCTCTTCCTGGTCTCCAGACATCTCTCTGTCTCACAAAGGGCAATGGAGTTAGGATTCAGTCGTTGATGCAGAAAGCTATTTAGTTGAGAGAGTAGACATCTGCAAGAGCTAGAAGAATAAAAATTGCAAGAACGTGTTCTCCAAGAATGTGTGGCTCTCCTTACCTGTCCCAAAAACATCCATGGCTTACAGGTCTCCCTGGCCAGCCTATTATATCAAAATTCTTCACTAAAATACAAACAAATAAAAAATGATCAAACCTACCCTTCAATGCAAATCAAATATTTTAGAATCAAACTTTAATAAAGTTTGAAAACTACAAAGTCTTGTAAGCTAATGTCAACAGGATATTAGGTGCCACTTTGACCCCTCTTTAAAAACTGAAAATGTATAATGGTTCTCCTAAAAACAGCTCTTGGAGGCTAAGAGCTAATTGCCAGTGGATTGATGACTAATGGTTTAGTGTTCCCTGGGACTTTGTAATATAGGATATAACATACTGGCTGTGTCTAGACTGGCCAGTTTTTCCGGAAAAACTTGCCAGCTGTCTACACTGGCTGCTTGAATTTCCACAAAAGCAGCGACTTCCTACTGTAAGAAATCAGTGCTTTTTGCAGAAATACTATGCTGCTCCCGTTCGGGCAAAAGTCCCTTTTGTGCAAAAGGGCCAGTGTAGACAGCTGACATTTGTTTTCCGCAAAAAAGCCCCGATCGCGAAAATGGCGATTGGGGCTTTTTTGCGGAAAAGAGCATCTAGATTGGCCACGGACGCTTTTCTGCAAAAAGTGCTTTTGTGGAAAAGCGTCTGTGCCAATCTAGATGCTCTGTTCTGAAAATGCTTTTTAATGGAAAACTTTTCCATTAAAAGCATTTGCGGAAAATCATGCTAGTCTAGACGTAGCCACTATGTTTGATACTTGCTGTATGCCCTTTGTTATGAAACTTTATCTGTTTTGCTTATATTTTACAACCTTCTGGCTTTTAGTACAGCTATGCACAATACATTAGGAAACAAGAAATGACAAATGGTTAGAATTTTGAATTTGCTGAAGAAAATATAGTAAAATAATTTTATCTATAATAAAAAAGCCCTCCTGTCCTGTGTAACCTGCAAGGAATGGTAATACAGTCTGGTCCTTAGAGTGTATCTTTGTTGGTTCATAAAGCATCAGAATGAAAAGTTACACACTATTTGTCAAAATAGAGCTTTATGAGGTAAATGAGGAAAGCTTCTGGGATTTTGTTTATACTGTGATTCATCCACTTGTAACTGGAACAAATTATATGGGGGGGGGGACAGGAAGAGTAAGCAAATGATTTAAGAGCATAATTTGCATTTAACAAACTAGTTTTTGAGCTAGATTACATGTAAAACATTTACAGTCCAAAGAAGTTTGAAAACTTTAGATCTCTTTATCCCTAATGGTTTCATTGTAAGACAATTTTGGTAAAAAATGGAGAAAAGTTAACAATGCTTGCCTATGAGAGAGGCTTTTTTTCTGCTCAGCTTTCCATTTTTCCAGACACATGGATAAACACAGGGATATAACTTATTTCTTTCTTTGCACAATAATTTTCTTGAACTCCAAGAATGTTTTCCACATTCATCAAAATGTTTTCTTGATTTAAAACTCCAAACAGTGCTTGTCCCCAGATGAAATTGATCAAAACTTTTGATTTATGAAATAAACACACTTAAAATAAGGAATGCACTACAATTTCTCTGGGTTGAATTGTGAGTAATTTCAATCTTTAGTAGTTGCCTGATTCCATAAACACTACTGAACCAGCACAAGGTTAAAAATGGCTGAGGCCAGGGAATTTAATTGTCTATGCTAAGGCTCCCACCACCATTAACACCAGTGAAAATGCACTGCTATTAGCAGTGTGCTTAGGAAACTTGCACAGGATGGACAAGGCTTCAGAAAGAGATGAGACTCTCAGCTGGTCCAGTGCCTTGATTACAAGCCTGAAATGCACCATTCAAGTGAGGACAAACTTTGCCATTGATTTCAGTGAATATAGGTCAAGCCTTAAGTATCATAGTTTTTACTAGGGCTGTCAATTCCAGTTGACTCATGTGATTCACTCAAAAAAATTAATTGGGATTGTGATTAATCACAATTTTTTTCACTGTTAAACAACAGAATACTCATTGATAGAAAAAATTTCAGTGAGTATTCTACATTATCAAATATTTCTATTAACACAATACAAAGCATACAGTGTTCACTTTATATTATTTTTGTTACAAATATTTGCACTGTAAAAAATGATACATAGGATTTTTCAATTCACCTCCTACACATTCAGTAGTGCAGTCTCTTTGTTGTGAAAGTGTAATGTACAACTGTAGATTTTATTTTATATAACTACACTCAAACACAAAACAATGTGAAACTTTAGAGCCTATAAGTCCATCCAGTCCTGTGTCTTGTTCAGCCAGTGGTTAAA
The DNA here is from genome assembly GCF_052426305.1 of Pelodiscus sinensis. Taxonomy (NCBI): domain Eukaryota; kingdom Metazoa; phylum Chordata; order Testudines; family Trionychidae; genus Pelodiscus; species Pelodiscus sinensis. Next base: position 15,095,939 of record NC_143068.1, on the reverse strand, counting down.
ACTGGTAAAATACTTCTGGTATCCCGAAATAGCATTTTCCACATCTTGACAGCATGCCTATTACTTCGAAATAGCTTTTGAAAAAACGTGTGCGCTATTCCAACATCCCTGTAAACCTCATTCCACAAGGTTTAAGGGACATTTTGGAATAGCTCTCTATTTAAAAATTAACTCAAAACAAGCTACACAATTTCCGTAGCTCCAATTGCGTAGCTTATTTAGAGATAAGGGTACAGTGTAGATACATCCCTAGGCTCTAACATTTTACATTTTTTATTTTAAAAGATATTTATTTTTGTACATAAGTCTACATTTGCAAGTTCAATTTTCATTATAAAGAGATTGCATTACAGGACTTGCATCAGGTGAACTGAAAAATACTGTTTCTCTTTTACAATGCAAATATTTATAATCAAGTAACTATAAAGAGGACACTGAAACTTTGTATTCCATTTTGTAATGGAAATAAATATATTTGAAAATGTAGAATACATTCAAAAACATTTAAATTAATGGTATTCTATTATTGTGTAACAGCAGGATTAATCAGGATTATTTAATCATGCAAATAGTTGCAATTTTTTAAAATCATTTGACAGCCCTAATTTTTACCCATTCCAAATCTTACCTCTGAGCACATTAACATCCTTGGATTTGGACTAGATGTTGTTTTCCAATGGCAGATTGTTTTAATGTCTAAATCCAAAATACTGCTGTGCGCTCTTGCGTTTTCTGTTTCCAAACACAGTTGGCCCGTGTGCATTGGAATAGAATTGAATACCTAGTGGAGTATGTTCTCTGGCTTAGTAATATTGCGAAAGATGAAATCTGTATTAGGTCTTCCTCTGAATTCCCTAGCAAAGCAGGATTGTTCTCTACAATATACTTTCTGTATTCAGGTTACTTTTCAAAATTATTCAAACAGCGAGACTTTCACCGCTTCCTTTTGGGAGACTGTGCCACGATTTGACCATAAGGAAATTTTTCCTGGTTTTCAGCCTACATTTTTCCTTTTAAAATATTTTCTCTTTACTTGCACTTACATTCTGCTTTGCCATCATAAATAAATCCACTCCCTCTGTCCATGTGTAGATTAGCGTGTCTTTCTCTGGCTGACCAAAGATGAAAATATACCCCAATATGTTGGTTTAAACATATTTTAGTTTACTACCGAAGGTGGAGTTTGGAAAACATAGTATACTGTTAATCCACATACTGTACATTAGGGCACAGTTTGGCCATTTCCTTTGGGTTTTGGCGTGCTCCTTTATAAACATAATTTAGGTCTGATATTTAGTTATGGATTTGTGAATGCAAAGAAGAAAATTCATCATTCCATTTAGGTTTAATATTTAGTCACCTCTGAAATTAGTAAGTTTTGGCTGTGTACAGGTTCCTTCATTTAGAAATATCAAAAACCTCATCAAGAATAAGTGATTTGAGCTCTTACTTTTATAAAGACTATACAGGCAGTCCCCGACTTACGCGGATCCGACTTATGTCAGATCCGCAGATACGAACGGGGCTGCCACAGAGTACACGGACTGCGGGATCTCACGGTCCTGCCACCCGTGTACTCTGGGGCTTTCTCTGCGTCTCCCTGGTCTGCAGACCAGGAAGACGCAGAGCAAAGCCGCGGGGGGGCTCGGGCAGCAAGGCAGCCCAGGCGCGCCTGGACTGCTCCGCTGCTGGCTTCCCCGCAGCTTTGCAAAGCTGCGGGGGGGCTCGGGCAGCGGGGCACCCCAGGCGCGCCTGGACTGCTCCGCTGCCGGCTTCCCCGAGGCTTTGCAAAGCCGCGGGGGAAGCCGGCAGCGGGACAGCCCAGATGCCCCGCGGCTGTCCCGCTGCAGGCGTCCTCAGAGGCTTTGCTCCCCGTCTCCCTGGTCTGCTGGTCTCCAGCAGACCAGGGAGACTGGGAGCAAAGCCACGGAGGACCCAGGCGGCGGGACCGCGGTGCGTCTCGGTCCGCCACCCGTGTCTTCCTGGTCTGCTGGGGTGGGGGGGCACAGCTAGTACGCCCTCCCCCCCCCAGTAGACTAGGCTTTTCTCTGGACGCCTGTGGCAGAGCAGCTGGGGTGCTGCCGGTTGGTCCCGCAGCGCCGCTCTGGGCGCTACTGGTCCAACCCAGCAGCACCCCAGCTGCTCTGGTCCTGATTCAGCCGCTGCTGGTCAGTTTCAGCAGTGGCTGAATCAGGACGCCTGGGGCAGAGCAGATGCTTTGCCCCGGGCTTCCTGGAATCAGCTGCTGATCAGTTTCAGCAGCAGCTGACTTGGGGACGCTTGGGGTTCTTAAGCTGATTCTGTATGTAAGTCAGAACTGGTGGTCAGTTTCAGCAGCGGCTGAATCTGGAGCCAGTTCCGACTTACATACAAATTCAACTTAAGAACAAACCTACAGTCCCTATCTTGTACGTAACCCGGGGACTGCCTGTACTTTTAATTGTAGGTGGATGGTAGCTGGAACAATTGCTAATAACTTCTATTCATTTCCCCAAAATCTGAATTTCTAGAAAACTTACCCAGCATTGTCTGAGTCCTTCAGGTCAGGGAGCTGGTGAGAGGGTGTGTGTGCAGGAATCAGGGCAGGGTCCAGCCACCCAGAATGGACCTTTTCTGTACCTCAGTGTCCCCACCTCCCACCCCTGATGCCAGGGGCCATTTCTCTTCCTTCAGCACTGCCCCAGGCTTCCTGGGGCCTTTTCTCTTGCACCCATCCCCCTCTCCAGCTCTGCAGCCAAAGGCTTGGAGGGAGTGGGGAAAGGGTTTGGGGTAGTGGGACTAATTACCCAGTTTGCTGGCAGGCAAGAGAGCAGAGCCCCAGCTCTGTTGGCTATTGCCTTGTTTATACAGCTGCTCCCAATGGCCACTCCGCATTTAGCTTTCTCTTGTGGGCTCGCTGCCCCCAGTATCAGACCCCTCTAACAGCCCCTCCCTTTCCATGTTCTGGAAAACAGTCCCATTCACAGCACTTCTCATTTTCCAGGCACAACCAAACCCTGACCTTGGTTCAAGTTAGGATTAGAGGGAGCTGCATACCAAATTTGGTGGTCCTACCTCTTAACATTTAGGAGGTATGCTTGAACAAATGCACTCACAGACACAGAGACAGATGCACAAATCTAAAATATATAGAGAAATTACCTTAATCTGTAGCACAAGGGATTTCATGTTTTAAACTATGTACAGTATATTTTCTTCTTTCACTGTGAACTGTTTGTATAAACTAACCATTAAAAACTTTGCATTTAATATAACTTTCAATAATATACTAAGCTATATTACATCATCCAGCTTGGGATTTCACAATCTGAGGCCAATAGCCAAGACGATTCAGCTCTTAATATAGTGTTAGAAGGGTGTCCCAACTCACTAGGAAAAAAACTGAAGCTGCTGTGCCCTTATGTAGGCCATCTTTCCTCTTGCTTTATCAAGCCTGGATTCAAATATCCCAAGCAATGGAGCTTTCCCACTTCCTTTATTAAACTAGTCCACCATCTGTTTTTACTGTGAAATGTTGTAATTTGTATATAAACAAAATGTTCCTCTATATTAGATTACCTCATGTTATCCTTCCTCCTCTCTACATGATTCCTCTCCTCTTTGAAGGCACACTATAGGGCTACGTCTAGACTGGCATGATTTTCCGGAAATGCTTTTAACGGAAAAGTTTTCCGTTAAAAGCATTTTCGGAAAAGCGCGTCTAGATTGGCACGGACGCTTTTCTGCAAAAGCACTTTTTGTGGAAAAGCGTCCATGGCCAATCTAGACGTGCATTTGCGCAAAAACGCCCCGATCGCCATTTTTGCGATCGGGGCTTTTTTGCGGAAAACAAATCTGAGCTGTCTACACTGGCCCTTTTGTGCAAAAGTTTCACGCAAAAGGATTTTTGCCTGAACGGGAGCAGCATAGTATTTCCGCAAAAAGCACTGATTTCTTACAGTAGGAAGTCAGAGCTTTTGCGGAAATTCAAGCGGCCAGTGTAGACAGCTGGCAAGTTTTCCCAGAAAAGCGGCTGATTTTCCAGAAAAACTGGCCAGTCTAGACACAGCCTAGGAGTACATCTAGAATACACAGTTTTTTGGAAAAACTGTTCCGCGTCCAGGGAACGCATTTGTTCTTCTGGTTTTTTTTTTTTTTTTTGCGGAAGTGCAAACGCACTTTTTCAGAAGCCCCTGTATTCCTCGTTCCATATGGAATAAGAGGGCTTCCAAAAGAGGTTTTTTTCTGACATTTGGCCCAGTCTATACGTGCCAAATGTCAGAAAAGCCTCTTCCAACACAAGAATCAGAAAAAGCTACACAAAATGTGAAGCACATTTTGTGTGTCTTTTTCAAAAAAAAAAAAAAAAAGATGTAGTCTAGCCATACCCTAGATGTGTTTCTCTTCTCCCATCACTCTGTCTTCTTTCACTGCACTAACCTACGTCCTGCCATTTCATCAACTAGCTACCACCCCACCTCTGGGCAGAGTCCTAGCCATTCACATACACCATGGAGGTACCCTTGGCAATGCATCCCCAACCTCCCATCTGGGCTGGATGTTCTTGGAGCCAGCAGTTGCCCCCACACAGCCCAAATGTGCAGCAGACGAACAATGTCTATGATCCCAGGCTGTCTTGGATGTTTGTCCTTTGGGTAAAATCATCCACTGCATTTTCCCTCTTCTTGACCTAAAGGAGGGACAAGGCAGAACTGGGGGGCAATATCAAATCAGTATCTTAGATGCCTGTATACAAATGCAAGAAGTATGGGAAATAAGCAGGAAGAACTGGAAGTGCTAATAAATAAATACAACTATGACATAGAGACTTGATGGGATAATACACACAATTGGAATATTGGTATAGAAGGGTACAGCTGGCTCAGGAAGGATAAACAGGGAAAAAAGGAAGCAGGTCTTGTCTTATATATTAAAAATGTACACACTTGGACTGAGATGGACATAGGAGACAGACTTGTTGAGAGTCTCTGAGTTAGGTTAAAAGGGGTAAAAAACAAGGGCGATGTTATGCTAGGGGTCTAGTACAGACCATCTACCCAGGCAGAAGAGGTGGATGTGGCTTTTTTTAAACAACTAACAGTATAGGATTTCTTGGTGATGGGGGACTTCAACTATCCAGACATATGTTGGGAAACTAACATAGCAGGATACAGATTATCCAACAAATTCTTGGACTGTATTGGAGTCAATTTTTTTATTTCAGAAAGTTGAGAAAGCTACTAGGAGGTAAGCTATTCCTGATTTGATTTTCACAAATAGGGAGTGTGACAGGGTGGCGGACGCCCGGGAAGGGCTAATCTCTGCACTGACATGGCGCTCTGCACCAGCAGCGCGGTGCTCGGGTGGCCGTGCCGGGACTGCTCCGCGGCTGCTGCAGGCGCCTGTGCAGTAGTACCCTGCACCGTCTTGCCAGCCGGCGGGACAGCGCCTGCACCGGCGTCCCAGTGGGAGGGCACCGGCTTTGAAAAACAGGAAGCCCCTCCGGGGAGAGGATGACAACCGGGAGGAGGAGGGCAGCGACTCCAGCAAGAGGGAGAGTGGAGAGACAACCCCCACACTCAGGTCTGGACCGGACTGGCGAGGGGGCTGACTGACGGACCACACCGGCAGGAGATGACCGGGGTCACCCGAGGCGAGTGGCACTCCAGAGACCAGCAGGAGGACAGGAAGAAGCCCAGCACAGTGTGGAAGGAATGCCCGCGGGTCAGTGAGTTGCGGGCACAGCCCCACCGACTGAACAGGAGGTCGTCGACCCTGTTCTTAGGGTCCTGGGCTGAGACCTGGAGTGAGGGCAGGCCCAGGTCTCCCTACTCTCCCTGCACAGGGGTAGCCGTGAACTACACAGAGTGAGTAACTCAAGCATTGTAAGCGGACACAAAGGACTAATAACTAGTCAACAGGTAAGAGTCACAGGGTGAAAAACCCTCCCCCCCAGGAGGGAGACTGTAACAGGGAGGAACTGGTTGAAAATTTGAAAATGGAAGGCAGCTTGGGAGAAAGTGATCGTGAAGTCAAAGTTCATGATTCTAAGGAATGGTATAAGGGAAAGCTACAAAATAGAGACAATGGATTTCAGGAAGGCAGATTTTAGTAAACTGGTAAGTAAGGTTCATGAGAAGCAAGACAAAGAGTGCGTCTACAAGCCACCCTGAACTTAATATTAGACACAGAGTAGCTATTTCCAGATACTTCTGGTGTCCTGAAATAGTGGTGCAGTGTAGATGTACCCTAAAAAGAAAAACAACTGAAGAGACTTGGCAGTTTTTCAAAGAGCCATTTTTAAGGTCCGAAAAGCAAACTATTCCACTGCGGTAGGAAAGATAGAAAATATGGCAGATCACCTGGGATCAACCAGAAGATCTTACATGATGTAAAAAGCAAAAAGGAGGGTATAAACAGTGGAAACTACGTCAAATTACAAAGGATGGATATAAGCAAACAACATAGGTATGCAGGGACAAGATCAGAAAGGCATAGGCACAAAACGAGCTAAATCTAGCTAGAGAAATAAAGGGAAGACATTCTAAAAATATATTAGAAGCAAGAGGAAGAAGACCAAAGACAGGGTAGGCCCATTGCTTAGTGAAGAGGGAGAAACAATAACAGGATACTTGGAAATGGCAGAGGTGCTTAATGTTATCCTTGTTTCAGTTTTCACCAAGAACTCTGATGGTGACGGGCTGCCTAACATAGTGACTGCTAATGGAAATGGGGCAGGTTTAGAAGTTAAAATAAAAAAGAACAAGTTAAAAATCACTTAGAAAAGTTAGATGTCTTCAAGTCACCCAAGGGCCTGATGAAATGCATCCTAGAATACTCCAGGAGCTAACAGAGGAGGTAGATGAGCCTTAAATTATCACCTTTGAAAAATCAGGGCAATCAGGAGAGATTCCAGAAGACTAGAAAAGGGCAAATCTATAAAATAAATAAGAATGATGTCCGGAGGTCCCTTCCAGTTCTAATATTTTATGGTTCTAACCCTCTCCACAGGAAGGCCCTTCTTTAACTCATGAGCAAAGGTGCAAAAAGCTCAGCCACTCCCCAGCTGATGCACAGAACCCTGCGTGGATACAAAATTTTGTACGCCCCCCCAAATGAGCCTCAGCTATGGGCATTGACGGGGGTGGGGTGGATACCCACTAATGTAGAGCAGATACCGGCAGAATTGCAGGGCTCTACAGATGCTGGCGCTTTCCAACCCCCCCATGAGCGCGAGGGGCTGCCTGCCGCTTGGCCCCGGGACAGCTGGAAACACGTGGAAATCCAGCATGTCTGAGCCCCCTCCGCAGCCAGCCGCCTCCCTGCCCGAGGGCCCGGCGCTGCTGAGCGCGGCGCGGCCGCACGGGGCGCCCGAGGCAGGCGGCGCGGGGAGGCGCCCCGGGGCCGTGCCGGGGCTGCGGGCAGGAAGATGGCGAACGTGCAGCTGGAGTTCCAGGCCAGCGCCGGGGAGGCGGATCCGCAGAGCCGCCCGCTGCTCGTGCTGGGCCAGCTGAGCAACCTGCACCGCCTGCCCTGGGCCCAGCTGCGGGGCAAGCTGCAGCCGCGCGTCACCGAGGAGGTGAGGCCGGGCCGGGGCCGCGACTCCTCGCCCTCCCTGCCCCCCAGCAGCTCGCTCCGGGTCCCTGGCCGTCCGCCCCCTCGCTGTGGGTCTCCGCCGGCCCTTCCCCAGCCGGGGTGGCTGCCTGCCTGGACGCACCTTCCCGCTCCGCTGCGGCCCCTTTCCTCCAGGGCCGCAGGGTGCCCTGTGCGCCCCCCCAGCTGGCTTTCCCCCAGGGGAGCGAAGGCTGCAATGTTCCCCTTCGCTCCTTCCCCGCATTAATCACCCCGGCAGCCTGCGCGATGAGTGTGTGGGGAGGGAGACTCTGGAGGCCTGAAAGTGCCTCCTGATTGGGGCTTGGCTTGTGTATCCTGGGGATGCAGGGTGCATAGGCCCCGTTTCGGGGTATACTTTGCATGACGGTCCTTCTAGGAGTAGTCTCTCCTTCTAATCTGTTCCATCCGTGTGCAGATTTTTTCCTTCCATGTGCAGAATACATTTTTCTATCTGCACTGAAGCATGTGTGAATGTGCACCACCTGCAGAAGCACAGACCTAGCTGTGGGTGCTAATCAGCTGGGCAGCAGTTGAATTTCTCCTGAGCAGTGAACAAGCTTACAGGGAACACTGGAGTCTATCCTGGGTATCGGAGCATCTCCTAGGCTGGGCTGGGTCAGGATTGCTGAGCACTCCTCTCCTAGGTCTGCAGCAGGGCCAGCTGCCACTGCAGGGCGGGGAGGCTGCATGAAGTCAGCAAATCACAGGTGTTTGACGGGACGCTTTCATGTGGTTTCTGAGCAGAAGTAGGTTGCTGTGACTTGGAAGCGACTAGCTCCGATGGCTTGAGAGCAGATTCTGCTGAAGGGAGCCTCAGTGCCCTGCCTGAGATTGTGGTCAGGTTGCCTTCCTTCTTTGCATCCCCGTGGGAGATAGGGATGTAATAGGGTAGCCAATTAACCAGAAGCTTATAGGTTAATGCTATAGACTACATGCTTTTCTCCTCCCCACGCCCCGCCAGTAGCTTTTTTTAGTAGGCTGAACAGCAGCCTGACTCAGCACTGGCTTGTAACAGGTCTGGGACCTACCCCCGCTGCAGCTCTGCATTTAAAGTGTATTAGGAGGTAGGTAGGCAGGCAGGCACCTTGGCTCAGCTCAGACCCTCCCCCGGACAGGGGCTGCTGCCTCCCCTGTGTGAGAGGCAGCAGTGCAGGACAACAAGCAGCCAGTCCATGTGGGGAGATGGTTTTATACTGGCTTCCCTTAGGGACCTACTCCTGCCTAGCACCTTGTGCTGCTGCCATAGAGTGACAGGGGGCTCCTCGGGAGTGGGGTCAGATTGCACTGGCTGCTGGCCCCACCCCCAAGGACTATAGAATAGTCGAGTAACGAATAAGAATTCATGAGGTTACTCAACTATTCAATTAACCAATATTTAACATCCCTAGTGGAGGGCTGCCCCTGTTCTGGGGACTGGGGCAGGGGACAGGGTATTGTGTGGAAGGAGGGCTCTTGAGATTTTCAATGTCTCCTTGAAACTCACAAAGCAAAATCCTTTGCTTCTCAGTGAATGACAGAGGCGTAGCGAAGGGGGGGCAATTGCCCCCGGGCACCACGCTAAGGGGGTGCTGGGCTGGAGTGAGAGCAAGCGCATGCTGCGCAGGCCCACCTGACGCTCATGGGTGGCGAGTTATATGGGCTCGTGGTGCTAGTGCTCCAGCAGTATTTGGAACTGGGTCTCCCCTCCCCCCCCCCACCCCGCGCGTCTTCCCCCGGCCCTAGACCATTCCTGCAGTATGCAGCATTGTCGGCTCCCCCTTGCCGGTGCACACTGCCGGCTGTTGCTGCCGCCATGCTCGGCGTTTCCAGGTGATCGGGGAGACGCCCAGGCATGGCATGACGTGACGTGACATGACATCACGGCTCGGGACTTTAAAACTGCTCGGCGCTGCTTTGTGCCGCGCGGCCTAGCTCCCAGTTCAGAGTCCAGGGACTTCTGGGACCTGAGCGCAGACTCTGGGACCTGAGCGCAGACTCTGGGCCCGCAAAGTAGAAGGAAGAAGGTACGGAAGGGGGAAAAGTAGGGGAAAAGGGTGGGAGAAGAAGGGGCTTGTGCAGAGGGGGAGGGAGTGGGAGAGGAAGGCACCGAGGGACAGCCTGGAGGAGAGAGAAATGCCAGGGGGCCAAGTGGAGACAATGAGGAAAAGGGCAGGAGGAGAGGTGTCAGTGGGAGGGTGATGCTGGGAGAGGAGAGGATAAGGGCATTGGGATCTAGAGGGGGGAGAGGGAGGTGCTGGGAGAAGACTTGAAAGAAGGGGTGGGCATGAGAAAGGTGGGGATGGAGCAAGTCATGTGTGAGGGCACAGGGGCATGAGGGGAATGGGGGCAGAGAGTGGTGAGGGGGTGGGCATCAGGGAAAAAGGGGGAGGGGCAGTGAGGGAAGCAGGAGGCACCAGGAGGGTGCAGGGCTAAGGGAAGGTGCAGGTGCCAGGGGATGAAGCAGGGGTGAAGGAGAAGGGCAGACACCTGTAGGGGAGAGACCAGCACCAGAGGAGAGAGGCAGAGCAGGTGTGTAGAGGGAGGTGTTAGAAGAGGGGATGAGGAGGGGTAGCTCACATGATCAGAGTGGCGCTACTGGATGAATGGGCATGGGGGGGAGAGAAGGGCTGGTGGAGGGAGGCAGGTTGTAGGAGGGCTGAGGGCAGTGAGAAGGGCAGGAGTCAGGACAGCAGAGGAGGGTGAGGGGTTGGGGGGCAGCAGGCACCAGGAGAGATGATGGAGCAAGGGGAGGAGACATGGCAGCAGAGAGGAAACATAAAGGTTTATAAAATATTTATTAATAATTTGGGTGCCACAGTGGCACATCCAAACAAGCCCCATGAACTCAGTACTGGTGCACAGCACAAAATTCATTTTGCTCATGGCAAGATGCGGTACAAGTTCCCCTCAGCTGTGCACCAGGTTTGGGGCCGTGCCACATGGAGGCTGGGGGGGAGGGGCGGGCGGCTGCAAATTTTTCCTTTGCCCCCAGGTGTATAACACCCTGCTACACCTCTGGTGAATGATGCTTCAAATTAACTTTAAAATGGCTCCTCCCCAAAGGAATCCCGCCCTGCCCCCCCAGCAGAGAGACATTTGGCAGGTCATTTCCCCAGTTAAAACAGCAGTTTCTGGCAGGAACTTGTTGCAGTGCTGGGAGATCTGTGGGATTTGCCATGTGCCTGTAGGGAACTGATGCAACTTGAATGCTATGTGTTGCTTTGAGGTCACAGGTATTTTAGGGAGGATACTGTGAAAACTCACACACCCCAATAATACTGCGATAATATTGGTTATGAACTTTGTAACCAAAACTTGTAATGTCCCATAACCCAAGCTTAACCCCAGATGGACAGTGCTTGTGTAACGTGACTTGTGTAACTCGTTTAACGTGACTCGTGTAACTTGCGTAATGCAAACTTTATTTTAAACATTAGCTTTAATAAACATTTTCTATTGATATACACATTGTTGCTTGCCAAATGGCAAGCTTGAGACCTAAATTGCATTTTTAGAAATGGTTGAGATGTGTCCTGTTCCCACCCCCTGGCTGTTTGGATGGAATGTGTGGGTCTGTTTATATTTTTTTTATGCTCTTAATTACTTGAAAAATTACAGGACAATCATAAATATTTTTGCATTCTCATTTTTAGCTTGGTAGATTTATGGCAATTTTTTATTTGACTATGTGTTTGTCTTGTGTCTCTAGACCAGTGGTTCCCAAACTTTTTGGCATCACCCCCCCCTTTTTTTATTTTTGAGAAACCCTCCCCTCCCCCCCCTTCCCCTCCCCCCCCCCCCCCCCCCCATAGCAGCAAAACTTGTTGAGGAAAAAAAAGGAACTGACCGGGCCAAAAATAGTAGCAAAACTTATGGGAGAGAGATTGACCGGGGGTGGGGGTCACCTCGCGCTCCCCTGGAATTTCTTCACCTCCCCCCCAAGGGGGCATGCCCCCTAGTTTGGGAACCCATGCCCTAGACTGTGCTTTTATCTCTTTTTTAAAATTAAATGGCCAATGAAACAGATGTATATTCTGTACTAATAAATCAAACCAGCTTTTTATTAGTGATGTAAACAACTAGTCGACTATCCAATAAGCAAATGCTAGCGGGTCAACTAGCCTCTTCCTCCCCCCCCTTGCTGCCTCTATCAGAAAGAGGCAGCAAGTGGGGGGAAGAGAAGGCGGTGCTTCAAAGCAGCAGTGCCACGTGGAACCTGGGGCCAGACTAATATTGGGGACTAGGGGCTGACACTGTGGGGGAGTTGGGGGGCAGTGAAGGTCTGGAAACTTAGAGTCTGGCACTCAGGGCATCTGGTGGTGGGAGGCCGGCAAGGGGGTGCAGTGGATTCTGGGGTCAGTGGCTATTGTTGGAGGGTAGTGGAGGGGTGAGGGCTCTAAGAGTTAGGACTGGCACTGGGGGACTCTGGAGGCCGGGGCTTTTGGCAGGCCAGTAGCATTTTATTTGCATATCCAGTATTTGCATAATGAATATGCAAATATGTGAATAAAATATTTCTGGTCCACCAAAAGTTTGTGAATGGGCAATGTGAGCCCAGGCCCTATAGCTCCCCCTCCCCCCACTAACTCCAGTATCAAACATGTTGGGAATCACTGGCCTAAGGAGAAGGGAGCAGAGAGATGTTTGTGGTGGAAAGTAGCATGTACCTTCCTGATTAACAAATAAGTTCCCTATAACGAATTTTTGTGTGTTAAAAACACAATAAAAATTGCCTGCATGTGGATACTAACGGACCCAGCATTTAAACTCAGATGCATTGTTTGTACCTTACCACTCTCATACTACAGATAGGGATTCATCAGATATATCAAGAGTGAGGGTGATAGAAAAGTGTATTGCAGTTCTTTACTTTTAATCGCTTCCCCTTTCTCCTTCTCTCAGATATGGCAGGCTGCATTAAGCACTCTGAATCCAAATCCTACCGACAGCTGTCCCCTGTACCTGAACTACGCCACAGTAGCTGCTTTACCTTCCAGGGTTAGCAGACACAATAGCCCATCTGCAGCTCACTTCATCACCCGCCTTGTTCGAAACTGTCTTCCAGGAGGCACCAACAGATGTATTGTTGTAAGTGACACTCAGGAAGTATCTTTGGTGAAAAGCCAAGCTAAGTATCTTCTTGTATTTGAGGAAGTCTGATCTGTAGAATAAGGTCTGATCTTTGCCCACCGTTTTATCAGTGTAACTATTTCAGTTAGGGAGGGTGAGTTATTTTTTTAATGCCAAAACAGTTAAAGCAATAAAAACTCAAGTGTGGACACAGTCATAAAGATTTAGATTGATATAGCTTATTATCTTTTCCATATGAGGTTATGAGGTAGCTATACTGGCATATAGCACCTTTATAGCAATATGGCTGCATCTATGCTGGGCTTGATTGGACACACAGAACTATACTGGTGTAATTACTGGATTTGTCTAATACCAGCTGGGAAGGTATTTCTCGGTGCAAGAAGATACACTTGGTACTCAGCTGAAGTTTATGTGCCAAAAAGCTGCATATCTGGGGGAGTAGCATGGGCTGGGTCTCAAGTTAACCATTTGAGTACAAACCCGCTTGGACCTCCTGGATTGTTGGCTACTCTGCTGTTGGCATGCTCCCAGCTGCAGTGTAGACATACCATGATATGGTACAACTTTCTGGCATGGCCAAGGACTAAGTGGAAGAGCTAGTCTGCACAAGATGTTGTGAGCACCAGTTTAACTAAATCGCTTGAAGAATTGTTTTTATGATGTTTTAAAACAGATTTAAGCTAAATTGTAACGTAATGCACTCTGCATCTGGACGAAGAGTCCAAACGAAATATTTGCAGCCGTGGACATCTTGTCTAGACGAGGAGCTAAGGTGTGACATTAAGACATACTAGCAAGCGTGTTTTAAATGTTTAATGTAAAAGCAGGCACTTGCCTTTAATCCATGTTACACAACCATCTTAGGACAAATTAGAGGCACCATGCCTTGTCTACACTAGACTCTTCAAATGTGTTAGATAAAACCCACTAATGTCACACTTCCTAGTCTAGATAAGAATTTAGTTAAACTGGTGCAACAGGGGAGACTTCTTAATTTGACAAGAATTTCCTGCAGACTAGTTGAATGGTGACTTCCAGGTTACTGTCAGTAATAAAACATTTCTCTGGATAAGTATTAGGATATTTACATTTGTCACATGAAAAATTAGTTGGGAGGCCGGTTGGTCTAAATCTGTTCCTTCTGAGTTAACATTTCTCTAAAATGGTTTTCCACTGCTTTCCTTTTGTAAACGACAAGAACCTACTGCATGTTTCAGGAGCTAGAAGTTAATAGTTAGCCTTTCCTGTAGTAGTAATTTCCTGCCAGTGTGTGTGGAATATAGACAGGCCGTTTCCAAGCCTTGACCATGCTCTAAAGTTGAAATGCTTTGACTATATCAGTGGAATTAAATTAGTACAACACCCCTCTTCTGCATGGACGTACTTGCATATAGAGAAAAGTGCTAAATGGTCCTGCGAGAGAGCTCTTCCTGGTATGGGAAGTGGAGGAAGCTGCACTGATCTAAGGCCCTTTTATCCCAGTATACCTGTCTGCATGAGGGCGTGCATCAGTACTGTATAACTATTTCAGGAAAAAAGTTACCCCCAATGGAAATTGTCTGTATAAGCCAGGCTTAAGCTCCTCTTTTCTGTCCCTGGTATGTCTATCAAAGTTAACAGACCACATAATCCAGTTTTATCCTCTTCAACCTGTTATGACCCCTTTTTCTTCCTGCTTGTATTTCAGATGGTCTGTGAGCGCGCCGAAGTCTTTGCCTCAGCTTGTGCTTTAGCCAGGGCATTCCCTCTGTTCACACACCGGTCCAGTGCATCTCGGCGCACAGAGAAGAAAACTGTAACTGTGGAGTTTTTCCTGGTTGGACAGAACAATGGGCCTATAGAAGTGTCAGCGCTTAAAGTAAGCTACGGATTTTCCCTCAGTTACATTGCATGGTGTCACATTGCACCATGCATACAAAGCCCAGTTTTCTTTCCGAAATGCTACACAGCTATCAATTACTGTTCCGTATCTTGTAAATGTGGAATAGCTACTGCACCCAAGATAAGAAATGGTCACAGATCAACTCCGTTTTCTTACCGCTCATGTGAATGTAACTTTGTAGCATTCAGAATTGGTAATGCTGTAGATATTTTGCAGCAGTACTAAAAGATCCCAATCAGGGGTCAGACTCCTATGTCCTTGGAACTGAGCAAACACCTCACATAGAGAGACTTCACTTCTGTTTACCTTACGTGCCAGAAATAGGTTTTAACTTTTGGCCTAATCTTGCATTGAATTAGATATGTGTGTATGTTTCCAGGCGAAGGAGGTTACAGTAAGTTTATGCTGTTTTTATGAGGCTGAATTCTATCATTGGTTACCTATATATGCATCTCTCATTGAAGTCACCGGTAGCTGAATGTTCAGGGGCCAGAATATGCACTATGCCTAGTATTTACATGTGACGTTACATCATCTATTGACTTTATTTTCCCAGTGAAGCTTTGTAGACAGAAATGAGACACTGGGGAAATAGAGATGAGCTGCAAGTTTGTGTTACACAGTATAAATTTAGCATATCACTTGATTAGATCGGTCACTACTAATCAAAGCTCTCACTGAGTAGCATTCCCATTGCATTCTATCCTTGACATTGTCTTAGTACTCTGTTCAGTGGTCTGGAATTTGACAGTTCAATACAGATTGAAATTTAACACAGGTAATCCAGTGCAACGGCTAAACATTATGCTGGATTAACCTACATCCATGTTTCTGGCTGTGATGCAGCTAAGGAGGCCAAGATTGAGTAGTGTCACTGAGCAGACATTGTTCCCATCAGAAGAACAGTTACAAATTGTGTAGATTATGGTTTTCCTTCTGCCCTGGCCTGAGAGTCACAAAACGATGACTCTCTGGCCAATCAAGTTTTGTGAGAGGGGCAAAGAAGTATTTATAGATTGCTGAGAGTAGAGCATAATTGTCTTTTTTTTTTTTTTAAAGTGGCTTTCCAAAGTTCTAAGTGTCATTGCTATGATATCATGGATTAATCATAGAACTGGAAGGAACCCCAAGAGGTCATCAAGTCCAGTCCCCTACACTCATAGCAGAACCAAGGACCATGTAAACAAGGAATGGGCAATAAATGACCCATGGGCCAAATGTGATTCACCAGGGTTAGCCCTGGTAGGCCACCAGACACTTTATTTACCTGCGTATCTGCAGGTACGACTGCTCACATTGGCCGCGGTTTGCCGTTCTGGCCAGTGGGAGCTGCAAGAAGTGATGTGGGCTAGGCCACTGCTTCCCACAGCTCCCATTGGCCAGGAACAATGAACCATGGCCAACGGAGCTATGAGCAGCCATACTTGTACATACACAGGTAAATAAAGCATCTGGCAGGGCACCAAGGCCTCTAACCCTGTTATAGTACATCTGTTCCATGGACCACTTAACGGCCCACCCCGATCTAGACCATCCTTGACAGATGTTTGTCTAACCTGCTCTTTAAATCTCTGATGGGATTTCACAAGCTGTTATTTCCTTTCAGTCTTTTCTTTTCCATACTAAGCAAACCCAGTTCTTTCAGTCCTCATAAGTAATGTTTTCTAGAGTTTAATAATTGTTGTTGTTCTTCTCTGGACTTTCTCCAATTTGTCCACATCTTTCCTGAAATGTGGCATGCAGAACTGGACACAATACTCCATGCTGATTAGGCATCCACTGGAGTAGAGTGGAAGAATTACTTCTCATGTCTTGCTTACAATACTCCTATTAATACATCTCAGAATGATGTTCGCTTTTATTGCAGCAGGGCCAGACTGTTGACTCCTATTTAGCTTGTGGTCCACTATGACCCCTAGATCCCTTTCTGCAGTACTGCTTCCTAGACAGTCACTTCCCATTTTGTATGTGTGGAACTGATTGTTCCTTTCTAAATGCAGTACTTATTGTCCTTATTGAATTTCACCTATTTACCCCAGACCATTTTTCCAGTTTGTCCAGATCATTTTGAATTTTAATCCTATCCTCCAAAGCATTTGCAACCCCTCCCATCTTGGTATCATCTGCAAACTTCTATGCCAATATCTAAATCATTGATGAACGTATTGAACAGAACTGGACCCAGAACTGATCCCTGTGGAACCCCACTTGTTATACCCTTCCAGCATGATTGTGAACCATTGACAACAGCTCTCTGGGAATAGTTATTCAAGCAGTTATGCATCCACCTAGTAGTAACTCCATCTGGGTTATATTTATGAATAAGCAAGTCTTGCAAAACTGTATCAAACACCTTATTATCTTCCAAATGTTTGCAATGGATTCCTTAATTATTTTTATTTTTTCTGGTATAGAAGTTAAGATGATTCGTCTGTAACTCCCCAAATTGTCTTTATTTCTCTCTTCATAGATTGACACGATATTTGCCCCTTTTCCAGTCTTCTGGAATCTGTCACATTCCGTGGCTTTTCAAAGACAATAGTTAATGACTCGGATACCTGAGTCAGCTTCTTAAATAGTCTAGGATGCATTTCATCAGGCCCTGATGACTTGAAGACATTTAACCTAAGTAATTTTTAACTTGTTCTTTCCCTATTTTAACTTCTGAATCTGTCCCATTTTCACTGGAATGCTAGGTGTCCAGTCACCCTCACTCTTCTTGGTGAAAAGCGAAACAAAGAAATCATTAATCACCTCTGCTATTTCCACATTTTTCTGTCATTGTTTTTCCTTCTTCATTGAAAATATGGTGCAGTCATGTAACAGCACCTGCTCTCACCCCCAAGTGAGAAAGTAAGTGAGTAATGAAAACAAACCCAGGCAGGCAGGCTGGATCCAAGCTACAGGCAGTCCCCGAGTTACGCGGATCCGACTTATGTCGGATCCGCAGTTACGAACGGGGCCCGTCTCCCTGGTCTCCAGCAGACCAGGGGGACGGGGAGCAAAGCGGCGGAGCACGCGGGCAGCGGACAGCCCAGTCTGGGCTGTCTGCTGCCCGCATGCTCCGCGGCTTTGCTCTGCTTTGCTCCCCGTCTCCCTGGTCTGCAGACCAGGGGGATGGGGAGCAAAGCGGTGGAACACGCGGGCAGTGGACAGCCCAGCAGACCAGGGAGACGGGGAGCAAAGCAGAGCAAAGCCGCGGAGCCCGAGGGCAGCAGGACAGCCACGGCGCGTCTGGGCTGTCCCGCTGCCCCCGTGCTCCGCGGCTTTGCTCCGGATGCCTGTGGTACAGCAGCTGGGGCGCTGCCGGTTGGTCCCGTAGTGCCACTCTGGGCGCTACTGGACCAACCTGGCAGCACCCCAGCTGCTCTGCCCCAGGCATCCTGATTCAGCCACTGATGGTCAGTTTCAGCAGCGGCTGAATCAGGACGCCTGGGGCAGAGCAGCTGGGTTGGTCCAGTAGCGCCGAGGAGCGGCGGTGCTACTGGACCAACCCAGCAGCACCCCAGCTGCTCTGCCCCAGGCGTCCCCAAGTCAGCCGCTGTTGAAACTGACCAGTGGCTGACAACAGGAAGCCCCTGCCCCGGGCTTCCTGGAATCAGCCGCTGATCAGTTTCAGCAGCAGCTGACTTGGGGATGCCTGGGGTTCTTAAGTTGAATCTGTGTGTAAGTCAGAACTGGCGTCCAGATTCAGCCGCTGTTGAAACTGATCAGTTTCAGCAGCGGCTGAATCTGGACGCCAGTTCCGACTTACATACAGATTCAACTTAAGAACAAACCTACAGTCCCTATCTTGTACGTAACCCGGGGACTGCCTGTACTTGGAGCTTAATGGCTCAAAACCAACCTCTTGAGCAGAGCTTCTCAAACTGCGGGATGAGCCCCCTGGGGAGGGTGCAAATTAGAGATGTAAAATCCCATTTAATTAGTTAACCAGAGCAACCCCTGCTTGTGGGGTGCCCGGGCCCTCCATGGACAGAGGCTGTTCCCGCCAGCTAACGTAGCCCCTGTCCACAGTCTGCGGCATGTGAGGGGTTGCTTCAGCCCACACTAGTTAACTTTAATCGGTATGCCTTGCCTATTAAGGATGAGGCTTACCAATTAACTGGTTAAACATTCACATCCTTAGTGTGAATATGTGGGGACATAAGACGTTACTGGCAGCAGTACTGCCTTCTGCGTTAGCCGTTCAGCCAGCAGCTGCTGCTTTCTGCCACCCAGCACTGATGGCAGTGCTGCTGCCGGCAGCAGTTCAGAAGTCAGGATGGCATGGTATTGTTATACACTTAAATATCTCTGTGTGAACTGTTGTATGACCGTTTTAAATATTTAGTGAGCTGCATGTTTGGTTTTAGTAGGATATGTATCTGGGTGGTGACGGAAGGTTGTAAACTACTATGGACACAAAAAAGAGAGGCACGATCAAATAAATTTGAGAACCACTGTCCTAGAGTGAAATCCTGACACCCTTTTCCCTACTGAATTCAGTGAAAAAACTCTCATTGTCTTCAATGAGGCTGGGATTTCACTCCGTCAATTCAATCCAGAAAATAAGAGGTGGTCAGTGCACATCCCAGAGTGCTGGTGTCATGTACTTCCTTTTGGATACACAATTCACCAGGCAGGATGCTTCATTGTGTGGGCCAGTTTGAGATGGACCCTCCAGCGTTTATCAACTCCACTGCCTCCTCTCCAAAGGGCTATATCATTTCCACAGGCTTCCGGTATAAGCAGCTCACTGTTTATTATATGAATCCGTTTCATGCCCTCTCAGTTGTATTCATCACTTGACATTGTACGGTGTGACTGTTCAGTAGGACAGTGAAAATACTGTTACAATGTGCTGTCAGCTCATGCTGGAAAGAAATTCATTTTCCTTAGAAATTACGGCACAGCATAATTAATTGTAGCTTCAGTGTCATAGTGTGGGACTTGAGCAAGGATTTGTTGCAGTTGAGAATGGGGGAACTGCACATCTTGTGCTTTTACATCGAACCCCGTTTCTGTGCAGAGTTGTGCATTTAGTCAGCCGACTCTCATTTGTCTGTGCCTTTCACTTCTTGTATTTCTAGTGTTTGACAAGTGCAACAGAAGGCGTGAGGCTGGCGGCACGCATTGTGGACACCCCGTGCAATGAGATGAACACTAGCAGCTTCCTGGAGGTTGGTACATCTTATAATAGCCTTGCTTATTGGAAGTCTGTTTCGAATGTCATGGTTGAGATTAAATGCTGGCCTCTCTCAGCGAAGTCTTTTGCAATGGGAATGATGGCAGGTATTCCCAAGAGGCTGCAACAGGCTGGTCATTAACATTTGATCCTTGTGCAACTCAAGAGCTACTGTTGAGTTTGAGGGAAACCTAGTCGAACAGTTAGATCACAAGTCAGGAGAGCTGGATTCTCTTCTCTTTCTGACTGTGCCATTGGCCTGCTCTGTGATTTTTGGACAGGCTGATATTTCAGGGATATGGAATGCTTGCAGCTCCTATTTCTAAGGTGCTGCCCTCTACTGGAAATGAGCCCCTTAGCTTCTTTGCATTTGTTTCCCCTCTGTGAAAAGGGAATGCTGTTCGCTTACCACTGTAAAATGTTTCTGGGGCCATGGGGTGAAAGGAGCCGTATAAGCAAATTATTTCACCATTCTATGCAGAGCATTTGAGATCATAGATTTCTCTCTTTCATCATGGTCTGCTATGGGAAAAGTGTCTTCTGTGGAGATTGGTTGGCCTTCCTGTTTACAAACCCTTCTGTCAGAACTTAAAGGCCAAATGCAGCCTTCCCGCTGGCATAAATCAATGGGATCTCCACTGAAATCAGAAGAATTACACAATCATCGGATCAGCATCAGGCCCGAGATCTTGACTGCTTCATGGCTTTGCACGCAACGGGAGGGTGGGTGGGTGGGTAACTTTAGCTGTGGGAAGGCACACGCCGACTCTAATTGACTTTGGTAACTTTTTTTGTTTTATATATTCTTTTTCTATGACGACCTGAAAGGAAATCAAAAAAGTTGGCAAGGATCTTGGGATTGTTCCAACCATTATTTGTGGCGAGGAGCTGAACGAGAAGGGGTTTGGAGGTATGTCTTGCTGAAAGCTCTGTCATTTTCAGTTTATTTCAGGATAGCGTGCACCTTATTATGACTTTTTTGTTATTTATACAGATTGAGCACAATGGTATAGCCCTGAAATGCCTCATGTAACCCCAGGCAGGTTCAAAGAGACCACAGTGTTATACACCCTCCCCATCCTCTCCTTCCACCCCAAACGCCTCCCTAACAGCTTGGGATTTTCAATCTTTCTTTTCCAGGTATCTATGGAGTCGGCAAAGCAGCTGTACATCCCCCTGCCCTAGCAGTACTCAGCCACACCCCGGAAGGTGCAACACAAACCATTGCGTGGGTTGGGAAAGGTATTGTGTATGACACCGGAGGCCTCAGCATTAAGGGAAAGGTATGTACATGCCATGTCTGTAGATAGAATATGTGGCTGGGGGACTGTCTACACTTCAGCACATGTAGATGTGTCCGAATTAGCTCCCGTCTGGCTGTGTCAGATGACAAGAGCAGCTAAGCTGCAGCAGCATGTTCCGCAGCCTGGACTGCTCCATAACATAGCCAGGATCTGAATGCAACGCTTGTGGTGCCGTGGCGTAACTGCTGCTGTTTGTGCTAGCTGGGTCAGAGCTAGCTCAGGTGTGTGTACATGTGCTGCAGTCACAGCTCCCATTTCCGTGTAGACGTCCCCAGCGTCCTATTTGCACCTTTGCTAGTTGAAGTGGATAATTTAGGTGAGAAACATCCATGGAAAATGAGATGTTTTTCTGTGCGTTGAACACTTAGGTCCTTCTCATCTGTGGGGTTGCATGTCTGTAAACAAGCTAAAAGGGTGAAAGTGGCAAGATTCTGAATGTAGGGACATGTGGCAAAGCAGTTAAATGGCTGATTTTTTGCTCCATCAGTAGCTCACAGCATCAGAACAAAGCCAGAATTGAAGACTCAGTTCCTGAACCCAAGGCCTGATCTTAAGTCCCTCCAAGTCAATGGAAAGGTTCCCATCAACTTTAACTCATGTTGTCAGCAGTGTTCCTTCTAATTTTTTTCATCCATGTGTGGAATAAAATTTGTTATGTACACCAAGGCACGTGCAGATGTGAACCAGCATTAGAAACATATGCTGCCAGCTGTGGGTGCTCTGCTAATCAGCTGGGTGGCATTTGACTCTCTCCTGGGTAGCTGCTTAGTTTCCAGGGGACACTAGTTGTCAGGCCCACAGGGAACATTGGAGCCTCTTGAGTATATACTGAAATAGCAACAGAAGTTTAGTATTTTCGGGGGTAAACAGGATCCTGTGAGCCCGACAGAAATAGTGGCTGGAGAATTGACTACCTTTAACATAAAATATGGCTTGTCTGGTGTGCAGATCATGTTGTGAAAGCTTCACTTGTTAGGAAAAAAAACTCAAGCTGTTCATTTTCAGTGGGTTAGCAATAACATAGGTTTTGGGTAATGAGCTTAAGGTGCAGAGCAAAAGCCAATAGCTTGTAAAGTAATTGTAATGATAGTTATTTCACACAGAGTGAAAAACCCTCCTGATCTGTGTGCTGTGCACAAGCAGTCACAAGACCAAAGTTAAGGTTGTCTCTGAGATTCTAGTTTTAACAAGGAATAAAAACTGAGATTGTCTCCTATGTTTCTGAATTTATATACATGCGCATACATACATATTTCTGTGTTAAATAGACCACTATGCCTGGCATGAAACGTGACTGTGGTGGAGCAGCTGCTATTTTGGGTGCCTTCAAAGCCACGGTAAAGCAAGTAAGTGAAATCTTAGTCAACATAACTTAGATTGGAATTCTTGCCTAATTTCATGTATTGCCAAGAAGTGACAGTCTTGTCTAGTGCGATGTTCCTTGTCTCTCCAAAGCTCTGTTACTAGCCTTGGACAACTCGCTACACATCGGTGCCTGTCTCCTGTAAAATGGGGAGCTTGCTGTTTTACTTACATTATTGGGGTCCTGGGATTTTGTAAAGCACTGGGGCCCCAATTCGGGAAACCACGTTCCCAAATTGGAGTCGATGTGTAAGTGCTAAGTATGCTTGCAGCCTGAAGATTTCATTGATTCTAGTCTTTGGGTCCTATCCATTCTTCAGAACTGTCGGTATCTCCTGTAGCAAAATAATATCTTTGATTTAGCAGCATCCAGTAATGCAAGAATGTTGCTCTTCTCTTCCTGCGGTGTTATGCAGCGTTGCCATGCCCTGTTAATCAGCATCAGGTGTTTTCCTTATCAGCAAACAGAGAGACCCAGTAATGGATATTCCACAACCCTGTACTGGATCATGACCCGGAGTTTGGAAACCACTGGCTCAAGCAAAGCTGCTAGCTCTGTAACTCCCGTTCATTTAAATCCTACACACCCAATTCCAAAGGACAAGGCAGAATTTTCACAGTGCTTGATGAGATGACAAAAGCCATGTATGCTGTCAGCCTGACAACTGGATTTTGTTTTATTCCTCGGCCTAAGCTTTTTATGTTTAACTATGGCTCATCTAGACTACGTGGAAAATTCACAAGAGGATATGCAAATTCTGAGGGAAGATCATCTTCTGATCTTACTTTTGAAAGTGGAGCTTCAGAAGTGAAAGTAATTAAGACACGTTTTTTTTGGCAACCCACCCCCCCTTTTCCAAAAAGCTGCTTTTCCTCAAAAAATGAGGTTTACGCAGCTTTTTGAAAAACGGGGAGTTGCTGGAAAAAATGCTTCTTGATTACTTTCACTTTTGAAAGTGAGATTGGAAGAAGATATGGAAATTCAGGAATTTGCATATCCTCTTTTGAATCTTCCATGTAGTCTAGATAAGCCCCTACTATAGTTGTACCCATAGTCATCATAAATGTGCATGTAAATGCCTGGTCATTTTCATCCGCAGTTACTGGAGCTGTGCAATACGGCAGTAAAATTAGACTAGGCAAATTAAGCCTGAAAACTTCTTTGTATTTCTCAGAAAATCCAGGCCTATATAATTGTAAACACTGAGATTCTGTTGCTTAGTTTTAAAATATAGAATAAAGTTCAGGTAAATAAATCCAAAAAGAAGCTTTCTTCAAAGTTGTAATTTGGACAGTAGGGGAGTATTCATTTTAGTTACTGATTTGAGGTATTTCAAACGCAACATAGAATCTACAAGAGAAACCAACAGGATTCAGTCATCTGTCAGGGGACATTTGATCATGTTTGGGAATGTCCACTTTTCTAAGCACTCGCATAGCTGCATTTCATTTTCAGAGGAGTAAATGTGCAACTCCCCAGGGGAATTCCTTTTCTGTAACATGAATAGAAAAGTACTTTGTGTGTGTGTGCAGAACAGCCAGGGGTTCGCGTTGGCAGTGTCTCACGTATCCCTTTATTTGCAAAGTACCTCAGCTCTGGAAAGCGTGAGGTTATTTGATGATTCCTTGCTGCTGTCCATATGTAGGAATAGTTGTGGGCTTCAGTTTACAAAGTACAAAGAGCCAGTTGAACATAGTTTAGCCCTTTGGACTTAAGACCATGAGCTGGCTCAGCAAGTCCCAGCATCTCTAGCAGGTGAAGCTTATCAAAAGATTCCTTGTGAAGCTGACCTTTGATACAACCAGGCAGTTGTTCCTTTTAAAAGCAGGGGCTGCTGTTGAAAACTGTGAAAGGGAATGAAAGCAGATTTATTAAGACACTGGCACCTCTCTTTACTCCTTTCCTTCCTCTAAATAGCACCTCCTTCTTCCATCTCAGGGCACTCAGCATGTTGCATACATGAAAACAGTGATATTTTAAAATGTCACCAAACCAAAAAAAAATACAAACTGATTGTAAATCAGAAAAAAAACAAAATGGAAATTAATCAGCGAAAAAAGGGGAATGAAAAATATGAATTACTAGCAGGCAAGGCCCGTTGTTGACCAGGCAAAGTCATTTTGTGTAGATTACACTGATAGGAAAGTTCAAGAAATTAAACACATGTAATAGAATTTTTTTATTAATGTGCTTGCAAAAGGGAAGTCTAAGAACAGTTTTGCATTTGTAGGATTTCAACATCAAACATTATTCATGTTGTTGAATAATTACCATACACAGTACATTTGAATCAGAATTTCATAAAGCTTCCTTTACTCTTTCCATAACTAATTTGAATTATTTTGTGATTTGTAACAGTACAAATTTTCTTTGCACTAAAATGACAATTGTATAAGCGACTTGATTTTAATTTTGTTAGCAAATATTTTTTATGAACTCTAATCATAATAGTCATGGCTTTTTTCTGATGGAAAAACAAAAATGATTATTTAAACCTTTCACCCAGCATATTCCGGTAGTGCATTCAGCTAATTTAAGCGGTGGGATTGTTTATGCAAATGTTGGTATCTGTGGGGAGGGACTGCAGGTGGGGGCTGCTTTCAAGCACTGATTAACCAGTACCCAGAAAGCAACACCCGGTAAGATAAGTATGACTTTATTTTGCACAAACAAATCCACATACTTACTCTTCAAATATATATAATTCGCCAGCTCCTCTGGGCATGCTGTGTAGTATCACTTGACACAAAAATAATGGAAAACACAAGCATTATAAAATAAAAGCCTACTTTGTAACAAGTCTTTATAATTGTCATGTTGAAAGGATTTATTTTATGAATCTTTTATATGTGGTTACAGAATTTTAAGTAGCTAGAAATATTGGCCCAGATGTCCCTAATCTCAGGGATTTGAGCATGCCTTTAGGGCTGTGTTGAGATTGAACATGAGCAGCAGCATGTCTTTGAAAATCTGTGCTACTGTTAATTCATATAGTAGTACTCTGGTTTTATGTATAAGGATCTTGTACTTAATTGGGGCTTGACTCAAAGCCCACTGAAGTCAGTTAGAAGACACCTGTCAACTTGAATAGGTTTTGGATTGGGTTGACCCTAATTAGAACTAGTCAAAAAGAGCAAAAATAATTTGCAAAAAACTTCTCGTTTACTTTTATCAAAGAATCAAATTTCACAAAGTTTCAACCAGCTCTGTTGATGCAGACACCTTGAAGAGAAGACACTTGAATTCTGATGTCAGAGAGCTGAAGGTCAGATGAGACTGCTACATCCTGTAGAGCAAGGCTACTCAACACGCAGCCTGTGGGCCACATGTGGCCCACAGCCCATTTGTTTGCAGCCCACAATGTGGTTTAGGTTTATGCAGGGCTCTACGTGTGGCCTGCGGGTGGGATCCTTTGAGCATGGAACACACTCCACAATGGCAAGTCAGTCTAATGATCATCAGTTGATGTATGTTTTAGTAGTTAAATTCCCAGACTGTCTTTGCTCATTAAAAGTGCTGTCACATGGATGGAAATTTGGTAAATATTGCATTTTATTAATATTAGCAGAACTTACTTAAATGGGGCCCCTGTGTTGTGTAGTCTTGCCTTAATCTTTGCATTCATGCCCATCAGTGTGAAAGAAGCTATTTGCATATATAATTGCATATATATTTGCAGGTAAATGCATTAAGTTGCGGTCCCCCAGCATGTGCTGTGAGTATCATTGGGGCCCCGGGGCTTCCAAAGTTGAGTAGCCCTGATCTAGTCTGACCTGGATGTCACAGACTGCCAGCAGGGCATGGCAGCCAGCCCCTCAGAAATGAGACCAGCATAAATGAAACCCGCAGGAGACTAGACTTTAAGTTCCCAAGAGGGAAAGAGGCTGAGCTGAGTGATTGGTGCAGCTGGCAAATGCTTTTTGGTTCCCCACCTAGCGCGCACGCACACACACACGCACACGTTCTCTCTTCTCAGTATGTGCTGTTTTCCTTCTGTTAGGTTCCTTATTATCTCTTCACGGAAAACTCAGAAGCTACAATCTATCCATCATTATACTGTCTTTTTAATTGTTTGTATTACCAAAGCACCTGGGATCCCTAGTCATGGATTAAGACTCCATTGTGCTAGGCGCTGTACAAACACAGAGCAAAACGCTCTGCCCCGATGAGCTTCCCTATCTTCATACCAGCTCCAGGCTAGAAGCCGTTCGTTGCCAATTGTTGCATGTGATAAATGTATTTCATGGTACTAGTTCTAGCTAAAATCCCTAGCCCCTCACTGATTTCAGTCCTAATAAATGACTGTGTACCCTATGTTGAAATGCAGCTCTCCTCTTATTGTTACAGGGCTTTAAAGACAATCTTCATGCTGTTTTTTGCTTGGCTGAAAATTCTGTCGGGCCTAATGCAACAAGACCTGATGACATCCATGTCCTTTACTCAGGAAAGTAAGCATTGCCCCTTTCATAGACTTGTGTAGTAGTGCTTTGTCTCGCCACTCTCCCCAGGGGCTGCCGGCTCTGCTCCCGGAGAGATGGCTTCACTGCGGCAGCAAAGCAAAGCCTCCTCCCTGGGAGCCGGACAGGCAAGTGCTGCCTGCTCCGGTCCCGGGGAGGCAGGGGCTGGTGGCCTAGCTCCCAGGGAGGCTTTGCTGTGGGCTCCGTCGTAAAAAGCTGAGCTTCATACTGCAGAGCCTGCATTGTGTGTAACTTGTGTCGCCACGTAGATTTTTAGCGGCTATGCGGTTACCGTATTAAATGCTTTTTAACATCCCTCGTATATATTCCTTTTTATTCTGGCCCCATTGTGCAAGAGACTGTCTAAACCCAATGAAAAGCTGGCCCCTGCCCTACAGACAGTAGGATCTGTGATCAAGCCAATGCTATCTGTTCAGATGTGCTCTGTTCTGGAATTTTAGAGAATCCCTTACCTCACATCAGAAGTAAATGTGTTTTCTCTATATGTTTTGCTTTACCGCAGCGTTGGATCTTAGAGCTGCTGAGTAGAATCTCTTTGCTTCAGGTTGGTGAGGAGTGGAAACGTTGTATTAAATAACCTGTTTTTTTTCCCCTAGAACTGTAGAAATCAACAATACTGATGCAGAGGGCAGGCTGGTGCTGGCTGATGGAGTAGCCTACGCATGCAAGGATCTTGGAGCAGATATCATTCTTGACATGGCCACTCTCACTGGAGCTCAGGTACTTGTTTGCAATGCCTCTAGGATGCTGGAGGGGACAACTTTGCACTGTAATGGTGCTTTTTTTGTTATTTAAAAAAAAAAAGTGCCGGTACTCCAGGGAAAAAGTTGTTGAGCTCTGATTGGAGGTGCCGGTACTGCATACCGGGCAGTACCATCACAAAAAAAGCACTGCCTGTAGGTTTTCCATTTTCAGCTACAAACCATAGGTCTCTACACCTTGAGCTGGAGAAATAACTCTTGGCTAGCAGCAGTAATAGGCTGTTATCCTTTTCATCGGGAGTGGGGAATCTTTTTGACCCACAAACAATCAGTTTGGGCCACACACAGTACCATGGGGGAATTCAGCTTTTCAGGGGTTCTCCCAGTAGCGGGGCAAGCTGGTGCTTGGCTCCAGCCAAGCAGGGGGTTTATCAAGGGTCAGAGCTTCCTCTACACTCTGGTGTGGGGGCAGAAGTGAGGGGTACAGGAAGGGGCTCTGAACTGGGGCAGGGATGTTGGCGTGAAGGAGGAGGTTTGGGGTTCAGGTTCCAGGAGGGAGCTCAGGTTCGGACTGTGGGCTCCAGCCAGATGTGCTTACTTCCTGGGCCTGAAGCGGGACTAAGGCAGGCTCTCTGCTTACCCGGCTCCACACTGGTCCTGGAAGCAGCCAGCAATGCACATTACATGCTGCCCACACTCACAGGTGCTGCCCCCGCAGTTCCGCTGGCCGCAGTTTCCAGGGTGGGGGCAGATCTTGAAGTTTCCCTGCTCGTCCCTGCGCCTAGGAGCCACAAGGACAGGCTTGGGGCTTCTGGCCCACAGAGTGGAGACTTGGCAGGGGCTGGGTGAAATGAAGCAGCAGGCTGGATCCAGCCCACAAGGTACAGTTTCCCCAACTGTTTTACATGGGCCAGCCACCAATACAGGGAATACGGCACATTTTGCCAGCATCTTACAGTTATAACTACATAAGTCTGACGTGGTTTGTGTACCTTGTGGGCTTTTATATCTCATACATGATTGAGTAAAAAATGGACTTTTATTCAGATAGAATTAAAACTCATGTAATTAGCTACTGGCAGTTTTGTAGGTTTCTCCTTGTGAGAACTTGAAACAGTGTTTAAAATGCTGTTTTCTGTGGTCTCATTCTGATCCAACTGAAGTCCCTGGGGCTTTGCTAAACTGGAGGTAATAATCGTGAATAATGGTGGATGGATGGGTGTTTCTAAATTCAGGCCAGCAAATTTGACTCGTCCCCTTTTCTTAGACATGAGACACATTTCACTCCTTCGTGCAATGTTAGGTTATGTCTACACTTCTGAGGGGCCTTTTTTTTGGAAAAAAGGCTGTTTTTCTGAAAAAACTTCACTTCCGTCCACACTGCAATTGCGTTCTTTTGACAAAAAATCAAAAGAACAGAAAGGTTTTTCCGACATTGGTAAATCTCTTTCTACGCGGAAGAAGCCTTTTTCTGAAAGAGCTCTTTCGGTTTCGGGAAAAGGCATGTGTGGATGGGGAAGAGGGACTTCTTTCGAAAGAAGAGAAAAGAGGAAAAAGCACGAGTGCTTTCGAAAAAGCAGATTGCTTTTTTGATGCACTTTTTCTGTGTGGACACTCTTTCAGAAATCTTCCGGAAAAGCTTCTTCCAAAAGAAACCTGCAGTCTAGATGTAGCCTTAGGGTTTATCATCATAGTAAGGACAGGTAAGAGAACTTTGTGTTTGGCCTAGCAAAGTTTCTCTGATGTTGCAGGGACATTATAACTGAAGCTGGATATTTTTTAGCAGTTAGAAGAGCTAAGTGCAATATGAGATTCAGATTAGTGGGCCAGGCCTTTGATGTAAATCACCCTAGTTTCTTTGAAGTCAGTGTAGCTGTGCTGATCTCCACCAGCTAAGTATCTGGCCCAACATCTGCAGGTAGTTATTTGACCAAGTCTTGATTTATAGAGTATATTATACACAAAACACAATATTAATAGAAAGGTAAAAAGTGACAGTGAAATACTGCTTTTAGACTGCAATTGATTGAAAAATCATTGCACCACTATAAAATTTGTATAGAAGATAGCGTGGATGGGTAGTTATAGAGATCTGTCATGGATGATTGGGGGTAGAATTAATCTTCATTTTTGAAACTGGGTAGATTTATGGCAGCATGTTTCTTGTACCCATCAGGGTGGTGCATGCTAATGTTACAGCAGCCTTCTGAAAACTTGCCTTTTATCTGCCTATCTGCCCTATGATATCAGTCTGGAGGACTCTAACACTAGGTAGCTCCAGGTTTCAGGACAAATCAAGACCCAACTGCAGATGTAAGGTGAAATGACCTTTCCAATAAAGGTTGCTGCATGTACAATGTCCATGTTATCTGCACTTGACGCAAAATGCTAGGAGAGTGGCATGTGCTTGTTAGCCATCTTATTTATAATTAATTGCTAGACCAACAAACATGGAAATGTAACCATACAGCCATGTTGCTTGTTGGCTATAAAATAGGGATGATAAGTAGCGGTTAATAAACTAATTGTGTAGATTGTTGGCTTTAAATTAGGGATGTTAAGTAGCAGTTAATAAGCAAATCAGCGGTTAATAAGGAATTTCCATTGACTACTGGATTAGTTGATAAGGGTGTTAGCTGCTAGGGGAGGCATGAGCTGGGACTGAGCAGTTCCAGCTTGTGCTGGCTCTGGGACTGCTGCGGCTCTGCCTTTTAAATGTACTAAGAGCCTGGCATTTAAAAAGCAGAGCCACAGTGGTCTGGGACTCAGTGCAAGCCGGGACTGCTTAGTCCCGTCTCACACCAGGTCCCCCACTGCGCCTCTGCCTCCCCTCTCCCGCCGCAGAAACAGTGCTCCCCCAAGCCTCTGATACAGAGGCAGCAAGGTGAGGGGAAGTGAGTAGTCAAGTAGTGACTCGACTGCGCTTATTGGGTAGTCAACTAGTCACTTATGTCCCTACTATAAAACCCAGGGAGATGTTTGTGTGTCTGCCATTGTGCTAGACCAGATAGACTTTTTCACTGTGAAATGGAATTCTTTTCAGAAATGTTGAATGTTTTGATGATGCCCAGAACCCCACTGTTTATTTATAACATGTCAGTCTTTTTCTTTAGTTTTCAGATACGTTTTCTCAGTGGGTTTGTCATTGATAGCCATGTTGCATGGCAGGCCACTTCTAGCAATAAGTAGGCAGCAGAAGATTGCTCTAGCCAGCAAGTCTGCTAAAGAGATTGGGACTAAACCCATATTAACCCTACCTGGTTGTGCCTTATCCCTCACTAGGGAATTGCCACAGGGAAATATCATGCTGCTGTCCTCACCAACAATGAAGACTGGGAGAAGGCCTGTGTTATAGCTGGCAGGAACTGCGGAGACCTGGTCCATCCTCTCATATATTGTCCTGAACTCCATTTTAGTGAATTTACCTCTGCTGTAGCCGATATGAAGAACTCTGTGGCAGTAGGTTTTTTTATCTTTTATTCCCCTATTTAACCAGAATTGTTCATGCCACACTCCCGGTGCACATTCTGCATAATGTACCTATGGTAGGAGGGGCTAAGATACAAAGACGTTGCATTTCAAATGTGCCTTGTCGTTTTAAAGACCTGCCCATCATTGACACTTGCAAACAACTCTATTTTTGACAAAGGGAGCAAGGCCTGGCCTCAGGTCTGGCTGTGGTGACCTCAGCTGGTGACCTTGATAAATCTAAGTTAAACAAGTGCCAACATGTTAGGGAGGTTGCAGTTGGTCTGATGGAGAATTCTGTATTGCTTTCTTAACTGCCACATGCATTGTGGCTGTGTAATCCCTTCCTTCTGTCTGAGTAAAAGTACAAGTGGTTCCTTTAACAAAGGAAAAAGAGAAAACATGGCTGAGTGGGGAGAAACGGCAACTCCAAAAAGGCGCAGCGGGCATTAGCTCACTCTTGCATACCTGAAAACTTGCTGGCATATACTAGGGATGTGAAAGTGTAACCATGTACACGATTAACTGATGAGCCCAGGCTTATCAATTAATGTGCATGGTTAAATGCCGCCTCCCCCCACACCCCCATGGCCTTTGTATCAGAGGTAGGCAGGAGCGAGTGTTTGTGTGTGTGGGGGGAAGTATTGCACCCAGGGAGCCACCCCCTCTCTTTCTTCCCCTCTCCCCCCTCATGTAACTGCTGAAATTTTCAGAGGTTACACGTTTATTTGAATAAACGCATTTTAACATCCCTAGCACATACTAAGGCCATTCTTAAGCTACTAAAAACAACGAGTACCTTAAAGACTGACACATTTATTAGGGCATAAGTTTTTGTGGGGTGGTGCCCACTTCGAATCCATGAAAGCTGATGCCCTAATAAATATGTTAGTCTTTAAGGTGCCACAGGATCCCTCATTTTTGCTGAAAGAGACAATCACGACTACCCCTCTGAACGTTATGCTATGTTGCTTTTAAGAATGTTTTACAAAAGATGGTTTTGTACATTGTCTCGTACAATGGCGGGTAATGTTAGGACATTGTTAGAAGTTACTTTTAGAAAAGCAATATTTTAGAGACCAATTATATAGCAAAAACTGATTTGTTTTTACTGTTTTTCCAGGATAGAGAGAATAGTCCGAGCTCCTGTGCTGGGCTTTTTATTGCTTCTCACATTGGTTTTGATTGGTCTGGTGTCTGGGTCCATATAGACATTGCAGCACCTGTCCATGCGGTGAGTGAGTTCATTTGTCATGTGAAATTTCATCTGCTTGCTCTTTTTGCAGGGCTCTCTGACAGAGATGAGGGTGATTTAGACAGACAAGAACACTTTTTGTAAGAAGTAAGGACTATACAAAGAAATCCAATTTCAGAAAGATACCTGCTTTATTCTGGCAGCTTAATTTCAGTTTTTATTTAAAAATTAATCTTGGACTGTTACCTAGTCTAATTTCTAATTTGCAGCAATATGGGCATTTTTAACCCAATTTATGCTCCTTCTACATGTTTAAGAAATGAGTATATAAAATATATTGTGGTTAAGTGACCTAGGCCAGTATCTTTCATTGTGGTTGGACAGAATTTTCTTAGTCTCTTCCCAGTTGGGCTGCCTATCAAGTTTTTGTGGTACTCTATCTGCTCCCTCTAATGCCTCAGCAGATATTTTCACCTTTACTCTTCTCTTGCTAACCAGTTGGCTTTAAAAAGAACAAATCGTGCAGCTGGATTTTCTTTTCTGGTATTGAATTGTGGATCCTCTGCCCTGAGAGAGGTTAGACTAAATACAAGGAGTCATTGTCTCTCTCTGGTGCAAATCAACTATACACTGCCTTGTGCTAAACTACAGCAGAGTGCAAATGTCACCCACTTACCCATATCAGCCGTAACAAGAGAGAGTACAGTTCCAAAGAGAGAGAGAGAGAGAGGAGGCTGCTCTTATAAAGGAAACATGTATTACTTCCGATTCCTTTGTAGATCAGTTTCATAGAATAGGTTCTTGCTTTGATGTTAAGATCAATGTAAAGGATGCTATAGCATGTTCATTTGGACATTACACACTAGACTGGGACTTCTGCATTAGTTTCCTTTGTCTGTGTGGTGCCCACTGTTCTTATTAAGCAGCTGCCAACTTCTTCAGAGTTCTTCCACCAAGTGCTATCAGTTAAGATTTTAGCAGCACGAAAGGTGGATTTTTCCAAAGCAGCCCAGGGTGTTGGACTTCTCACTCCCACAAGTACTTTGGAAAATGCCACCCCAAGAACTCACGCAGAGTCCTGGTTTGGCGCTCTACCTGAAAGTGTCTCTTACATTCTACTAGCAAAAGAGCGATATTAAAAGCGTTTTGTTTCTAGGGCGAACGAGCTACTGGCTATGGAGTGGCTTTGTTGCTGTCCCTGTTCGGCCGTGCATCGGAAGATCCTCTGCTAAACATGGTGTCCCCCCTAGGATGCACTGGAGACTCTCCAGATGATGAGATGGAGAGAGATTCTAAAAGGCGGCGCCTTGTTTAATGTTCCCCTGTCCTTTCTGATAGTGCGCCTGGATTACCTCACTTTGCACTGATCCGTTCTGAAGCAAAGAAAATACCACATGTGGGAAATTGCCTTTTTTTATTGTCGTGATGAGATTACTTATTTCTGATGTAATGGCCTATTCTTTTAAGGTTTTTAAAATTATTGGTGCACACAGTTACAATATTGCCCCTGCAATCTCTGAGCTCCACTAGCTTTATTGGCGAGAGGGAAATGTCCTCCTTAAAGCACCTCCCAAAACTTGATGAGTGCATTAATGCATGAATAAGCAACCGCAGCTCTTGCTTACCAGGCTGTTACTTTAGGTGAAGTTGTATTGATGCTTACAACGCCCACTACTTCTCACAACAGAGTTATGTGAGGAAGAAGAAACCACTGTTG
This sequence comes from Pelodiscus sinensis, assembly GCF_052426305.1. Lineage (NCBI taxonomy): Eukaryota > Metazoa > Chordata > Testudines > Trionychidae > Pelodiscus > Pelodiscus sinensis. The sequence continues at coordinate 15,061,998 of NC_143068.1, read as the reverse complement.
GCTTGGGTTTTTCAATGGCAGTTCACCTTAGCAGCAAAGAAGGTTTGATGGGAAAAGGCTTTTTATTTTAGTTAAGTGCTGTACCTGCATGTTAATCTTTTGCTGAGCATTAAAATCAACAAAAGAGTGGGCCAAAACACAGTTCTGTGTCACCCTTCCTCTCTCAAATAATACAATATGTTAACTTGAAGGGGGAAAAAAATAATTGTTGGAACTATGAATAAACTTGGTTTACACAGCAAAGTGGCTGCTTTCTTTTTTCTACTTACTGCACTGATTAGGCCTCAATTGGAGTATTGTGTCCAGTTCTGGGCACCACATATCAAGAAAGATGTGGAGAAATTGGAGAAGGTCCAGAGAAGAGCAACAAAAATGATGAAAAGTCTAGAAGATGTGATCTATGAGGGAAGACTGAAAGAATTGGGCTTGTTCAGTTTAGAAAAGAGAAGACTAAGAGGGGACATGCTAGCAGTTTTCAAGTCTCTAAAAGGATGTTACAAAGAGGAGGGAGAAAAATTGTTCCCCTTTGTCTCTGAGGATAGGACAAGAAGCAATGGACTTAAATTGCAGCAAGGGATGTTTAGGTTGGACTTTAGAAAAAACTTCCTGTCAGGGTGGTTAACACTGGAATAAATTGGTTAGGGAGGTTGTGGAATCTCCATTACTGGAGATATTTAAGAGCAGGTTACTCAGGGCACGTCTAGACTGCCCGTGGCTTTAGAAAGAAGATATGCAAATTCAGCGAGTATTTGCATATCTTGTTCCGATCCCATTTTCAGAAGAGTTTAAAAAAAAAAAAAAGCCTATACGTGGTTCTTTCAGACAAAAAACCCTTTTTCGAAAGAACCCTTCTTCCTAAAAAAAAAAGAGGTGTACAGGGTTCTTTTCAAAAAGGGGGGGGAGGGTTTCGAAAGAACCGCATCTAGACTAATTTTTTTCTGAAAAACTTCTGAAAATGGGGATCAGAAGAAGATATGCAAATTCATGCCAAATTTGCATATCTTCTTTCTAAAGCTGTGGGTAGTCTAAATGTGCCCAGACACCTTTCGGTGCTTGGTCCTGCCATGAGAGCAGGGGACTGGACTCGATGACCTCTTGAGGACCCTTTCAGGTCTAGGATTCTATGATTTACACACGTATGGTATAAGTTTATTAAAGCTGTCTGTATATCCATGTATATTTCATGGCATTATTCGCATTTCTGAAAATACTGGGTGTTCATAAAATGAGAGACTGACGGCTACACTGTGCAAGTTCTCACACCCAGCTCTGCTGCTGCACTTCAGACCCACAGCACCCTTTTCCTCCAAAGAGAGGATGTCACTTGCGCTGAATGAAAGCGCAGAGGGAGCTTCCACTAGAGTGAGAATACCAAATTCACTGAACAGAGATTGGGGCCCATTGGGCTAGGTACTGTGCACACACACAAAGATGGACCCTGCCCTGAGGCACTACTAGTCTAGACAGGACGGACAGAGGAGGAGAGGGGAACCAGAGACTGAGGGCGGAAGTAACTTTTTCAAAGTTACTATAGAAAGGGCTATAGAAACCCTGGAGCTCCATCCAGTGCCCTGTTGCCTGGGTACCTGCTGCCTCCTCAGACATTTCTATTGGTAAAAACTGCCCTACTCCATCCTCTCATCCCCATGTTAGGGTACCATCCTGAATGCCATTCAGGTACCCACTCTTTCTGAAACCTAACAAAACACTGCCCAAGGCTCCTGTTCTCTTCTTCAAACCCATTTTTTAACTATTCTGACAGGCCTGGTCTACACTAAAGGGGAAAGTTGACTCAAGATACGTCAACTTTTCTTAAATCGTGATTTCACACCATGCACACATCAGAAAGTCATTTGCTCCCATCGACTTCCCCTACTCCTCGAGCAGAGCCAGGACTATCAGCACCAACAAAAGCATCCTCTCAGTTCGAATTAGTGGGTCTTCACCAGACGTGTTAGTTTAAACCCTGGAAGATGGACTGCAGCAATGTCAATCTTCCACATAGTGTAGACAAGCCTACAGTCAGGAAAAAGTGGATGAACTTTTCACTGAGTGCCTATGTAAAAGCAGAGCAAGATGGGATGGCTGGGATGATTTCATTGGGATTGGTCCTGTTTTTAGCAAGGGGCTGGACTCAATCTTCAGAGGTCTCTTCCAACCCTATAATTCTATGGGAAACCTCTCCATGCAACAAAGTAAAATATTAGTTTGGTAAGGCTGTGATAGACCTCTTAAGACATGAAAGGACCTTAAGTCTCATTAAGAAATCATACTCTGATTATGCAAGTGCCCCCATTCTGTTCTTTTATTTTGTCTTTGAACTGTTGGTTTTTAGGTAATAAAATGGAATTTGTCTGTTTTCTGTCTTTTGTCCAATGAGTACTGGCAGCCTCCTGACTCCCTGTCCAAACACCCCTATAAGTGTTTCTTTAAAATCTTAGGGCTCTTGTAAATTAGCTGCGTTCAAATTCTCTCTTTGTCATTTATCTTCAGCCATTGGTGCCACTCAACTTGGTTGGCCCAACTGCAGTTGCTCAGAGGCTGATTAGAATCTCTCCTGCTGTGAGGAAGTTTCTGGCTTCTTTGCAAATAAAATCAAGCTTTCTGCACCCATTATTGTGGGATGAAGTCTGGAGGGGACCAGCTTCTCTGGTTGAGCAAAGAGTAGTCGCTGGCCTGAAAAGTACATTTACTGCCTAAGCACAGTATATTTTGGTGAGAAACTTGTGGAGAAGCTTAAGGTGAAAATATGCCTATGGAGAGGAAACAGTCCTAGCAACTCCCATTCCTGAATGTTAGACTTCTTTCTAAAGCAGCTTGCTTCCTAAACCTGATCTTCCTAAACAAAGCTTTTGTGCTGTCATCATTCCTTTGACTCTCTGGTCCACTTGATCATCGTTTCAGGAGATCTGTACAAAAAGATGAGTTTAGCAAAGAGTTGTTCCTCCAGTTCCAGCTCCCCCGTCTCCCTCACCAGGAAGATGTCCGTGCAGAGTTTCAGGATGCGGTCCACGTTGGGCAGCTCTTCAAACATTATTGAACGGGAGATGCCATTGAAGAACTCTCGAATGAACTTCCCAATGACGAGGACAACAGACATATAGAGGCCAACGATGCTGAGGAGAGGAGCGGAGCACAAGTTGGTCAGGAGGGGGTGAAATAAGGGACTGTATCCTGTTGTCATTCTGTGCACCTGCACTATGGGAGTTGTGCATAACATCTGTCATAAGCAAGCTATTCACGTATCCTTTTGCTAATGTGAAATTTAGCTTTCCCTAAAGGGCCCAACTTTACCTTCTTACCTTGAACACAGAGTTCCACTGATTTCAATGAGACTACCAGTCCAAATGAAGGTAGGTTAATAGGCCAGCAGGAGAGATCAGTATGATCCTCTATCCCGGGGTACGCAATAATTTTTGATGGGTGGGGGACACTCCAAGAATTTGGTAAGTGGTCAAGGGCTACATTCTTCTGTGATATTAAAGGTGGTGGTGTGAGGTCGGGGATGGAGGTTGGGCACAGAAATGAGCTTGAGGTAAGAGACTGGGGTACGGAAGGGGATCTGGAAGAGGGGATTGCAGCCTGGGGCAGGGGATGAGTGCAGGAGGGGGTGCAGGATCTGGGAGGGAGGTATGGTACAGGAGAGGATTCTGATGTGGAGAAGGAGGTGTAGGGCCCGGGAGGATGTTGTGACCTGGGGAAGGAGTGCAGGGGGGAGGGGGAGTGCGGGGATTTGAGTTGTGATGGGGTAGGGAATTGGGATGCAAAGTCTGAGAGGGGGTTGTGACCTGGAGGAGGTGTATGAGGGTGTGCAGAGTCTGGGAGGAAGTATGGGTGTAAGGGGGGGGGGGGCTGGTGTGTCAGGCTATGGCTGGGCAGCTTCCACCTAACAGCCCTGCAGATTCATTAGCCAGGCTCCCTACCTGTCCTGCCCCCGCACATACTTAGAGCAGCTGGTTGCAGGGGCCACGTGTGCTGCTCTGAACACTGAGCCAATAGAAGATGAAACCAGCCAATGGGAGCTACGAGATAGTGCTGTGGACAGAGGCAGCATGAAAAACATGTCCGCTCCCTGATCTCACACCATGCAGATCAGCACACATGGCATGTGCAGCCATCTGCTCTGAGGGCCAGGCAGAGGTGGGGCAGGCAGGGAGTCTGGGTGAGGCTCCAGGTGGGCCATGGACCAGATCTGGTGGCTTGACAGACCAGATTGGGCCCACGGGCTGCATTGTGCCCAAACCCTGATCGATTCTGACATCCAGCATAACACAAGCCATAGAAATACCTCCCCCTGTGCTTCCTGCATTAAACCTAGCATTATGGTTGAGCTACAGCATCTTTTTAGAGGGAAATCCAATCTTAGATTTTCCATCACTTGAATTCCTATAATCCCCACCTCGTTAGCTAAGGTGTGCCAATGGCTAATTACCTTCACTACTCAATACGTGCTTCATTTCTAGTCTGAAATCTCCTACCCCAAGGATTGGAAACAGTCCTAGTGCTCTGGGAAGGATTTCACCCCACCCCACTTTGTTTTCACATTTGCTTTTAGTGAGCGGCAGTGTGTGACTTTTAGATACAACTAAAAAGAGATAGAAGGGCTACTCCCTGGCAAAACCCAATGAATTTGTTCATGCTTTTGAAGGAGAATAAAGTGCCTGCATCTTGAAACCCATTTGGAATAAAGACCTAGGAGCTTGCTAAAGTGCGAGGTGGTCATAAAACCAACCATGGGGCACACACAAATGGAATTGCTTTATGTGACTATTTTCCCACCGAATCACTGGTAAGCTTGTAAGCTGTAGCACTTTGCAACCATTAGACTGACTTATCAAATGTTACCTTGCATGCAGTTTTGCACATAGGGGGCTAAATTCTGCTCTGTTACACTTGTGCAACTTCCTTGACTACTCCTCTTCAACCTTATAGCAGGGGTTCTCAAATTTTGTGAGACCACGACCCCCTAAAATGCTAAATGAATGTGACCCCCCCCCATCCTCCCTGCCCTGGGTCACTTCCTCCCCCCTTCTCACCAGACTCCTTGCCCTTGTGGGGTTCCTTCAAGGCATTTGCGGTTCTCAACGCCCTTCCCCCCTGCAGGCTCCCTCCCCCTATCTTTTTCTCCTCTGTGCCTCTTTTCTGCTCCGTGTCCCTTTCATGAGTTTTTTCCCCCTCTCTCCTCTCCTCTCCTCTGACCCCCACATGTCCTTATTTACCTCCAGGTCCTCTGCCTCGACCCAATCCCCCAGCCTGCTGCCTGAGAGACCCTTCCCTTTCCCATCTGGGGAAGCATTCGGTCGCCCAGCAACCATGCCCCTGCCAGCCCCTTATATGTCTGCTCCTGCACTGGCGCTGGCCTCACTCTCCCGCCGCCTTGCCTCCTCCTGCAACTGAGCCGCGTTCCTGGAGTCCCGCGGCCCCGGCCACACTGTGCGGCTTGCTGGCGGCTGCCTTCCACCCCCCCTGCTGCTCTTCCCGGCCCGGGGGAGAGGGGTCACAAGTGAAAAACTGAATCCAGCTGTGACCACCCCCCCTAAGTTGCTTGCGACCCCCCTGTGGGTCACGACCCACAGTTTGAGAAACACTGCCTTATAGTAATCGGAGACCGAATCTGGTCTGCAATAACCCTATTCCTCCACTTCAGTTGCTAATAACCCAGCTGGGGACGTATCTTTCAGGGCAGTACCTGACTCAGGTTTGACAGCTTCTGCTTTTGAGATATCTGACCAAGGAAGGAGAGAAACCAATTACAAAATAATTGAAAAATTATAAAAAACCAACCTGTCAGAGAGAGCGAGACAGAGAGTGCACAAACTAGAAGAATTACCTGGCATTGAGCTGGAAGCATGGGGAATGGAGGTCAGACTGAGGGGAGGGTGACGAGAGGGTCAGAATGGGGGCTCCATCTGGTGGGGCTTTCTCTCCCTCCCCAGCCTGCGTGGCCTTTTCTCCCTCCCTCACCGCAACCAACACGGGCCTTCCGTCTCCCCAAAGTCCTGCCCCAGCTGCTAGGGGCCTTCTATCTCCATTTAGGAGGAGTTCTTGAACAGACTCACAGACAGATAGATGTACAAATCCCTAAAATACAGATATTCTGCCTGGCTGTGTGGGAAGATGCCAGAACTAAATAACTACCCAAGAAACCCCAAAAAAGTATTCTACCACTTACAAAAAGCAATGGGGCTGCTTCCCCCCCCCCCCCTTTCCCCCGTGTCACATATCGTCCTTACCCGTAGCCTGCCAGGAATCCCAGGCTGGAAGGGCTGACTTTGTCATTGTAGATGATAAGCTCCATATTCTTGCTGCAAGCATTACCAGAGCAGACGGGCATCCACTCTTGAATAACCCACCACTCAGTGACTTGGCTGGAAGAGGAGTTGGTGGCCAGCTGCTGTAGTTTTATGGTGATGTTTCGGAAGAAAGCCATTTTGTCTACATCGTGTGGTTTATGAGGATAAGCTGTTTCCCAAATGCAAAGATAAAATTAGGAGCTTTTCCCCTATATGCCTGTTAGCTTTCAGTATTATGCTTCCATTCCCTGTATGCTATTTCCTTCTCCCAGTACTTCTCTTCAGAGGTGAGAATCTGCTCTAAAGTAGTGCAGTGGATTTACTTTCTTGCAAATGTAAAGACAGATGTGCTCACAAATGTGTCATGGGAGAAGAGGGCAGGTCCTCTCATGGACTGATAACTGGTTAAAAGACAGGAAACAAAGGGAAGGAATAAAAGGGTCAGTTTTCAAAATGGAGAGAGTGGCGTCCTCCAGGAGTGTGTACTGGAACTAGGGATGTTAAAATGTGGCTATTTTTGTATTAGAGGCAGTAGCCTGGGGAGGGGAGCAAGTAACACTGCAAGGGATGATGCTTTTGGAGGGCCAGCTTTTTGATACAGAGGCAGCAGGGGGCTACATGTAATTGTGTACACGAATACCTGTTCATATCCCTAACTGGGACCCATCTTATTCATAAATGATCTGAAGAAAGGGGTAAACAGCAAGGTGGCAAAACTGTCAGATGATACAAAACTGTTTAAGATAATTAAGTTCAAAGCAGATTGTGAAGAGCTTCAAGAGGATGTCACAAAACTAGGTAACTGGGCAACAAAATGGCAGATACATTTTAATGTTGATAAATGTAAAGTAATTTATACTGGAAAACATAATCCCAACTATCTATGTAGAATGATTGGGACTAAATTAGCTGTTACCACTCATGATTGAGATCTTGGGAGTCATTATGGGTAATTCTTAGAAAAAACCCACTCAATGTGCAGCAGCAGTCAAAAAAGCAACCAGACTGTTTCAGAATCATTAAGAAAGAGATAGAGAATAAGATAAAATATTTGATTGCCTCTATATAAATCCATGGTACACCCACATCATGAATACTGCATACAGATGGGGTCTCCTCAACTTAAAAAAAAAAATTGGCATTGAAAAAAGTTCCAAAAAGGGCATAAAAATGATTAGGGATATGAAATGGCTACCATTTGAGGACAGATAAATAAAACTGGGACTTTTCAACTTGGAAAAGAGATGATTAGGATACAGATCTATACAATCATGATTGTTATGGAAAAAGTGAATAAAGAAGAATTATTTACTGCTTCCTATAGCACAAGAACTAGGGATCCCCAAATGAAATTAATAGGTAGCAGGTTTAAAACAAACACAAGGAAATGCTTCTTCAAACAATGAAAAGTCAACCTGTGGAACTCCTGGCCAGAGGATGTTGTGAAGTCCAAGACTATAACAGGATTCAAAAAAGAGCTATATGAATTCATGGAGGATAGGTCTATCAATAGCTATTAGCCAGGATGTGTAGGAATAGTGTCCCTACCCTCTGTTTGTCAGAAGCTGGGAATGGGCGACAGGGGATAGATCACTTGATGATTACATGTTCTGTTCATTCCCTCTGGAGCACCTGGCGCTGGCCACTGTCAGAAGATAGGATACTGGGCTAGATGGACCTTTGGTCTGACTCAGTATGGCCATTCTTAGGTTCTTATCTATAAAATCATGATTGATGTGGAAAAAGTGAATAAGGAAGAGTTATTTACTACTTCCTCTAATACAAGAACTAGGAGTCACTAAATGATTCCATTTGGCCAGTTGTTTGTTGCAGAATCTGTGTGATACTTGGAAACGTGTGTGAGGGTGTAAGGCTCACAAACTCTTGTCATCTGAAGAAGTGGGCTGTGCCCATGAAAGCTCATGATACCATCTATGTGTTTTGTTAGTTTATAAAGTGCTACCAGACCATCTGTTGTTTTTAATATTTTCCCTCTTAGCCCACAGTGGGTGCCACTTCATTTTCCACCACAGAGCCCTGAGACTAAACACTAACTAATTTATTGCAACTGCTTACCAACTTGCAAGCGATGTGCTGTTTTAGCTTCTGCTCCAGCATTAGCCCTGAGGTATCTTGGTAACACACCGGGAAGCATTCTAGACACAAGTGGAAGCCAAAAGTGCCATGGTGTTATCAAATATTTCAGTGCTATACATTAATCTTCCGAATCATTAGAAATGTGCTTGAACCAACCCCTAGAGTGAATCTGAACTTTACAACTTTGACCCATATCTGTTAACAGAATGCCTCTGTCTAGCTCTCACAGGCTACGTCTAGACTAGGTATCCCGAAAAAACTCCACCATATCCAGGGAATACGTTTGCACTTCTGCTTTTTTTTGCGGAAGTGCAAACGCGCTCTTTTGGAAGCCCCTGTGTTCCTCCTTCCACGAGGAAGAAGGAGGCTTCCAAAGAGGGGTTTTTTCCAACATTTAGCCCAGTCTAGACAGGCCAAATGTCAGAAAAACCTCTTCCGACAAAAGAAACAGAAAAAGCTACGCAAGCTGCGCTGCGCAGCCTTTTTCCAACAAAACCTTGTAGTCTAGACCTAGCCATAAATCATAGTGAAACTAGCTAAGGTACATGCATCCACCTCCCCGCCCCCTTGCTATGGTATGGAAGTACCTCAAATTATTAACATATTCTACCTCACAAGCCCCCTGTGAGGTAGTACAATGCTATTATGGGAGGTTTAGGTTGGACATTGGAAAAACATTCTAACAATCAGGATATTTAAACACTGGAATAAATTGCCTAGGGAGGTTGTGGAATCTCCATCACTGGAGATATTTAAGAGCAGGCTAGATAGCCTTTGAGCAGGGATGATCTAGACAGGGCCGGACTGAGGGGTGGACGAGCTAGGCAGCTGCCCGGGGCACCAACCGATGGGGGGCGCCTGATGGCAGCTGTAAGAGGCATGCGACATCTCTTATAGCTGCCATCAGGCACCGCGCACCCGCCTCCCGCAGCACCGGCCCCGTGGCACCGGCCAGCAGAGCCCTTCCCCTGATGGCCGCGGGGCCCTGCACAGCCCAGTGCGAGTGCCAGCAGCGATGGCCAGGCCGGGCTGGGCAACGCATGCACCGTGCACTCCGGGGACAGGTCCTGGGCTGCGCGCCAGTGGCCGTGGCCAGCCCGCACGAGCTGTGCGCCCTGGGGTCAGCGCCGCGTGCCTGGGCCGGGGGCGCCAAAATGGCTTGGGCCAGCCCTGGATCTAGATGGTGCTTGATCCTGCTGTTAGGGCAGGGACAGGACTTGATGACCTCTCAAGATCCCTTCTACCTCTAGTATTCTATGATTCTATGATTATCCATATGGGAAAATAATACTCAAAAGTATCCAGATACCTAACCCCCAGTCACATCAATAGGAGTCAGGTGTCTACATAACTTGGTAGATCTACATCTGAGAGGCCCACCCAAGGTCCAGTAGGAAGTCTGTGGCAAAGTCTGGTTCATGGCCAGAACCCTAACAACCACATCATTCTTCCAGGCTTCCTTGTTAGTTGCCCATTTTTGGCAGCCTCAGGAAACAATCGTCAGGGGTTCCGCGAGAAATCGTGGAATAAATAAATAAAAAAAAATTCTTACAATGTAAACTGACATATATATATGTAACAGCTCTTTACAAATAAATTTTCTTAACAATAATTTAGCAGTAATTGAATTGCACTCCCAGCTGTCAACTTTTTCTGGCCAAGCAAACATTTTCATAGGTAGGGGTTCCTCGGGATATGAAAAATTATTTTAGGGGCTCCTCCATGGGAAAAAGGTTGGGAATCACTGCTCTAGGGCTATACAGACACCCTGTTCATATGCAACAGATTTTAGAAAAAGATGACTGTACATAGGAACTTCTAGGAGTGACTGTAACACCCTGCCCGTCAGAAGTCTTAACATAGTGTGGTCATATGGTTGGTAAAAGGAACAACCTTGCCATTTAACATGCAAACAATCCCATGTATTGTGTTCACCAACCGCAATTCTTTGCCAGGGTGCATTTTGAAAATGCTGGTCACAGAAGAAAAATACTGACATTGGCTCTTTTCTGGTCCCAGTTAGCATTTGCACAATTTGCTCTCTTATCTCCTTCTCTTCGTACCGCATGGTGTGCTTGCCAGATGCTTCTACATTCTTCACCAGAGAAGCATTCCTGCCCGAAGGAAATCAAGTGGGGTATATTCAAGTGTGGTACAAATACCGTGCAAGATAAGAGTTACTGGGAGACATTCTTCTTCCTGCTGTGGGCCATGTACGCTGCTGTGGAGGTGTATAGGGACTGTAGAAGTCACGTCACTGGTGGGAAAATAATTCCCTTGGTTCAGGCACTGCCTAAGACAGCTGTGGGCTTTTTTATGAGGCCCCTTGCAAGGCCTATGGAGGGGGACATGTTGGAGATGAAGTTGCAACACAGATCTGTAGCCACTGCAGAGGCTTATTACACCAGTGTCTCAATGGAGGTAGGTGTTGCAAGTCTTGGGTGCTTGTAATGAATGTTTGCGACCCCTGAATGGAAGACATTAGTTAACCAATTATTATTATTATATATTTGTATTTTGGGAGCTCCTAGGAGTCAGTCATGGACCAGCATCCCTTTGTGCTAGGTGCTGTACAAACACACAAGACCCAGACAGTCCCTGCCCCAGAGAGCTCACACTTTATCAAACAGGCAGGGGAAGCACAGGAAATAAATATGGTGGCTGTGGTCAGCATGACCGGCCATGACCTCCAGCACCCCTGCAGCAGGCTAACCATAGTGAAGTTTGAATTAATGAGTATAAGAGCTATGTAATTAATTAATTGCCGTAGTTAAAGCTGGCTTGGAGCTCCTCTGCAAAGTTCTTGTAAATCAATGGTGGTGTTACCTTGGAGGCTCCACGTACCTGAGAACTGTCCAGTGAAAGGTGACTGAGACTGCAGTTGAGCCAGAGAGCTCCTCTATCATGGCCTCCCGGCTGGCAGGACTGATGCTCCACAGCAAACTGGCATTGCTCTTTATTTTAGCAACGACGATGTCCTCTGGGCTGTAGTTCACTATGAACTGCATGGCAGACTTGGGAAGGGATGGAAGGGGTAAAACATCAAGACAGGAACCTGTTGGCATCTCAGTAGGGCCTCCTCGACACAGGCTTCACAACAGGGGACCAAGGCATTTGAAATGGCTTGAACTCAACAGGGGAGTTTAACTCAGCTCTGAGAGCAGGGTCAGGCTGCATGAGATGTGGCTGAAATACCTAGTGCTGGGCCCAATCCTGCCTCACAGCCAGGTCCCAGAGCTCCAGGGGGGACAGGAACAGGGGTCACCAGGGAACAGCTGCTGCCAGGAAAGATTGGCCCAGTGGAAAAGAGCTTGGCCATCTCTCCTCACCTCAACCCCACCTTCATGTCCCCTTTCTGCCCTTGCATGGGAGGCCAGGACTTGGCAGCAGCTCAGACATGCTGATAGGGAGCTCTCCTCCAACAGGGGAATTCTCTGCTGGGCATTTGTCACTGAATTATGGCTCTTTTGCTCTTCCTGAGTTGCACACTGGGCCATCACTAGGCTGAGGACCTGGCTTGTTAACCTTAATAGAAACACGGATGTACACACTAGAGTAGTCTTAGAAACCAGTTTAACCCACAGCCAGATTTAAACCAGGTGTGACAGGGTGCAGTAGCAATAAGGAGTGAACAAAGGTGGTTAATACCAGCTCAGTATTTTCTCCCCCTTTGCACAGGTGCTCAGGGGAAGGGCTATAAATGGTCTGCTTAAGGCAGTGATTAGGAGAAAAGTTAGCTTGGGGACTGGATTCTAGACAGGGTAAATATTTGATCATTTTATTTTGTGCTTTGACTTTAAATTGCAAACATTGACCCTTGATGACTGTACCAACGATTTTTTTTCTGCTGAGTCACCCCACCAGCATGTGCCATGACTTCTAAGCACTGCTGAAATCCCCCTGTAGACAAGACCTGGGCTGAAAAAAATTCACTGCAGTTTTATGAAGGGTTCATCCCAGGAAAGGGAAGAAACAACCCCCATGTACCTGGCCAGAGAGCTCTGACTGAGCAGCACTAACACGGAAGGATAATAGGAGGGAATCTTGGCTCTGTATTGAATGAGGTGACACTTACCGGGTGAAGGGCATATTGACTAGCCAGGTCATCATAGGCTGCCGAAGAGAAAGGAATCAGATTCCGGTGCTGAGCACTCATGGTGAATAATGGCTAGTGAGAAAGAGAGGGCAAATCACAGATCCGGGATTGTCAGTGCAGTCTGGGGCCCCTGTCTCCAGGGCAGACTGTCTCCAGGCAGAGAAAATTATACCATTGGTATGAAGCATGAATTTGTCACCTTCCCTTTTCTTTCTTATTACTCTTCCCTTTTCTTTTACTTCCCCTGCCATTTCCACACAGTGAACAATAAGGTGAAAAGATTCCTACTCTGGTGTAAATCCACAGTCTGTGTGCATGTGCATATGTGTGTGTGTGTGTGTGTGTGTGTGTGACATTCATGTAAGAAAAATACCCTTACCTCATAACCGCTAATGGTAATTCTGACTGAGACATCCAGGGGCTGATTGGTGACTCCTGCCACAGATTTAACCAGTGACATAAGGAGCAGTGGGAACCACACAATGCAGACTAAAATAAAGACAATGCAGCCCCCTACTCCATATTTCACAATCAATTTCTTCTTTTGGCCAGAGGGTTGAGGATATTTCTGCAAAGAAAAAAAAACGGAGTATGATGCAATCGTAGCATCATGGCAGGGGAAATCAGGTAGGGCTGGAAGTAACTTGGTGAGCATTTAGAGGCTGAGGTAGTCAGTACATTTGGAAAATAACCTTGCTGTTTTGCATGCACATTGAGTGACAGATTGCTCAATCAATGCACTAAGCATATACAAAGCAAAGGGCATGCGTAGACTGACTGGCAACCTCACCACCTCAAGTGAATTATTCCGCTTATATCTTATCTATTCACTTTTAATGGACTATATGAAACATTATCCAGTTTTTAAGACATGAGTTAGTTGTAAGTGCCTATTATTTTGTTTGTGAGGCCTGAGGTTGTAATGCACTGTATACACATACAAATCAGTAGAAATTATCAGCATAAAGTAATGCATGTAATGTAATGCGTAATCAGCATGATGTTCTTCGAGTAGCCCACTGTTGCTTCTCAAGAGTGCAATGGAACAGCTCTGTGGATATGAAACAGCAGCAGTGAAACAGACTGGGGCAAGGCTGTATAAAGGCTGACAGGGTTAGGGAAAAGCACCTAAAGCAGGGGTGGGGAATCAGGCACCCTGCCCCCTGGCTTGCCTGGATCCAGCCCCCAAGGCTCAGGGTTCCCCCCAGCATTGGGGAGCCCACATTGGCTGTGCAGCCCTCTTGCTGCCCTACTGCAGGACTGGAGCACACAAAATCTACTAGGCTGTGGGGAGTTCCCAATCTATAGGGGAATGTGGGGAGTGTCTTCCTCCTCAGGTGGGGGCCATGTCAGTGAGCGTTTGAGGGGGGAGGTTCCTTGGATTTGGGTTTTTTTTTTTTTTGCTTCTCACTTGTATGCAGCCCCCGACTGATTTTCTGTAGGTCAGTAGGCCCCAGCCCAAAAAAGGTTTCCCATCCCTGACCTAAAGGGGGAAGGACCAGGAGCCTAAAGTCTTGATAGAAACTAGATGTTCCCCAGCTCCTTCCATCGAATGAGTGCTGCTCTCCACAGAAAGCAGCAGCAGCTAGAGGCAGAGTACAAGTTGCATCTCTTTAAACTGGAACTCTCTGGCCTGGCAACATCTGTGGTTTGGAAGGACCAAGGATGTTCCAGGATCAGAGTCCCAGCGCCCTGTGTGGGGTGGAAGGCCGGGAGCCCGGGGTGATGTGGGGGAGGGAGGAGGTGATGTGTGCCCAGCTGTGCTGGCGGGGCAGGAGCAGGGAAACCCAGCACATGGTTCAGCTGGGCTGTGGGTGGGGGGCCCAGGAGCTGGCATGTGGCACAGCTGGGCTGGTGGGGTAGGGAAGTGGGAGCCATCACACAGCCCAGCTGGACTCTGCTGGGGGGCAGCTCAGCTGGGCTGCAGGGGGATCCAGGAAGCCAGGGTGGGGGGACGCAGCAAGAGGGCCAGAAATGACCTCCCCTGGTCTGGCAAAATCCCTCATCCCGGACCAGTCAGGTCCCAAGGGGGCTGGACCAGGGAGGTGCAACCTGCACAGCATTCAGATGTTGAGGAGTTGGATAGGAGCTTTGTTTGCAAAATAATTAGTGAATTAGTGGAAGCCTCATTGCTCGCAGGAACTAAAATTAGCCTGGAAAAAAAAACTCTACAGAACATACTGTAGGAAACAGTCCTGCATGAGCCAGAGGGATGGACCAGACCACCTAATAGATCTTTTCCAACCTAACTTGTCTGACTTTAATGTACTCTCACCCCCAGCAGGAGACATGAGCTGAACATATAAATAAGGAAGAACAGTTTGTAGCTGGAAACCCCTTTAAGGGAGAGTCTTTTTTAGCTGTGGGCCAGGATTTCTTCCCCATACGTAACAAAGAGAGGGTGAAATCCTGGCTCCATTGATCTCCACAGGATTTTTTGATACTGATGTCAGTGGGGCCAGGATGCCACCCATAGTCACTGTTGTGTGAGACCAAAGTTGACACTGAGGCAGTACTGAATGGTGATGTAATGCTAAGTGAAATCAGACTCCCCTATATAGTGTCTATGACGGGTGAGAAACCTTTTTTGGGTCAGGGGCTACTGACCCACAGAAAAATCAGTCAGGGGCCGGGGTTTGTGGGGAGGCAGCTGGGGGAGGAGCTGGAGTGCCAGCGTTGGCTCCGCAATGCTGAGGGAGACCCTAAGCCTCAGGGGCCAGACCCAGGCAACCCAGGGGCCACATCCATCCTCCAGACCTTAGGTTCCCCACCGCTGGTCTATGGGTTCATTTCCCTTTAGTCAGATAATCTTGAAGTCCCCAGCAGAATCCTCACTCAGTAAAATAGGTCTAGGCCCAACACATTGCTGGGTGCATAATTACTGCTTCATTTTTAAATTATACAGTCAGAACACTACAGACATCTTTAATCTGCAGCATTGTAGTGCACAGTGAACAAGGGAAGGTTCTGCTCAAATGTGAATCACTCCATCTTCCCAAGTCCAATTTTTTCTGAAGGGTGCATTATTTCCCCCCCCTCCCCCTGCCTAATCTGGCCTCAGAAACGTTTGTGTTAGAGAATTTCACCAAAAGGGATTGTATACCTGGAATCACTCACCTTCTCAGACTCTCTCAGGCATTTCATAATGAAAACATTTGCATATAAATCCTCCACACAAATCCAGCTGGAGAGACTCAGTGTGGTGTCTGTCCAAATCCAGTCCATGACAGCTCTCATCTCTGTAAGGAAAGGCACCATGCGAAACCTACCAGTTGAAGAAGAAAGAATGTGATTAACCTTTTAGATTGGCCCTCTTTGTTAAATACCACCCTGGAGTCCTAGCAGATAGATAATTTTCAGGCATTCCCTGAATCTTTTTTCCTGGCATAATTCTCCTAGATTAGGGGAGATTTTTCCTTTATCAGCTCCTCTGAGAAACAGTTTCCAGTGTGTAGTTGTAGAGAACTGAGACGGTGCCAAGGGATTTCAGAAATCACAGAAACCTTCGTGCTTCAGAAGCCAAATGCTAACTACTGGGGGGTACAAAGAAACTTCTTCTATGGGCAAATTATCCCACAGTTGTCCATTATGGGAAGTCTGAGCATCTGGTATTAGCCACTGTCAGAAGAGGGTACTGGACTGGATGGATCATTCACCATCCAGCAGGCCCTATTCACCCACTAGAGAATGATTGAAATTTGGAAGATCTTTTTTAAGGGCCACATTTACAAAGGGGCCTGGACTTGGCCTCCTATTATCCCTGCACAGACACCTGTGTGCACCCTTTTTGGGTATCAGCACCTGTGTACAAAAGACCATTCAAGAGTGGGGTCTCCTTGTGCTAGATGCTATCCAGCATAAGTCTTTGCCCCAAATTGATAGATTCTCTCACCTGCAGATGTAAGAGATGGAGTTTGTTCATGGAACATCCACCGGTCCTGATGGGGGAGGTGTCTACAAAGCTATCCTCTTGTGCATAAATTATGTTTTTATTCCCTGATTTGATGGGTAATAGCACTCAAAACTGCAATGACGTGTTTGTGCATGGCCCACTACAGGCCAGTGCCAGAAAACTAGGCCCCAAGAGATTTCTCCTTTAAAGTTCCTTTCAGAGCCTCTTCCTTTATACAAACCCACAGATTGCTCTGTGTAATGGAAGCCCATATGGGAAAAGGATATTTTTTCCATAGTGTTTTAGGTTAATAATATGAAACTCAGCATCTATTTAAAAATGCATCGAGTACATAAAATTCATCCAAAATACCACCAAACTGGCCAATGGCTTTTTAATATCTCTGCCACAAGACTGTGTATTTCCTGTCTGGATCCATTCCAATGGCAATTCCAGGCATGGAATATATTTAGTCTATATTTACTTAGTCTACTTAGCTTTCAGTTAGTGTCTTTGGCTCATCTCACAACCATGCTATTTCAGGATGATTTATACAATATTTACATTGAATTCTGCTAATATTTCCTTGCCTCTTGATACTGGATTACAGTATATACATTCCAGAGACCTGTGCTGAAGGAATAAGTAGCAATCAGAGAGGATCTAGCTATGGGGAGACTGCCAGGAAGTGAGATGATTTGTCTGAAAAGCTTATTGAGCAGTTATGTGGAAAAGTAGCAGTCTGGTTAGGGGGAAAGTACCCTACAACAACAAGAAATGTGGGTTATCTTCAAGAGTAAAATTATGGCATTTAAACCCTGCTCTCCTTTCCTCTAAAGTGCAAATTTAGGGCTTGAACCTAATCTCTGGTATACTTGCCAGAAATCACACAACCTACCCTCGCCCCCCCAAAAAAGAACAGTCAACATTTATATAGCTAAATACTGGTCCCACTGAATTGAGTGAGGATTGTACTATTGGCTTTAATGAGACTAGGACTTGGCCCACATTTTTTTAGCCTCTATTATAAAAGCTGAACAACTCTCTGCTTACCCTTGGAATAGAAATAGATTTACGAAATTGTAACTCTTTGTCAGAAAGTTGCCTAGGACCCGATTTGGATAACCACATTTGATCTGATAGGCTGACAAGCCAAAGTAAACACATTTGACCAAGTACCAAAGCTGAGCCACATGGTTTCTGTTAAATCTCCTGTAAGGGAACAAAACAAAGATTTCATTACACCTTTTTTATCACCAAAGTCTTTTAATTTTTTTTAATGCAACAGTTCCTCAATCACTAGTTTGACCTTCATGTTAATATCACCTCCTCAGACTGGATTGGAACCTAATGAAAAAGAGATGCAAAGAGAGTGGCCATATGTCACCAGGGGTCCTGTTAAATGGAGCTTCTTTTCCTTGCAACTTGAATAATAAATGTTCATCCATGAATGGAGGGCATTGACCAATAATGAGCAGCTTCAAAGTAGGGAGTAAGTCTAAAGTTGGGGAAATATTTCTGCCAGGTTTTTTTCCTCTTGCCATACTTCATAAGCCTGTAGATGTCTCCTTTCCCTGAGATCTCATTTTCAGAGAGTCAGGCACAGAGTTTCCATAACTGAGTTTGCATATGAACCACATACCTGGTTATTTGCTCAAATAAACTAGGTGTGCAATGCAGTATGCATTTTGCACACATAACTGTTCTCTTTGCCCAAAGCATGCCACACGCTTTCCATGTGGAGACTGCGGTAGGAAATTAAGTTCTCTGTTTATCCATTTCCAGACCCATCTATCCCAGTACATGTGCCAAGAGCACAAATTAAATCACTGCTGAAAGCCTGCAGAAATGTCAGGCTTCAAAGCCACCATTTCATCTGTCTGTTTTCCCATTGAAAGCAAACCCTGTTCACGAAAGAGAAAGATTTTCGTATGACACTATCAATAATTGTACCTTTCGGTAACGCCTGGTAATATGAAGAACATCCAGAAGTGAATGCCAAAGACAAGGACAACCTGGAATACACACTTCCCAAACATGGTCTTCCTCAGGTAAATGGCTCGGTCTACTATCATGGTGCCAAATTGAATCAGGAGCATCACCAGGAACGCTTCCGGGACCTGGTCTTCTGACAGGGACTCAGTTATGTCAGCAACTGCTGAGTGTTTCTGAAATCAATCATAGCAAACAAGGGGAAAATCTAGTTGCAAAGGTATGTAATAGTGTAGTCGATTAAACGATTAACTGATAAGCAAAAGCTTATAGGTTAATGCTATAAATTACACGCAGTCTCTCTCCCCCCCCCCCCCCCCACCCCCCCCAGTACATTTTTTAGCAGGCTGGCTCAGTCCTGGCTTGTGCTGGGACCGAGATCTACCCGCATTTTGACTGCATTTAAAGTGTATTAGGAGCCTGGCGGGCAGCCAGCCTATCTCAGTGCCAGCTCGTGCTGGGTCCAGGAGCTCAGGCCCTCCTCCCTCCCCAGACAGAGGCTGCTGCCACCCCATGCTGCTGCCTCTGTATCAGAGGCAGCTGCGTGAGATGACAGGCAGCTGGTCTGTGAGGGGAGACAGTTTAAAAACTGTCTCCCCTCGCGGAGCAGCTCCCGCCTGGCACCCCAAGCTGCTGCCTCTGATACAGAGTCAGGAGCACGGAGTGGCAGGGGGCTTCTTGGGAGAGGGGCCAGAGCGCACTGGCTGCTGGCCCCACCCCCAGGGACTATAGAATAGTCGACTAACCAATAGGAATTCATGAAGATAATCAACTATTCAGTTAACCATTATTTAACATCCCTGGGCTACGTCTAGACTGGCATGATTTTCCGCAAATGCTTTTAATGGAAAAGTTTTTCCGTTAAAAGCATTTGCGGAAAAGAGCGTCTAGATTGGCACGGACGCTTTTCCTCAAAAGCACTTTTTGCGGAAAAGTGTCCGTGCCAATCTAGATGAGCTTTTCCGCAAAAAAGCCCTGATCGCCATTTTCGCGATCGGGGCTTTTTTGCACAAAACAAATCTGAGCTGTCTACGCTGGCCCTTTTGCGCAAAAGCTTTGCACAAAGGGACTTTTGCCCGAACGGGAGCAGAATAATATTTCCACAAGAAGCACCGATTTCTTTCATGAGATCGTCAGTGTTCTTGCGGAAATTCAAGGAGCCAGTGTAGACAGCTGGCAAGTTTTTCCACAAAAGCAGCTGCTTTTGTGGAAAAACTTGCCAGTCTAGACACAGCCCTACTGTCTAGAGAAAGGGAGCCAGGGATGGAACAAATACAGAGTTAATGAAAAAAAAAGTGACATATTTGCTTTCTTTTGGAAACAATAGGGCTCCCTACTGTCTGTAGTTGGCCCTCTCCCTTCTCCACTGTTATCATTAGTTACTATGTTATCTGTATTTGTTAGCCTGTATTTTGTAGATAGCCTCTTCTCTAGTCTTTGGGACAGCATGCTCAAGAGAATTTAAGGTTGACTCAAAAACAAACAAAAAGCGAGTCTCCAATTCAGGGGAAATTTCCATCATATCCCTGGTGGTAGAGAAGAGAGAGGAATCAACTGTAGCAAATCCAAAGTGTGTTCTTTATTCACACACACAGGACCCTACGGTTCTTCCTGGCTCCTAGCCATTAACATAGTTTCTGCCTCCTCGCATCTCCCTAAATCTGGAGTGTGCAGCCATGGAACAACTGCTGACGACATTCCACAGTCCCCACGTTAATAATCAAGCTATTTGCTTTGCTGTCTGTATCAAGAAAGTATATTTGTGCTTACACCAAAAGCCCAGTATCCAAAGATGACAATTATAAAATTGATCACATCTACCAGGAACATCAGCGCATAGACATCGCAGACGGGGCTGTACTCCGGATGAATTATGTCGTAGAAGAACTGCCTGATAGGTCGATAGATTTGAAGGGCACTAGGGGTAAAAACAAATATAAACTAGTTCAAGAGAAACTGTAACAATGCAACCTCAGAATGATGTCCAGTGCACAGCTTCCATAGAAGATCCATAAAAACTGGAAATATCATAACTCCACTGCACTGATGTGCAACAATGTCTCATTTTCTTAAGATATGTACAGATAATACCCCAATTACATTTTAATCACCAGCTTCTTTGCTTTCAATATCTGTTGTTTCATCTTCCGCTGAAGAAGTTTCCTCTTGCTGATGGGACTCTTTCTGAAAAGTGGCCATTTCTTCCTGGCTTCCTTCTTCTGCATTTTGCCTACCAAAGAGAAGACAAATCACAGTTCTTTAGAGCCATTCTTTTCTCAACAGCCATGTCCTAATGATGTCACAAGGGCTTACAATTCTGTTTAACTTTAGGTGTTCCAATAAGGCACTAATTCAGCCAAAAGGGTTATCCTACAAGCAGGCCGATTGTCTGAACAATGTGGAGAGAGGGCAGCTCCGAGCTCCCAGAATGGGAGATGCCCTGGTGGAAGGGGCAGGGCTGAGGCAGCCAGTCCTCAGCACTGCCGAGAATGCGCAGCCGCCTCTGCCAACCCTCAGAGCCAGCCAGAACTCATGGTGTGAGATTCTGGAGCGCAACACCTGGTGCTCCAGCGGTGATTTTAAAGGGCCTGAGACTCTGGCCACTGCCACCATCACCAACCCACTTCCCATCAGTAGTCCTGCTTACAAGAAATCATTGTATATAGTTTCTTAGGCAGCAAATACACGAAGTTACTCATACAAATAATTTGCATCTATATACCTTGCTAATGGTCACACTGGGGAAAATCAGTAATACTCTAGCACAGGTAGGCATAGAGACTACAACCATCTAAGGCCCAACTTTCCATTTTCAGAAAAAGGAAGCTGAACAACTGAAAATTGGGCCCTTATAATATTTTCTTCATCTTAGTTTTCAAATCAAAGACCCCTTTGTGTCCAAAAGCCTCTCAGTGTGGCCCCCACTACCTCTGTTAATGGGAGCTGTCTTCTTTCTTCTGAAGACACTTGCTGAGGGATTGTGATGTCTGAAAAGGTGCCATGCCCCTGATCCAGGCTCATCTTCCTGCAGGCTACCTCCAAACTCCTTTTTCTTTTGCCTCCTAGAAAATTTCCTGCTCTTAGAATCAGACCCATTGACATCTTTGGAATCCCATAGTCCATGGCACTAATGGGAACATTGAAAGAATGATGAATATCGTTTGATACACTGAGTCCTTGACATGGCATTTTTAATTCACAGGAACCATGACACATTATGCAGATGGAGACAGAGGAAGACAGAATGGGGGAGAGGGAAAGAGGATGAGTTTACACGTGAGAGGAAAGGATGGGTAGGGAATGGGCACAAGTCCCCAAATTTGGATTCACTTCAAACACTCTAAAATATTATTCACTTCAACAGGGCTAGGATTTCCCCCCAAGTACTCTGAGGCACCTCTTTACCATATGAATATCTCAAAGCAAATGGCATTTATTTATATTCTATGGCAGAAGAATTAGGCCCATAAGTGTTCAAATCTGGGATTTTGTTCAGCCTTTAGGTATGGGGGCAAATGTTACATTTAAATCCAAACCTGGGTTTAGCATCTGAGTCCTTGCCCCCAATTGATTGAATGAGATTTGAATTTACAGCAGAAATGAAGTCACGGCAAATTTAGCAGAGTTTCAGTTTTTCTCTGGAAACATTCAGAAGAGCTCTAAGAAACTAGCCATTTCTTCTCCTTCTCATTGAGAACAACATACCTTGAGGATAGACCGATGAAAGAACAAAGCCAGCAGCTGCACAAGATCAAAATGAACATAGCCATTCTTCTTCTCAATCCCAACAATGTTTGGCAGAACAAATGGCTCTTCTGCATTGATGCCACAATATAACTTAGTGGTCCAGGGAAAGAAACCAAACTGAGCAAAGTATTTGACAACTACTGTTATCTAGAGAGGAAAAAAATACATTAGTTGGAAGACATGATAGGACAACGGCTAGCCTTAAACATTTTCAGAAGAGTTTATAGATTTTCCAAATATAGCAAAAGACTCCTACCAGCATTCTTGCTGACTTCAGGTTCTGGTTTGGGATCCAATGGTATTTTATCATTTATAGATGCTCTCTAATTTTATTGTTTATTTCTGGTTTTATGTTCAATAAATTATCTGCAATTCATCAACTACCCTCAGACCTACCAATGTCCTTTAGTCACATCCTCCATCTAGTCTATCCAATTAACATCAATTCTAACAGAAATGTATTGCACTTTCATGTAAACAAATGGAATAATACTTGTTTGAAGAGAGACACTTATGTCTGCAGTAAGGCAATTTTCTGGCTGTTTCATACCTCTGTATAAACAATGGCCAGCATCCAGAAGAATTTAGTAGGCCTTGGAATGGATAACATGGCCCATAGAAATATAAGGATAGGCAGAACCAAAGTGAGGATTGAAGCAGAGACCATGTGGTTGAGAATTATGACAAAATAACAAAGCATTTCTGACTTGGACACCATTGCATTGTACAAAGCAAAGCCCAACTTCAGGGATCGAGGTAGATTCTGGTAAAACTTGTCGGACTGCTCCAGTTCATTGTCATGAAACATCCTGAACCAACAGGAAAAAAATATATAAAAATAGATGAGTTATATTTCTTCACAAAATTGGTGCAAGGCTATCAGCAAATATATTTAATACAGAAGATTATATAAATAGACCAGATGTATGGCATAAAATAATCTCTTCAGAACTACGTGCCTAAAATTCTGATAGTTTGTCAACCAAGTCATCTGTGAAAGTGATCGCTCATCTAAATTGCATCCAATCATCATCCCACCCACCCCCACAAAGTCAGATTACTGTATGCTGAGGTCCAAAGATATGTCACATTTAAGAGGTTCTATAGCATTACCAAAAATGTCTATTGTTCAAACAGAAAGAACAATGAAAATAGAAATAATAAAGTTTTATATTTGCATATTTACTGGTATATAGGCGTGGATGCAACTAAACACTAGTAATTTATTTGAATTTAGAGGACCCTCATAATTTGAGGCCCTAAACTGTATCTTATTTACTTTGTGCATAAATCCAGCACTGACCCCACCCCTCATTCTGAACAGAACCTGCTCAATAGCCCCCCAAAATGTAGGTGTCTTTGCACATTTATACCTCCAGGTACAAAGCAACCCCAGGAGGTGCTGAGCACCTTCCACTGTTGTTGACTTCCACCCTTACTTCACTAGACAGTGTCATGAACTAATGCTGATGACAGTGCTCGGATAAACACAAATGCAAGTGCTTGGGCACAGTTCTTTAAATCTAGCCTTAATAGTAGAGCTGGTCTGGGAGACCAGGGGGTATGTGTTGTCGGTGGAGAAAGGGGAATGACAAAACAACAACATAAAATCACCTTACTCACATTTTTTAAACTTCTGACTTGTTTCCATTTCACAGGGTTCAAACTGGACCTGAAATGTTCTATTGGATTCAGATGGTGGGGGTGTCCTTGAAATTTTCATTTATAAGTTTTAAACATATTTTTCATTTATGACAACCACTAATTTCAACTAATAACAGTTTGTGGTAAGCAAAACTATTTGAAAGCTATTTTGGTAAAAAAAAAAATCAGTTAAAATCATATGGAAAAAATTGTGGAAAAAATGAGACTTTCAATAACTTTTTGTGAAAG
Organism: Pelodiscus sinensis; assembly: GCF_052426305.1. NCBI lineage: Eukaryota > Metazoa > Chordata > Testudines > Trionychidae > Pelodiscus > Pelodiscus sinensis. The sequence continues at coordinate 15,037,988 of NC_143068.1, read as the reverse complement.
GTGTCATTTTTGAAAAGAAAAAGAAAGCCGTTGTGGGGAAACTTTTAGTGTGAACATTTTTTACCAGTTTGACCTTGTAATAGTAGCATTAATCTCATGGATGGAGAAAATAACCCATAGTTCCATATCCCCCAGCTGTTGAAAACTGGCATAGCTTTAGTATGAGTGGAGCTACACTGCCTTACACCAGCTGAGCATCTGCCACCAAAAGTCTCGTTTTAGTCAGACATTAACCACAACGAGCAGTGTCAGCACATGCAAGTGAAAAAACCAGAAACAGTTAAGTGATGCCATGTTGTTTGAGACACCTCATCATTCCATGAGCACGTGGGCAGTGTTTCCTGTAAGCTGTGCGCTTGTATGGCCTCTTAGGAGAGATTCAAATGCCACCCAGATGATTAGCAGAGCGCCCACAGCGAGGTTTTTTGTTTCTGCTGGGGGGGCACATTAAAATTATTCTGCATATTGATGGGAAAAAATGCACATGGATGGAGAAGATTAGCGGGAGTATTGATTATGGGAATTGCTGGTTTGGCTATTGGTCTTTCTTGCCTGTTCAGAAGCAGCTCGCTGGCAGTCATGATAACAGGAACTTCATTTAATGGCCTGTCTGTTTCCTTGCTCCTCTCAGCTGATGGAGAAACAGCATTACCCTTGGTTTCACAGGTTGGGAATGGAGTGGTTATTTCCGAGGCAGCTCCTTTGATGCCATCTTGATCTTCCACCTTCTCTCCTGCCTTATCTCTATCACTTTCCACAGCAACTTCATCAGGTGTCCTAGATCCAGAGTAAGTTTCTTTTTTAAAAAAGAAAATCCCAGAAACCACAAGTGTCTTAATAGCAAGGGCTCACTCACCCCATATTCAGAATCCAGCTAAGAATTCCAACATCTAAGGTTGCAGTGACAGTGATTAAAAAAGAGTCACTCAGAATGTGATGGTACTTCCATACAACTTGTTCTTTTAATTTTTTAAAGGACTGAACATATTTCACGTTGGATCCTTACTAGATGCGGGCTAACTTGCCTCACAGCAGCCATTGCATGGACTGTATGCTAATTGTGCACTCTGGAGTCCTACACATGGGTAACTCCAACTGCATGCCAGCAAATTCCACTCTAACAAGTCTCTTGAGTTCACTCTCACTCCTTCTAATTGACCTCATTGTAGCCACTCTCTGGGTATGTCTACACTAGAAAGTTAGTTCGAACTAACGGACGTTAGTTCGAACTAACTTTCCTATGCGCTACACTAGCGCTTCGCTAGTTCGAATTTGAATCGAACTAGCGGAGCGCTTAGTTCGAACTAGGTAAACCTCATTTTACGAGGACTAACGCCTAGTTCGAACTAGCTAGTTCGAACTAAGGGCTGTGTAGCCCTTTAGTTCGAACTAGTGGGAGGCTAGCCCTCCCCAGGTTTCCCTGGTGGCCACTCTGGCCAACACCAGGGAAACTCTATGCCCCCCTCCCGGCCCCGGACCCCTTAAAGGGGCACGGGCTGGCTACGGTGCCCGTGCCAGGTGCAAGCCTGCCAGCACCCAGCTTGCAGACCCTGCACCTGGCACGGCACAGAGCCACCCACCCGATGCCCCCCAGCCCACCCCCTCTTGCCGGGACCAGGCTGGCGGCTCCCGGGAGCTTGCCCTGGACCGCAAGAGGCGGGCACCTTCCTGGGCTAGTGCGGACATCGTGGACCTCGTCCACGATCTCCGCACTAGGCACAGGAAAGTGGCTGTCTAGGGCAGGAGAGCTGCCAGCCTGGCCACCCAGGACCAGGTGTGCATGAAAATCAAGGGGGTCCACTGAGACCCCCGACACTGAGCCCTGAGCTTACAATGGCCGTCTTGGGTCAGACCAAAGGTCCATCTAGCCCAGTAGCCTGTCTGCCAACAGCGGCCAACCCTAGGGACCCTGGAGGGGATGGACCGAAGACAATGACCAAGCCATTTGTCTCGTGCCATCCCTCTCCAGCCTTCCACAAACTTTGGGCAGGGACACCACTCCTACCCCCTGGCTAAGACCACTCCATGGACCCAACCTCCATGACTTGATCTCACTTCCCTTTAAACTCTATTCTAGTTGTAGCCTTCACAGCCTCCTGCAGCAAGGAGTTCCGCAAGTTAACTATTTGCTTTGTCAAGAACAACAACTTTCTCTTACTAGTTTCAAGCCTGCTACCCATTCCTTTCCTTTGGTGTCCTCTAGTCCTTCTTTATGGGAACTCAGGAAGAACTTTTCTGAATGCACCCTCTCCACCCAACTCCTGCTTTTAGAGACCTCTATCCTGCCCCCCCTCCGTCTCCTCTTTTCTAAGCTGAACAGTCCCAGTCTCTGTAGCCTTTCTTCATCTGGGACCTGTTCCCAACCCCTGATCATGTTAGTTGCCCTCCCCTCTCCCAGCCTTTCTCTTCCCCTCTCCCACCTCCTTTTCCCAGTCTCCCCCAGTTTTTTTCAATAAAGACAGAGTCAATGTTGGAAGAAACGTTATCTTTATTTTGTACATCAATAAGAAGGGGTGCTAGGGAAGGGTAAGTGGAAGGAGGTGAGGGAGGAATGGGGTACGAGCCCCCGATGGGGAGGACTGGGCTGGCTCTGCGGGCTTCTGGGGGTGGAAGCTCTCCTGCAGCCCCCCAATTACTCCCTCTCCCCAGATGGCAGCCTGCGGCAAGTGCAGCCGGGCTGATGGCCGAGTGGTGTGATGTGCCCAGTGTGGGTACTCCGGGCACTCCAAGCCAGAACTTCTTTGCAAGCGGGGCACCCCTTAGAACTGTGTGTCCGGGGTGGGGGTTGGGACCCTTTAAGCGCAGCCCTCGGCTAGCCTGAGACAGCATCTCCACGCTCTAAGTCCTCCTTTTATGCCCTGCCGGCACTGCTTCCGGCCATCCTTAAGCCCTGTTCAGAGTCCACTCAATGTGGACTTACTAGTTCGAACTAGCAAAATGCTAGTTCGAACTAGTTTTTAGTTCTAGATGCGTTAGTTCGAACTAGCTTAGTTCGAATTAACTAATTCGAACTAAGTTAGTTCGAACTAGCGCTGTAGTGTAGACGTACCCTCAGGGAGCTAATTTTATAAAATCATAGAACCACAAATATTAGGCGGGAAGGATTTTGGGAAGTCACCAATTCCAGCCCGTGGCTCTGTGGAAGGACTAAGTAATCTAGACCATCCCTGAGAGCCAACCTGTTCTGAAAGCCCAACCTGTTTGGTTCAGACCAACCTGTTCTGAAAGCCCTCCAGGGATAGGAGTTCCATAGCCTCCCTCGGAAGCCTGTTCCAGAGCTTAACGACTTCAGAGTTCGAATTTTTTCCTAATATCCTACCTAAATCCCCCTTGTTGCAGATTGAGCCCAGTACTTATTGATCCATCATCAGTGGTCCCAGAGAACAATTGATCACCTTAGTCATTATAACGTCCCATTACACATTTGAAGACTGTTATCAGAGCCTGCCTTGGTCTTCTTTTCTCAAGATTAAACATGAGAGTATTTTTAACCATTAATCATAGGGTAGGTTTTCTAAATCTTTTATCTTTTTTGTTGCTCTCCCCTGTATTCTCTCCAGTTTGTCCCATCTTTCCTAAAGTGTGGCACTCAGCTGTGGCCTCACCAGTGCCAAGTAGAGCAAGACAAATACCTCCCATGTCTTACCTATGACACTGTTGAGAAAACATTCCTAGACTCAATGACATTAGCCTTTTTTGCAGCTGCACAATGTTGTTAACTCATATTCAATTTGTAAAAAACTTTAAAAACAACAAATAGTCTAGTAGCACCTTAAAGACTAACACCATGTAGATGCTAACAGCATGTAGATGCTGTCATGTTTTGTTATTCTTTAAGGTGCTGCTAGACTATTCATTTTTAAAAAAGTTTTTCCAGTTACAGACTAACTCGGCTACCCTTTTAAAGCATTCAATTTTGGTCTACTATGACTCCAGATCCTTTTCAGCATTTGATTTTTTCCTTCCCACTGAAGTCCTTTATTGAATTTCAGCTTGATGAATTCAGACCAACTCTCCAATTTGTCAAAGTCATTTGCATTCTAATCCTGTCTGTCAAAGTACCCTTCCCTACTTCATGTCATCTGCAAAATTAATTAGCATACTCTTCACTCCATTATCCCATTATATTGAATAGTGCCAGACCTGAGACTGACCCTTGTAGGATCCCACTAGATATGCACTCCCAATTTGACAGTGATCCATTAATAACTACTTTTAGTATGGTCTTTCAACCAGTTGGTACATTTACTTTATATTGATTTCATCCAGACCACATTTCCCTTGTTTGCTTAAGAGAATGTCATGTGGGCCTTTTTCAAAAGCTTTATTAAATTCACGTCTATAGAGCCCTGCAAAGCTACGGATATCTGTGGCTCATTTTTTCAGATACGGATGCAGATACAAATTTTGTATCTAGAAACCTGCAAATTTGTTGATATCTGCTTTATATCTGCATCTGAGGATGTGGATGTGGATATCCACATCTCATTTTTGCGGATGCAGATACAAAATTTTGTATCCCCTTAGGGCTCTACACATCTACTGCTTCTTTCCATCCACTAGGCCAGTAACCTTGTCAAAGAAGCAAATTAGGTTGGTCTGGCATGATTTGTTCTTGACAAATTTATACTGGTTATTCCTTATAAACTTTTCCTCTAGGTCAGGGGTGGGCAATAATTTTTGCAGGGGGCCACTTCACAAATTTTGATACATGGTTGTGGGCCGGTGTTAGGCCCCTGGAAAGGGGCAGGGCCACAGGCAGAAAGGGTGGGGCAGAGGCTACAAAGAGAGAGAGAGAGAGAGAGAGAGAGAGAGTGTGTGTGTGTGCGTGTGCGCGCACGTGTATTTGTGAAAGAGAGACACGTGTGTGAGAGACAGACTTTGTGACACTGAGTGTGTTTGTGGCAGTGATTGTGTATGTGGCACAGACTGGGTGTGTATGACAGTGACACAGAAAGAGTGTGTGGTGCTGGCAGCTGCCAACTAAGTTTCTGGGAGAAGCCAAGCTCTATTTCTTTAAAGGAAATGTGTCTTGCTCTGTTGTCTCCCACTCCCCTTCTGCACTTCTCTGAGTCATATGCTTCAGATTGGAGCCGTTCTGCTGACTGTGTATCTCAGTCTGTGACCCCTGCTTTGCAGAGATGGGGTACGGGGCAGGGGAACACCCTGACTTCAGCCCTCCCTTCTCCCCACAGCTAGCAGGAGACTCCTGGAAGCAGCTGGGCTGCAGGATGGAGCAAAGTGGGGGAGAGGGGCAGCTGCCGAAGGATGGACGGGCCAGAGCGAAATGCTCGGCAGGCCAGATGCAGCCCCTGGTCCTGAGTTTGCCCACCCCTGCTCTAGGTGCTTAACAGATTGTTTAAAAATGTGTTTCATTTTCTATCCAGGTAGGCTGGATAGATAACGAAAGGAAGGAAGTTAGGCTTTCTAGTCTAATTCCAGAAGTCCTCTTTGTTCCCATTTGTAAAAGATAGGTACCGTGTCCTTCTCTGATCTTCTGGGACTTCAGCCGTCCTCTAAGAGTTCTCAGAAATAATTGCTAGCAGTTCTGAAGTTGCTTCAGTTAGTTCCTTAAGTACATTATTATGAAATCACAAGGCCCTGCTGACTTGAATACATCTATCTTACCTAAATATTCTGTAACTTGTTAGTTTGTCTTGTATTCCTTCCCCTTTCCGGTTAACATGAAATATGTTGAGTACAGGCAGTCCCCGAGTTACGCGGACCCGACTTATGTCGGATCCGCACTTATGAACGGGGCTTTTCTCGCCCCGGAAGTCGCGGGCGGCGGGACCACCCAGACGCGCAGTGGTCCCGCCACCGCGTCCTCCGGGGCGAGAAAAGCTGCTCCGGGTGTCCCTGGTCTGCTGGGGAGGTCCCCAGCAGACCAGGGACACCCCGAGCAAAACCGCAGAGGCGGCAGGGTCCCGCGCCTCCAAGGCTTTGCTCGGGGTATCCCTGGTCTGCTGGGAGGGGTCCCCAGCAGACCAGAGACACCACGAGCAAAGCCGCAGAGGCTTTGCTCCGGGTCTCCCTGGTCTGCTGGGGGGGGGGGGGCGCAGCTAGTGCGCCCCCCCCCCCAGCAGACCAGGCTTTTGTTGTGGACGCCTGGGGTAGAGCAGCTGGGGTACTGCCGGGTTGGTCCTGGGGGGACCTACCCAGCAGCGCCCCAGCTGTTCTGTCCCAGGCTCCAGATTCAGCCTCTGTTGAAACTGATCAGTGGCTGATTCCAGGAAGCTGGGGGCAGAGCAACTCTGCCTCGGGCTTCCTGTAGTCAGCCCCTGGTCAGTTTCAGCAGCAGCAGCTGAATCTGGAGCCAGTTCCGAGTTACGTACAAATTCAACTTAAGAACAAACCTATAGTCCTATCTTGTACGTAACCCGGGGACAGCCTGTATTTGGTCCCTTATTAATCTTTTTAGAGACGAATGAAACAAAATAGGTATTAAACACCTCAGCTTTCTTGATGTTATCAATTATTAGTCCCCCTTCCTTGCTAAATAGACTTTCCTTCATCTTTCTCTTGCTCTTAATACATTTAAAGAATTTCTTCTTACTGCCTATTATGCCCCTTTCTAGGGGTAGCTCATTTTGTGACTCATCCTTTCTGATTTTGCCCCTACATTGCTATTCTTTTATACTCCTCTTTAGAAATTTGCACATGATTCCACTTTTTTAGGGTTCCTTCTTGATTTTTCAAGTAGTTAAAGAGCTCTTGATGGAGATGGAGCTATATTGGTCTCTTACTATTTTTCCTGTCTCTCCTTTACATCAGGATGGCTTGCAGAAGTGCCTTTCATATTGTTTCCTTGGGAAACTGCCAGCTCTCCTGACTTCATTTTTTCCCTTAGCTGCTCGTCCTGGAACTTTACCTACCAGTTCTGAGTTGTGCTGCACCGCATTTCACTGCAACCATTCATTGGTTGACTCTAGGTGCTGCTGTTGCTAATTGATGACACTGATATCCCTCTCTTGGGATTACACCTGCATGCTGCAATTTTTGCTTTGAGCTCAAATGAATTTTAAAATCGGAATGTGAATTGAAAGAAAGATGCCATGCTTCACCCAGTTTCCATTTAAACTATCCATCATGCTGAACTGGGACCAGGTTCACTCCACAACCTAGCGGTGGCCACTTGAGAGCAAGGATTGTTCAATGGTTAGAGCACTTAGCCTACAGTTTAGGAAAGCTGGGTTCAAGTCCCTACTTTACCACAGATTTTCTGTGTGACCTTGGACAAGTCATTTAGCTTCCCTATGCCTCAGTTCCCTAGCTTTAGAATGGGGAAAACAGCACCTTTCAGGGAGTTGTGAGGATGTATACATTAAAAAATTGTTAGCTGCTCAGATTCTATGGCAGTGGAGGCCATATAAACACCTTAAACTTGTAATAAAACTGCAAATACTGCCTATCTGCTCATTACCCTACTATAGGTTTGCACACCCTTATGAGAAACTGATAATGATAATGTGTCTATTCACCTGCACTCACTGCTCTCGTGAGGCAGTAGAATTTCCCACTGGGATATCTGCTGGCACTCTGATGTGTCTTCACTCTGACCTTCCTGTATGCCTTTCATTTTATTTCCTCCAGAAGGACTTTCTTGTACTTGCTGACTCTTCTTCAGGTTGTAATATTGGAGAATCGTGGCTGGTGAGGCTTCTTTTCCCTTAAAAGGTTAATACAAAATCAGTCAACTGGAAAAATGCTGTCATTGTTTCAGAAAATGGAAATGATTATAATCCCATCCAACTCTTTAAGATCCCTACAGTCCCATGGGGAATTCCCACCTTTAAAAAAGATGGCTAGTGCCCATTTTATATCATTAGTGTGTGACACACTAAACAAGACTTTTATTTTCCTTGCTGTTAATACCCTTCAGAATATAAGCATGACATCTCTCAAACCAAGTCTATGCTTACTGCAATGGAGTTTGATCTTCTGGTGTTCGATTTAGCGGGTCTCGTAAGGACCTGCTAAATCAAATGCTGAAGGCACCCCAGTTGATACCGTTACTCCTCAATTCGTGAGGAGTAAGAGAAGCCAATGGGAGCATTTGCTCCTATTGACCTCCCAATGTGAAGACGGTGTAAAGCTCAGCTTAAGGTATGTCGACTCCAGCTACATTGTTTATGTAGCTGGAGTTGCATTCCTTTAGCCAACCTCCCAGATCTATTATAGATCTGGCCTTAGTCATCACTAAACGTAGTTAGTAGAACCATCTGGAAATGGCCAGGAAGGGATTACCTGTTCTGTTCATTTTCTCTGGGGCTCCTGGGATTGGCTGCTGTCAGTAGACATGATACTGGGCTAGATGCTAGATGACACATTATAGATGTACTTAAGTTCTCATATGGATCTCTAGAATATCCAGATTTATTATAATGAATAGTAACAAAAATTTTTGAAGGACTATTAAACCTCGTGTTTTGTGACTTAAGCTAATCTCTCTTGGAGCCAAGAGGAGACCCCTCTCTCCCTACTACACAATTTCTTACATCTCGTTCTGAAGAATCTGGTGCTGCTCAGTGTCAGTGGTGTTTATATAAGGATATCAGGACAGAATTCCATCTTGTTACAGTTTAATCTAGTCAGATGTGATGTTATATAAATAAAAAAACCAGGACATTGTGGAAAATGACAGTGATCTTACCTTATTAATTTCTCGCCATAGCATACACCTTTCAATTCTCAATACATTTGCTACGTCCAGGTTATTTTTACAGAGTGAGTTCAGTGCCTCTGTAGTATCATCTAGCAATGCTTGAAAAAAGACCCAAGTAAACTTGATTGTATTGATTATTCTTTCAACTATATTTTCTGTTAAAAGAAAAGAAAATCATGTATGGTTATAAACAGAAAATGGTTCTATGTACTATTCTGTTTCAACCTGATCGTCAGTATTGACTGAGACACAATGATAAAGGATTTGAAAGGTCATCTTTATTCTAGGGATGTACTCGACTACTCTACTTGCATCGCTCCCCCCACCACCAGGGGGAACCCTTGTCCTGAAATGGCTTCGTCTTCACTCCACAAGGCTTGAGGCATGAATAGGTAAGTCAAGCACCCCTCTGCCGACCCAGCGCTACAGGAAGTCAAAGGGAGAACACTCTTCCTTTGACTTCCCTTACTCCTCATGAAATGAGTGTTGCCATGTGTCAGAGTAAGAAGTCCTCCAGCTTGACATTATTTTGAAATAAAGGCTTGTAGTGTAGTGACACGCAATATGTTATTCCGAAATAACACTGCTGTGTAGACATACCCTAAGAAGGGAGGGATCTGAATCACTACAGACAATTTCTTCATAGGTATCAGGCTGGTGGGGCTCACCCACATGGTCAGGATCCAGCAGATCACCATTTTAGGAAGTGAGAAAGGATTTTTCCCACAGGCAAGACTAACAGAGACCTTGGGATGTGTTGGTTGGTGGGATTGCTAGCTGGCTGGTTGGTTGCCTTCCTCTACAGTGCAGGTCCAAGTCACTTACTGGTTTGAACTAAAGTAAGTGGTGGATTCTCTGTAACTTGAAGTCTCAATATTTGAAGACTTCAGTAACTTGGCCAGAAGCTTTGGGCCTATCACAGAAGTGTGTCGGTGAGCTTCTGTGGCCTGGAATGTGCAGGAGGTCAAACTAGATCATGATGGTTCCTTATGGCTTTAAAGTCTATGAAGTCCTGTGAGCCAGGGCTCTGGGTATAATATCTGTCTACCCACCTGGCTTATCTAGTTTCTCTTCAGTGACTGATATCTCCTCTTTCTCTTCATGGAATTCCAACTTCACCTCTCCTGTAACATACAGGGACATAAGCATAAAGACATAGAAGAGATAAGATATCTGCACATCCTTTCCTGCTATTCAGAGGTTATGAGCCCAGTCCAAATGCCCGGTGAAACAATGAGATTATTACTCCAGCTGAGGGCTACGTAATCACATAACAATGCACTGTATTTGAATGCACATGTATGCGGGGCAGAATTAAGGATATTGTGGCTATGGAAAAGGGAAGTCCTTAACTAGCATGTAGGATGTGCTAGAGATAGGTGTTATCATTATTCCCTGACCTGGCCTCATGTAAATGACTTCCTTTAACATTGTGTTATCTGATTCTTGCTGTAGGAATTACAGCCTCTCTCATTCAAACGAGTCTTTTTTTGGTCTAACTGGGCCTAGCAGCCCTTGTGTTCGTATGTTTGTAGACTCTGCCCATTACCTGCCAGTCGCAGTTGCCCCTCCTCCTCTTTCTTCCTCTGCTCTCTGGTTTCATCTTCTTTTCTTGTTCTTAGAGCTGCTTTAGAGCTGGACATCCAGGCTTCATAGGCAAGCTGCATGAAGACACATTGTTAATCTTTGCTGAGAAGCCTGAACTTCCATCCTGCTGATCAAGCCTAACCTGTGTTTTGTTTGATTTACTCTGGTATCCCAGGGATTCCCAGCTTTTTAACAGAGTGGATTAAATATGTGGTGAATCCCTCACTCCCACGTCCATTCACATGATCCCCCCTACTCTCCTGCCATTCAGCTCTCTTTCCCTTACACTGGCACTTCACAGATACCCTCCGCTTCCCTTTACTGTCACTTAACTACCCCTTCCTACAGCAATTGCTTCCATGGGACAGCAACATTAGGAAAATATGTTCACAGTTTGCAGTAAATCTCTTGGGATTATTTTGAAAAAGGATAACTGTATACAATAATAATAATTGTAATTAAGAATAACTATTAATGCTTCACACTTTTTTACACAACGCTCAAAGCACGTTGCAAAAGGCATAATCATCATCATTCCCATTTTACAGAAGGTGCAACTGAGACACAGGGAAATCAGATGACTTGCTCAAGGTCACACAGCAAACTAGTGTCAGAGTAAGAGCTGGTCAACCAACACTAAAGGGCGGATTGACACCGCAATGATAAATTGACCTCCAAGTGCTCTCCTGTCGACTCTGGTATACCACCAGGACAAGAAAAGTAGCCAGAGTCAACAGGAGAGCAGCCCCCATGACCTGACCATGTGGAAGACACTGCAGTAAATACGTTGACTTCAGCTACACTATTTGCATAGCTGAAGTTGCATAGGTTAGATCAGTGTTTCTTAAACTATGTAACTGTGTCCATCTCCCCCGACCCGTTTTCCCCCTGGCCTTTTTTTTTTTTTTTTTTTTTGCTTAAAAAATCCTTGGTGTTCCTCTGTCTTAAAAAGTTTAAGAAACAGTGGGTTAGATCTATGGGGAGGGGATAGTATAGACTAGGCCTTAGAAATAGCACCTAAATCTCCTGAATCTCAGTCCAGTGCTCTATCTACTGGGCAACACTGCTGGATATTATCAAGAATAAGTCCTGCACCTGGAATGCTGTTTTCTTCTTTGGTGGTTCTTCCTCCCTCTTTTCTGTATGCCCTTGTTCCTCCTCTTCTTCACTGTCTGTCTCAAAGAGATAGTAGCTCCCAGCCCGGATCACTAAAACCAGTTCCAGAACGAGATGTGGTGAGATTTTTCAGAGCTATCTAGGGGTTTTAGATGCACAATTCCCATTGAAAACAATAGGAGTTGCACATCTAAATAGCAGCTGCATAGCTATGTGGCTTTGAAAATCCTAGCCTAGCCGTTTTAACAGGACACATGTTTTAGTAAATATTAAGTAGCATAGTGAAACACAGAGTTTTTTTACTATTACTAGATTTTATTCTATTTATTAATATCTTTATGCTTATTATACCTTAAACGAATATACCTTAGTCTATAAATAGGGACATTTGGAGAGGAAATCTCCGTTCAACAGCATGTAGGGCTTGGAGAGGGATTGGGAGGGAGACAGCAAATTGTACTTTTTTTTTTTTTTTTTGTGATCAGTTACATACACCATGCTTCCTAAATAGGGATGATTGCTTAGGATAGCTATTGAAGGACAGTTTGGTTGCATTATAACTGTGTGTTTTAAATCATGTAATTATGAGCTATCCTTTCATTAAATAATGACAATTGTTCACTATCTCCCCTCCCCCCATGTTTCCTTTTTTCTGTCAGCCTGTTTGCCGTGTGGGCAGCAGGGGAGTTGCTGGTGCCGAGAACAAAATCTGGTCAGAGGCTTACAGCAGAATCACAAACCTGCTCCCACTGGAGTTAATGGCAAAATTCCCATCTTGTTGTGTATAAACCGTGTATAGGTTCTTGTTGTGTACTATCAGCAACTGTGTGCATAGATAATGTTTCTAGCAGGCTACATTGCCCTAACTTATAGTGAGTTGTGGCTCTTGGACCTTGAACACACAGAAAACTTACTGGAGGTGTGGGTCACCCAGGGTTGCCACCATATCTTCTTGTCTTCATTTTCTTTCTTGCCAGCCTCCTCTGCAAAGTTGGTTGTAAATGTACTTAGTGAAACAGACAGATTTTTTCCCTCTCCATAACTTAAAATAATTACATTTCTTAATGCACAAGTTTGTGCAGGACTCACTATGGGACTGCATTAGAGCCCATGGATTGATTATATGGATAGATTTCTTCATTCTTTTTGAGCCCTGGAGGGATTCTCTACCACCAGCTCTGAACTTCAGGTAGGATCCATTCCCTGGATCTGTTAGCCAGAATCCCATTGCTTAGAAACCCCATCATGAGGAGCAGCAGAGGGAGTTCAGTGGCCTAACTGGGTTTCAGGGATTAAATTCATCCCACAAGCTCTGGTCAGAGCCAAATGTCTTTGGCTTTGGATGTGAAGGATGAGTGTGAATTTCACCCTCAGTGGCTTTTGTAAAACGGCAATTTTCTGTGAAACACAACAGTGCAAAACTAGAAAGCAGAGGATGGGAAGGCACAGTGATCGCTCTCCATGTTGTGACTACAAGGAATTTATTGTGACCAGATCACTTCACCTGGATCTAGAGACTGCTGCTCTTTGGCGGATTGTTCCACAGTGGTTTCTTCTGGGCTTGGTGTCTTCTGCTTCAAACTGTCAAACTTTTTCTGCTTTGATTTGATTAGTTCCATTCTATAGATGTATGATAGATTACAGACAGGAGAATAAAAATCATTCACCTTTAAATAAGTAAATAAATGCTTTCTGTCTTCACTTCAAAGTGTCTTATAAACATTACATAAAAAACAACAAATAGTCTAGTATCACTTTAAAGACTAACAAAACATGTAGATGGTATCATGAGCTTTTGTGGGCACAGCCCACTTCTTCAGATGACTGGTCATAGCTCATGATATCATGTTTTGTTAGTCTTTAAAGTGATACCAGACTATTTGGGTTTTTTTAAGTTTATCCCGTACAGACTAACACGGCTACCCCTCTGACGCTTTTAAACATTACATAGTTATCCTCAAAAACATCCCCATGACAAATGAGCCCCAACTTCATCATTGTTATCCCCATAGTAGAGGTGATCAGAAAATTAGGTTTTTTCCCTTCTGTAAAATTTTGACAAAACCCCAAACGAACATTGTTGGCCAAAAACTGCCCAAATCCAAAAATATTGTTTCCAGCTAAAAATGTTTGGGGTTTGGTATGTTTGAAGAAAGATAAACATTTCCCAGGAAATACATGCATTCTATATGCTGTGTTCTGTTGAAAACCCCATTTTTCATTAAAAAATAAAGTTTAGATAGAAAAACTGGGAACAGCCCTAGTTACAAGCAACAGCTGATAAGTGTAGAAACAAAGATATAGATGAAGCGGAGATCTTGTCACAGCTGGGACTGAATCTCAGGAGTTTTTGGCAACCTATCCTGTACATAAACTACTTGACACTTCTTTTCTGTCTCTCAGGCTATGTCTAGACTGCAAGCCTCTTTCGAAAGAAGCTCTTTCGAAAGATACTTTCGAAAGAGCCTCTTTCGAAAGAGAGCGTCTAGACTGCACGCGGAACTTTCGAAAGAGCAAGCCGCTTTTTCGAAAGAAAGCACCCAGTCTGGATGCTCTCTTTCGAAGAAGCCCTATTTACATTCAAGAACGCCTTCTTTCGAAAGAAGGCGTTCTTCCTCGTGAAATGAGGTTTACCGCCGTCGAAAGAAAAGCCACGTTCTTTCGATTTAATTTCGAAAGAACGCGGCTGCAGTCTAGACGCAGGTGTTTTTTCGGAAAAAGGCTACTTTTCCCGAAAAAACCCCTGAGTCTGGACACAGCCTCAGTCTGTCTCTCAATCTCCTCCTCCACCTAACACCTGAAGTATCACCAGCACACTCCACTCTGAAGCTTTTATTACAACCACAAATACTAGCCCCACCGCATATCTAACTAAAATATTATAACTGATACTAAAACAGGATGCCTATATGTCTTCATTGGTCATAAATTAACTCAAGAATATTAACATTCTGCAGGGTTAATCCAAAGCCCACTGACATCAAAGGGAATCTTTGCATGGACTTCAGTGGGAATTGGCTTCAGGTCTGAAGACAGATGTTGAGGAGCAATCCTTCGACAGCTAAGATATGAGCATTGTGATAATAACATAAACTTCCCTACCCGGGTCACTAGGGCTCAACATATGTCTCTGAGACGGCTGGCCACCTCCATAAGAACACATGCAAGCTAGCCAGCCAGGAAATAATAAAAGCATAATTATTCATCTGACTATGTGTACTGTTGTTGGAATTATTACTTCTTCTTTTTTTTAACTGAGAACAGCTTATTTTGGAGCTGGCTAAGATTTGGAAGCTATCCATTCCAAGATCTGATATTCAAAACAGGAAGCAGTTTCACATACTCTTGCAATACTATAGGCAAACCCAAAATAAACTCAGCCAGTGTTTGGCTTTTAGCCAACTCTGCGTGTGGTAAGGAAATGTTTGGCATTTTGCTTGAGAGTTCATCTGTGAAATTTTGCAGCAGACAACATGAAGTGTTTGATCAAGCTTTGCTTATCTAGCAAGTGCCTGAGGTTTCCTTCAGGCCCCACTGTAAGATGAGGAGTGGGTCTCATTATTCCAGTTCTGACAGTACCCGGCAAATAATATTGTTTCTTAGAAAGCTGTCACCTACACTACGTCAGAAATTTTATAGAACCCAGACTTGACACAGCCCAGTACAATCAGATTTATTGCTCTTGTGGGGTCATCATGATGTGGGTTGCCATTATTATGAATCCTTACAGTCTTCAAGGGAAGCTTTAATACGTCTCTATGTTGATTTTAATTTGTCTGACCTAGAGGAGTCCTGGTTGATCACAGGATGACTGTGAGCCGCCATTGTGACATGGCTGTGAAAAAGGCTAATATAGTCTTGGGATGCATCAGGCGAGGTATTTCCAGTAGGGATAAGGAGGTGTTAGTGTCGTTATACAAGGCATTGGTGAGACCCCATTTGGAATACTGTGTGCAGTTCTGGTCTCCCATGTTTAAGAAGGATGAATTCAAACTGGAACAGGTACAAAGAAGGGCCACTAGGATGATCCAAGGAATGGAAAACCTGTTTTATGAAAGGAGACTCAAGGAACTTGGCTTGTTTACCTTAACCAAAAGAAGGCTGAGGGGAGATATGATTGCTCTCTTTAAACATATTAGAGGGATAAATGCCAGGGATGGAGAGGAATTATTTAAGCTCAATACCAATGTGGACACAAGAACAAATGGATATAAGCTGGCTGCCAGGAAGTTTAGACTCGAAATTAGATGAAGATTTCTAACCATTAGAGGAGTGAAGTTCTGGAACAGCCTTCCAAGGGAAGTAGTGGGGGCAAAAGACTTATCTGGCTTCAAGATAAAGCTAGATGGGTTTATGAAGGGGTTGGTTTGATGAGGTAACATGATCTTGGCAATTAGTTGACCTTTCACTATCAGTGGTAAATAGGCCAATGGTAGGAAGAGAGGAGTTGCTATAGAGAACTTTTTTCTGGGTGTCTGGTTGGTGAGTCTTGCCCACATGCTCAGGGTTCAGCTGATCACCATATTTGTGGTCGGGAAGGAATTTTCCTCCAGGGTAGATTGGCAGAGGCCCTGGAGGTTTTTCGCCTTCCTCTGTAGCATGGGGCATGGGTCACTAGCGAGAGGATTCTCTGCATCTTGGGGTCTTTGAACCATCGTTTCAAGGACTTCAGTATCTGAGATATAGGTGAGAGGATTATTCTAGCAGTGGGTAGGTGAGATTCTGTGGCCTGCATTGTGCAGGGGGGTCAGACTAGATGATCAAAATGGTCCCTTCTGACCTTAAAGTCTATTAGTCTATGAGTTTATGAGAGTATCTCTAGTGAGGGACTCTTTAATAAAGGTGTCAAGTATCAGAGGGGTAGCCATGTTAGTCTATATCTACAAAAACAACTAGGAGGTACTTAAAAGACTAACACATTTATTTGGGCATAAGCTTTCATGGGCAAAACGCCACTTTGTCAGACAAGAATGGGGTTTTGCCCACAAAACTTATGTCCACATAATTCTGTTAGTCTTTAAGGTGCCATAGGACTCCTCATTGTTTTTAATAAAGGTGTGTGTACAGTAAGGCTATAGCCACTGGTATAGCTGCATTGATGTAGTTGTACCGGTGCCAATCCCTTTTGTAGATGTGATGTGTTAATGGAGACTTGCCCCAATGCCACATACCCTGGTTTCAAATGGGGATAAATTGTACCAGTGGCAACCCCAGATTATCCCAATGCAACATAGTAGTATTTGTACTAGAATAGTTACACTACCAGATAATGCCCAAACGTAGACAATCATTCTGATTGGATGCCATTATTGATTCTATTAGCAATTCGTTCTCAAACAATTAAAAGGCTAAAATTCCATGGGATAGAACAGCTGATTATCGTCCAGTGCAAGGGTCTTGTAGTAGCTGTCCTGTGTACAATTCTTCCATAGTATCAACCATGGAGCAGTCAACAGTTTTCAGGTCTTGCAGTCTAGAGACCAAAACTCTCCTAGGACTATCTCAGGAACCTAAAGTTCTACAGAGGAATAAGGGCATGGACTTAATTCTGTAGGTTGGGCAATGAATCCATAATTTGAGACCCTCCATATGAATCTCTAGTATGGCTTTTCATTAGATTGCCACTGTTGTTGTTTGTGTCATTTTCTCTAACTTTTCCTTGTCATGGCAGGAAAGGATCTGAGTTATGAGTCACTAAGACAATTAGGAGAAAGGGTGAGAACAAGAGAGAGAAGTAAAAAGATTACACATCTGTAAATTCACTAGTTAGATCAGGCCTGGGCAAAATACAGCCCACGGGCCAGATCCAGCCTGCCAAGCCCCTGGATCCAGCCTACAGAGGCAATGGGGAGCCCCAGGCAAGCTCCTCTGCTTGCCCCCACCCCTCCTCCCCATGCAGAAAAGCAGCTGCAGGGCTCCGTTTCTGTTTTGAAACGGGGGGGGGGGGAGTTTTAGGAGCCACCTCATCCCAGCACACTCCCATTGGCCAGGTTCTGGCAGAAACCAGCCAATGCAAGCGGCTTGTTAGTTAGAAGAACCACACTCCCTTCTCCTGGGCTCAGTTAGGGTACGTCTAGACTACATGCCTCTGTCGCCAGAGGCATGTAGATTAGGCTACCAGGCATAGGAAAATGAAGCGGCGATTTAAATAATCTCCGCTTCATTTAAATTTACATGGCTGCCACGCTGAGCCGACAAACAGCTGATCAGCTGTTTGTCGGCTCAGCGCGGAAGTCTGGACACGCGGGGGTCGACATCAAAAGCATTTGTCGACCACCCAGGTAAACCTCATCCCAGGAGGCATACCTGGATGGTCGACAAATGCTTTTGATGTCAACCCCCGCGCATCCAGACTACCGTGCTGAGCAGACAAACAGCTGATCAGCTGTTTGTCGGCTCAGCGCGGCAGCCATGTAAATTTAAATGAAGTGGCGATTATTTAAATTGCCGCTTCATTTTCCTATGCCTGGTAGCCTAATCTACATGCCTCTGGCGACAGAGGCATGTAGTCTAGACGTACCTTTATTCATGAAGCACATGGCTAGGCAAGCAAGCAGGCTGGCTGGGAAACAGTTTAAGCTCTACAGGCAGGCAGGCTAGTTTGGTAGCTGACAAGTAAGTCTCGTGGTCACAGACTGCTTCTGGCACCCCAGCCCTTTCCTGCCCCAACTCTCTGCCCCCCCCCCACACACACTCAACATACCCAAACCTTCTGTCCCCCTCTTACGCTCATACCCCCTTCCAGATCTGGCACACCAAACTCCTGCCCCAGATCACAATCCCCTCCTACCCTATGTCACATCCCAAACCCCTGCACTCCAGTCCCCTGCCCTAGGTCACAACCGCCTGCTTCATCCCAACTCCCTCCCAAACTCCAGTCTCCCTCCTGCACCCCAGTCCCTTATCTCAAGCTCCCTTCTGAACCCAACATCCATTCCAGAGCCTGCATCTCCATTAATATCATGGAAGAGTGCGGTCCTCGACCAGTTCCAAAATCTTGGAGTGGCCCCCCCCTGTCAAAAATTATTGCCCAACCCTGAGTTAGATGCATGGTGTATTAGTAGCAAGTGATTTTAAATGAACTGTAAACATACTGTCTTCTCATGGCTTGTAATGATTTTTTCTCTTCCTCCAATCTGAGCGCCACAGCTTTTTTCAGCTTTGCTTCAAACAGTTCAGCTCCTCTGCATGTGTGAAACAAACCAGATCATTTGTTAGACACTTCACTGTGCAGCATGCAACTTCATACCACAAAGGGCAGAACACATTACGTATGTAGAGCTAGCTAGATTATTCTCCATCTCTGGGCAATCACTAGAGTGACACTTCTGACTCAGTTCTCATTGGTGATTTAAAGTGATTGACAGCAATTACACCATTCTCCAGGCTCTGACTGGTGGATCCTGGTCAAAAAGGAGACTGACATCAGACCTCTCTGATTCCACCAATAAAAATATCAGTTTCAGAAAATTTCAAGGAAGAGTCACTCAGGCAGTGACATGGGTGATTCAGGGAAAATTACTCCACAGCAGTTTGGCTAGAGAGAGGGCTTGATAGAGAAAAAATATGATAGTAAGGATGCATTATAAATGCAGAAACATACAAGCAGATATAGATAATGGGTAAGGGAACATGAGCGAGAGAAGCTTGGAGTGGGAAGGAATGTAGATAAAGGGAATCTTCTCTGTGCCACAAAGTTTCTCTTTCATTGTCCAGTGTCCCAGGGTCTGTCCAATGGAATTATAACCCCACCATTCAGAGTTGCACATTAGTTATTCTAGGTGACTTTTTTATGGCACATGCCATATTTTCTCTCTCTGCCACACTGCACAAACACAGCTCCTGAATGCAAGGGAATCTGCTTGTCAAGCCCTTCAGGATTTCCACAGAAATCCTCAGAGCAATAGCAGAATGTTCTGACTTCCAAAACAAAAGGGTCTCAGTTCCCCACCTGGGCCATTGTGTGAATTAAGTGGTCATGACAGTTAGGATCTAAAGCCAGGCTCACCATAGGCCCAGCCGCCTCATTTCTGGCCTCACTGATCAGTTTGCTAAGGCATGGTCGTGGCAATGGAGCCTCTAGCACCTATCCTTAAGACACATTCCTTCCATGAAACCATCCACCAATGACCTTTGCAAGATTTCTGCCCCATCTTGCATCATTACCCACGATACCACACAAGTCTGAGGCAGGTTGTAAACTTCTAGGGGCAGGTGTCATTATTTTTACAGCACTGGGCACATTACCAGTCAATAGGTAATGAGTCAGCTGTGTGCCCTTGTTACCAAGAAGACTAATGGCATATTGAGCTGCATTAGTAGGAGCGCTGCCAGCAGATCGAAGGAAGTGATTATTCCCCTTTATTTGGCACTGGTGAGGCCACATCTGGAGTACTGCATCCAGTTTTGGGCCTCCCACTATAGAAAGGGTGTGGCCGTATTGCATTGAGTCTGAAGGGCAACAAAAATGATGAGTGGGATGAGGCACATGGATTATGGGGGGACACTGAGTGAATTGGGTTTCTTTAGTCTTCAGAAGAGAAGAATGACGGGAAGATTTAATAGCAGCCTTCAATTCTGTGAAGGGGAGCTCCAAAGAGGTTGGAGCCAGGCTATTCTCAGTAGTGACTGATGACAGAACAAGGAGCAGTGGTCTCAAGTTACAGTGGCTGAGGTCTAGGTTGGCTATTAGGAAAAAACTATTTTACTAGGAAGGTGGCGAAGCACTGGAATGGGTTGCCTAGAGTAGTGATTCCCAATTTTTTTTATACCACAGACCAGCAAACCCTTTCAAAAACTTGGCAGACTGGTACCACTTTATTTGCACATTTGCATATTCATTATGCAAATAATGAATATTCAAATGAACAAATAAAATGTTACCAGTCTGCCAAGTTTGTGAATGGGTTAGCCAGTCTGTGGTATAAAAAGTCCCAGTCCCCAGAGCCAGCCCCCTATCCCAAATTCCTCAGTGCCAGTCCCTCACCCTTAGAGACTACCACCACCAGACCCACCAGTACCAGCTTCCTGTTTTCAGAGCCCCACTGCACCCAGCACCTCCCTGTGCCAGCCCCCAGACCCTAATATTAGCACCATCCACAGTGCCCCACAGTGCTAGCCCTGCCCCATATGCCCATCACTACTAGCCCCGCCCCCAAATCCCCCCAGTGCCAGCTCCCCTCCCCAGTTGCCCCCAGCGCTCCCAGTGTCAGCCCCCATCTCTTAGCGGCCTCACGACTTAGAGCTCCCCAGAGCCCCCAGTATTAGCTTCCCCCCCAGAATCCTTCAATGCCAACCCCCCATGTCTTAGAGCCCCCCCAGTACTAGCCAAGCGCCCAGCACCTGTCCCACCCCTCCTCACCTAGCCCTGCACTGCCTCCCAGCCGCCATCTCAGTGCTACTGCCAGGATCACAGCAGCTCTAAGGTTGCCTGGCTGGGCTCCGTTCCGCCCTCCTGTTGCGCAGCGAACCACTCTTCCGCAGCTGGGAGGCGACCCCGCCTCTCCCAACAGCTGCGGCAGGAGGAGAGGCGCTGGGCGGTGTACCTGAGCCTTGGCCCCCAGCGCCACAACAGCCTGGCAGCCAGTGGTTCACAGCCCACCGCCGGTCCGCAAAGCAGCGGTTGGGAACCGCTGGCCTAGAGAGGTAGTGGACTCTCCATCCTTTGAGGTTTTTAAGGTGAGGTTTGACAAAGCCTGGGCTGGAATGATTTAGTTGACGTTGGTCCTCCTGAGGTCTCTTCCAACCCTTCGTCTATGCTTCCATGAACAATCCATGATCAAAACATGGATCCCTTGTTTTGAACACAGCTCTTGGGAGGCTCCCTGCCACTCTCCCCAGAAATGCAAATCTCAGAGACCAGATTTCTTTATGCAGAAGAGGGGGGCAGAGCCAGCCGTAGGGCTGGGCAAACTGGGCCCATGCCCAGGGCACCATAGCCAGAGGGCGAGGGGCAATTGGGCATGGGTGTTGCTTTGCAAAGTGGGTGGAGAGTACTGGGCTGGGGGCAGTGTGACAAGACATGCTGGAAGCACAGGGCTGGAGTTCAGGGCACAGGTAGGAGGAAAGTGCAGGCGTTGGGATGAATGGGGCATTGTGCAGAGGTTGGGGACAAAGGGGTCATAATGCAAAGGTGGCCAGTGGTAAAGAGCACAGGATGGGGGTGCAGAGGTTGGGGAGCCCATGGGTGCCAGGGGAAATGGATGATGATATGCCCACAGGAGTCAGGGGCGCCAAAATACAAGTTTGCCAAAGGTGCCATTTTTCCTAAGCCCTGGAGGGGGCCCTCCAACTTCTCTCTGCACCACTAGGACTATTGGTTTAAATTTGTTATATTCTGTGCCTGTACCTGGAAGCTAAAGTTTTGGCAGCCTTCAGATCTGCAACAACGTAGAGGAAGTAATAGCTCGTAAAGACTCTTCGCTGGACTAGCAAGAAAATGAAGCTTATTGCATCCCAAACAATCCCTGCTTCGTTTTCAGGCAGCTCGCATTTCTCATCTTCAGGAAGAGCTAGACAGGAGAAAGCATCACACCCATGGTACAAATGTTTCACTGCGGGCTGTTCCGCCAAGACAGGCCTTGTCCAGCCCTCATGCTGCAACAGAACAGGAAAACTGACAGACCCACACGCTTAACAACCAGCAATTTGCAGCCCATAAAGAACCCTCAGGTTCTGCTATGGACAACATGACCCAGTGCGACCATGACTAGGAAGGCAGCAAGCCAGGACTGCAAGTTCAGCTTCTGTTTTAATTCTTTATGGGTCTGATCCAAGCCGCAGTGAAGTCAATGAAAAAACTCATAGGCTTCAATGGGCTATGGATCAGAGGCTCCTGGGCTCTTTTTGTGGTCACCGTCTCTCTCACATACATGGAATAACACATGGGAATGACATGGGTGCATTATGGTGGCTTTCTACATGTCTCTGGAGCATTTAGCCCTGCTTCCCAGACTAGCTGGGTTATTGGTATGTTTCCAGGCAGAATTGTTGCATATCGTACCAGACACATTTGCAACCTCTGCTTCAGTAAAGCACTGCTAGAGATACAGCGTTTTATTGGCTTTGTAGAAAAAGTGGACTAGACTTTTGCTTATCCCTCAGTAAGAAAATGTTTTCCTGAAACCTCTGTCACATGGTACCTGTTCATTATTTGCTACTTACCCAAGTCATAGCCCGGGATAGTACAGAACATGCCAAAGGTCTGTATTAGCCAACAATGGTTTCTCAGTAACTTATCAAGATAAGCACATGCTCCAATCTACAATCAAAAAGGAGACAGTTAAAAGGATCAGCTGCATTCTGTTCCTTTGTATTAATTCATCTAAGCTCTAGTTTAATTGCACTTGCTGGTTTTATCCAAATCAGTATGATGGATCACTCTGATGAACCTTTCTAGCCGCTGTTCCTGAGTCAGCTAGGAAAGAGGCTTCTCGTGTATCCCAACCTTTTCCTGCCAATGGAACAAAGAGGACAGGCAGCGTGGAGGAATGGCCTATGACTGCAGAGAAATGCTTTGCTCTCTGTTTGGTGCTAGGAGGGCTGGCACCGCGCCATGCACCATATATCTCTAATGGATGGACTGATATGACCTTCATGAGCTGGAAGTGATTGTGGAAAGCTCTTGTTTTACCTTTTTCAGTGAACTTAGTTCTCATTAATGGTGCTGCATGAATACCCTGGGGAAAGACATTTTCCTTTCTTCCACAGAAGAGATCTAGCACAGATCACAGCTGTGAATGCTCCACCACCCTCGGGGGGAAAGAGTTACCCAGATACAGGGTCAGATTTTTTTTTTTTTTGAAATGTGCATAGTTTTTTTGTGTAACACTTACCACTACATTGACTGAACTGGAAAAATAAATAAATAAATTCTCCAGTCGCTGTCCCAGAGAAAAGTAAGTGGGTTGTGACAAGGGAGTTCCACAAAAGAATGACAAAATCCTGCCCCAGAGGTCATAGGGCAGTAACCAAAGCCACTATGTGACTTCAGGATTCATTAGCCTTTGCAGTGGCAAAGTGACCCCTTCTTGCATGCAGAGAAAGGCTTTAGCCAATGAAGCCACGTCATTGCAGAGGTTCTGGTCATGCCTCTGTCACACTCTGAAACTCACCATCCTCTGCACACAACAGCTCCTGAAACCAACCCCACACACAGATCTGCAGATACAGAAAGTGTGGGCCCCCTTTCCCATGCTCTCCAAATCCTGCTTTCTCCCACACAGCAGAAACCTTCCAATGCCACTGCCAGCTGACTATTACTTGGCTGCAGAAGTGGAGAGGATCAGTGGTCTTGAGGTTCAAGCACTGAACCAGGATTCATGAGTTCTGGGTGATGTTCCCCCTCTGCCACATGCTATCTATATGACCTTGGGAATGTCACATGAACTTTGTGTCCCTCTGTCCCCTCATCTAAAAAGTGGAGATACGAATACTTCCCTTTCTCCCACCTTCTGTCTGTCAAGAACTTCATTGACTTCAAGGCTCTGCCCATGAGGAAGTCACCGTATGACCGTATGATCAAGGCCTTAGACTCTAAGCTCTTGGAGCAGGGACATTTTTCACCATGCATATGTAAAATCCCTAGCCTACAGGGTCCCAGATCTCAGTGGGTGACTCTAAGTCCTACTGTAATATACAAATAATCAGAGGATGGACATTTCCCTAATTTTGTGCAAGACAATACGTACAGCCAGAAGATTCTTCATCACTATAACTAAGGCAGTGTACGCGATCAAATAGTCCCACAATCTGAGAATATTCTTGACCGGCTTTAGAAGGAGGCTGCTTCCAAAGAGCATAAAGTAGAAACAGGCCATCAGATAGCCCAGACAGAAGATGTTGATTCGAGTTGTCCCAGTGATAAAAATCAGGCAGAGCACAAACCAGAAGTGATAGCTGAATACAACCACTTTAGCCATATCCAGATAGGACCTGTGGGAGGAAAAATGAAGTATCAGGGTGACTCTTTATGTCAGCCAGCTGGTGGCCATGCACTTAAATATTGAACTCAACAGTGCCCCTTGATTTATGGCAGCACAACATTGTGTCTAAACATTACACACCAGCTCAGTCCAGACTAGATTAGCGAACTTTGTGTTTCCTAGGTAGAAGTTCCACCAGGTGATTCATAAATATGTTGCTGGCTCAAACAAAGAAGAGAAAAAATGCTACTTGCAAAAATTTTCCATACGGTATGAACTTTGCATAGACCAGGGGTGGGGAACCATTTTTGGGGAGCCACTGACCACACGTGAAAAGCAAAAAAAAAAAAAAAAACCCCACCAAAAACAAAACCCTGACTTCATCACTGAGGTGGCCCCCAACTGAGAAGGAGAAAGACATTCCCCACATTCCCCTTGCCTCAGCCTAGTAGATTTTCTGTGCTCCTGCCCCGTGGGAAGATGATGGGGGGCTGTGGAGGAGAACCCTGAGCCTCAGGGGCTGGATCCAGGGTTCCCCATCCCTGGCATAGACCTATTATAGCACTTTTGCTGATAAGATGATGAAGTTAACCATAAACCTATTTTGATCTTTATTTAGCAGTGCATTCTCTGATATTATGCCTCTTTATAATCAAATTACTTTTTTATTTGAATATATTAAGTCAGGTTATGATTTTTAAGGGTGAGGAACTGCTGGAACAGACTACCTAAAGAAGTGGTGGATTCCCCATCTCTCGGGACATGTCTACACAGTAGCATTATTTCGAAATAACTAGTGTTATTTCGAAATAACAGTCCATGTCTACACAGCAGACCATTATTTCAAAATAATGTCAAAATTCTGTCAAGCTGGAGGACTTCTTACTCCGACTCCTGTAACCCTCATTGTACGAGGAGTAAGCATAGTCGGAGGAAGAGAGCTCTATTTCGGGAAAAAAGGGCCGTGTAGACGCTCCCAGTTTTGAAACAAGCTA
This sequence comes from Pelodiscus sinensis, assembly GCF_052426305.1. Lineage (NCBI taxonomy): Eukaryota > Metazoa > Chordata > Testudines > Trionychidae > Pelodiscus > Pelodiscus sinensis. The sequence goes on along the minus strand of NC_143068.1, from coordinate 15,012,702 downwards.
CGCAATTGACATAGCTCAATTTGCATAGCTTATTTCGAGTTAAGCCCTGCTGTGTAGATGCACCCTTGATGTCTTCAGAGAAAGAATGGATGCCCATCTTGAAGCTATGATTTAGTCAAACACAAGTTACTGGTCTTAAGAAGGGTAAGTGGATGAAATTCCCTCTCCTGTGTGGCACGGCAAGTCACACTGATTGATCTACTGGTCCTGGGCTTTGAAACTGATTACTTATTAAAAGGTTTGTAACTAAAGATGAGCCCTGCCTACAAACACCCACAAACTTTGGATTTGATGGGGACTCTGGATCTGAAGCCAAGTTTGCACTCAAACTGCACCCTCTACTTCTCTTAAAGGTCTGAATAAAAGTTTACACCCAAACACCTTCAAAACTCAGATTCCATGTTTCCACCTGTTCTACTTGGGCAACGCAAATCTTGCTGGGTCCTACCTGCAGTGGATAAAGTTTGGCACAGGGCAGTACTGGCTGAGATCTGCTGGGTCTAATTCGCTGCTGATCTCCACATTATCTCCTGCCTCTCTGCGCACACAAGCCTTGTTCTCATCTTCGAAAACCTGCCATTGCAGGGAGGCAAAAAGCAGAAGCAGGAAGTCATCTGGAAGAAGAGAAGCCACAGCAAAAACAGCTTCTTAGCAGCTTCAGACAAACCTATTCTGATGTTGTGTGATAGGATGGTGACAATGATTAGTAGTTAGCTGTAGGAATTTCAGGCAGTAGAATGCTGCATTAGATGATTGATACTTACACAGGAGGAAACTGGCATCAGGTCTCTTGGCAAAATCAGGCAGATAGAGCCACTTAATCAGATTGGAATGGAGTGTCCAGCGAGAGGTTCTCCATGGATAATCTGTTGGCAAAGGGGTTCTTTTTGTCACACAAAACAATTTAAAATAATTTCTGAGCTTACAGCCTAGAATTGTTTATGTTCAGGCGTGTCGGCATTTCTCAAGGAAAATGGCACATGCTTGGAGAAGAGCACGGCCTCTGGATAGTACAGATTTGGCACTACCACTTAAGGATGTTAAAATGTGGTTAATTGACTAGTTGAGTAGTCGATGGAATTTCCATCAACTAGTCGACAGGCACTTCCGCATTCCTCCTTTGAAATGTACAAGAGCCCCTGCTGGGGGGGCTCCCCAGCAGGGGCTCTTGTACACTTCAAAGGAGGAATGATGAACTCCACATACAGTTTGGGGCCAGCGGGAAGTCCTGCTGACTCTGGGCTGCAGGCAGGTACCTGCTTTGAAATGTACGAGAGTCCCCAGCGGGGGCTCTTGTGCATTTCAAAGCCTTGGAGGCTGGGGTCAGTGAAGGACTCACAGACCCCCGCTGACACCAAGCTCCATGCTATGGGCTCCCCTGCCCCTTTGAATTGCGCGGAGACAGCAGTCGCAAAGGGGCAGCCACCACACAGCTAATTAGCTATGTGGTGGCTGCCCCTTTGAGACTGCCGCCTCCATGCAATTCAGAGGGGAGGCAGGGGAACCTGGGCTCAGCTGGGGAGTCCCCCGCTGACCCCGGGTTCCACGCAGCACTTCCCTGGACTCAGGATCAGCTGAGGATTCCCCAGCTGATCTCGGGTCCTGGGGAACTGCCGTGGGGAGCCCGGGGTCAGCTGAGGAGTCCCCAGCTGAGCCTGGGCTCAGTGCCAGCTGCCCCTTTGAACCATGCGGAGGCAGATGCAGCCTTGGGGTTTCAAAGTGGCAGCGCCGCTGTGCATCACTGCCACTTTGAAGTACTCCTCCCGCCCCCTCCTTTGCTGCCTCTATTTCATAGAGGCAGCAAGGCACAGGGAATTGACTAGTCGACTAGTTGACATTACTATCCCATAAGCAAATGCTTATCGGACAGTCAACTAGTCGACTAGTCTTTAACATCCTTACTACCGCTATCACTACCATTCTCATCAATGCTGAAACCAAAAGTATTGATACTATGAGTTCTCCAGTGAGAGTTGGATCAAGCCTTTGAAGAATTCAACAGGGGTCTGTGTGAGGGCATCCTTCCCACTCTGACATGTAAAGAGTTAAAAGAAGGCTAGAGAGGAAGTATGGGACGCTGTCAGTGGGAGCGAGGCTGCAAGGAACAGCCAATCAGGACACAGCAGGCTCACATAAAAAGAGCTGCAGAATAAAGGTCCATTGATGCCGAGAACCCAACAGATATGTCCCTAGCAGGCTGAAAGAGTTGCCAGGTGGGGACTGAGGGTGGAAGAGCAGCCTCCTAGCTAGCTGTAGGGACTGAACAGTTGAGTGCCCGGCAGTAAGGGCAAAGAAGGAGCTGCGGCCATGGAGAATTGGTCCAGCAGCAAAGAGACGAACTAACGACACAGAAGGAGGCTGCTATACACTGGGTCCCTCAGCTGGGATCAAGAGTAGTGGGTGTGCCCGGGACACACACACCTCTCATCACCACTACGAAAAGGGCATGGTTATTGGACTGAGACACTGAGTCCCAGAAGGGGGAACGTGGATAGTGACGTGCCCAAAGAGCCGAGCCGTGAAGAGAACACAGCAGGTGAGGGAAGGGCTGTAGGTGGAAGCTGGGATGGAGAGATGATGTGCAAGCTCAGGATGTTAAATTGCACTTATCTGGCTTATTGTGTAGTCAATACAATTTGTACCAACTACACGATTAGTCGATAAGGGGCTGCCCAGCAGAGCCGCAGTGAGGGTAGGTCCCAGAGCCAGCTGGAGCCGGGACTGAGCAGTCTTGGCTCACATCGGCTCCAAGAGCCACTCGTGCTACGGCTCTGCGGCTTAAATGTAGTAAGAGCCGCTTGGTGGCCGGAGCCCTGTCTGTGGCAGGGGCTCCCCACTGGGGACCCCAGTGGAGAGGAGCTGCTGCCAGAGCAGCCTCCCCTAATCCATCCCTGCTGCCTGTGATAGAAGCACTGGGAGGGGGGGAAGGCTGCACTGCGGAAACGGTGCTGGCAGAAACCGGCTTTTAAGCCGGCTGCTCCCAGCACTGGCTCCTGTCCCCCCCCCCACACACACACACCTTTCTGCCTCTCATACACAGGCAGCAAGGGGGGGAAGCAAGCAGTCGAGTAGACGACTACTCGCTAACATCCCTAATGTGAGCCATGGACAGGATGCTTCAGCCTCAAGCTAATCTCCAGAGTGACCAGAGGAGGCATCAGCATGGCAGTGAGTATTACACCCCAGGGGAGAATCAACTGATTTTAATGGGAGCTGGACCAGGCCCTGAAATCTTTGTAGTGTATTAATAATCATCCTGATACTGATACTATGTTTGGGTAAGTTTTGGGGACACACGACCTATGTGATGATGCTTCAGCTTACTCAGGTTTAATAAGTCTAGTGCCTGGATGCTTGCGTTTGAGTCTGAAAAGAAAGGTAAGATGGATCAAAAGTGAGCTAACAGAATGGATGGGTCTCCCCTTCAAGTGGGCAGCAGCCTCCAGGGATTATTGATTTCCTGTTGTTGGTTTTTTTTGGGGGGGGGGGCAGATAATAAACAAGCCCAACAAAAGAACTTTAAAGAACTGAGGTATGACGTGTTTTCATTCCCTGTTTGGTAAAACCATCCCCCCTCTCCCTCCATTAGCTTGTACACCATCACCAGGAATTTTCCCCAGTTGGTGTCCCTATGTGTCCCCTTCTCCTTGCAGAGCTGGATGGGATGTGGTCCAGCAGCCCTCACAAGTCATGTTTTGTCTAGTCCTTGTTCAGGTTATCAGTATGGGTATGTCTACACTACCCCCCTAGTTCGAACTAGGGGGTGGTAATGTAGTCATATGGAGTTGCAAATGAAGCCCGGGATTTGAATTTCCCGGGCTTCATTTGCATGAAGCCGGCCGGCGCCATTTTTAAATGCCAGCTAGTTCGGACTCCGTGCCGCGCAGCTACACGCGGCATGGACTAGCTAGTTCGGATTAGGCTTCCTATCTGAACTAGCTGTACGCCTTGTGAAACGAACTAGCCGGCATTTAAAAATGGCGCCGCATGCAAATGAAGCCCGGGAAATTCAAATCCCGGGCTTCATTTGCAACTCCGTATGACTACATTACCCCCCCTAGGTCGAACTAGGGGGGTAGTGTAGACATACCCTTATTGCTGGAGGCTCTTCTATGTGTTCACTCACACCCTACTCCCACATTGCACTGTGCTGCATTTACCTTTGCATAAAGCAGGAGGGAGGCCAATGCACAGCAAATACTGAAAGGTCATAATACTGGCAAGAAAACAGCAGTATCTTGGCCAGACCTCAGCCACTGTTTTCCTTCGGTGGCGGTGCAGCAGGTAGATCAGCCAGCAGCCATGGAGAAGGGCGTAGAAGTCCATACGCTGCTTAATGACATTCACGGCCGCGATGAGACACATCTGAAAGAATGGAAATGGAATGAGTCAGGCGGCGGCTTCGGCAGTTAACTTCTACAGTCACTCAGAAAGCCCTCTTGACTGTTTCGTTTTTCAAAGGTCACCACTGCACAGTGTGGAAAAGTCGGACTGGTATCAGCTAAGATGTGAATATAAACCTATCATTTTTCCATGTGGGCACTCTTACTCTGGGATAACAGGTGCTTTTTTTTGTTCAGTTTACCTCACAGTGCTTGAGATGGAGTTTAACCTAATCTGAATAAAAAATACTCATGCCAGAACAAGAGTGTCCACATGAGAGTTATACCTTAGGGTTTAACTGTATTGGTAAAACTTTCCCGTGTAGGCAAGGCCAAAGTCAAAGTTGACAGATAAAACAAAGGAATGTTGATCACTAGGGAATAAGATACAAAGAGGCAAATTCTGCCTTTTCTTCCACAAGAGTGGAACTTCCCCTAAAGCAATGTCATGAAGGGAAATATTGGGAGAAGCTCATGTAGTGAAGAGAATGACTCTGACTACAGATTTTCAAAAGGCTGGGGAATGGGACGTACCCAAAAAACAAGGCATTCACCTCATGATACAGTGAAAACCATCACCAGAAGACCAAAAAAGGGGGGGGGGTCTGTTGACATGTACAATTGTTTGTAGCATAAGTAAAAGTTTTCTGCTGAACTTCCCCCTCCTTATCCATTGGGAGAGGCAGTACTGCACTCCATCAGGGCACAGGAGCCAGCAGCTGTCACCTCGAAAGGGAGCATGGCAAGCCCAAGAAGACCAAGCTAGAGTAGTTTCAGGCAGCCTGGATTTTAAAGCTGCCCACTCCAGAATGAATCCCTGATACTGTAATCTGCTGGCTAGTCTGGTGAGCTGGGCAGGGGATGCTTCAAACTGCAGCCATCTCCAATCAGGGAGTTGAATCAATCCTTAAGAGCTCTGCCTCTGTGCAAATTTGATCTCACTGACAATTGCTGCCCATATCTGCATAGGAAAACGTTGTATAAGGGGAGTCAATGGAGTTGTGCTTGTTTATACCAGAAAGGAATTTAAATTCTCTGCTTATGTGTTCTCCTATGGGCTTCTTATGGCCTTACTGAGCTGTTGCTGGGACCAAGTCCCAAGAGGATTGTTCTCCACTGAGGTTTGCTCACCTCTAAGCCAAACTTGTAGAAACTGTAGTTCACAAAGTACTTGATGCAGCTGAGTAACCCATCATCCAGGTGCTCTCGGGTGATGGTATCAAAAATGGTCCCTGTAACTGGTGGCGTCAGCTGGTTTTGAGTACGGTAGAAGAGCTGGTGGTGATGCACAGTCACTTCTATCACCATTAAGGCCAAGATGGTGAGATGGTTCTGCAAGGACAGAATGAAATGTCACCAGATGTTATTGGCATCCCAAATGCAGTCTCTGAGCGACCTGCACTGAGAAAGACGAACAGCAAGACAAATGAAACTTACCACAACTAGACTCTGACACTGGATGCCAGGGGCTTTACTTTTGCTACGATCTATAAAGTACAAGGTACCTTTACAGCACTATAAAAATGTCTCGTGGGAATAATGAGTAGCATGGAAAATTAACAAAAAATTCTGCTTTTCTCTCCTGGAACATTACAACATGGTGACTGGGGAAGAGTCTCCCTATAGACTTCTCTCCCGGGAGTGCAGCGGAATGGACTTATTGACCCCTTGAAGTCTCTCCCAGTTCTAGGACTCTATGATTACTGGAATAGTTTACTGGATTCGGGCAATTGGCAATTTTAAGGGATAAGATGTTCCTTGAGACAAACAATAATAACTTGGGAAGGTGTGGAGAACGTTTACTGGTGTTGTCAGTTGCTGAAGCAGAATGAGAAGAAAACTAAGTACAGAATAGCTGAGAAAACCTAATTTTCTTGGGTAGATCTCTCTCTTCCCTTTACCTTGTCACTTTGAGTATGTATGTCTACACTGCACGCTTATTTCGAAATAAGCTATTCCAGAATAGCTTATTTCAAAATAGCACATCTACATTGCAGGGAAGCCTCAAAATTAGTCCGAGGTAGGCTTCACTAATGTAGATGTGCTATCTTGATTTAGAGCCCTAGGAAACACTGGGAAAGTATAACTTAGAATGGCTCTGGTGAGGGGCTATTTCAAAATAGCAGCAGTGGAGCATCTACACACGCCTTATTTCAAAATAGCTATTTCAGAATAGGCGTTATTCCTCGTAGAATGAGGTTTACAGATTTTGGATCAAGCCATAGAATGACTTTACAGATTTTGAAATTGCTGTGTAGACGCTTGCATTGTTATTTTGAAATAATGGTGCCGTGTAGATGCACCCTTTCTATATTACATCTTCTCAATAAACTCTAAACAGGATTTATTTTAAAAAAATTCAAATCCCCATGTTGAGCCCACTTCCTATTTCAAACTTCTCTTTCTGCTTGCGCATATCAAAGTCTGACACATACACAGAGCGTTTCTCCGGAGTGAAGCTGCTAACTACCCCAGTTACTCCATTTAGTAGTAGTAGTCAGAAGACAACACCATAGGAGTCCTACCTTCAGGCAGGGTAAAACATTGTCATGGCACTTCTGTAACCCTCCACACCAATCAGCAGGATCAACGGGAGCAACATACAACACTGATTTCTTCAACAGCTCGTCCAGGCTGTTGTCATGATAGTAGGTTCTGTTCTGGTACAGCCCCTATGGAAAGAAATATATTTGTCTGAAATACACACTCAGAAACTAATTCCTTGAATACTAGAGGGAAGCACTGGGCCCTATTAAAGTTTTTTTTTTTATTTCTACCAATATATGTCCAGAATGCAATACACACATACATGGAAATGTGGCCTTCTAATTTAGCTTTTGTGGCAAGCACTGATAATTTTCTAAGACAGAAATTTCACCTAAGAGTCCTTGACTTATTGCTTGCTTGGCATCATTCCTGTAGGCATAGCTACTACATACAAAGTTTTTTAATTTTATAAGCCTACTGACATTCATTTCTTTGTGCCCAAGGAGTAACATGAGAGATAAGTGACTGAGTAAAGGAAATTAAGTTCCCTAGTGCACGTTGAATTACTGCGGAAAAAAGTTTTATTTATTGTGCAGGTTCCATATGCACTGTCTGGGCAAAGCATTTTGGAGTACAGTAGATTTACATCCAGCTTGACACGCTTGAAGTATTCATGTAGACAGGGCTGGCAAAAGACTTTGCAGAGCCCTCGGCAGTGTAGGGAGGGAAAGGGGGGGCTCAGTTCCAGACCTCTGGAAGGGGCGGGGCTAGAGGTAAATGCCACAACAGTAGTGGCAGCCCAGAGCACCGGCCCTTTTAAAATGCCAGACCCTGGGGCAACTGGGCCCTTCACCCACTCACCTCCATTGGCAGCCCTACATGTAGACATTCCCTCAGTCAGGACTCATGAATCTTGGGTCATGCTGTGTTAGCTGCTTTTTGCCTTTTGCCAATTAGCTTCTTTTTGCCTCAATTTTCCAACAATTTGAAGCTCAAGTACAAATATAGTAGCTATTCATCCTGTTGTAATATGTGAGGCCCTAATTCTTTTACCAGCACAAAAAATTAACCACAAATTTTGCCGACATGAAAATTATCGTTTCAAAGTGTTCCACTTCCTTTCACATTGCACTGGTGTGTATCAACTGCAACCTACAAAAGCGCCTCAGGAAAGCTTTGGCTGAGAGAATTTCATTCCCAGGACTATGTTAAATCTTGTCTCGATGAGGCATAAAAGGTGCATATTATTCAAAAATATTCTTGAACTTGAAGAGGAACACTATTTGCTGGCTCTTCATAGATACTTGCTTAGTGTGATACACAAAATATCCCAATCCCCACGTTGGGTTTTAGAGCCTGAACCCCGTCTGAGACAATATCAAAGCACCATCTATGCAACTATCTTTAGAGTGCCAGAGTAGACCTCTCTGGCCTGTGTCTATCCACCCAGGCTGGGAGGTTTTCTTCTGTTCACTCCAGAATGCTGTACTAGATCTATCCCAGGTGTTTACAAAATCAGGACCTCAGTGCTCTAGAATGCTCACCTGCTTACAGTCCGAGGAGTAGTCACGTGGCCTGACAAATTTCAGCTGGTACATCATTTTACAGATAACCATCACACAAGACCACACTGTGCAGATCTTTGATGCATAAGGCCGGAGCTTGGGATAGGGCAGTGCAAACACCCAAAGGACAAAGAAAAGGTAATTCATCAACGATACCTAAAGGAATTGAAAAAAAAATCGGAGTCATTTCACTGTAACTTACCTCTTTGCTGGTGTGTATCTGTGTTCAGGAATTCAGCTTGTGGAATTTGCAACAACATAATACAGACTAATAGCTGAACTATTAGATAAAGCAAAACACTATTTGAAGGGGAAAAATATGCCCTGATGGTTTGTGAGGGCAGCTAATGCTGCTGGGCAGAAAGGATGAGCTTTTCTAGTAACTGCGATTTTATTTACATTTCTCTCTTACTAATATTTAAAGTGAGCTTTTACTTTGCAAGGAACTAGGGGCGGGCATGTCTACATTAGGAAATTATTTCTGAATAACTTAGGGTATGTCTACACCACCATCCTAGTTCGAACTAGGGTGGCTAATGTAGGCATTCAAACTTGCAAATGAAGCCCGGGATTTAAATATCCCAGGCTTTATTTGCATGTTCCCGGTCGCCGCCATTTTTAAATGCCCCGTAATTCGAACTCCCTGCCTGCGACTACACGCGGCATGGACTAGGTAGTTCAAATTAAAGCTCCTAATTTGAACTACCATTATTCCTCCTGCAAGGAGGTTTAACTAATGTAATTAGTCTTAATTAGTCCTTAATGTGGACGTGCTCCTTCGACTTAGAGCCCCAGGAAGCACTAAGGAGTAATTTCTTTGAATGACTATGGGTAGTCGTTATATCGAAGTAGCAGTGGAGAATCCACACTATGGCTATTTCAAAACAACTATTTTGAAACAAATGTTATTCCTCGTGGAGAGCAGGAGTTATTATTTTGAAATAATGGGGTTGGTAGTGTGGACGCTCCGCTTGTTTCGAAATAAGGGGAGTTTTCAAAAGGTATAGTGTAGACCAGGGTTTAGTGACATTTAGGTCACATCAATCCTAAACTTTCCAAAACAATCAGATGGTGTCTCACATCAGGCACAATAGCAGTCACTGTGCTCTTCTGAATTCAAGGACTACACAACTTCACTAAAGGAGCAAGGAAGAAGTGAAGCTCTGGTTTGGCATCTTCCACCATAGCCATTAGCGGAGCTGTTCATCTTCAGATTTGAATTGATGCTGCATCTTCTTGAAGGGGGGGCATGCAGCCAGCAGGCCCCAGGAAATCTGGGAGACAGTGTGCAGGCTGCTAAATTAAAGGTATAGTGAAGCCTTGTAACAGGTTGGCAGACTCTAGGGCTCTACCTATAAACAAACCCTTTCTGAAGGTGCACTGGAATCATAGCAGAGAAGTGTCAGCAGGTGGATTCAGTCAGATCCATCCAAAATATATAAAAGAATTGAGGGCCTTTCAAAAAGCAGAGGAAACTAGGGAGTGGGAGAAGAATGTTGGATAGAAAATTCTAAAAACAGCCGCCTTGCAGAGATTGTTTAGATTGAGGTTTGTGTTGGATTGCTTGAGTTAACAATAAAGCCAAATGCCACGACGCTGCTCAGTTTGAATGCCATGCAGTATGGAGACCTCATTTGAAGTGGGAACAAACCCCTACTAAGTTTTATACATGTCTGTGTGCTTAGAGGAGTACAGCTACTGGCGGACAATACAAATAACATTCCTGGCCAGGGCTGTTGATTTGGAGATCTGAGTCTCTTGTATCACCAGGAATGGAGTTTGCAGAAAACAATTGATATTTTAATGTTCTTCATCCTATTCACCGACCTCCTGGAGTGTGATCCAGATGACCCAAGTGGAGACGATTTTAAGGATGTGCAGCTCTAGGACTCTCCATGTTAAGACCTGAGTTTTATGAACCATTTCCAAAAGCTGCAGGAGAAGAGAAGCCAACTTGTCGATCACCAGCCTCCATTTATTAGGCTTTTCCACTAAGAAAAGAAAAGTGCTTGGTTAGTGGTTTAAAATAACCTTTGGAGATGACTTTGGACACAGAGAAATAGAGGGGGTTTTCTTATTATTATTACTGCCTTGCCAGATGACTTATTGGCTATATCTTCATCCTTCACATAAGAAGAAGGAAGGAAGAGTACAGAGGCATTAGTATTGTGGTGGGGAACTATGGGATTGAAGAGGTCAACAGTAGCTCACGCAGGCTATGTCTAGACTGCAAGCTTCTTGAGGAAGAAGCTTTTCTGGAAGAGATCTTCTAAAAAAAATTCTTCTGAAAGATAGCATCCACACTGAATGGACGCTATCTCGCATTTAAGCTGTGATTGCTATGGATGGAATGGCCACCAGGGCACCTGTGCTTTTTTCTCTTTCCTCTTCTTTTGAAAGAACTCCCTCTTCCCCATCCACACACACCTTTTTCCGAAAGAGCTCTTTCGGAAAAAGGCTTATTCCTCATAGAAAGAGGTTTACTAGTGTCGCAAAAACCCCTCTGTTCTTTCGATTTTTTTTCGAAAGAACGCGATTGCAGTGTGGACGTAGGTGAAGTTTTTTCTGAAAAACTGGTGTTTTTCCAAAAAAACTCTGCAGTGTAGACATACCCACATTGAGAGCTGTTCCTTCCTCTGGCTTTGGTGACTCTTTTGTGTTCAGCTTTAAGAAAACAGCTGTGAATTCCTTGATCTCATAGTTCCTGCTAGAGCAAAGTCAGGTTGGGACTAAAGAACAACACAGAATTCTAGACGTGGAAAAACTAAATATGATATATATCACTCTGTGGAAGATCATCACTGCTGTGATCAATCTTCCAGAGTTTGATTTAATGAGTCTAGTTAAGACTTACTAAATCAAATTCAGAGGGTGTCCCTGCTGTCATCTGATGCTCCTCCTCTTGCCAGGAGTAAGGGAAGCCAATGGGAGCATATGCTTCCATCAGCCTTCCACTGTGGGGATGCCACCAAGTTCAGCTTAAGGTAAGCAAACTCCAGCTACATATTTTACGTAGCTGGAGTTGTGTAACTTAAGCCGAACTGCTGGGTCGAGTGTAGAGTTGGCCAAATTGTTCTTGCTCACTACAGCCTTTGTGTTTTAGGGAGGACAAGGTCTGCAAGTATGGTCGTCCCTTGGACAGGAGTCCCACTGCTATACACCTAAGACCTGAAATCAACCCCTAGAACAAAAATACTCAAGCACTTGCTGATAAACTATGTCGTAAAGCTGCAAGGAGCTACATGTCATCACCTGATTTCTCCTGCTGAGCCTGCCCCATGGTTTCATCCACCATTGTAATCTCTGTTGCGTCCAAGGTGGTTTGATTTTCACCATGCTGTTCATTGGTTGCCAGCCTGTTGAGAACACTAGAAAGTTGCTAATGCCAGACAACTTACATATTGATCCCTTTACCCTTCAGTGATAAAGAGAATTAGACATATTCTGAGATTCCAATATTATGCAATTTGTGATCCCTTTGTAATTGCCTACAACTAAACCCAAAGGGAACAGAATACAAAGTGGAAATAAATACCTGTGATTTATGTATAATTTACGTGTGGGATTTTCAAATGAGTTCATGGTTTGCCTAGCTCTGGTCCAATTAAAGTCAATGGTAGAATTCCCACTAACTTTAATAGGAGCAGAATTGGATCAAAGCCAAGGGAGTTTGAACCCCATCTCCCCTCATATTTATAAATAATACTGACATGTTGTAAGAATGGGGACTAAACTAAAGCAAACAAATTTCATGTTAAACCATTTAAAAAAAATCTGCCTCCAATGTTTTCTTAGACATGCTATGACAGTGCTGCATATCTAGAACCAGTGTTCCCAGTGTCAAATTACTAAGTACAAAATATACCAGTTAATTGTACTATAGATTCCGGGAGCAAATCCATTTACTTCCAATCTGAGTTACACCTACGTGTCATCCAGGCAGCAATAGCAGAATAAACCCAGTGAAGAATACAGCAAAATTGATTCCTCTATGTTATTTCATTCTTACCTGTTTTGTACTTTCCAAATGCTTTCTTTAAGCCTGAAAATTAAGAGCAGGAAAAATATAACATCAAATATTTATCTAATTTTCTGCAGCCTTTAATATGAATCCCTTAAACACTTATGAAGCCTTTCATCCAACATGTAATTTTGTAATGGCAAAATGTGTAGGTACATCAGAAACAGGAAGCCTGCTAAACAACCAAAGGAGCCATTGGACAATTGAGAACACTCAAGCCATCATGGAGAAACTAAATGAATTCTTTGCACTGGTCTTCCCAGCTGAGGATGTGAGGGAGATTCCCAAATCTGAGTCATTCTATTTAAGTGACAAATGTGAAGAATTGTCCCAGACTTAGGTGTCATTAGAGGGCGTTTTGGAACAAATTAGGAAATTAAACAGTAATAAATCACCAGGACTAGATGGTATTCACCCAAGAGTTCAGAAGGAAATTATATGTGAAATTGCAGAATTACTGACTTATTGTCTGTAAACTATCATTTAATTCAGCTTCTGTAGCAAATGACAGGGTCCTTCACCAAAGTAAGTTGCCATGTGATGAGACAGAAGGTCCTCTTATGGATTGGTAACTGGTTAAAAGATAAAAAATAAAGGGTGGGTATAAATGGTCAGCTTTCAGAACGGAGAGAGGTAAATGGTGGTGTCACCTAATGGTCTGGTCTGGGACCAGTCGTATTCAACATATTCATAGATGATCTGGAAAAATGGATAAGAAGCGAGGTGGCAACGTTTGCGTATCATACAAGACTACTCAAAACAGTTAAGTCCCAAGCAGAGTGCAAAATAATCTCTCAAAACTAGGTGACTAGAACAAAATAGGAGATGAAATGTAATGTTGTTAAATGCAAAGTAATGCACATTAGACAACATAAACACAACAATACATATAAAATGGTAGGTCTAATTTAGCTGCTACTACTCAAAAAAAGAGATTTTGGAGTCTTTGTGGATATTTCTCTGAATAGCCTGTCATTTTTTGTTTTTGATTGCCACTGCACGTTGGGCGGATAATTTCAGAGAAATATCCACCCAACGTGCAGTGGCAATCAAAAACAAAAAACACAACAAACAGAATGTTAGGAATCATTAAGAAAGGGATAGATAAGAAGACAGAAAATATCATATTGCCTCTATTTAAGTCCATGATATGCCCACATCTTGAAAACTGTATTGTGGTGAGGCAACTGTCTCACATGGGTAGGGAAGAGTTAAAGCAGGCTGGAGGGAGCCTGTGCACAGCCTCAGCTACTCAGGAAAGGGCTTAGAGGAGCCAATCAGGGGTTAGTTTGCTAGGGCAGTCCTGTATATAAAGAGCTGCCCAGCAGAGAGAGGTAGTTAGGCCCTGACCAGGGAAGGTGCAGGACCTGGTTCCCAGAGAAACACCTTTAGGAGAGCAGTGCTGGGCAGTCTCGGGTGGGAGAGGTTAGAGAGGGAGGCTCCAGCCGGATACCTTCCAGGCTGCTGGCCTTGCTGCAAGGGCCAAGAAGGTGCTAAAGGGTCATGTGAAACAGGAGACAGTGAAGAGAGAATGAAGAAGGGCAGGAAAAGGCTTCCTAGGTTGGGACCCAAAGTAGTGGGTGGGCCTGGGGCCCTCCTTCTTCCCTTGCACAACACTTTGCCACCAAGGTGTGGCCAGTACAGGGTGTGGTTTGCCCCTGAGGTAAGGGACAGGTTGACCACAGTGGCAGGTGAAATGGAGAACTGTTGATATTCTCCTGAGCTGTGGGCATGGCCCATATAGACTGGCATGCCCCTGAGCTAGGCTTGGAGGCCACAGTGGCAGAAGAAACACAGGACTGCAAACAAACCCCCAGAAGGGAGGTGAGAGAACATTGGAGTGGGCACTGCCAGAGAGCAGTGTCCTGAAGAGGACTCTGTGGTCAGGGAGTGCCATGGGTCTGGAGTAGGAGTGTGGAGTGAGAATGGAAGAGACACCAGCCAGAAGGCAGTGCCCACTGATGAAAAAATGAATTCCCTGGAGCTATCAGCAGAAGGCATCACAGCGGTGAGTCCTGTTCTGTGACGTGCATGCAGATGGGGTTGCCCCATTTCAAAAAAGATTTCTTGGCATTGGAAAAGGTTCAGAAAAGGGCAACAAAAATTATTAGGGATATGGAATGGCTTCTGTATGAGGAGAGCTTAATAAAGACTAGGACTTTTCTTCTAGGAAAATAAAACACTAAAGTGGGCTTATAAAATCATGACTGGTGTGGAGAAAGTAGATAATAAAGTGCTATTTATTCCTTCTCATAACATAAGAACTAGGGTGGAGACTGATGCAAAGAATTCATTTAGTTTCTCTGCAATGGTTTGAGTGCTCTTGATTGTCCAGTGGGCCCACTGGTATTTTAGCAGGCTTTCTGATTCAGATGAACTCACAGATTTTTCTATTACAAAACTACATCAAATTAAATTAATAGGCAGCAGGTTTAAAATAAATAAAAGGAAGTATTCCTTCACAAAATGCACAGTCAACCTGTGGAACTCCTTGTCAGAGGATGTTGTGAAGACCAAGACTATGACAGGGTTAAAAAAAGAACTAGCTACATTCATGAAGTACCCAGGATGGGCAGGGACAGTGTCCCTAGCCTCTGTTTGCCAGAAGCTTGTAATGAATGATGATTACTTGTTCTGTTCATTCCCTTTGAGACACCTGGCACTGGCCACTGTCAGAAGACAAGATACTGGGCTAGGTGGGCCTTTGGTCTGTCCCAGTATAACTGTTATGATCAGAAGCTTCAGGGGGTAGCTGAGTTAGTCTGTTACAGAAAAAAAAAAAAAATAGTCTGGTAGCAGTTTATAGACTAACAAAACATGTAGATGGTATCATGAGCTTTTGTGGGCACAGTCCACTTCTTCAGATGACCAGAGTTATGAATTTAGGATGTGCAGACCCAAAATTAATAGGAGAGGGGAAAGGGAGGGGGAGGTGGGAAAAGGGAAGGAGGGTGGGAGACAGGGAGCTAGAGGGAATCAGTAAGTATCTGAAGATTGTGTAGTTAAAATGAAGCAGATAAGAATCAAAGTCAATTGATATATTGGACAAACTGGACAGTCTCTGCGAGAGAGAATCAATGGACACAAATCAGATATACATAAAGGAAACATACAGAAATCTATTGGGGAACTCTTCAATCTTCCGAATCACTGTTTAAAAGATCTTCAAGTAGCTGTCTTGTCACAAACCAGTTGTACTAGGCAGATCCATAGAGAAGCATTGGAATTAGAGTTCATCCGCAAATTCAATTCAGATGCTAATGGACTCAATCCTGATGTAAGTTGGTTGGGGACACTACCAACTTAACAGCTGTTGAAGGTGCAAAAAGCTCTTTATGTAGACTCCTAAGTCAGGAAGGATACTATCAATTGACTTTGATTCTTATCTGCTTCATTTTAACTACCCAGTCTTCAGATACCTAAAACAAAAAACAGGACTACGTAGCACTTTAAAGACTAACAAGATGGTTTATTAGATGATGAGCTTTCGTGGGCCAGACCCACTTCCTCAGATCAAATAGTTGATCTGATCTATTTGATCTGAGGAAGTGGGTCTGGCCCACGAAAGCTCATAATCTAATAAACCATCTTGTTAGTCTTTAAAGTGCTACATAGTCCTGTATTTTGTTTCAGCTACACCAGACTAACACGGCTACATTTCTATCACTATTCAGATACCTACTGATTCCCTCTAGCTCCCAGCCACCTTTCCTTTTTTCCCTCTCCCCTCCCCCTCTCCTATCTTACTTATTTTGGGTCTGCCCATCCTAAACTCATAACTCCAGTCATCTGAAGAAGTGGGCTGTGCCCACGAAAGCCCATTAGAGCAAGCAATTAGAGCAAGAGATTGCAACACATTAACCAAACGTTTTGCAACTATGTTGCACCAACTGTAGTGCATCCACCTGAAGTGAGGAAGGCTACTAATTTTCATACAAAATACTGCCCTACAATTGGCCAGAACGTGAACGGGGAGGTTATTGGTGGCCTAATCCCTATTTCTTCTTCCCATTGCCCTCAGTGACATACTTTGCTATGCTTGCTGAGCTCCATTAAGTGTTGCCCTGTGGAAAATCAAAGTATAGTCAAAATAACAGTGTTGGATACAGTTTAAAAAAAAAGTTTGGAAAAAGATAGAGATCAAATGAACTCACATGTCAGCCAGAAGATACACCTGGGTTTCAGTTTTCTTTTTACTAGGGAGAAAATATAGCAAACTCAGCATGTTTAAGTAGGCATGTAGGGTGGTTTAAGTTGGACATCAGGAAAAACTTCCTGCCTGTCAGGGTGGCTAAACACTGGAATAAATTGCCTAGGGGGTTGTGGAATCCCTATCACTGGAAATATTTAAGAGCAGGTTAGACAGACACCTGTCAGGGATGATCTAGAACAGTGTTTGGTCCTGCTGTGAGGGCAGGGAACTAGACTCGATGAATTCTTGAGGTCCTTTCCAGTTCTAGTGTTCTCTTTAGCATGTGGCTCGTAGGATGAGACTGATCCTCCCACGTTATCTTCTGCATTGCCATGAGATTTGGTGCTAGTACCTTCCTTTCCAAAAACCCCTCCAAAAATAAGAGGAGGCCAATATTTCCGGCATTATACAAAGTAATCCAGCTTTGAAAACTGGACTAACTCAGGGAATGTGTTTGTGCTTCTGGGTGCTCAAGCTAACACTTTGGCACCTAACACTTATGTTTTAAGGATTTTTTTTCCATGATTAGGAATCTTCATGGTCATGGAGGCCCATGCTAGCATATCCTAATGCAGGATTAGGGTTTTATGCGCCCAAATTTGAAAATTGGGCCTTTTTCCTATTAAGAACATGTTACTATGTTGCATGCTACATGGCATTGGTTCAGTGTGTACTTTACTGAAGATGAGTTTATGTGCTCAGCATTGCTCCCATTGAAATCGATAAAACTACCAGGAATTTTGGTGGGAACACAATCAAGATATTTATATGTATTATATATATTGACCTATTTCTATAATCTCCCATCAGGAAAAAATACAATATATATTGTCTGAAGTCCCCCAAAACATCAGGAAAATCAAAATGGAATATTTTAGGTAAGGGGCTCATTAGAATTCATTAAAGGAAAGTAACACATTCATGGATTTCCACAAGTAATAAGATTTCCATGAAAATTTCTTGTAACAGTTAAATAATTAAAAGCATTTGCTGCTAATGTTTAGGAAATTAAGGAAAGGATATGCTATTCTGCTCTTGTTGAACTCTTATTTTGAGGTAAATGCTTATACCAAGACATTTCCATACCAAAGCACCCATAAAGTCTCTCAATTTTGCATGTAAAGAGGATTTTTTTAATGCAAAAATGGGATTCTTGGTGCAATATGTGCACATCTCTTTACAGGCACAACCATTGTTTGGCTTTGAAAATTTGGCCTCTTATGTGTAAAAGATCAGTTTTCAAATAAGTTAGGCATAGGAATATATATATGTGACTAGTGTGTATGTGAAATTGCCCCAGGTGAATAAGTGCCGGACAAATTATCACAATTAAGTATTTGTTTTTGTGGGTACCATTTTGTTTGGGCATCTACAATAAAAGCCTGCACCAATAAGACAAGTTGTAAATACAGGCCCAAGTTATCTGCAAAATTGCCTTTGTTCCTCCATGTTCCTTAAAAGGCAATAGAAATTCTTGTAAATATATAAAATGTATGTAAAGCACTTTCAACTCTAATTTTCCAGATGATAACTCTTTGGTAGGGACATGCTCACATGCTGTGTGGTTTACCAGTCTTCAGGTCTGTTCACATACCTGCCAGAATGACATTCAGGCTTGATGGGAATATTACTCAAGTCAGTGATCTTCAGAAAATCCTCACTAAAGTAATGAAGCTGAAGGATGCAGGCCAGGAGAAATGTGGAAGGAAGCAAAATCTTAGCAAACAGGTCTACTGTTTCATACTGTTCAAGACCCAGATCGTTTAACCTGTCAGGTAAAAAGGAAAGAGTCTTTCACAGGTCTTATAAACTAAGGGACGCATTTCTAATAAGGGACACTGAAAAGGGTTACTTTAGAATATAGTGAGGTAGGTAGTCATATGGAGCTAATGTGGTGTTCTTTACTGTAGAGAATAGATGAGTTCAGTTTTAATGAGCATCACGGGGATTCTTCATTGAGGCTTTTTGCATGCAGAGAGACCGTATCGTTCTCTCTAGATCTCAAGATTCAAGATGACTCATGGAGCCTTGTGCTATCAGTCATGGTCTCCCTAAGTTGTGTCCTGGACTCTGAAGACATCGCAAGGGCTACTGTCTACACTTCATCTCCAGAGATTCACCCCTTTATTTTCAGTGTTACCTTAAGTTCACATAAAGAACCCTGTTGTCTTTTTCAAGCACAGAATGTAATTCCCTAAATTTCCTTCCTACTCTCTCTGTCTCTCTAACCTCTGGATTCAGGAATGATCCAAGACCTACTTTTATGGGGGGAATAAACTTCACCGATCCTTTGAAAAGCCACCACTACATGGCTACAATTACTATAAAAACCCTCAAACTGTCTAACTCAACAAAGTACAGAGTCTTTCCAGAAAGGCTGGCTACAATATTTTCAATCGAACATCAGTGACAGTTCCCAAAAGACATGCAAGCAATCCTTGGGTTTGTGTTACAGCAATTCACCTGTTGTAGTTTGTTTGGGTTATATACTACATCCCTGTTGCCTTAGCCACAGCATTGAAAATACAGAAACCACTGAGAGCTTGTGTACATGCCCACAAGGTGAATAGGATAGTGCATCCTCGCTGCACTATTAATCTCATAATAATGCTGTGAAATGATTGGGCTTTATCAAAAGAAATGCTGAGGTATCATAGTTCACACTGACGTCAGGGAAGGCACTCAGCACCTTGTAGGACTGCACTCATACTAGGCCTTTTATCCAAGCCCCTCAGTGTGCCCACAATCCTTAAGTAATAGTCCCGAGCCCAGACTTACTAACCTTCCAGGTACATGCTTAGTAACCTTCACAAGCATTTAGGCCAGGGGTGGGCAATAACTTTTAATAGGGGGCCACTCCAAGATTTGGGTAGGTGGTCAAGGGCCACGCTTCTATGGAAGGCAAGTGGGGTCTGGGACACCAGGTGGGGTGTAGAAGGAAGCTTGGGATAGAGGACTAGGGTGCAGGAGAGGGTGTGGGGTCTAAGAGGGAGTTTGGGTGAAGGAGGGAATTATGATCTGGGATAGGGGCTTGGGGTACAGGGTATGGGTTCAGGAGAAGAGTCTGGTCTGGGGGAGGGATGTAGGAGGGAGAACAGGGTCTGGAAGGGAGTTGTGACTTGGAGGAGGTGGGGAGAGGAAGTACAGAGGGTTTGGGTGGTGACCTGGGGCAGGAGAGGGTGGTAGCCTGGGGTAGGAAGTTACAAAGAGAGAGCTAGTGGGGTGCCAGAGGCATTCTGTGGCTGGGAGGCGCTTAAGTAGGTGGCTCCCAGCCAGCAGTCCTGCAGGAACCTGAGATAGGCCTACATACAGGCAGGGAGCATGACTGCTCCATGTGGCTCTGCTCCAGCACATGGAAGAGGGGAAGGAGGAAGCTTCCTTCACTGCCCCAGCCTTCAGCAAAATTGCTCAGCTCCTACTAGCCGGAAACTGGCCAATGGAAGGTGAGGGATTTTGTTAAGGGGCAGGGACAGTGTGCGAAGTCTCTCCTTCCCTCACCAGTGTCCAGAGCAATTAGCAGCCAGCTGTCTAAAGCGGCTGCAGCTGCTGTGTAGTAAGGAACCTAGTGAAGTGGCCGAACGCTGGATCCAGCGGTGTGGTGGGCTGGATTCAGCCCGCTAGCCACCTCTTGCCCACCCGTAATTTAGGCCCTGATCCAAAGCCTGCTGAACTCAGAGTGTCTTACCAAAGGCTTTGGAATCAGGCTGTTGGGAGGGGGGATGGAATGGGATGTGAGAGAGGGAGGTTGTAATTGAATTATGCTATAAAGGAGTGATGGGGTGAGAATTATGATTAAATGGGTGATTATTATAACAGTGCGAATGAGCCCTTTAAAAACAGGCCTGCTGGGCAGCAGAGCATGATGGGAAAGAGAACCTGGTTTATAAACCTTTTTGTCCCTCATCCCAGAGAGGTTTTGAGAAGAGTGGTAGCTCCTGGTGGATTTCTTCAGGACAGGCCTAGGAAATGAGCAAAGGTATCTGAGAAACAGGGATAGGGGCTGGGTAAAGAAAAAAATCTCCTTTGCCCAAGATTATCTGGGTCTTTATTTAGAGTTTCCTTTTCCTGGGTGAAGTGACCAGGGTTGTGTCTTCCTACTGTAGGGGAGGAAGGGAGAAAGGAAAAGAAGGAATCCCCCCCATTCCTCATTTCAGCTGAGGGAGCCTGTGATCAAGCAATGAGGGATTCACTCGGGGGCTATGTATTTTGAACCCTCTTCCCTTGTACATCAGCCTCTAGAAAGGAAGTGCCTGGGTGGAGGAACCCAATGAGGAGGCAGTATATATAATGAACTCTTGCAGCCCGGCTGACCAATTGTTTTCTTGGGACATTGGATATCCTGCAAGGATTGGCCTTTTAAGTTTGGCTAAAGGGCTAAAATGTCCACACCTTTTTCAGATCCTCAGTGCCAGATTCTCAATGGCAAAGTTCCATGGATGTCAAAGCATTAGTTAGGATACTGCACTATTCAGGGTGAGTGAGCATCTCACAGGCTGGTCTGTAATCTTTGTCCTGTCTATTAAATTGTAAGGTCATTGAGGTTATGTCTACACTGCCTCTCCCTTGTGGAAAAACATATGCAAGTGAGGTGAAGTGTGCAATATTGCCGCGCCTCATTTGCATAATTAATGAGGCTCCATTTTTGCACAAAAGGCTTTTGCGCAAAAAGGAGCCAGCTACACAGCTCCTTTTTGCACAAAACCCCCCTCTTGTGCAAGAGTCGTTCTTCTGGAAAAAAATTAGGAAGAACGGCTTTTAAGCAAGAGGGGGCTTTCACGCAAAAAGGAGCTGTGTAGGCAAAAGCCTCTTGCACAAAAACAGAGCCTCATTAAATATGCAAATGAGGCATGGCAATATTCCACGCTTAGCCTCATTTGCGTATGTTTTTCCGCAAGGGAGGGGCAGTGTAGACATAGCCTGAGACAGGGACTGTGCTTGCTATGTGTGTACACTACCTAGCACAGTAAATCCTAACCTAGGTTTGATGCCTCAAAGTGCTGCCATAATGCACATAAATAATCAATTCTTAGATAAAACAAATGAAATAGTATTTCCAGGAGGATTTTTTTTTTCATTTAAAAAAATATATAATTAGAGACCTTACCCTTCCTCTGAGAGTCCCAAGTTCCGGATCAAGAACCCAGAAATGGTTTTAAACTGGTAGGCATACACAGCAATGAGGACCACCATTGAATAGGAGACAACAGTGTGCCAAAAATACTTCAGAATTAGTCTCCACCATTCATAGTGAACCTGAAACCAAATGCATCTCAGGTTAGATCCACTGACAGCATGTACGTCAAATACCCCCTACTGTACACAATGCCAAACACAGCGCTATTGATGAGTTTGGAACTTGTGTGTGTGTGTGTGAGAGAAAGAGAGAGAGAGAGCACAAATCTTTCTTTCTCTAAATTCATTCTAATTGCTGTTCTCACCTGAATGGTTTCCCAACAAAATGAGCACCTTAGATACTTCATTCTACTTGAGACAGCCACTTCCATTCAAATTGAATGGTAGCTATATCACATGAGAAGTTTCCTAGACTAAGCATAAAGTATACAATATTAGAACTGGAAGGAACCTTGATAAGTCAAGTCCAGTCCCCTCCCCTTGTGGCAGGATGAAGCATCTAAATTAAATTAATGGAGATTGCCTATCTTCTAGAACTGGAAGGAACCTTGAAGGTCATTGAGACCAGTTCCCTGCCTTCACAGCAAGACTAAGTACCATCCCTGACAAATTTTTGCCTTAAATGGCCTCTATCTATCCCACCACATGAGCTAGCTCATCCCTGATAGATATATGTCTAACTTGCTCTGAAATAGCCCCAGAGATGGAGAGTCCACAACCTCCCTAAGCAATTTATTCCAGTGTTTAACCACCCTGACAATTAGGAAGTTTTTCCTAATGTCCAACTTAAACCTCCCTTGCTGCAGCTCAAGCCCATTGTTTCTTGTCCTATCATCAGGAGCCAAATAGAACAATTTTCCCCCGTCTTTCCTGTGACACCCTTTTAGATACTTGAAAACCACTATCATGTCCTCTCTGTCTTCTCTTTTCCAAACTAAACAAGCCCAATTCCTTCAGCCTTGTCCCATAGCTCATGTTTTCTAGACCTTTAATCACTTTTGTTGCTCTTCTCTGGACCCTCTCCAATTTCTCCACATCTTTCTTCAAATGTGGTGCCCAGAACTGGACACAATACAGTAATTCCTCATTTAACACGGTAGGTACATTTCAGAAAATGATCGTGCTAAGTGAAAACGTGTTATGCGAGGTCAATTTTCCCATTGAAAAGAATGGAAAAGGTGGGGGTTGTGTTTCAAGTGCACGTGCGCTCGTAGCTCCACCCTGCACTTGTTAGCAGCTGGGACCGGGACATAAGGTTGGGGGAGAAAGGGAACTGGGTTATAGCAGGGAGGGAAGGTGTGTGGCTTTGGAGAAGGGAAGGGAAGACAGGGGAGGGGGCTTGCAGGCAACGGCTGGGTTTCTCCAGGTGGCCAGTCACTGGCAGCTGCGTGGGACTTCCCCTGCCTCCTTGCAAAGCAGCAGAGGTTTGCCACTCGCTGCGCCATTCCCCGGTGACCCCCTCTGGCTGGATGCCTCGCTCCCTCGCCTCCGCCCCCCACTTGCAGCCAGCGGCTGGGTTTCCCCGACTGGGTTTCCCCAGCTGGCTGGTAGCCGGCAGCTGCGTGGGGCTTCCCCCTCTGGAGGTTCGTTGCTCACCGCGCCATTCCCCGGCAACCCCCTCTGGGGATGCTTCATTCCCTCTCCTCCGCCCCCTGTTTACAGCCGACGGCTGGGTTTCCCCAGCTGGCCAGTCGCCTGCAGCTGCGCGGGGCTTCCCCTGCCCCCTGCAAAGAGCAGAAGTTCGCCATTTGCAGTGCCATTCCCCAGCGACCCCTCCTTGCTGGACGTGAGGCATCCAGCCAGAAGGGGTCACTGGGGAACGGCACGGTGAGCGGCGAACCTCTGCCACTTTGCAGGGAGGCAGGGGAAGCCCCACACAGCTGCCAGTGACCCCTAGCTGGTAGGGGAAATCGTGTTATTGCAGATACGGATCATGTTGTTCGAAAAATGTTCCCTTAAAAAAAAATCTGTAGCTGGTGCAAATTGTCATTGCTGCAGTGAAATCAGTGACGTTTTGGCAATTTGCCCCAGCTGTGAATCTGCCCAGTAGGAAACAACATGAAGAGTGTGAACAGTCTAAATTGCTTACCTGATATAAAGTGACACAGAACAGAAAAAGCACAATGTACAGAATTTTGTAGACCACTACTTTGCCATTGAAACTGACAATGAAAAACATGGCAGCGCAGAAATAGATCCAATATTTCACCAGCATTCCTTTTATCAGAGAGCCAAAGATTTCCACCAGAGGACTGTGTGCAACTTCCTTTTCTGTAATAAAAACAATGCAGATTGGTCAGGTGTGATACTAGGATGTGCACGGTAATTGTAACACTCTAATTTTATTATTATTCAAAATTCCTAGGCTTTCAAAAATCTATCCTAATGTGTTTAATGTCCCATGTTAAACTATGTCACAGACATAGATTGCAACTATGTCATATACTTAGATTTTAGGGGCAGGGACAGTCTTTTTGTTCTGTGTTTGCGCTAGGGGCTGTACAATGGGATCCTGGCCCATGACACGGACTCTTAAATGCAAAAGTAAGACAAATAAATAATATAGGAATAAATTGCTAATATAGTAATGAGATAGCAATAGCTTACTGGCCGTAAGCTTTCCTGTTAAATGGCCTAATACATTGTGGGATTGGGTATCCTGTATAATGGCAATTTATAGGTGCCATGGTGATGGAGAATTGGAATCACAAGAGATAGATGGAGTATTAGGTAGTCTGATGTATCAGTGTTACTTTTTCTTACCATTCTCATCCACTGTCACTTCAGTGAGAGTTTCTTGCTTCTCCTCCATATGTCTTTTGATCATATGCTGCCTTAGCAATAGCCAGAATGTGAATGCATAAAAGATCTGCAATTAAGCCACAAATGTGGTTTACTTTTTTATGGAAAGAACCCACATAAAAAGGCAAATAACTCCTCTCCCTGGGAATATAGATTTGTAATTCTCTGTCCAAATGAGGTGGAAAAATAATAGCATATTATATAAAAAAAACTGGTCAAGGGCTTAGATTTTATATATGTTTAAAATTTAAATTATACATAAGGTGCAGAGTTTAGGTTGCAAGGTTTTAGGAACCACAACTTTTATTAGATGTTTGTATAGCACCTAGCACAGAGGGGCTGACCCCAGGCACTACTTCAGTACAAACTGAGAATAATCATTTGCAAACAAACCATTTTAGTGAAAGTGCTGGTTTATTTATTGTCAACTTAATAATTTTGGCTTAGGCAGAAGGCAAAATGTGTCTAGTGTGACTGCAAATAGTCCCTTTGGATTCCCTTATTCCTAGCGCAAGCAGGAATACCGGCCACTAGCGGAGGTGCCCTCTCAGTTCAATTTAGCGAGTCTAGTTAAGACTTGCTAAATCAAACTCCAGAAGATCAATCACAGAAACATCAATCTTCCATTTTGTGAAGATGTAGCCTGGGAGATTCTAGACCCGGATCTGAATTTTGCAGCTGGCCTCAATCCATATAGTGCACTGAGCCCAAACCCTGAATCTGAACATCCTGAACCTTTCAGCAACTTCAGATATACATCTGGTTCTAAATTTTGTGACTCAGGCCCATCTCTTGGTAACCTGAGCTGAATCAAAAGGTTCCTGGAAGTCTAAGCAAATTAAGCCTCCTTCATCATGCCTCTCTGCTCTTGTTGCCATTCTTTCAAAGAAATGAATTGGGTGTGATAAGTACATGATGACCAAACTACATAAATCTGTTGTGTCTCTTTCTACCCAGGCTGAGAGTCTCTCTCATTTGGTCTCTGATCATGCCCTCTAATTTTTTTCCCAAAATAGGAGGTATAATTTACAAATCTATATTTTCTTGATTCTTTCCTTTATTTTTGCAATTAAATGAGAAAACACTAAATCTGTACCTTAGCACCAAGATGCACGCAAGGCAAAGAGTATGGTGCTAAATCAAAGTCAGTGAGCACGGATGTTGGAATTTCAGGAAACAGCTCTTCTTGTGAAATATTGAACCCTACGAAGAAATTGAGGATCACCAGGATAGTCCCATAGATGGCAAGGAATGGAGAGCTACACATGGCATAACGACGCCGGTCACGAACCATCCAAATGATACAAGACCAAATCAGCAGAACAAAAGTCAGCCAGCTGTTATGGGTGATGCTCCAAACCTGAAAACAGATACGTCTAAGTGAAAAATGCTGCTGTTTAAATCTTAATGAAGCCAAAATCAGCTGAAAAGAAAGAGTCATATTATCAGCTTCAGAGCTCTAATTACCAGGAGAGTGATGCCATGGAAATCAATCTCCCCAGGTTTGATTTAGCAGGCCTAGTAAGGACCCGCTAAATTAACTGCTGATCACACACCCATCAACTTCAGTATTACGTCAAGTTGTGAGGAATTAATGGGAAAGTTTTTTCTAATGACCTCTCGCAGCGGGGACACCGTGGAAATTCAATCTAAAATACATCAACTACAGCTACACTATTCACATAGCTAGAGATGTGTATCTTAGGTCAACTTTCTCCCCTAGTGCAGACCTGGCCTCAGTTTTTACCTTTACACTCCACTTCAGCACAGGTACCTGACTATGGCCAAGTGAATAGATTTTTGTTTCATTTCCATCTATCAAGCAGCTGACCAACCAACAGCCTGATTTACACCATCTAGGCTCTCTGTGCATAACACAGGTACATGCTCCCATCTGTGCAAAAGTGGTCACAAAACTATAGGCCAGTGTGAGATTAGCTGATAATTTAGAACCAAGTGCACTACCCATTGCAAAATCTGGATAGGATTTCTTATCACTAGATATGCTTTTTCTGTTAGTGTTCTTCATTGCAATGTCAAGGGGAGAATATTCTCAAAGGTTGCTCTAAAAGTGAACTCGCTCCTGCTTTACATTGATGAAAGAGATCAAAATCCAGTCATTGCTGTATTAGTCCTTACTAACATTTTACTCTGCAATGGGCACTGCTGATCTATTCACCAGTCCTGATTCTACGACACATTCCCTATATACAATATGTGCAGAATTTAGTTTGACTTCATGGCTGTTGTGCAGAATATGAAGCATGGCCGTAGAAGTTTCAGAGGGGTAGCTGTGTTAGTCTGTTTCGGCAAAAACGAGGAGTCCTGTATCACCTTAAAGACTAACATATATTTGGGCATAAGCGTTTGCGACTGGAGCATCTGACAAAGTGGGCTCCTGCCCATGAAAGCTTATGCCCAAATAAATGTGTTAGATTTTAACAAACCACAAGACTCCTCATTGTTCTTGCCCTAGAAGAAAGCAGTGAATACCTGATTCTTACAAGGCTTTGAGTCATAGAATCATAGAACCATAGAGCTGGAAGAGACCTCAGAAGGTCATCAAGTCCAGCCCCCTGCTCTAGGCAGGACCAATCCCAACTAAATCAACCTGGCCAGGGCTTTGTCAAGCCAAGACTTAAACACCTCTAGGGATGGAGACTCCACTACTTCCCTAGGTAACCCATTCCAGTACTTCACTACCCTCCTAGTGAAATAGTTTTTCCTAATATCCAACCTGGACCTCTCCCACCACAACTTGAGACCATTGCTCCTTGTTCTGCCATCTGTCACTACTGTGAACAGCCTCTCTCCATTCTCTTTGGAACCTCCCTTCAGGAAGTTGAAGGCTGCTATCAAATCCCCCCCACTCTTCGCTTCTACAGACTAAACAGACCCAACTCCCTCAGCCTCTCCTCATAAGTCATATGCTCCAGCCCCCTAATCATTTTGGTTGCCCTCCACTGGACCCTCTCCAATGCGTCCACATCCTTTTTGTAGTGGGGGGCCCAGAACTTATGCAGCCTAATATGCCATTAGCCTTCTTGGCTACAAGGGCACACTATGTCACCATACGATGTTTTCCTCCCCACACCAATTAACATATTCCATGTAACAACAAACTCTTTAGGAAGGCTCATGGAAACCAGAAAATGACACAAATATACAGACTCCCATTAACTCCATATCTTACCATCATGGCAATCAGTGCACTGACATAACTTTGATTCATAATGAACTGCCCCAGTACTGCCATACTGCTGGTCCCAGTCTCATCACCGTCTGTGTTTTCAGGGGAGGTGTTCTCTTCTGGAAGAAATGTAAAGTGTACAAATACAGGTGAAGATGATTGAAGAGTCTGTAGTACACAGCTAAACCCTTACATTGAGAATTGATGGAATTCTGTATCCTTCAGAAGTCTTGTCTTGGAGGGGGAGGTTGTTTTGTGACTGCACTTAAGGGAATTGTGTGCATACCCCCTTGAGCTTTGGAAGGAGTTGACCATACCTCATAGATCCCATATAGAAAATATATCCCCTAAATAATCAATGTTAAATAGCTGGAGAGAAATTCTTGCTTTACATGTGCAAATATAACTCCCTGTAATTCAGGCTCATTTACCTGCAGCTTTTGCCTTGCTGCAGGTACCATATAATGCACAAGACGTCTTGGCCTCACCTGCCAAGAATGCAGCATTCCACATTCAAAAATTAGCTTGTTTTCCAAGATGTCACCGACAGAACCAGCCATAGAAAGAGCCTGTGTAATGTCTATCGGAAAAATGTACAGAGGGACCCATGTGTACAACAGAATCCCGGGCCCCTGGGCAATATCTGGGGAGCCCTGGCTCTGAGCTCCCAGAAGGGCGGGGCCCCAGGCAGAAGGGGTGGGGCCAGAGCAGCCAGCCCTCAATACCACCCAAACTGCATCAAGTACCACCCAAACTGCATCCATTATGACTCGGGACTCCAACATAAATTTAAAGGGCCTGGGTCTCTAGCCACTACCACAGTAGCAAGAAGCCAGGAGCCTTGGGCCCTTTTGAATCACTGGGTCCCAGAATAGTTGTCCTCTATATCCCGCCCCCACCTGGTTGGCAGACCTGCATGTGTATGACAAATGCAAAACCAATTTTTTGTTTCTGTTGCCTGCTTTCCAAGATGTTAGATGCCTACTACACATTGTGGTTTGAGTGTCATGCTTAGTCATGCAAACATCCCTCTCAAATACACAGTACCTGATGCAGGAGCATGGTGTCCTTCACTGGTATCTGCAGACGCTTCACAGCTAGTGCTATGTTCACACTGTAAAAGGGGCATGTCCTGACAGGTTCCATTTGGAAAATAAGTCACCTAGAAAGGGAAATAGAATCTTGTCCCCTGCCTCACTTTTTGACAGACATTGTGCCGTGCCTTAGTCTAGGATACTGGTGTAACAGATCCGGAGCTGCGCAGTAACTGATGATTACTGTACATTGGCCTACCTATTGGGATTTTTATTGTATTGTTTTGGTACTAACTGGGGACTGGCAGGAGGAGAGCATGCAGGAAGGGAAAGCAAAGCTCAAGATAAGCCACTTCATAGCAAACATCTGAGGATGGGGAAAACCTGCAAACATAGGAGGTTGAAAGTGGGAGGCCGTTTGGAAGAAACAAACTAAGATGAAGGCATGGGGGGGTATATGAAGAAAAAACACCTGCATAGATTACATCGGGGGATGGTAAGCTTTTAGGTAAGTGATACATGCGGACTGGATAGCATCCTTTGTTCCTACTGTTAAATAATACAGGGTTTTCTGAAAACTGTCTTAGCAGTGCTCACCACCATCTAGACTCCCAAAGGGAAGAACTCTAGGGACCCAAACTCAGTCAGAATTCATATAATGGTTTATGCTCAGTTGATACATAGGGTTCTGTATTCCAGGGTCCAGTCTAAGAGTGGAAGAATTATCATGCGGAGGCAGCGGTGAGAATGTGCGGAGAGTTGGGAAGTTGGTTTAGAACAAGTAGAAGTATGAGACAAGGAGATCCAATATCTCTGAGTATCTTCATCATGCACCTAGAGAGAGTGATAGACAAGATCAAGGAAGAGGTAGAAGGGATATTGGCACACGGGATTAGAATTAAAAACTTGAGGTTCGTGGATGATATACTTATTATCGAGGAAGATGAAGAGAAGCTAGCGAGAACAGTGCAGGTGCTAAATGAGGAGGGGAAGTGGAATGGACTGATTATGAATATTGATAAAACAAAGACTGGTAAGGAAATAGGAAGGAAGATCAGTGTAGATGGGATTGAACTAGAGCACATAGAGAAGCTCACATTTGAGGAGCAACATGACGTATGATCTAGACTGTAAGAAGGAAATAGTGACTAGAATGGTGAAAGCAAGAGTGAGTTTGAAGGTGATGGATAAGATCTGGAAAAGTAAAGCGATTAGCTTAGGAACGAAGCT